>NW_019154115.1:19498306-20175771 GCF_002288905.1 Enhydra lutris kenyoni | reverse complement strand
GGAAGACAACACACACACACACACACACACACACACACACACACACACAACACACACACACACACACACACACACACACACACACACACACACACACAACACACACACACACACACACACACACACACACACACACACACACACATCTAATGCACAATCTGTAAATAAATCAGCCCTGAAAACTCCTCAGGTGACCCCATAGCTAACATTAAACAAACTAACTGAATAATGTTAATGACTTTCCTAAAGTAGATACAGCTTTTCTCTGGAAACAGTAAATTAGTATACAGCAGTAACTGGGTAGAAATAATAATATGCTGATGGAAAAGTGCCAAATGAGTGCACTTTCAAATGCACACACAGTCAAATATTGTAATGCATAAAGGGAAAAACATATAAGCATGTGATTCTTATAAACTAAAGTCATTTTCAAAATTTAATATGTTAAACAGCACGCACATTTTCCCTGATTCTGTAAAAACGATTACACCACAAATACTACTCTAGTTTATATCATGAATAGGAGTCAATTATTTTAGTGCCCACAAAATAATGTTTTAGAGTTTTTAAGAACTCCCTCAATTATTTATCAAATTACTTTAAGACCAGTCAGATTATATTTGATGCATTCAGTAATTTTCTACACACTGGTCCAGTTGCTTAAAAATTAACTGCCAACTTTATTCACTAAATGGATTCAATAAAAGTGTTATTTTCCATATAGCTAAAGCTTGGGAAAAGCCATAGTAAGCCATGGGGAAAAAAAAAAATCAATTTCCAGGGAATTGCACTGCCTTGCATGGGCAGAAAATGGATGGAGTTTTTAATTCAGTATCACCTGGAAAAAAAATAGTTTGCTTTCAGACCATTATAGTAAAGCTTTAAATATTTTGCTCCAAACATCCACCAAATTGAATAAAGCAAGGCTCCATTTATCAAGGGAAATATTTTTCTTCTATACGTTTCTGAGGTTGAAGCTTCAGAGAGCTGTGATAATTAGGAGTAGAGCGCAGGTAACAGAAACAGCTTCCTTTCCAAGCCATTCTGCCAATCCCTAAAAGAATATTGACAGATTAATGTGTAAAGTCCAATTCAACACCCAATTTAATTGTAGTACAACCTGATTGATGCAATTTGCAATCAGCTAATTACTATATTTAGGGTCAGAGGCAAAATGATAGACAAGTCAGAAAAACTGGCAACTATTTTCCTCTTTGAGGGAAATTTTGTTCTTCATTACCTTTATATTACTAATGCAGAAAAACAGCTGGTATTTTAACCTATATAAAAGATAGAACATGAAGAAAAGAAAAGAAAACCTCATTACACTGTACCAAATGAGAAATTTTAAAACAGCATAAACAAGAGCAGTATATGAAATAACTTGAGATGCTAAGGTTAGCAGAGCTGCTCCTGGGTGTACTGTGATCGGTGGGTATGAAGGATACACACGCAAACTGCACTATCTATTGGCCAGTACAAATGGGCTAATTCCTTCAAAACCTTTCTTAAGGTAGTCTGAACAGCACTCTTAACAACCTCATTTGTACCATCAGCTTCCCTTATAAGCTACACCCTTATCGGGGTCCAAAGTAAATTCCAGGAGAACAAATCTCATATATTTGTATGTATATACAGGATTCAGGCTTTAGAAGGACCACACTCTGAGACTGCACCCCTCCCACCACTCCATCAGGGCCTTCCAGATAAAAGAACCAGTAGTTTCCTCTCAGAAAAATAAATACACTGAGATATATTGCTATTACACATTCTAATAACATACTAGGATGGACCTAGGGGCTTGTTTTTATGGAATTTTGTTGGAGGAAGAGAAGGCAAAGGAGTAGGTATGGCACGTCTCTGAGCAGCTTCAACGATTATAAACCTGACATTGTAGTTTTGTTTTGTTTTGTTTTTTTCCCTACCTCTAATACCCAGGAGGTTGAGAAGAGAAGTGGAGCAGCCAACTAACAGCATTCCAACCTGACCAGGAATGGTAGGCATCCAACAGGGGATGAGCTGAGAGACTATTGTGTGTGTGTGTGTGTGTGTGTGTGTGTGTGTACACGTGCGTGTGTGTGCATATGCTAAGCATTCAGTAAGCAAATTCAAGGACAAAAATTCAGAATCCCTCAGACAATAAGACTGTAAGAGCCTACAGACAAAAGTTGTTTTGGAGTAAAAATTCTAAAACCATCTCACTTAAAAAGACAGTATCCATAAAAAGATAGGTGAAGTGTTTCTACAATGTTTTAAAGTTTTATAGACCTCTGCCTGGCCTATTTACTGACTGATAGATATTTATTTTAAAAACACAGATTCTTTTCCTTTCTGCTTATTTGGATTTCTTGTTTTTATATAGTATGTAAATATTATCCACGTAAAAAAAACATTTAAAAGGAAAACTATTAGAGCCACGCTCATGAACTGATTACAAACAACCTTTTGAGAATCTCAAATCTCTGATCAAAATGGTTACTTTAATTGATTTTAACTATGAAAATAAATCACTAACAGGATCAACTAATAGGTAATAACACTGTCGTCTCTTTAGACAAGCAAATTAGTTCAACTTTTCTAAATGAAGCACAGGAACAGTGGTCATTTTGATACAAAAGTGGGATTTATATGCCGACAGGATACAATATTTAAATATTACGGTTGGGAACAAGTATCAGAAAAATCACAGAACTGTACAATTTTTCAAGCGCATAGCCCAATTAGGTCATAAAACTAGTCAGTAACAACTAGTCAAGGTTAGAACTCAGTCCTTCAGTATTCTCTGCTCAATGCCATATCTTAGCAGCTGATGTCCTGGCTAAGTATGGAGGGACATCCTCTCCCATCAGGCTCACTGGCCCACAGGAAGGAAAACAATAAATGGAAGAGCACTCACAAGTTAAAAGCAATTTCATTAGCTGTGGTATTTGTTTTTAGGAAGATAAATGTTTCAAAGATCACACAGCTCTTTATAGAGAAAAGAGCTGAAATAATGTTTTTATTGAATAGAGATACTGAATTATTTTTAAATATAGCTGTTTCCTTGTTTTGACTAAAAAAAGGAAATAAAAGGCAGAACACTAGGTGTGAGAGGAGAAGAAGAAAAGCCATTAGAGTTACAATTACACGTCAACTCAAATGACCTGGGAGAAATGATGGGCACTGGGCTCTGCTTCTGCGGAAGGAAAGTCAGGGGCTAGGTAAGTAACATGGACTAGACAGGACAACCCACGAGTGGGGTGGGTAGGGGAGGGAGTCATGTAGTGTGGACTCCCATACACAGTCTCATTTATATTCTGGTCTTCATATGGGATGTAAGATGAACGGTAAGAATCTAAGAGTTTTTATATAGTGGTTATAATACAGCTTTTAAGCTAACTTTACAGTAGAATTCCTATTTTTCTTCCTCCACTTGTTTTGTTTTTCTTTTCTTTTTCTTTTTTTGAACACAGGAAGTTTTCCTAATGGCATCTGAAGTTCTCCAAACAGCCAAGAGCAGGATCAGAATTAGTTCTAAGATCGGTGGCTTCCCAGTACATTTATAGTTGATTTATCAGGAATAGGAAAATAGTGCGACCCTCTCCTACAAAATCTAAAACACGAAAAGAAGGAAAACAACTTCAGAAATGCAAAGGTCAAAGTCATTCATCCTTGGAGTAACTATGTACTTTTTTAATCCTTTAAATTGACCCAATGGGCCATTTCTAATCAGTTTTAAATCAAGAGCCAACATTAAAGAGATGATACCACACTAAAACTGAAGTGGGAAAAACACATCACAAAAACACACCAGTGGGACTGATTTATAGCTCTCGGTGACACATGCCTAAACTATCTTACGATTCAGCTTTTCTTAAGCTAGAAAAAAAGGAATCCTCCATCATTAAGCAGTAAAGTGTCTCCCTTCCAAGGACTAAAAGTTAAACTTAAAAAAAACTGCTTGATTTAATATAACATTAATGAAATTAATGGGAAAAATGAAATGAAATTCAATTATGGATCAAGCAAAGAAAATATTCTTTGTTTATTTATGCCTGTGTTAAGAAGAATCAGTACCTATCACTTATAAATCATTAAAATAAAAATGCTCAATTAATCCTTATTTTATATGTACAGGTCTGAAAGAAACTAGTCCTATCCCTAGACCTTTGCTTCACAAATCGAAGCAAAAATGGTTTCAGAAAGCAGTCACACTCTATGAACAGACAATTGGAGAGATTTAGTAAATCCCACTTTAGAGAGCAGAGACTAATCGGAAAACACAAGCCAGTCAAATGTTTCTTATGAACTGTTGACACTATATCAATGCTGAATCAATTGGTGGCATTTACTCTGAGTGACAGAAAAGAAATAAATATTTATATCACATAACCTATATCAATGAACCCAGGCAGAAAGCTATTTCTAACCTGTCAATATTTGATTATCTTGAAGAATCATGTCCCTTTCTTTTAATGATTAATATGAATTCCTTATTAAATCTAAGTGGAGGCTAGTGGAAAGGCAAATCATTATTAATGCTTGAGAGCATAAACCACTGAAATAAAAAACTATGCTCGAGTGTTAAAGTATTGTTAAATGTGACTTACATCTTCCATACCAAGTGGTGTCAGTGCTCAGCCCAGAAATTTATTGACGCCACAGCTGTGCCTGTTACCCTCACTACCATGTGATCTCCTTTTAGCTCCCCTACAGCATCAAGGAACTGAGAAGTTAGTACAAGGAGGAGGCACTAACTGTGAGGACCACCAAAGGCGGGTTTTTCTGGTTTGTTTGTTCTTCTGAATGAAAGTAAATACAATGAAGGCTGCTCCTTGAAAGCAAGCGCCATACTGTTTAACACGGAGTTATCCCATCCCCAAGGGAAAGGGAAAGCAATAAACCATCGTTAAGTGTAAAAAATCATTATTATGACAATCTTCCACCACCGAGGACCTCACAACTGAGACCACTAAGATATTTATGGTACTAGGTCTGTTGTCAAAACATGAGGAACATTTCAGAATGCTTATTTTTTCGCACTGGAAATAAACGGTTTTTCATCTTTGGAAGAGGAATCTATGACAGGTTATTTTCCATTGCCTGGGCTGAACAAATGTAGTTAAAGCTTCTTAATTTATGTCAATTTTGAAATATATTTTCCAGCTGAAGAAAGCAAGTGACTCATACATAAGTTACAATTAGTAACTAGAATGCATGCATGCTGAAGACACATAAACATCCCAGGCTCCAGGTTTCTACTTTTTGTCAGGTTTCATGTCATACTGGCTCTGAACACAGCCAGGGCACTAGGGGAACATACTTGTGGACCTCAATCCAAACAAACCTCTGGCTGCTTAAAGTCAAAAGTATCAGGTAAATTTTGAGGCCATCGAGATCACACATACAATACCAGGTTTCCGTTAGCCGTAAACAGAAAATCTAAGGACTAGAATTCACACACTCTGGATGACAATCAGACGTCAGAACCAGATCAACTTATTTTTTCCAACTGTATTCAAGGACTATGTGCTAAAGAAGCTGGGCTTCCAGAAGCACTACCCGCCAATCTCCGCTGTAAGGCACACACATCTATTAGGCCGCAAAGTTACAGGTGATATTAAAGGACAAGCACGGGGACCCAGCTTTGTCTTCTTGACGGGCTCCACTACAAGTACTTGATTCATGAAATGCCAATGAGCCTCGGAGAGGTCAGCGTGTGAAGGCACTGAATAAGCATCTGAGATAATTAAGATTTCAGCCTTCGAAACATGGACGGGAAGTGAACAGCAGTTAAGAAAATCAATAAGAGTCTTTTATTTGCAGTGACACAGATGTCTCAGTCAATAGAGCCTAATAGGCAGGCTTGATCGCAATGGACAGGCGCCTGCCTCCAAGGCTATCAAAGGGCTTCCTCTATAACAAACATTAAAACGCATTTATGTTGCTATTGAAGAATTGAGGACCCCGTAGGTAGCTTAATTTGCCGGTGTATGTTTAAAAGCACTACACTATTTCAGATGCGTCCATTTACTTGAATCAGAATTAGTGCGAATACCCGGCCTGCAGGCCTGGCTGTCCCTCTCTGCCCAGGTTAGGCCATTCAGCTTCAGCGGGCCAGCAGGCAGGGCGAACCAAACCAGGGGCTTCTCAAGCCAAGAAATCTTAAATGCCAAAGGTCGGCTGTTGCTCTGTTTCCCTAAAAAACCAGTGCTCCTTTTGGGACCAAAGAAGGAGCCAAGGTAAGAAAGGAACAGTTTTTCCTCTTCTCCCCAAAGATAATGGAAGTGGCGGCCACCTCCCGACGCAGGGCCATTTCGACAACCCATGGGTTGACACACTTGTTCAGAACTGATTAACTTTTTTCAGACTGAGAGGGCAGCAGGGTGTGTGCATGGTACTTCAATCTGCTAGGAGTGAGACCCATTAGCACAGTTTGAGAGACGTGCTGCAAATTGTTCTGCCAATCAAATTAAGCCACCGTAATTCATTTATGACAAGAAGGTGTTCGCGGGCTCTTCATCTGTTTACGAAGTTTATGGACACAAAAACTGGACAGTAATGAGTTACTGCTATGTGGAAATCTTAATATGCAATGACACCTACCTGGCCATTGGCTAATATTTTTTTCAGTTCAGCAGAAGATTTCTTTAAGCTGGAAAAGGAAGACATGATTTTTAATGGCAAGATCATGGACACCGTGGAACACCGCTCAGAATTCCACACTAAAACACGTCTCAGTTTCAGGTGTAGACATGGACTACCCTCTTTACAACCTTTTTCCTATACATAAAATTTTCTCCAAGTAACTGGCCTACCAGAAAGGGTATTAATAAAAAACCTGAAACCCTAAAGCAATAATGAAGCCTCGAGTCATGATGAAGCTAGGCTGCCTTGTGGATTACGTCAGTGACCCCTTCGGCCATTCGTCCTGCTGCCTTTGGGTAGCCTTTCAGTGGCGACTTGATGTGGAGTCTGTCATCTGCTAAATACAGAGTACTTAGCAATGCACTCTTCGGATGTTTATAGAAATGAGAAAATAGAACTTCAAAAGATAAAATAGGTAGTTTAAGTCCTGATCTTTTACAGTTGAGATTTGTAATTCAGCCTGCTGAGAAGCAAATGTGCAGCAAAAATCAATTCTGGGACTCGCTCACTGTGGGATCCGGGACAATCTGTTACTCATCCTCTCTGAGTGGCCAGGTAAAGTGGGGGAAATATCAATGTTATAGGATAAAAAAATTAAATATTAGAAAAAGCTCATGTATATAGTAGATACTAAATCAATTTCAGCCGCCTTCTCTTTCCTTTTCTGTCCTTTAAGTGGGAGACCCAGCTTCCAGACACATTTAAGAAATATGAAAATGGAGGCGCCTGGGTGGCTCAGTGGGTTAAAGCCTCTGCCTTTGGCTCAGGTCATGATCCCAGGGTCCTGGGATCGAGCCCCGCATCGGGCTCTCTGCTCAGCAGGGAGCCTGCTTCCCTTCCTCTCTCTCTGCCTGCCTCTCTGCCTACTTGTGATCTCTGTCAAATAAATAAATAAAATCTTTAAAAAAAAAAGAAATATGAAAATGTTCTTCTCTGGATATATATGGCTATCTAAACACCTATGGAATGAATTTAGGAAAAGCGGCCAGGGGATGCTCTGAAGTTCTTCTAGCTTTATAATCAGTTATACCCAAAGATATCCACCCACTTAGAAGAATGGTGTACAAAATAGCCCCTCATCTCATCAATGTTCTAACTGGAAATTTAAGCTTGTTTATTCTTTATCTACTCAAACCCTCTACCCAACTACCAAATTAACTCTCCTCTCTTGTGTAGGTGCCTTTCTTCTCAACATACCCACCCCTAAAACTGGGAGGTCCCTGAGAACATAGGCCACATCTTGATCTCCTCTGTATCTCTGTATATTCCCTTCCCTTCCCACCCTTGTTCAGTAAATGGTGGTCGTGGTTCTGGTTGTGATTTATTATATGGCAGTCCTAGACACACACACACACACACACACACACACACACACTCATTTGGTATCTTTAGTAAGCTATAATCAAGAAAGATCTCAGACTTCAAGTTTGACCATACTTGCTATTTCAAGTTATGATGATTATTCTTTCTAAATACTTCTTAAACTTCTGCTATGGTCAAATGCAGACTATAGAGCCTCAGTCCCTACTTTCTACAGATTTTATAAAATATGCCCTCAACCAAGGATTCTAAACTTGATTTTTTTAAAGACTTAATTATTTGAGAGGGAGAGCAAGAGAGAGAGAGAGAGAGAGCATGAGTGGGGTGAGGGGCAGGGGGAGAAGCAGCCTCCCCCCTGATGAGGGAGCCTGACTCTGGGCTCAATCCCATCATGACCTGAGCTGAAGGCAGACACTCAACAGACTGAGCCACCCAGGTGCCTCAGGATTCTAAACTTTAATAATGTCCTCCTGAGTCTAAGAATTCATGTACTAAAGTGGGAGTTAAGAATTCTATAGAACAAGGGGTGCCTGGGTGGCTCAGTGGGTGAACCATCTGCCTTTGGCTGAGGTCCTGATCTCAGGGTCCTAGGATCGAGCCTCACATCAGGATCCCTGCTCAGCATGGAGTCTGCTCCCCGCCCCCACCCTGCTCCTTCTCTCTCTCAAATAAATGAAATCTTTAAAAAAAAAAAAAAAAAAAAGAATTTTGTAGAATGAGACTGAAGTAGAAACACAGATCAAAAAATAAACTGACAAAATCAGTCCAGTTAAGAAAATAATAATAGCAGCTATCATTTATTTAGATGATACCATGCACCAGGAATGGCACTAAATGCTATTACATATTATCCTGATTTAATCCTCACAGTAACAATAGCCCTGTGGGAATAATTTATTAAGGAAACTAAGGTTCAGACCTCCTCAGTCTGTTTCTCTTACACACACACACACACACACTTTTTTTCCCTTGTAAATATATAGAACCTTGTAATCCCACAGATAACTCCCAATTTAACAGTTACAATTACTGTAAAAACAAAAATAACCAAACAATGTCTAGGCAAGGTTTCTCCACAGATACTCCATAATGTCATACAACTTGAAATAATAACATTTTGATTCATTGCATTTACAAAACACCTTTCATCCAAGAAACAACATGTGATTCCTTAATACAGCTTCATCAATCTTCCTAACACCGGAGGTAGAGAAATGTTAAGTTTAATCATCCTGAGTTTACAGAAGGAGAAAGCCACAATATTTAGGAAAGGCCTTGACTTGGCAGTGGGACTTGAATTCAGTAATTATGGCCTAGCAACACCATGTGGCTTAGTAAGCTCAGTTTAATAAACAATCATCCACCTAAGGCAAAGACTGATTCATGCTTTGAGAGTAACCAAGGAGAATACGGATTTCATTCATTATGCCAATGTCTGACTACCACTTGGTCTCATTAAAAGAAAAAGTCTGGGGGCACCTGGGTGGCTCAGTCAGTTAAGCATCTGCCTTTGGCTCAGGTCATGATCCCAGGGTTCTAGGATGGAGCCCCACACTGGGCTCCCTGCTCAGCGGGGAGTCTGCTTCTCCTTCTGCCCCTTACCCTGCTCATGCTCTCTCTATTTCTTTCACCCTCCCTCTCAAATAAATAAATAAAAATCTTAAAAAAAAAAAGAAAGAAAGAAAGAAAGAAAAACGAAAAATTCTGGTAATTTCTTTGTTCCTCAGTTAACTCAATATTTTGTTTATCTGTAACGGTCACAGTGACTTAGGCTATTTGAAAATCACTTTTGAAAACATTTTAAAATTTAAATGTGATGTTATTGTAACCCTGACACTTTAAGAGGGGCACTGAGACATCTAAAGAAGAGGAAATGGGTGAGGGGACAAGAAATATTGTATTGGAGAGGCTTGAATGAGTTGGGAGAATTTAATTCAGAGACAAGACTAAGAGGGAATATAAATTTGTTCATCCACTCATTCATTCAAGCATTACTATCTCCTATGTGCCAAGCATCACACTGGGAATTGGGAATTCAGTAATGAATATGCTACAGTCACTGCCCTCAAAGAGTAGAGAATCTACCAGGGAACAGAAGCAATTGTAACACAATGTGCTAATGGCCACAGCAAAAGCAGGCATCAAGGCATTAGGGAAATTCACAGAGTAGGTACCTGGTATGGACTAGGAGGTGGGCTGTCATCAGAAGACAGTAACAGCGTGGTTCCTCAAAGAGGACCAAGGCAGGCCAGACTGAAGATGAAGGGGGGAACAAAAAAAAGGAGGAAAGCAGGGAGGGCCAGGAATAAGAGAAAACACGATCCACGGAGGGCACCATGCACTCATCAGCAAAGCTAGAATGTCAGGTAGGAAGGGGCAGAATGGGCAGGGGGCCTCCATGTGAGAGGCCGTTACTCATCTGCAGCCCCACTGATTTACAGAGCCTGAACTGCCTCAGCAGAGACAGGGCCACTGGACTCCAGCAGGACAAGTTAGCAACTGGGTGGGTGCGGGACAGGAAGACAACAGGAAGAGCCCCCTAGAAGAACTGCTCTGCTCGAGGGCCACACAAAACCTTTATGAGTGGGCGCTAAAAGGAGACCCATTTTGGCTCATGACAGAGAATGTTTTAAGACAGAGCTCTGTGAAAAGGGACAGGCTGCCAAGGCCAATAAAGTGCATTCATGCTATAAGGGATATTCAGGAAGAACCTGGATGACCATTTGGCAAGGGTTAGGGAATCAAGCACCGAAACAGAGCGGGATTAGATGGGCGCTTCTCAGACTCGTTCCCCAAGGTAGGGGGTCTTTTATAAGCAGAGTGGCCACAGCACTGTCCGGCAGGCCATCTGATGGCCCACCAATATGCCGAGAGGAAAACTCAAACACAAGGCCATGCCCATCTGGCCCCAGTCTACCTCCTTCTCTACTGTCTCTCCAATGTTCTCCTCCCCCCGTCCACAACCCCCCAACCAGCAGCCCTCCCTGGGCTCCAGCTGGCTCTTGATGTGGCTAGGCCCTTCTTACCCTTCAGGCCGTGAGAGAATGCCTCTCTCTACCCAAGAAGTCTACCCTGCCCGTGCTGTCTAAATCTAAACATATCCCTGCACAGTGTTCTCTCCCTTCAAAACCTGCTTGCTTCCCTCATAACACTAATTACAAAGTGTGACTGTCTGTATATTTGTTTTTTTTTTTCCCTGTATGTCCATTAGATAGCAAGCTCTAGAGGATAAGGACCACGCTTATATTTCTAGTGCACAGGACAGCCCCTACTGAATAGGTGGCACTCAATAAATACTTTTGATTAGTTATCAACATGGGACACAGAATATGGCCAACCTAGGACGGCACATTAAAGTCTATGGTAGCTCTTCAAAGTGTACTTCTCCCATAACAGAAGTCACTATGGGAGGAAACCACCATCACCAGCCGGGAGACTATTGCATCCCTAGCAAAGATGCTGCAACAAAAGGCTAAGAACCACTAGGTCAGACAGTCTTCAAATTTATGTCCAACCCCAAATTTTATGAATATACACAGTAATTCTTTAAAAACCAAGCTAATTTACTCATGCTGTTAAAGCTAGATCTCAGAAAACTGAAAGGTTATCCTTGCCCCTTCTCTGACCATTTTTTCACCTCTATCCTGCTTTTTCTACCACGACAAAATGGGACCTAAGATACCAGAGAAAGACTTTATTTTTCCTCAAGGCTCAGGGTGAGTCTGTCTGAATAACAACTTTTCTGAAAGGAGTGGATAAAATTAAATGCTGGGTCTTCCTTGTGCTGAGTGTAACAAGTGACCCCAGGCCAGTGCCTCCACTCTGGGGCCACGGCTCACAGGCCCAACAAGCGTGAGGAGAGAAGCTGCAAAGGGCCAAGGCCAGGGCCAAGCCCTAGAATGAGGACTAAGAGATCTACCCCTTGTGCCCACAGGACAGATGAGTCTCTGGTGAATTACCAGGCTAAGCGTATTTTAAGACAGAATAAATTGCTTAAAAAGGAAACACGCTTTAAAAGTTGTGTGCTCGCAGCAGGAAAGCTGGTGAGTAGACAGACTGACTCTGCAGTAAAGCAATGGAGGAAGTGACTCCGGGGGGAAGGAGGCAGGAGAGTAAAAGGAGAGCCACAAGGAGAGACTTTAAATTACCCCCAGGAAAGCCCCCGGCAAAAGAACTAAGACTCTGGGTTAAGGAGGGGCGGGGAAGGAAGAGGAGAAACCCAAACTCCATCTCAGCCAATAAAGGGCAATACTGGTTATAGCCCTAAACCCAGAGAAGCCTGGGCGCAGAATGGAAGGGCAGCTGGATGCTGGCTTTTCAGTCATCAATGGGAATCCTCAGATCCAGGGGATCACATCAACGGTGTCATCTTCAAGTACGGCCATGTGACGTTTACTGGCTGAATAACCGCACGGATAACCAGAAGGACCCAGAATTCTGTCGACTTAAGCACGCCACTCCTTCTACCTGAGGATGGGATCATCTGGAAGTAAGTTTTCAGGCCTGTCAGAACACTTTGAAAAGGCTCTTGAGTGTTCAGCATCCCATGCCAGTGTGGGGCACTGCTAGCGTGAATTAATGAAGATGATCTTCCTTCTATAAATAGCTTCAATCTTCAGTATGACCAAAGATACAAAAAGAGCAAAGTGACTGGTCAATCTAGATTTTACTACTTCACTCTCCCCTTGCCTCTTTCTGGTGAGGATGTCAGGGGATAATGATACTGCCAAAAGACGGGAAGCAAGAAAAAAAATAATGAGCATTACACAATTTATGAACTGGATCATCACGGCATGAAAGGCACTGAAGTCAAAGGCAATGAATTTTCTGTGTAATTTGGAGACTGAAGGAACACCGTTCCACAGACCAACACTAATAGTTTAAAATGTCTCATTCCATCTTCCTCAGCGAGGCCCTTTCTCTCTAGTCAACACATAGCTATGGTTACCCAACTAGTCAAATTTCTTCTCAGCCACATACACATTCGCATGGTCTTAGAGAAACGAGGGGTCATCCCCAGGCCTCTTCCGCACCCCTAACTCCGTAGATAAGCATGCTTACAGGCACACTTCACTCGCTTGCCCTCACCTATTGCTTGGGATTGAGTCGGAGACTGCTGGGCTATCGTGTTGGGAGGGTCCAGCCCGGGTATTCACCTACAAGGTAAGAAAGAATCTCGATCAGTCTTGTGTTCTGAGGACACAGTTCCAATTAACCTATAATTTGCCACAAATTTCTCATTTCACTATGAAGGTTAATTAGCTTGTTGCTAGACAGACCCACGGTCGGAGTCTATTCAGTATATAGGTTACAGAACTGTACAACCCGTATATTACATAATACACTTTTCCTGTCATTATTCAAATACTTAGACAGCATTGAAAAAAGGGAGAGATAAATGGGAAAATTTCAACTCACGGTCCAGAACAGAATTCAATTCACTGTTCTGTTTTGTTTCATATACAAAACAATATGTTCAAAAAAAACATTAACAATACATCCAGAGGTTAGTGGTGAACCTCAAGTTTTCGCATCTTTCCAGCTCCAAAGCCAAACAGAACACCCTAGCATGTTTCTTATTCACTGGAAAACGAGATCCAAATAATTAATTATAAAATGCTTGAATCTAATACAATAGCTAGCTTTTCTTTCCAATGTAAAGCTATAAGCAGAAATCCGGAATTCAAAAGACACAGAACAATGAAAAGACATTAAAGAGATACATGTTTCTAGCATAAATATGTCAAAAGAAGAGGTGGGTATTCTGTGTGCGAGATGCTTATGTGCTTAATGAATCACTGAAATGAAGTCTACTTTCATTCAAATAAATCGTTGTGGACACCAGTACCTAGAATCATCCTGAAGAAATGGACCAACAAAAAAATTCCAAATAATAAAAAAAAAAAAAATACAGCACCAAACCCCTTCTATTCAAATATGTACACATACTGAGCAAATACTACAGATGAATCCCCCTCCACATCCCGTTTAAAAAAAAAAAAAAAGGAATCGCTTGTCAGAGCTTGAGAAAGTGCAGTTTTATTTGACATTTCAATAAGTGGAACACAGCATTACAAATCCATCTAACTTTACTGAAACAATTATTGAAATTCGTACCTTCAGGCCATGTATGTTCCGTTCCCCAGGAGGCTTGCAGGCTGAAACAGTAATTGACTAAATTGTAGAACACATCAGGGCCATTTACAAATTTGCTCAAAATGAATCGTTTAAAAAGAAATGAGGGTGACACCAAAATTAGCAGAGAGAAATGATTGAAAAGTGGCTCCCAAGACCCAAAGTGGGAATTATGAACCAGGGTTTTTAACTTGCAGGAGTGAGCATTTATAAATGCAAAGAGCTTTCTGACACCACCTCATATAAATTCCAATTTCTGCTTAAAACATATAAAAATCAAGTTAACTGAGCTAAAATGATTAGATTCCTTTCATAACTCAAATTTCTGCAATCTTTCCTCAACTCTATTACATTGTATATCTGCTATCACTTAAACTACTTTAAAAATAGCTAGGGTTTTTTTGGGGGGGGGTGGGTAGTAGCAGAAATCTTTTAATGCCAGAAAGATGGTTAGAGATTTTAAAATGGAATATTCAAGTTTGAATACCAGTTTGCACAGCAATAAGTAGTCAAATTTATTAAAATACAGAGATATCACTAATTTTACTACTTTTTTTTGTAAATCTTGACATCTAATATTTAAGTCTAAAGATAAAACCATGCCAGGAAAAATAATATTAATTTCCTGACACCACCCTGAGTTACAGGGTAGTACTTTTCCAATTCAGCAAATGCTTCTTCATCATGTGTTAAAAATGTGTCCTGCCCATTTTATAGGCTGCTTCCATTTGAAAACTACAGTGCCCTACAGCTTGTATGTTAAGGGACTGTCAATTGTGATTGATTGTTTGGGGAAGAATATATTTGATTTTTTTCTCCTCTCTCCGATGTACATGTATTCTTCCTCTGTTTCAGACAACAAGAAATAAAACTGTTTAATAAAGAGAAGATGTGGGTAATAATTACAAGGCATATCAGTTGCTTTAATTTGTATATTTTGGGTATATTTAAATTTATCATTATTTTCCTAGAAAATACATCTAAACCTAAACAAAGAACTCTTATTTTCCCTAAAATACATTAAAATTAGGACTCCAAATCTTCTTTCTGTAAAATGGAAATTAACTTTTTGAACAAAATCAAAGTCACATATATTTGATGCCTGGTCCTTGAGGGACCATTAATACTTCCTAAGACAACACTTCAGAGTATTTCCACTTAAGTACCCAGTACATTCATAAACTCCATTTAATAAAAAAGTGGCTAACCAAGGAATTAGAGACAGGCATCAACTCTTACCTCTTACCTTAACATCTGCCTCATTACTCAATTGGCTTCTCAAACCTTTATGACTAGAAATCTACACAATATTCAAAACACCCAGTAACCTCACATTTCCTAAAGTTATGGAGTCAGAAGGTACATAAAGCTAATAAATTTTCATCCTTATTAATATGTAACATATCTCTTAACTACAGAGAGCACAGGCATGAGCTGGGAGTTACCATCCAAGGCAACTGTCTTACCTGAATGAGAACACCAATGTTCAAATAAAATCGTGTTCTCCTACCTTTCTCACTTGTTCAGTCTAGAGATTCTTTTCAGCCTGGGGCCTGACCAGAGAAACTAAGGTCTGGGGGCCTCTAACCAAATAGGTATTAACCTAGGCAGCCTGCCCAATATGTCTATCTATATCCTCGTTATAAGTGCGCATAATTTCATTTACGTACATAAAATATAGGTAAGAAGCCCAAAGCAAGACTATTAAAAAAACTAAAAAGAGTTATACAGGAGTGCCTGGGTGGTTCAGTCAGTTGAGCATCTGACTCTTGATTTTGGCTCAGGTCATGATCTCAGGGTTGCGAGATAGAGCCCCGCATCCACTTGGCTCCATGCTCAGCGTGGAGTCTGCTTCTCTCCCTCTTCCCCTGCCCCTCCCTCCACTCACACATGCAAGCGGACGCTCACGCTCGCTCTCTCCCTCTAAAATAGATAAATAAATCTTTAAAAATGAATAAATAAATAAAATAAGAATAGTTGTTCAATAGCATCCAAGAAACCACAGAGACAGGGGGCTGAGTCTCATATTTTAAAAAATTCAAGTCTGGCTTGAAAGAATTTTATTTAATAATTTATGGGAGCCTAACAGTCTGTACTAGGACCACATGTGATGATCACATCTCATATACCATCTTCTTTTAAGTATCTTCTCCCTGCAATATACTGTTCTTTGCACTTCTACCAACCCCTCCAGTCTACCCCCAAGCACACTCCATGGATATTTTCATTTAAATGCACTTCCACTTTAAGCAAATTATGACTTAAACAAAATTCTTAATCAAAGGGTATACTAACCACTTACAGGCTGTTGTGGACTCTGAGGTTACTTAACCTCTCTGAACCTGCAGATTCTCATCTATACCATGGAATCAATAATGCTGAATAGGCAGAAATGTCAGGAGAATGAGAAATGAAAACAGTTAAAGCAATATTAATGCCTACAGAGCATTAATAAATGGTCACTACTGCCATGAGAGGCAGCACAATGGTGTGGACAATAAGACTGCAAAGGACTGCTCACGAAATAAAAGAAAAAAGAAAAAAAAAAAAGCCTGGAAAGATTTTTGGATGAAGGGAAGTAAATCTTTTACTGAGGCAGGGGCAGGGGCGGGGGGACCACAAAGACCCACAACATCAGAACTATAATTTTCCAGGTCATATTAGAAACTAGCATATTTCGCTACAACAAAAGAGTTATGAAGTCAAGTAGGGAAACAATGAATTAAAATTTTCAGCTGGCAAAAGAAAAAAAGTATTCTTTGTGGAGAAACAATTTTGAAACTTGCCCAAATTCTCCCATCACTGAAGATAACGAGAAATGATCTCCATCTCTTATTATTGGCCTAATGCACAAAAATGGCAACATTTGCTTTTCTACATTTGCTTTTCTCTTTTTCTTTTTCTATTTTAGTTTTTAGTCTTCACATACAAGAGAATCGGATTAATCATAATTTTTGTTTCAGACACACTATCAATGGCCCGATTTTATTTACTTACTTAAGTCTTTAATACATTGTTATTATATAAGTACTCCCAATTGCACTGCCCACCTTAATGCTAGAAAGGCATTACTCTTGAACCCAGACCTTCTTGCGGGCTAACCGAATCAGCTGCCCTTGGAGACTTGATCAGCATAAATAAGAGTCTACTGGTTAATTGAGCCACTCAACTTCAGAGTGTTAAAGGCAATGAAAGTCTAGAACGTTTAATTGAAAAACCCATACCATGATTATTTGTACAGTATCTGTTAACAAAGGTAAGTTTAACTTTTAATGATTTCAATTAAGTTATTTCTAGAAAAGTTATAACATTTCCTTATCCGCTCCATCAGTTAGAAAATATGAATTCCAAGTGGGACAATGTATAGTGAGGGAAAGACTTAACAGCTTATATTACATGGTCAATTAAGTTGTTCTTTTTTTACTATTCTTCAAATTTTGAGGGAACATTCATGTACGGTTGATCAATTGTGTCTGACACAATGCTAGTTCTGCCCACCTAAAAGGGAAAAGGAACATTATTTGACTAGGTGATTCACCAAAACTTACCCTCACCATCGAATATTTCTGGAGACTTAACAATTAAATTCCCATTTATGAAGATTCTCCATCATCTGGAAAACGCCACCCCCCAAAACCCAAGCACCAAACACTACCAATTCTCCCCTAAAACCCTGCAGTAAATCTTTGCTTCTGTACCAGCTGAACGCTTTCTCCTCAACAGCAGCTTTGGCTCCCATTAGGAGCCACAATTTATAAATATCCAAAATTAAAGTCATTCATTTGCCTTGGTTTAGAAACCATGTGGACCCCCAAAGAGTTCTTTAAGCCAATGTAAGTATGTACTTCAAAAACAAAAAACAATCTAGTTAGTTTAATTTACTCTAGTAAATTAGATATTTTATCTGCCATAACTATAATATAGCCTGCAATCCCCACGATAATGAATACTTCTTTTGTTTTTTCAAATTAAGAGCTAAACATCATGTTATGTGCATTTAAACCTTTGGAAAACATAACTGTTGATGAAACAGTTTACTGAAATAATCATTGTTGATTAGAATTTGTTCAACATTACCTCTCGGAAATATCTGCAGAGGTTCTATTAACTGTCCATTTACTTGCTGTTCCATTACTGTGGAATAATACTGCAAAGAGATTATAGAAAGAGATTACTCAGTAATGTATGAATACTGGAACAGACACTTATGGGCTGTTTAACTCATAGTACTTCTGTAAATTGCTGGTATATACATATCAGCCTCGAGAATACTTTTTTCCTATTTGCACATAAAAATGACTATAACGAATAAACAGGATTGAAAGTCCAGTATAATGTTACCCTCCACACTGTCATTTATCTTTAAAAGTAAAAATGGTGATTAGGAATTCATTATTTAATCTCAAGAAATATTTTGCAAATGACATGTATTAAAAATGACACAAAGCTTTTTAGTGGAAATTTCTCAAATTGCCTCTTGTTCTTTTCTCTGGAAGACACCTTGCCTTTAGCTTGGACCTATGTGCCAGGTAGTAGATAAAATATTATACGTATTTGTGTATAAAATGTACAGATAATGGAAATCTAAACTATAGAGACTGTGGGACAAGCAAACAATATATCCATCCAAAGACGACAGGATTAATATGATAGAAAGCTGGCTCAGTTTTTGTTTTGCTTTGTTTTTTAAATATTTTATTTATTTATTTGACAGACAGAGATCACAAGCAGGCAGAGAGGCAGGCACAGAGAGAGAAGGAAGCAGGCTCCCTGCTGAGCAGAGAGCCTGATGCGGGGCTCGATCCCAGGACCCTGGGGTCATGACCTGAGCCAAAGGCAGAGGCTTCAACCCACTGAGCCACCCAGGCGCCCTGAAAGCTGGCTCAGTTTTAAGCAAATACCTTTTATGCTTCACTTTTATCAACACATATTAGTATAAAACAAATGTCATTTTAAAATTCTGGACACATGGGGCACCTAGGTGGCTCAGTGGGTTAAAGCCTCTGCCTTCGGCTCAGGTCATGACCCCAGGGTCCTAGGATGGAGCCCCGCATTGGGCTCTCTGCTCAGCGGGGAGCCTGCTTCCTCCTCTCTCTCTGCCTGTCTCTCTGCCTATTTGTGATCTCTGTCAAATAAATAAATAATTAAAAATCTTTTAAAAATAAAATAAAATTCTGGACACAAAAAATTAGTTCCAAATGAAAAGGCTTTTATACTCCTTCATAAACACAAATTCATTCACCAGGTTGTATTATGGTCTGACACCCATTTTTCCTTAACAGCCTAAGTTAATAAATCTAAGTGGTGACCGTATGTCCACCTAACTTGGAGATGGATTTTGTGACCTCACTTCTTTTAATACTAGACAAAGTGATGCTCTTGGTGGAAAAACATCAACGCTGAAAACCACCAATGTTGTGTTTTGAGGCGTTGTAACACACAGAGTGGAACTCTCCTTTAATTCTTGCTATTTCTATATTTCACACACACACATATTATGGAACTGCCACCTTTTTGGAGAAGAATTTCCAAATATAATCATTATTTGCTGACACTCCAAAAAAGACGTTTTTAGAAGATACAGACAGACATCTTCCTAAGGCCTTTATGCATCTTAAAATTATTACAAAATCATGGGTTTGTTTGTTTTTAGAAATAAAGGGGAGCCATGTAATTCTACATCATCTTGGGAATCACAAGTTAACGATCCAAGGCTCTTTATCCTAAAAACAAATCAAGTGGATTTTTGATAGCAATGGATGGATACAAGTGTAACCTGCTCTCCAAGGGCCTCCAAACTGTAAAGAAAACTGATCATCTCCTTCTGTGGATGTAGAAGCTTATATTCATACAGCATAAACACATGTGACACACACTCTGGAGCACATACTAAGCCGAATGTCTTTCAGGAGACTATATTCCTTAAAACCACAGAAATATACCGCTCGCCATTACTCAAACAGTGATGACAAGTAAATGAAATATCCATCATGTAGGCTGTCAACCTTTTGGGACAGCAATAACTGTTAACAAGTAGTATGGAAAAATTGTCCGAAAATGACTTGTCCTCGGCTCACAAGTATTTGAGGTTTCCGTGGAAAATTAAGATGCCAGTGGCTATTTGGAACATTGTTCAGGTATTCTTTTTAATGGGAAATTTGCTGGTTATTGATCCACAGCATGTACCCCCTTGGTTCTGGAAGGCTGCAAGCAACTTTCCAATCAGTGGCTGTCAAAAAAATTACTGCCTTTTTATACTGATACAAGACAACAGCAGTGGTGGTGTTCTCCTATAGTTAATGCTTTTCTTTAATTAACTGCTATGTACAATAGGTTAGTCATTTCAGTCACTACTTCACTGCAGTCCTAGAACCCAAAACAAATAAAATATCCTTATGCTTTATCTAATAGATTAATTATAGAGTTGTCTGAAACTGGTGCTTGGGGTCAAGTTTGAAAACAAATAACCTCAAATGTAAAGGGTCAGAACAGGTGCAATGCATTTTTTTCCTACTATAAAACCTTGCATGCATGAAATTGACCTGTTTTCCAACTTTATTTATTTACCTCACTAAATAAATAAATAAATGAATATAGTTTCCCTTTCATTTCAGATCTGTGCCAAATCAACTGGCAAACTATATATGCTTTTATAAACATTGTACATATTTTTTTTAGTCATCTATAACCATCTCTTTATGCTACCATTTACACGGGCACACTAATGATGTTAAGTGTGCCCCTTGCCAGTATCTCTAAAGCGAGTAGTTAGCATTTGTTTTTTGCTTTCTCCAATTTTTCCAAATCCAAGGGACATTTTTTTTTCCTGCTGAAATACTGGGCTTGATCTCTATCTGTATTAGCAGAGAATCTTGTGGTAAAGTAATTCTGCATCAGAAACACACTGCAAAGGGTGGTTAATTAATAAGCCCAGGGCTTGGGCCCACCCTAGGCAGGTGACTCAGGAGCAGGTCCTGTGAGGGCTGGTGGGCTGCCAGTGAGGGACAAGACCCAGGAGCTCGGGCTGCTGCATACGTATCGTTCTCTGAGGAATAAGGATACAGCGCGGGGCCACGGGTCTTTCCTGGCACAGAACAGTCCTGACAGGCCACAGGCCCGTGTCACTCGTGGACATAAGCAAGGGACTTGGGGAGTTAGAGGACCCCAGAGTGCAAGCCTGAGGACTGGCCGTTCCCTAGCACACAAGCTCAGCGAGGAAACACTGGCTGCCCCTTGGGTTACTCCTGTGAAATGAAGATGCTACAGAGCCAGAACAGCACGAGGAGACTCACGGGAGGGACGGGAGCTCGCCTCAGAGCCATGGAGCAAGCTGCTTCTCGACCCAGGTAGACTCAGTGTTTTCAGAAATTCTCCCTTTAGGGCTCGCTTCAGCAGCACATGTCCTAGAAATTCTCCCTTTAGACAGAGCCTTCCTGATTTTGTTCTAAATAGTGATCAAATAAGCAACAGTGACTTTCACTAGCCCAAAACAAACTGAAGAAAACAAACAAAAACCTCAATCCTGTATGCCAAGACACTTTACATGGCTTGCACAGCAAAGTGACAAAGTGACACGATAACATTAATGGGGCCATAATCTGAAGCTATCCAAACGACTGCCCGAACACAATCTCTATGACCCTATCCTGGCTTTTATTATCCTGAACACGGAGCCCTGTACACAGTAGGTGTTCAATAACTATTTCCTGACTGAGACGGGGCCTACTTCTGATTCTGCCACTTATTACGTAGCCATTGATCCTCACCAAGCCCCAGCCTCCTCCAAATGAGAGGGAAGCGAGCTAGTCTATTACACAGGGTTGCCATGAAATCTACCCGCAGCAGCGCTGTTTGGGAAGGCACTTTGTAAACTGCAATGCCTTCCTGGTGGTTGAGAAAAAAAAAGTGAGCCTCCTACCACTAGAACAACAGCACTTTCTGAATAGAAGTCTGCCCACATTTCAAAATACAAAAATAGTTAGGTACAAAAAGCACAAACTATTGTGCTCATACTGAATACATCAGCAGCAGTTACAAAATGTGTTTTCCGCTGGTATTCCTGGCAGAATCCGTTACACGGAGTAATTGCAGCAATAATCAATAAGCTAACTGAGTAAAAGATTAATCAGTTTTGTGATTGCTAATGGAATCTCCAGTACCAGACTCAGATTGTTTCAGAGTCCCTCTGAGATGTTCTTCAAAATCCTTAAACAATTTTAATAAGGATGTGACAAAGTTTAGCACAGTTATCCAAAAATCTAATTAATTTGAAACAGAGGGCCAGATTCAACGAGGGGATAGCAAGTACAATTCTTGGTTTGTTTTGTTTGCAAGCTTATCAAACAGTGTTCCTATTTGTTATGAACCTAATTCTAACAGCACAATTCAATCAATAATTACAACATTTTTTTCTTCATGGAAATGTGCCACATAAAAGACTTGAGTTCTAAAACAGCACAGTTTAATTTTACAAGGCGCAAATTCTCTGTTAAGAGAGAGAGAAACGAGAGACGGAGAGAAATACACGCACACACATGGCTACTTATTGACCACCGACTGTGTATACGTTTCACTAGAAGCTATTCATGTTTATTCATTTAATTTCTCACAACCCTATTCCGTTCTGCAAGGGTCATTCACATATGAAGCCAATGGTTTATCAGTGAATCCCCCCACCCCGCCAAAAATTACTTCTTTCATTCTAGTCCATACATAAAATGTATGTTTACTGTTTAAGAGTCAAAAGGTAAGTTATCTCTTATTTCTCAGACCTCAAAACATTTACATAAACCAGGCTACCGGGCAGCCTGCTGAGCAGGTGGGAGTGTGGCTTCTTCAGTCATACCCGGGTATGACTGGTCAGGCCATGTCACCGATCATTCACAGACTACGGATGCACCGCACCGATGGGTGACCTCTCCCTCCTTCTTCGGCACCCAGCTCTGGTTTTCCTCCTCCCTCTCTGACCAGTCTAAGCAGTTTCCTGTAAGTGGTTCTTTCCTCACCCCTCCTTTAAATGTTAGAGCTCCCCATGGTTTTTCACCAACCTTCTCTTCTTATTTTATACTCTCCTTGAGTTAACTTCAGCCACTCCAAAGGTTTCAATTACCAGAGGAGTCATTGAGACTAATTAGGAGCTGATGAATCACAAATCTTTATTTCCAGCCCAGATTTCTCTCCTAAGATTCGGAACGTACCCAACTGGTTGTCCAGAGGCCCCTCAAATTCAACAAGTCTCTACCTCTCACACCACTCCCTCATGCCCTAGACCCATCTTCCGCCATCCCGGCTCACTGTCTCAGTGAATGACATCACAATGACCTAGTTTCCCAAGCCAGAAAGCTGGAAGGAAGCCAAACGCCCCCTCTTTCCTTCTTTCCCACATTCAATCGATCATCAGTTTTATTAACTCTACATCTTTCCAGTTTCTCAGTTCCTTCAAGCGAGGGCTCTCCATGATCTAGTCTACATTCCTTCCCAACCTCGTCACATACCCTCTCCTGCCTCCCTGTCCATGCCACACTGAATCACAGGGAGCGCCTCCTGAACGTACCAGTCATCCTTACACAAGAGCACAGACATTCTCTTCTCTCTGCCCAAAACATCCTTCCCAGTCCCTTTGTCTTACCTTACTCCATTTAAACACTACGCTCTTCAGGAAGCCTTCTCTGTCTCTAAAGCTACACCAGGAGCTCCTACTTATGCTCACAGAGCACCTAATGTTTAAGCATATTATAGTATTTATCACTCTGCTTGGTAATTATGAGTTTTCAGATCCTCCCACACTGAACACTGATGGCTTCTTTGTTAATCTCCCTGAGCGGACCACGGGCTCCTTTAAAGAATGAACTATATGTTCACTGTGCCTGTGCCAATCAGCACAGCACTTGACTATCCCATAAATATTTAACTGTATAAAACTGCTGTACCAACAACTGAGCACATCAATGCATGAGTGATCTCAGGTCCTAGTTCTACATTTACTAGCTCTATGACCTTGAGAAAGGTATGCAATTTGTGCCTCAGTAGTCTCCACTATAAAAATGAGGAATATAGGGACACCTGGGTGGCTCAGTAGGTTAACTGTCTGACTCTTGATCTCAGCTCAGGTCTTGATCTCAGGGTTGTGAGTTCAAGCCCTGCACTGGGCTCCACACTGCCCATGGAGCCTACTTTAAAAAAAAATTGGGGAAAATACCTGCCTTGCTCACCTCATAAAGGTATTAAAAAGATCAAAATCAAAGGAGCTGGTATATGGGAAATCTTCTATAAAGTACTTGAAAAAAAAAAATCTTGAAACAGGGCACAGGGCTATGAATCTCCCACTTCCCAACATTACATCGAAGAGAAAGGTTCATAACAATAGGATAATATAGAAACCCCTAAATAAGATCACTTTTAGACCAAATACAGAGGTCGAATTTAACTGTTTATCAAGACTCAGTATTCCCTCCCATTCCCTCAATTATTACAGTACTACAAACAATAAAGTAATTAAAAGGGTATGATAAGGAACACATTGTCTATCTTTCTTCTGGAAGTTCATCAAGGGCAGGGGCCCTGTCTTGTGTATTTTATTATCTTGTAGGGCAGAGGTATTAAACTGGAGTCTCTATGAGTCTTAGGAGAGCTTTCAAATTCCTGAAATTACATGTGAAACATTGTGTTGTGTGAATTTTCTGGGGAAAGAATAAACAGCTTTCCTCACCTTTTCAAAAAGACCTGTGTCCCTAAAAACCCAAGACATCACTGCTGTATAGTGCCCAGCACTGACCCTTACACATGATAGTGTTCCACAAACATTTAAAGGAAGGAGGCAGGTAAGAGCTGATGGAAATAAGGTAACTACTCTCATGGCTCATTCCTTCTGACTCTGGCAAGTCTTACATACCATACTGCATCAAATCAGGTTTATGTATTATGCTTCTAGACATAAAACAGGACAGTTTCCTAAACCTCTCCTTAACATGCCTCCTAACAGACTTAGTACAGTGTTTCTACTTATAAGGAAAGAGCATGATGGTTTTTTCCTACTAATGATAAAATTTTCAGATTCCTGCTCAGTCAATATTGCAAGCATACCCCATTATAAGAAGCCCAGTCAGTAATTACAGCAATAATCAATAAACTAACCAACTATTTGCAGTCCATAGTTAATTTATTAGTTTTCCCAGTGAAGAACCCAACAATCTAAACTGTTAAGTGGCTCTAAATTCAATTAGAACACTGCTTAGTGTGTCCTCAGTTATGCTTTCTTTTGATTATTTCTTGTTTCTATGACGTTGACCTCTTAGGACACATATAACTGCTCCAGAGTCAAAAGCAACATAAAAAGCAAATCTATTTTGAATACCAAATTAATATCTGCATTTACTTACCTGGTTCCAGATCCTGCACTTCTCAATTAACTCCCCACACCCCTGCCTTGAGGAGCTACAATGTGCACAAGCTCTTCCTTGAATGTCTCTGGACCAAGGATTCACATATGGTCATGGATTGGTTAGATGATGAGAAAGAAAAATTACAGTGAAAAGTCTTCCACTGAAAAGGTCAACAGGGAACAACCCTGGAGCCTGTTTATGGGCTAATATTATTGGATAGATGTATTTATTAATGATTTGGAAGTGAAAAAGACAGTAAGTTGGCCATGTTTAACGATAACACTGTTTGTTTTGGATAGGAAAACCATAAAGGGCGTTAGGGAGCTCCAGATGGTCTTAATACAGGTTTGGGCAGCCAATGGCGGATGAACTTCAACTTGGCTAAGTTTAAGGTAATGTGTGTTGGCAGAAGGGGTTTAAATTTGTATTCAGCAATGGGTCCAAAGCTTGTAGGATCCTCTTGGCTGACGCTTTCAGAGTCATCACCATGGTTAGCTTGGGACAGCGTCTACACTGACCTTGCATCTGATTTCTAGGCTGCAACAATTCTGTTAGACCGCTAAAGGAGAAGTTTAAATACAGTAGGTCCCCCTTATCCATGGTTTTGCTTTCCATGGCTTCAGTTACCTGCGGTCAAAGGCAGTCTGGAAACAAATGATTCTCCTTCTGACATGTCAATAGTAGGTCAATAGTAGCCTAACACCAGGTCACAATGCCTATGTCACTCGCCTCACTTCATCTCTTGTAGGCATTTTATCAGCTTTCAGCATCACAAGATGGGTGAGTATAGTACAATAAAGAATTTTGAGAGAGAGAGAGAAAGATACCACATTCACATTATTCTCACTGTAGTATACTGTTAAAATTGTTCTATCTTATTATCAGTCATCATTGTTAATCACGTACTGTGCCTAATTTATAAGTAAAACTTTACCACAGGTATGTATGTATAGGAAAACACATGGCATATATAGGGCTCAGGCATGCACTAGAGGGAATCCTAGAACTTATTCCCCAGAGGAAATGGGGGACTGCTGCAGTAGCTTCAGGGAACCTGTCACTTAAATAAAATAGGACCCTCAGGCCATGCAGACAGCAGGCCAAATGTGACATTCTCTTACACTCTATTTAGCCATTCCAATAGTGCTTGATAAAAGATCCAACCTACCGCTCAACTTCTACTAAAAAATGAATAAATAAAAAGGCGGTGAGGAAAGAGTAAAGAACATATAAGTAGTAGAGAAACATATATATGGAAAGAAGCAACTCTATTTGAAATTTTCTATTATTTCAATTTATGCCTTTTTGGACATATTTCCTAGGTTGATAATTTGCTGAATTTCTCGAACTTTACTGTAAGGCAAGTGTATTTACATTCACCTTTCAGATATATGTAGAAAATACCCATCTCATTTTCAGTAAGACCAGCCTATGAGAACAGAGGTTTAGTAAAAGCTGCCAACAAGTGCCTAACAACTTGGTCTTGCTCCACAGCAAGCCTCCTGCCGGAGGTCCAACATTTCCCTGCAGCCCGCATCTCCTCTGAAGACAAGCTCCTAGCCATCGTCCCTCTGGGGCTAATTGAGGTACCGCATGGTTCTGCTGCTTCATGCCAACTGCCTCCACATAGGACCCCAGATGAACCAGCCTCCAGGCTACACTGAGCCCTCCACAGAGATGGAGCTGAATCAGAAGTATGGTCATGTTAACAACAGAATCCTGGTGATGCAAAGCACCCCACAGCGCCCTGGTGTCCCCTGCCTGAGGCCTGCTTGTGCTTGACTTTCCCTTTGATTCCAGCAGCCACAACATAAACGCCCTGCTCTGATGCAAGCTTCTGTATGCTTCTGCTCCTCACAAGCAAAGATGCCCGAAGATATCTCATAATGGGGGCTACCGACAGGGCTACCACATATCTGTCACTATTTGATGGGCATCCAAATGTCCCAGGCAGCACAGAGAAGGGAGTTAAAATAACCTGCCTCTGAAAAAAAAGGTTTTATTCTTTGACTAGGATGAGAAAACAAAACAAAAACTTTAACAGCTTAGAGCATGTTATTATTTGAGTAAAAAAAGAGAGAGAGAGAGAGATTTCCAAAACCATTTATTTCATTCGGCTCACCTCTCCTTGTGCCATTTCCCCACCTTGCGAGGAGAACATTCTGCATTATCAGCTGTTCAACTGAACTGCACTGAGCTGATGTTGCCGCCTAAGTTCAAAGTCGAACCTATTTAATATGGAGCATATTTAAAAGCACCATGTGGAAAATGAGCTCCAATCTCCTGCTCTTTGAAGAAAACTTCCTAATAGCAAAGGCGCTGGTGCCATTAAATGTTCAGCTCCACAGTGGGCAACAAATTCTGTGGTAAAACTCAGTCTTGTAGATAAGGACAAAAATCTTCACCATTTCAAAGCCCAGGGCACTCATTCAGGTAAGCAGCTGACTCTCGATTTTGGCTCAGGTGATGATCTCTGGGTGCTGAGATCTGGCCCAGCGTCATGCTCCACACTTAGCATGGAGTCTGCTAGAGATTCTCTCCTTCTCCCGCTCCCTTTGGCCCTCCCCTAACTCACAGGCTCTCTGTTTCTTAAATAAATAAATTTAAAATTTCAAAAACCCACAAAGTATTTTTTACATTCTTATTCACACTCAGGTACACTAACATTCTAACAAATGGCATTCCTTTTTGATATCAGGAAAAAGGTAGTATTTGCAAAGCTTCCTCAGCAGGACCTCAAGAGATGCCAAAACAAAACCATCATTTCAAACCACCAGAAGTAAAGAGACTTGGTGGGGGTGAAATGATGTGGGACCGCGTCCAGGCCTTCCCATTCATTGGCAACACGACCTCTAACTGAATCTGCTCTCTGAGGGCCTCAGTCTCCTTATCTATAAAATGCAACAACAAGACTTCTAAGGCTCCCTTCCAACTCTACTTGAGTAACTGTATGATTTTAGAGGCAATCTCCAGGTTATGTATACTATGACAAAGCTAATCATATCCCAATTTACAAGGTACTACAGAGGTCAAGGAGTATTTTCCCTCATGGTACCCAACATGTAAAAAGGTACACAAATGGTCAAGTATACCAAAGGGAATACTTACACTCCACTAAAACACAAGGTCTCCACCATAATGGGAGGCATTACGGTTAAATTCATCCCATACTCTTCTGGCAATGTGCAAAAATGGTATAAAGGCAGAGAATGGGCAAAATGAAGAAAATTATTCTTGTTAATACTGTGCTCCACTCACATAGGCCTCTCAGTATCAAGAGAACCAGGTGTAATAAATCCTGTACTAGACATGGGATTTAGCAGAAAAAATTATGAATCCATTTACAAAAGCAAGATGTACTGCTGAGTTTCTTAATGAAAGGTCACCCAAAAGCCGAGGTTAGCATTAAAATAACCCCTCCTATAACTGGGTCTCAGTGATAGATAAAGCTTCTGGTGAATCAATAACCACGGCCCAACACTGCTGTTTGGTGCTAAAAGGAAATGAAGCCAGCACTGCCAGACAACGAACACAAAAAGACAGGAGGAGAAAAACGACACACCATCTTTAATTTTCCCAGAAAATGAGAGGGGGAAACAAGAACATCAACAGAAACGTAAACTATATTAAGGGAATATTTAACAGGGTCCTTTAAATAATTAGCAATGATCAGGTATTTAGTTTTCAGAATATGTAGGTTGGGTGTACTTTTTTTTTTTCCTAATAAAGCATTTCAGATTCTAATTAAAAAAATACTTTATGAAGAAATTAAAAAGATACAATAGTGTCAGAGGAAAAGCCATGATCCCAGAAGTGGAATATTCTAACAACATAACTTACAAGAAACTACGCTATAAAAACAGATTGTTGATTAACACAAACTCATAACAAAACGCAGAGAGCGATCACAATGGTGCTGTAATAACACTTGGCTGCTGGATTCTCTCAATACATTAAATATCTCCTTGGAGACCAAATTACTTTACATTTTCTTAAAAGACAATTTATTATAGCTTTGTTTTCTTCTCATTATCTCTTAAAAATATATCTAATGAAGAAAAGAATACAACTTCTAAATAACTGACATAAAACGGTACTAATGTGTGACAACAGACTTTGGTTTAATATGTTGGTTATTATTTAACAGCACACGACAACTTATTGTCATGACAAATCCTTCCTACAATGCGACACTCCACATGTCACATGTATCAAAAACCACTGTATGCCCTTGTTATGGCAAACATAAAATTAACAGCCTAAGGCTGCTAGCAATTTAAATAATTGATAAGTTTTCAATTAAAAAGGCAACATTTTCAGGTCTAATACAAGAATCTATTTAAATTACTGATAAAAACTTATGCTTCTGTTGGCCCAAAGCCAGAAAATGCTTGCATTCAAGGGGGAAAAAAGTAATTCTGCAAATTCCAACTCAGACATTGCAAATTTTCTTCCCAATTTTATGCAGAGACCAGGCTGTTTATTCATTTAACCTTTGTAATCAATGGAAAAGAATGATTATAGGATTTCCAGTAAAAGTGTCTCTAGTTTTGCTTTCCCTATATGGATTTTAAAGAAATAATAAGGGGACTGTAAATTTACTAAATTTGCAGAAACTAATGAGAAACTCAGCTGCTTTTTACAGTAAATACAGGGTTACCTGTTATCAGTATCTCATTATCTTCCCCACCCCACCCAGATCCTGGATTCAAAAAGTTTTCAGTCAAAATGAACCTAAAAAATAAAAACCATGCAGATTTTTCATAACAAATCAGCAACTGAAGGCTATCGAACAAAATCTATTGTGAATTAAATCCAAATGGTTTTCCTTATGGCAAAACTGGAACCCAGCGGAATTTTAATCATAAGAAAAGACAGATCAGGGGTGCCTAGGTGGCTCAGTCAGACAGGCATCTACCTTTGGCTCAGGTCACGATCCCAGGGTCCTGGGATATAGCCCTGCTTGGTGGGGTGCCCCCCACCCCACCTTGCTCAGCAGGGAGCCTGCTTCTTCCTCTCCCTCTGCCCCTCCCCCCATCCCACTCATGCTCTCTCTCAAATAAATAAAATAAAATGAAAATTTAAAAAAAAAGAACCAAGACAGATCACAATGACATCCAACCAATTTTATGCGTGCTTTTCCAGAGTTTCCCCTACTCCTTATATTTTAAGTGTTTTTTCAGAGCCTGACTCTTCATAAACAAAGGGTCTATGACAGTAAGACCATCTCAAGAGATAAAAGAGGAAAAATAAATCCATTTAGGCTCTAAATGACTTAAAGCTTGTTATCTCTCTCAGGGATATTTTCACTTAAAAGATTTGCTCAAACATTCAGAATCAGAGTGATCGCAATCAGTTAAAATTCTTTGAGGACTTCAGGTTCCCATCTATAAATATTTAAGTGAATTAACGAGAAAGCCTGGACCTGATCAGCCAGACCACAATGCATGGACCACTGCCAATTCATAGTAAAGGCTTCACCATCCATTGGAAATTGATAAAAGTAAAAAGTAAAGAATACCAATTCACTATAGTGTGAAACTAATATAACATTATATGTCGACTGTACTTTAAAATGAGGGGGAGAAAGAATGTAATGAGTTTAACATAAAACTAAATTTACTCACTTTATTTTTTTTTTTAATTTTTAAGTAGTTTTCACACCCAACCTGGGGCTTGAACCCACAATCCCAAGATCAAGAGTTGTACACTCCACTGACTGAGCCAGCCAAGTACTCCTAAATCTACTCACTCTAATGGTCACCTTTATGTTTGAGATTTTGTACTGCCCATCATTTTTAATCTTTAAATGACTCTCACTGTTTTTCTTTGTTAGTAAAATAATGGTTAACAGTAGCAAATTTTTATTATTTATTTATTTATTTTATTAACACGTGTATTTGGCAAAAATAAAATGTTACCATTCCTATGTCCTCCAATCTAAAAGTGAAATACACAGATTTGGGGATCAATGAGCTAGAAGATTTCTTTTCAGGCTAGAAAGTGGCCCTATCGAAATCTCAGAAACTTGTAAGTTTAAAGACAATTACATAACTCTTAATGTATTTTCCTACAACACAAAAATAAACAATACATTTGAGAAAATAAGCATAAATCATAAGGAATATATACTACAGATATCCCAACTAAGGTACTATATACACACAAATCATCCAGAATGTAATAATGGTGACACATAGACAGTTCCCCACTAATGTGCAAGGAGGTAGATGAGAAAGAGCATAAAACACGCTTTATAGCCCCAGCTTTCACATCAGGAGAGGCTGAACTTCAACTCCACGCTCACACTCACACTAGCCCTAAGACCTTGGCATATCTCCTAGCCACTGCTTCCTCATCTAAAACATGGGGATAATAATATCTACCTCACCAAGTGATTATTAAAACCATAGAAAAATCAAATACCTTTTGTATCTAATATATATATATATGGCACTTAGAAACAGAAATGATTATTATCACTATGATGACATGCATAACATTTCTCAAAAAGGACAATTTGTTAAACTTCCCAAAAGCATGTTTTTGAAAGCACACCTTTGTGTATGGCTATGTCAGAGACATGACAAAAGTACCAGAACGTCAGTAACATACTTTCCGCAGCAGATGTGTGCTGAAAAACCAGAACCCATCTGTGTGTGTATGTGTGTCTTCTAAAAATAAGCATGTCTCATTCCCAGGAGAGTTAGCCAATCTATCAATACTAGTGCTAGACCTTTCAGCAGACAATTCTCCTTTGCCTTTCAAGGTACTGATGAGCCCTGCTCTAAATTCTCAGTGCACAAAGACTCTCCAATAAGTTAATGGGAAGTCAATGGGAAATTGACTTTTCCTACTCTGTGCTGGTCTGAATGCAACGCTCTGTTAACCATGCCATCCTTCTTGTTCTCTTTCCTCCTACCCTAAATTAAAACTATTGGCGGAAAACCTTACAGATATTTTACAGTCTTCGTTACAATGAAACAGTATTCTGGTGGAAGTTGAGGTCCATCAAAAACCTACAACCTCACTGTGGGCTAGGAATGGAGTCTCCTGGACAAGCAAGGGCCCTGATACCATCATTTCCACCTTTGTACCACTTTGCCTTTGTCTAGAACTTTTAATTTTGCAAAGGTCTCTCACATCTATTATCCCATTTGATCATACAATGACCCTGTGCAGTAGAAAGAAGGAGTATTATTACCCATAATTGACAGATGTGGCAGCGGTAGCTAGAAAGGTTAAGTGCTCTGCCTAAGGCCGGCAAGCCAGAGAGCCATGGTCTGATCTGAGTCCAGTGCTCTGGCGCTCTCTATACCCGGCCACTAGAAAAGGTTTCGTAAGCAGATTACAAACTCGGATAAAAGAAAATAAAAGGAGTAAGAGGAAGTAACACAGTAAGAGGCCAGCACAAATCAGGGCTCAGGGAAGCTGTACCTCCTCATCATAGCAGGACTTGTCAGGCTTAGTATTAAAGTTTTAGGAGTGTACCCTTTTGTCTTCTCTCATTTATCTACTTCCATCCCATACAAACGCTAAAGCAAATTTCCACTGAAATTTGCAACACAAAAGAAAAGTCACTTCAGGATATATTCAAATCCCTCTCATTCAGTAAGTAACCCTGTGGTTCATTTCAGGGTGGAGAAAAAGGGGGGTGGTTAGTGCATAAAATAACATTTTAAAATCGTGTATCCATACTGAGCCTGCAGCTACATTTAACTACAGTCTGTTTGGAAGAGTGAAAGAGATCTCCAGTTGAAAGTAGATTTTGAAAAATTTTTTAGAGCCCAGGGGTTCATTTTTAATGAGCCGTTACTTTAAGTACTGCATAAAAAATACAGGAAATTGATAGTCCATTTAGTCTGCACCATACCTAATGCAAAAGTCATTAAGATGCATTATTCTTAATGTTCATGATATGATCAGTAAGTGTCTTTTGAAAAGAATGCCCTTAACTTTAACATGTAAGGAAATCCTTAAAACCCTTACGCATCCTACAGAAGAATGTTATGGTAGCTGTGATTTACTTTTACATCTTCACCATGCAAGAAAAAGTGCCCACGATTACATCAACACATTATAATATGACATTTACATTCTCATCTTGTAATGTGACAATTTTATGACGACTTACATAGGACAGCATGGCCTTCATTTCTTCATCGCTCCTCACTGTAATTCGGTCACCATCTTCATCTTCATCTGTTTCAAAGGCAACACAGTGCGAGTGGTGAGATTTGCAGTGTTTAAATGCACAAAACCACGTCAGCTGAAAACGTAACACAACTGCTTTTCACAACGTGAGAGCCAAATCTTCAACACCGTGTTTTTGAGGATGTTGGGGTTATTGGTTTGTTTTGCTGGGGTTTTTTGTTGTTCAGAATATAAGCAGTCTCGATAAAGAGCCAGAAATTTCTGGGACAGCTAATAATTAAAATACTGCTTACATCAAGCTTGACTTGTATCTAGGTTAACGTGTCACTGGAGTGTGAATAAACAGGTTTGGTGTGAAGAATGTTACACACTGAAGGAGGCCAGTCTTGTTCTACCATGAGTGCTTTCCTTCTTTCTCACACAGCACCCTGTCCCTTTTCTGTCCGGTCTTTCTCTCTCCCCGGCAAGCTCTCATGTGACAGTAGCGTGATAAAAATGGCCCACGTGTATTGAACATGACTACATACAAAGCGCCATGATTCGTGCTTCAGACACCACATCTCCTTAAAAATTGCGCAAGGGTCCTATGATGTGAACAATGTGACAGGATTACTACCATCCCCTTTCCACAGAAGAATAGGGAGCTTCTAGAAGGTTAACTTGCAAAGCAACTCTTAACACAGTTAACCCCATAACCCATTCTATCTGGTAGGTCGCTTGCTCTTTCCAAACAGTTCCACTTCTGTGGGGTACTCTGACTATAACAGGCTTCAAATGGCTATTTATGCAATTTTGAAAAAATCTGATAGTCTCAAAATTGGAGGATAATTAGACTTTACAAAACACACAAGGAGAACACGTACACTTGAATAACTGCATCATCCCAAGCAGCCCACATCCAGAAACTTATTTCCATGATGCTTCTCCTGTTCAAAATAGTTTTGAAATACGTCTTTGAAAACTGCTTTAAGAACCCAAAGAGAGACCGTGTGAAAATATCAGATCTTCTTTTTTTTTTTTTTGAAAAAAATTTTTTTTTTGGAAGTAAACGTTACACCCAAAGTGGGGCTCGAACCAACAATGCGGAGGTCAAGAGTCACATGTTCTACCAACTGAGCCAGCCAGGTGATGACCCTATCAGATCTCATTTTTAACCCAAAACGGAACTGCTTGCCTGGTCACTCACCTGTGCTATCTGCCAGGTACGACTTGGAATGACTTTTGTTTATTTCTAAATATTTAGTTAGCTCCTTCATCCCTCTAAAAATAAAGATCTGTCAACAAAACAGCCTATATGATAGGTTCTAAAAATACGGCTGAAAGAAAAATACCAAAAACATTTTGAGCATTTTGTAGCATTGTTGGAAGAATGCTCCAACAATGTTCCCGGGGGCAACTTGGAAGGGGCAGGCTCGCTCTCAGCTGGTGCAGCTCTGATGTACTTGTTAAACAGCCAGTGTTATTTTATTTATTTATTTATTTATTTATTTGGTTTTGGTCACTCTTGAGTATCTAATTGCTGATTTGCTCAGATGCAGAGAACCTGATCCCAGGCCTGGAGAAGCAGACAAATCTCAGGTCACGCAGAGAACAAGCTTACACGAAAATACAGGGGGAGTTCAGTCCAGCTCGTGGATCTTTGCCCACCACATCTCAGCGGCCCTCCCTCCCATCCAGCCACAGTTCTTTTTTTTTTTTTTTCTAAAGATTTTTTTATTCATTTATTTGACAGAGAGAGATCACAAGCAGGCAGAGAGGCAGGCAGAGAGAGAGAGGAGGAAGCAGGCTCCCTGCTGAGCAGAGAGCCCGATGCGGGGCTCGATCCCAGGACCCTGAGATCATGACCTGAGTCGAAGGCAGCGGCTTAACCCACTGAGCCACCCAGGCGCCCCTCCAGCCGCAGTTCTGAAGATATCCCCCTGCTCAGTGGCCAGGCCATGGAAACCCTAGGAGGGAGCTTGTATTCTCTCCTAATTAGCCCATTGCAGAGCAAAATGCTACTTCCTTTTCCTCCCAGCAGCCAATAACAATCTATCTGACAGCATGATAGAAACTAGCAGTCGAGCCAACCATTCTCAGTGATCAAGCCAACTGCTTTCACTGGGGTTTCTCTCCAAAGCATTTGTTCCTGGATCCTGGATCGTGGTTCACTCCCAAAGAGTTCCTGAACTCAATGCAAATCAGTATCATCAAGTCACACCATTTAAATAGCTACATAAGAAAGAGCTGTCCAGAGTCACTACTGTTCTATTCTACTAAGAGCTGCTTGTTCTCAGTATAAAAGGCACATAGTGGTCATTTCTCGTAAAAGACAGCAGAGGCCTAAGAATATTACATATATAAGAAACTATATAGGAATTTAGCTCCTTCTTTCTGAGGTGTAGACACTATTAAAGCTAAATTGGAGAAAAAAAAGAAACGCCATTCTAGTTTCAGAAACAAAGGGGAGTTCCTACATAAGTTCTAGAAACCAGTATTTTCAAGGCTAAGTCAAAAATGTTTTCTTACAAATGCAGGAAACAAAGAAAAAACTGATATAGTATAAAGAGATGTAATGTTACATATTGCCACACATGAAAACACTTCACATTTTTGTTTTAAAAGCAAGTCAAATTCTCCATTTAGATGTGGGCTACAAGGATTTGTTCTTGATGAAGTCCTGAACTTGGTAAAATTTCCAGCCTGAATAAAGCAGCTTTTTGTAACTCTCATTTCTACACCAGAACTAGCTACAGAGACAGTGGCTAAAGGAACTGTTTATATTCAAATTTCAATATATACAAGACCTCAAAAAGGTATCATTCATAAGGGATGAAGAAGTGTTTGGAGTATAATAAAACAGGTGAAAACTCTTTTTAGAATTTGTGAAGAGGGGCACCTGGCTGGCTCAGTGGGTTAAGGCATCTGCCTTCAGCTCGGGTCATGATCTCAGGGTCCTGGGATCGAGCCCCACATCGGGTTCTCTGCTCAGCAGGGAGCCTGCTTCCCCTCTCTCTCTGCCTGCCTCTCTGCCTACTTATTATCTCTGTCTGTCAAATAAATAAATAAAATCTTAAAAAAAAAAAAAAAGAACTTGTGAAAAGAGGGCACAGATTCCAGAAAAATCATTTAATTCACAGTCTCTCTCAATCAGAAATAACACAACAAAAGAAGAGTTCTCTAAGCTCTCAAAGCCAGAGCTTGAACCTTAATGGTTTCTTAAAACAGAAGATTCTGGAATTCCATGAAATCTCTGAGTGATTATTTCAGGAAAATAAATAAAACAAAACAAAAAACCTGTGAGGGAAGTCAGCTACCAGAATTTCTTGCCTAGCAGTTCCATGAAAAAGAGTTATGAAACACTATAAGGACACTTGGTTCTAAGTAGACAGAAAACTGAGGCCAAAAGGCCCAAATACCCAACCTAGGGATAAAGTGTTGGTGCTGTTCCATAATGCCTCTGACTCTGAAAGATTTCAGTTAACTTGAAGAAGGCATTCTAATAAAGCCTGGGGATAAAATCAGACTTACATGACACAGTGATTAATGGTTCTTATGGATTATTAAGAGACTCCATTTTATACAGGTATTGGTTTTCTTTGCAAATTGCTCTTTGGGTGACTGAGAGACTCTTTGCTATTTGTGATCAGTAGTTTTAATGAAGACTCCTATTCTTGTCAAAGAGGAAACTGAATTGGAAAAGTAATCCCACCTATAAGATTGATGATTCCTGCCAAAACACAAAACCCAAGCTATCTGTCCCTGTGATGGCAGTCAAACCATTTACTTGCCTTGACACTTAAGTAAGAATACACTTGTCTGTAAAGACAATAAATTCCAAAGACATCCAGATGGCCAACAGACACATGAAAAATGCCCGCCATCACTCATCATCAGGGAAATGCAAATCAAAACTACGATGTGTTATCTCCTCACACCTGTTAGAATGGCTATCACAAAAAGACAAGAGACACCAACTGTTGGGAAGGATGTAGAGAAAACGGAGCCCTTGTGCACTACTGGTGGGAATGTAAATTGGTGCAGCTACTGTGGAAAACAGTACGGAGGTTCTTCAAAAAAATTAAAATAGAACTATCGTGTGACCTAGCAATTCTATTTCTGAGCATCTATCCAAAGGAAACCAAATCACTCTCTTAAAGAGATACATGAACCTCTGTGTTCATTATGCAAAATAGTCAAGATATGGAAACTACCTAGGTGTCTACCAACAGATGAATGACTAAAGATGTGGTATACATATACAATGGAATATTACTCGGCCACGAAAAAGAAAGACACATGCCATTTGCAACAACTTAGATGAACCCTGTGGAGGGCATTATGCTAAGTAAAGTAAGTTAGAAAAAGACAAATACTGTATGATACTGCTTATATGTGAAATTTTAAAAAGCCATACTTAAGGGCACCTGGGTGGTGTAGTTGACTAAGTGTCTGACTCTTGGTTTTGGCTAAGGTTGTGATCTCAGGGTCATGAGATCAAGCCCTGCATCAGGCTCTGTACTCAGTGCACAGAATCTGCTCAGGACTCTCTCTCTCTCTCTATCTGCCCCTTCCCCCTCTAAAATAAATAAATAAATAAATAAATTTTTTTAAGCTAAACTTAGAAAAACAGAGTGTAATTATCAGGGGCTGGAGCAGGGTCAAATGGGGAGCTTTTGCCAAAGGGTATGAATTTCTAGTTATAACAAGGTTTGGGGATCTAATGTAGAGCATGGTGATTATAACTAATAACACTGTAACATACTTTTTAAAAGATTTATTTATCTGTCTGAGAGAGAGAGAGAAAGCTTGCATTTGAGGGCAGAGAGTCTTAAGCAGACTCTGTGCTGAGCATGGAGCCCTTTGAGGGGGCTTAATCCCAGGACCCCGAGATACGATCTGAGCTGAAACCAAGACTGGACATTTAAAGGCCTGTGCTACCCAGGCGCCCAACACTATGACATATATCTGAATGCTGCTGAAAGTAAATCTTAAATATTCTGACCACAAAAAAGAAATGGCAATTCTATAACAGGATAGATATGTTAGCTACCGCTATGGTGGAAATCAGTTTGGAATATATAAGTGTATCAAATCAGCAGGTTGTATACCTCAAATTTACACAATGTTATATGTCAATTATATATCGATAAAGCTGTAAAAAAATATTTTAAAATAAAGACAAAGGGGGGCACCTGGGTGGCTCAGTTGGTTGAGCATCCAAAGCCCGGTTTCAGCTCAGGTCATGATCCCAGGGTTGTGGGATCAGGCCCCAAGTCAGGGTCCATACTCAGTGGGAAGTCTGGTTGAGATTCTCTCCCTCCCCCTCTGCCTCTCCCTCCACTCACTGGTGCTCTCCCTTCCTCTCTCTCAAATATGTAAATAATCTTTAAAATAAAGACAACAAATTGACAGGTATTAGAAGTATTGAAGGATAAAGTAGGAAGACCTACCAAGCAATGTGGTGTAACAACAATTTAAAATAGTTCTCTGTTGAAAGCTGGACACACACAGCCCTTCCATCTGACTCTGGCTATTTGCCTATCAAACGCTTAGCTATAATATGAACACTAAATGGAACTGCAGATCATAAAAACTTACTAAAGTGGCACAGAGAATTTCAAGGTTATAAATATGTTGTTGAAGAACACTAGAAAGTAGTGGTACTAAGTAAAGAGAAGTAGAGAAAATAATTTGAACTTTTTGTCTTATACACAGAGGTTCTTGACCATCTGACCAAAAAAGCATTACTAGATATGACCAAGGGGGCGGGGGGTCGGTGTATGCAATAGATCTGATACACTGGTTCACAATGAGAATTCCAGACTTCTCTAGTTGCCTGGAGCACAGTAATATGATTTTCCAGCACATTAGGGAAGCAAAAGTAGAACCAGAAAGTCTATGTACTGGCTGGATTTTGTTAATGTCACTTAAAATGGAGGAAAAAATCCTAGCAAGATACCAAATAGAGTGCAGCAGATGGTAAACAAATATTATGAAGCAATCTTCACAAAATCTGCAGTGTGTCACAAATATACAAAATGGCAGAATTTGGGAAAAGAGAATCATAACAGGCCATATGTTGTTAGCAATTTTATTTGAAGCAACATGCAATCCAAAAGAGAAACCAAGAGGAGGAACATAAAGGCCCAATAGAGGAGAGGCAGCCTCAGGTAAGGGGCGGTCCGAATGGCAAGAACAGTGCCTATCAAGGTAAACAGCAGGCAACCTGGCAGACACCACGGAGCTCTCAGCCACAGAGCACCCACTGCAGTGACAGGGCTCAAATGGGCTTTCAGGAGAAACAACCCAGTTTTTGCAAAGAGCAACAGAAAGTTAAGGCAATATATTATATGTCATTTGTCACACTCCTTCAGTGCTAGGCGAGTCAATTAGAACTACAGCAAAGGCATTTTCCCAAGACAAGAGGAAAGAAATGCAAACACAACAGTGGAGGTTAGAAAAGACATTCAACAAGAAATTATCAGAAAGGTTGTCAAGTTTATAGAGCCCTTCTCAGGTATGACATCTAAGATGTGGACAGGACCAGAAGTCTCAGTTTCTATGGCAAAATCGTCTCGGCCATGAATTTTAATTTTGCTCCGCGTCCCTGCCTCCTGTTTCCTTCTTCACTTCTTTGCTCCCTTCTTCTCTCCAACAAATATGGCAATGGCAACTATAGCAGCCTTGCCCTCCTGAAGCTTACACTCCAGCTGAGACAGACTGAAGGGGATAAGGAAGTGAGCAGCACAGGTATCTGGGCAAAGGTGTTCAAGGCAGAAGGAAGAGCTAATGAAAAGACTTTGGAGTAGAATACTTGGTATGTTCAAGAGACTGAGAGAAAGGCAGAGTAGCTAGCACAGCATGAGAGCTGGGAGAGAAAGAGAGGAGTTCAGAGAAGCAGCGCTGTGGCAGAATTGGGGGCAGACGAGAAAAGGCAGGACCTCAGTGGGCATTTTAAGGACTTGGCTTTTACTCCTGAGTAAGATGGAAACTGGAGGGTGCTGAGTGTTGTGATCTCACTTTTAAAGGATCACTGGCTGCTATGTGCAGAACAGGCTGTTTGGAGGCAAAAGCAGAAACAGGGAGATCAGTTAGGAGAAACCACTGTCCTAGTCCATGTGAGACATGATGGTGGTCTAAACCAAGATGACATTCTGAGCAGTCATCATATGCAGGATATATTTTAAAGCCAGAGCTACTGGGATTTTCTGATGGATGAGATATAGGGTTTGAAGGCTTGTCCTTCATTCCTTCAACTATCCATTCACTGCACTCCAGAAACATACTGAGTGTCTACTATGTGCCAGGTACTATGATAGGGCTTCTAGAGACTCAACAATGGCAGTATTGTATAGCGCCTTCCAGGAACAACTAGCCTGGTACTTGAATGAGGACTTGAACTTCTTAATTCGCATGCAAAATAACAAGACTACTAATAAAGCTACTATTCTCCTAAGACTAAAAGGGATCTGGACTTTGTACATGGATGATACTGCAAACCAAAATTTGAATAAATTAAAACTCTCTTCAAATAGTCTCAGTATCAGCATAATTAACTCTTAACTTGTTAAATAATTTTTAGACTGGGTACTATTTGAGTTACAATTTTTTATTAAACTACTTAATTTTAATTATAAGCAACCACTTATCTTTTACACATACTATAGTTTAAGAAAATGAAATTTCATTTTTTCCAAATAATTTGATTTCCAAATATTTTATAATTAAGACTTTTCTCCAAAGCAAAAAGGGGTTGTCACCCAACTATTCTTAATGACACTATCTTTGCTGTTTGGACATGAAGGGTATATCCTACAGGTATTTCTCCAGTAATCAGCAATAGTGATTTTCTATGCTGTAAGAATTTAAAACTTATGGGCGCCTGGGTGGCTCAATCAGTTAAGCATCTGCCTTCAACTCAGGTCATGATCTCAGGGTCCTGGGATCGAGCCCCACATCTCGCTCCCTGCTCAGAGGGGAACCTGCTTCTCCCTCTCCCTCTGCCTGCCGCTCCCCCTGCTTATGCTCTCTCTCCGTCAAATAAATAAATAAAATCTAAAAAAAAAAAAAAAAAAGGAATTTATGACTTAAATAATTTGCAATTTTGCTTTAAATGGTCATATTATGCCAAATTTAAAATGATGAACTGGGGGCACCTATCTGCCTCAGCTGGTGGATCGTGCAACTCTTGATCTTGGGGTTATGAGTTCAAGCCCCACGTTGGGTGTATAGAGTACTTAAAAATAAAATTTTTTTAAAAATGATGAGCTGGTTTTAAAATTTCCTCCCAAAATAATCTTCCAGAAATTCATAAAACAACTAAAATGAGAAGTGCAAAATGATCATGGTTGAAGAAAGATAAAGATAAAATAAAGATTTATCCTACAACCATATCTTACAAACCAAAACTCAGAGGCACAGCTTGACAATGTAAAGATACTTATGAAAGCTACAGACCAAAATACGTGCAGTTGGATACCATGGGAAAGTGGGGCCACATGGTATTTATAGGAGTAAATCAGCACTTGTCTATATAGACTTACAATGCATCTTTCAAGTCACCAGTAAGAATTTACCACACAGCGCCACCAGCCCAACAGTCACTTTGCTGCAGTCACCTGTGTAGAGATAATCCAAGGAGAGGAGCCCATGTAACAGATCCAGGAAACTCATTAGTGGGCACAGCTGATTTGTATCGCCTCGTCTGTTGGTGCACTCATTAATCTGTTAATGAAACTGTGGAAATCAGCAGGGGTCTCTGGGCCTATATGAATGTCAAGCTCCTACAGCATATGTAGGGCCCACACATGCAAACATACAGGCCTTTTATGATAATGGAATTTAGCTTTGTCTCAGGAGTGTTCTCACATCTGGGAAAAGACAAATTATTCAATAACTGGTACAGAGTCAGCTGTCTATGTGCTTGAATAAAGTTGGATTCCCCACCTGACTCCTCCTTTCATCAAAACAGACTGGAGATGGTACAAAAATGTAAAATCTTCGGACAGTTGTATTAAAAATGCAGGCTCTTTTCAGGGGGAAAAAAACCCCACATTAATACACATATGAGTGTATGTTTTTATATACATAGCTAATATGTGTGTGCTTAACCCTATTAAAGTACAGCAAAAAAGAATACGGATGAATGTTTTTTCAATATCTGGAATATGGAAGATCTTCCTAAGAATGACATAAATGCAGAAGTCACAAAGGGCAATATGAAAAATCTGACCATGTAAAAACTTCAACCTTCTCCATGGAAAAAAAAGAAGAGGGGAAAAAGACCAAAGCAAGTTGAAAAGAAAGCAGTAAACTAGACAAAAATAGCTCTAACATGTAAGACAAGGCCCCAATTTTCTCAATATTGGAAAGCCCTTAAATCAATTCAAAACCCACAATCTACAAGAGAAATGGGCAAAGGTGACAAAATGGTTCACAGAAATGAAATACGTATGACCGAAAAAGCAGTGAAAAGATACTTAAGCTCACTTATAACTGATACAAAATAAAACAACACCATAGTAATCTCCTCTGCCCTTCAAACTGACATTGACTGGGAAGTTTGCTCATAAAAAATATACCCAGATTTGGTGAGGGTAGGGAGAAATGGGCATTCTCAAACATTGTTGGTAGGACTGTAAATTGGTTCTACCCTTAGAGAGCAACATGGTAATAGCTATTAAAATGTAAAACAGGGGTACTCTTTGTCTCAGTAGTTCCAACTCCTGGGAATTGATCCTACAAATATATTTCCACAACGTGGAAAGATATAAGGCAATACCATTGACTGCAGCATTTTTTCTAATACTAAAAAACTGCTAACAACTTAAGATTGGTCTATCAGTTGGTCAAATAAAGGAAGCCACAGCCATAAAATTAGGTATAATGTAGTCATCCGAAAGACTGAAGTTGATTTGCGCACATTGATGTTCAAAAGAGGTCCTATAGACACCCTAAGTGGGGGCAGGGGAAATTAGTTGCCGTTTACTGTGTATTACATCCAGAGAAAACTTTCATAAGGATACGGAAGAAACTGTTAAATGGTGAACTGGGGAAATAGGGACTTTTAGTTTTCCTTTCATTTTTACACTGTTTAAACTCTTTTTTTAAATCATCTATACCTTCTTAATTAAAAAGGAAATCAAACACTAGATATTGGAAAGTATTGTTATTTGCACTCTAATTATAAGGCAAAAGGACCTAAAAGGGCTAAGATGAAAAAGGTTTAGGGCCATCGGTCTAAGAGGTGAATTCAGCACAAATGGGTCTGCCTCCCCTCTTCCAGCCTAACTCCCCTCAAAAACACTATTCCCAGGAACAGAAACAGGAAAGAAGAGAGTGACTGTAGACCCTCTGCCCGCTTAGGTCAGAGGGCCTAGTCAAGTGTGGGATTCTGAATTTGGTCCACCACCAGCCAGTTTATATACCTTGCCTATGCAACAGCACAAATAATCCAAAAGAAGCAAATGATTTACTTGGCTTTAGGTCACATTAATTTTAAAATTCTCATCTGAATATGGACACACAACATTCCATTTTATTCAACAAGGGTGTTCCCACAAGGCACTAAGCTAAGCACTAAGAAGAGAACAAGAGTGAAATAAAACATGGTACCTGTCAAGTCATTCAAAATCTAGTGAGGAAGAGAAATACGCACATAGCTCATGGGAAGGTGGGCCCAATGGGTTACCTGCTCTAGCAAAGGTGGGGAGAGATTAACCCCATCTGGCTGGGGTCAGAGGCTCAGCCAATAGACGGCACTTCTCAGAAATGAAGAATCTGTACGATTACCTTCCCCGCTCCTTTCCACTTATCAACTCATTTCCTTGGTAAATTTGACAACACCCTTTCTCTTGTTGCTTAATTCATCACTATATACAATACCATCTCTTGCAAAAGAAATCAACTTGTGTTACATACACTTTTCAATATTAAACATATTACCATAAATACATCTTTGATCAAAGTTTTATTTATCTGGGAGTTGTTCCATCATAGCTATACACCACTGACATAGCTCCAAAATGTTAGCAAATTAGCCTACAAACTACATCTTTCCAAGTATTTCCTCTACATAGACTCCACTTACTAGTTCAGATCTTTGGGTCAGAACACAAGGTCATCCTAGAGCAATCACGAAAAGAGCCCGGCTAGGATTTTAACCTAGGCTAAAGAAACAAAGGACTGTTACTATTTTATCTATGTTTTGGGAGTTTGGTTTTGGTTTTGTTTTTGCCTAGAACTGGTCAAGACACAGACGGGTACAGAGCTGTTACCCTCCTTTCAGTAAAGAAGGAGCAACATCTCTAAGAACTTAAACATAGAAATTTAAATATTTTTTCTCCTAGTGTTAGATATACTTTTCAGTATTAATTATATTACCCTAAATATTTCTTTGATTAAAGCTTTATTTATTCAAGAGTTGTTCCATAAGCCATGTAAACCCATAAGCCATGTAAACTTCCAAGTCATATAAACCCATAAGTTATGTAAAAAATACTTAACACACTTCTTTTCTGCTACACTTATGAACAATCAGAGTAAGTGACTTCAAGAATGATTACAACACACAGAACAAGTATCAAAAGTGGCTGAGAGTGTATATATGCTCTGGAGTCCACATGAGAAAGTTCACTTCACCACTCACTAGACTGTGAGCAAGCTACTTAGCGGAGATGTCCTTTCCTCAACTAAAATGGAGCTAATAACAATATGAGACTTTTAATCAGGAAATAAACTGAGGGCTGCTGGAGAGGAGGGAGGCGGGGGAATGGGATAACTGGGTGACAGGCATGAAGGAGGGCACTGGATGGAATGAGCACTGGGTGTTCTATACAACTGACAAATCACTGAACTCTACCTCTAAAACTAATAAGACACCATATGTTAACTAACTTAATTTAAATAAAATAAAACTAAATTTAAAAAAAAAGTCCTTCAAAGTACTTCATGGGGATCTTGTGAAGGTTAAATTAAATGAGATAACCATGGAATGTTCTTAGCACATCACCTGGCAACAGGGACAGATGTTTACTATCAGCCTGTCCATGAAACCCTTGGCACCACCAGAGACTTATTAAAAAGGGTCTGAAAAGCTTGCAACACTAATATGTACTTCAGATACATGTACCATTTTTCAACAGTAAATAGAGTCCAGGGTGGTTAATAAAATATTGATTATTTTAAGAGTTCTACATAAGTGACTTTTAAATACACGGAATGATTGTTGAAAATATTCAAATAATAGAGAAATATAGAAAGGAAAAAGTGTGCTCATTTAGCCAACCATTCCCCATTCTAACCCTCAAGTCCACGCTCCAGGGGAAACCACTGCAAGGCACTGTGGGTGGACACTCTTCAGATCCTTGTCTCTCAATACAGACAAGAAGCAGGGAGGTGGAGGGATTGGCTATTTTACCAAATGGGCTCATACCATAACATACTATTTGTTTATTCAACAAAATATCGTGGAAATTTTTTCAGGCCAACGCATAAAATCCTAACTCATTCTCTTTAGCTGCTGTTCAGTTGGTTGCTGTTTCAGATAATGGGTAACTTATTAATCCACTATTCTAGGCATTTAGCTTTCCTCCAATTTTCTCCTATTAAAAATAATTGCACAGGGGCGCCTGGGTGGCTCAGTGGGTTAAAGCCCCTGCCTTCGGCTCAGGTCATGATCCCAGGGTCCTGGGATCGAGCCCCGCATCGGGCTCTCTGCTCGGCAGGGAGCCTGCTTCCTCCTCTCTCTCTGCCTGCCTCTCCACCTACTTGTGATTTCTGTCTGTCAAATAAATAAATAAAATCTTTAAAAAAAATAAAACTAAATAATTGCACGAGGATAGTCTGTTTGAAGGGTATTCAACACAGGAGCAAGTATTTCTGCTGAACAGCTTCCTAGATGTGAAGCTGCTGAAGCCAAGGTTTTGCACATTTTATATTTCGGTAGTAAGTCCTGTCAAATTGTCCTCCAGAGAGAACATCGGTGAAAGAGAGGACACTGTACTCACTGCCATTAACCATCTGCTAAAAACCAAGAACAACAAGTATACCAGAACGTGGAGAAGCCATATATCTTCTCACGGAGAAGTGGCCCTCACCTTCAAAAGAAAAGACGGGAACCACAGCTAAAAATCCTACCCTATCCCTCTCCACACCAGAGCCCCTTTCCATGAACTAAACTCTCATCTTAACATTCCCAGAACCTAACACCCCCTGCAATGACCGGCTCATGTCAAAACTAGTTTTCTAATCCATCCTGCCCTTCCCAATCCCCCAAACCGACTGTGGGGCGGGGGTGGGTAGTAAGATAGAGGGACTCAAGACCTGAAGGGCTCCTGTCATCATGTACCGGCCAGGCCAAGCCCCATGAAACAGAATCATTCCAAGCAATGCTCACCTAAAAGCTCTATTCTGTTGCTGTTTTAAAGCAGCAATGGATTACAATCTCTTAATCAATAATCACTGGCCTACAGGTAGTTTACACGTTTCATTTTGTCCCACAATATTATTACAGTGAGCAGCAAGAGCAGATAAAGGTCATGTTGGTAATTAAAGCTATATTATAGAAATATGCACACCCAAGATATGATTAAATAAGAAAATATTACTCAGTTCAGTATCATCATTAAACTTGCATTAATTTATAAATATTTAAATGTACCATATGATGATCATAAATAACCCATTTTTGTCAGTTTCTAAAGTCATGCAACCCATAAACCCTTTGAAAAATTACTGCAGAAAGAAACAGTCAAGAAAGTATACGAGCCAGACTTACATTCAAATGCTGTGGTTGTTGCTTCAGGCAGAACCTGGCCTATCACATCCTAAACAAAGAGAGAATAAAGAAACACAATTAGCCATCTTCTTTATTGCTAACATGTGGCAAATCCTAGAGGAAATATGAGAACCTGGAAAAGATTTTTGAAATGTTGGCATAAACTATAAAAACATTAGTTCACAATCACACTTGGCCCAGAAATGTAAGCCCAGAGTTTACATCTCTATTTGGAGGTGGGTTGGGGGGAGGCAGTTCTTTTACCAAATCTACTCTGTATTAATATCACAATCTTTCACTCTTGATTCAACAGCGTATACACACTATTTGTGCATTTAACACACACACACACACACACACAGTTTGTTCTTGGAAAGCTGTGGAATATACTACCAATAGAAAGGTGTTTAGGAGTCAGACTAGCCTGGGTTTGAACCTCAGCTCTGTACTTAACTAGCTGTGTGACTGCTAACGAATAACTTAACCTCTCTGAGTCTCTATTTGATTATCTTTCAATATGGGTCTAGTAATACAGGGGTAATGAAAGAATTAACTTAAATAATAAACATGTTAAACTAGCACACTGTAGACAACAAATGCAGTTTCTGATACGTAACTAGCAACCTCTCGCCTTGGATTCATTGTGCAAAGAGTTAAGAAAAACAAGTTTCCGTGATGTATTATTCCAATGATGATATTAACCTATAACGCCACATGTGATACAAACAATTTTTATCAACCTATACTCTTACGCACTAGAAAACATACATTTAATGACACCGCAATAGAGTGAATCTAGCCTACAAAAAAATGTTGTCTAAGGTACATAATCTGATGTCAATGTTTACATGAACGCATAAAGCTGCAATCTTGAAAATCAGTCTACAGAGACAGCTTAGTTAAAGAGGCATGGAACATCTTCAAGAAATAGCCAGTTCTGGGAAAAGTGACCCTCCATTACGTCCAGCCTAACCCAAATGGTCAGCAAACCTCGCCGCTCTTGGGGAGCTCGGCCACCACGTCCCTCCTGGGCTCTGCCAGGAACTGGCACCAGGCAGCCGGCTTTGTCAGCCACCTGCAGTAGTTCTCAGCAGGGAGCCCACAGCCCTCCCAAGCGGGGCACTGGGCAGAGGTGGGGGCTGCAACTTCCTTCTAAAGGCAGTTCTTCTGAAGCTTTTGCTGCAGTGGAAATTTGCATAATAGCCTTGCCTCTAAGTGCCTTTTTTTTTTTCCCTGCAAAATAAATCTGTGCATATAAAATTGATCAAAGAGAACTATCTGAGGCAGTCCTCGCTCATTAGAGCCAAAGGAGATGAATTTTTTTTCCTTCTGACTCTAGTCTTAGCCAATGAAACATCAACTCTGAGGAAGTATTTTTTTTTTTAAAGATTTTATTTTTTTTTTATTTGAGAGAGAGACAGTGAGAGAGAGCATGAGTGAGGAGAAGGTCAGAGAGAGAAGCAGACTCCCCGTGGAGCCAGGAGCCCGATGCGGGACTCGATCCCGGGACTCCAGGATCATGACCTGAGCCGAAGGCAGTCGTCCAACCAACTGAGCCACCCAGGCGTCCCTCTGAGGAAGTATTTTTTAAAAATTTTAGTGTTAAAGAAATTCTGCACACTTACAGGTAGAAAGTATTTATTGACAAGTAAATGGAAACTGTAGAGCGAGTATGGAATAAAGATTACAGGCAGCTAGTGTAAAGCTTGAGTATGTGGACCAGGGCCAAAGTGCTAAGGCTGGACCATGGCTCTGCCATTCACTAGCGGAGAGACTGAGTCTCTCTGTGCCTCCGTTTTCTTCTGTGTAAACTGAGATCGTGATTGTACGTACCTCACAGGACTAAATGAGTTCATATCTATAAATGCTTAGAAGAGTGTCTAGCACAGGGGAAGTGCTACATGAGCGTCTGTTAAATATAACAAGTCATTATTACTGGAACGTTACAAAGCCTACCTCACAACGAAACCCTAAATTTCAGCACCCAAGGACTGGTGGATGGTCACTCATTCACTTACATCCTCCTTCCACAGCATTTACTGAGGGCCTTTGCTAGCTGGTAGTGTTGTTAAAAACAACTTGGGGGACTCCAGCCCTTATGCTCCAAGTTGAGGTTACCTCTGGTTACTTCAAGGGAACTCTGATCATCTCAATCTGGAGACGTGAACGCTATAGTAACAGCAGACTAATTCAGGATACTTCCTACTTACGAATAGCAGAACCCATCAAACAGCAAATTTCTAATAACTAGCTGGAAACCTCGCCTGGCAGCAATGGTGTCCTTTGCCCATCAACATAAATAAGGAGCCCCACAGCTTTTACACCTAACGTGGGGAAAAGGAGAAAGAAAAAGCAAATTTGCTTGAGAGAATCATGAGAATCATGTGAGTACAACCAACCACCTTGTTTTGTTAAAGCAAAGAAAGTGGGGCTTATGATGCCAAAGGGCTAAAAAGCTTCAAAATTAGGTAATACTTACTGGTCATTTCTAAGCAGGACACATTTCAAAATTTTATGTATATTTTCCAGTTATATTTTAAGTTACTTATCCCCCCCCAAAAAAAACCATCTTAAGTCTCAACATAACATTTACCTAAAGAAGTTTTCAAAAGAAAACTTAAGTTTAAATATCTTTTTTTTTTTAAAGATTTTATTTATTTATTTATTTGACAGAAATATCAAGTAGGCAGAGGCAGGCAGAGAGAGAGAGGAGGGGAAGCAGGCTCCCTGCTGAGCAGAGAGCCCAATGTGGGGCTCGATCCCAGGACCCTGGGATCATGACCTGAGCTGAAGGCAGAGGCTTTAACCCACTGAGCCACCCAGGCGCCCCTATGGTGATCATTTCTTGATCCTTTTCTTCTCTGTGCTTTTAATAAATCCATCAACTATGTGATGGATCAAAAGTATAATTAAGCATCTACAACATGCCTGGACTAAAAAGATCACAAAAGCTGTAGGCTACAGAAGAGTAAGATTCAGGAAGATGCTGGTGTGGTCACAGAGATAAAGACAAACCTAAAAGAGTAACAAAAGGGCACTCACAGTATGATAAGAGCCAAACAAAAGACATAAATAGCCAAGTATTTGCTAACTCAGGAGGCAGGAAAAAAATCAAAGGCTCAGTTTAGAGAAAAATTTCACAGATGAGGGGATCTGAGCTGGGACTTAGGAGACAGGGTTCACACAGCAAGAGGATTAAGAGGAACATCCTCTCCTCCCACTGCCTAGTTGAGATCTCCTGCACAATCTTACCAAAACTGGGGGCTGTCTCTACAAGAAACAGAACACAGAAAGCTGAAAAACAGATCACCAAATGTCTCTGCCCTCGGAGACCAGTAGGCCTCCTTCACACTGCAGCCAGCCCCTAATTATTCAGATGCAGGACAAAGCCCCAGAGAAGTGGGGTGACTTCTCAAAAGTCTCCCAGCTGCTTGATAGAGCTGTGACAAGAGCCCTCAACCACAACCCCACGTCCAAAACACGCTCAGGTACAAATGCCTCGGGGACCACAGGCTGCTTCTGGCTTCTGTGGCTGGTGCAGCCCAAAACAAGCTGTGTGGCTTGAGCATTTTCCCCCTCTGGGGTTCATGCTCCTTCATTTGAAAACTGGAGTGAAGCGTTATATTAGATAAAGGGGATGCTTCCAGATTTCACTGGGCTTTAAATTTTAAGGGTCTAAGCCAAAGATGCTGAGGTATCTGTTGGTTTTTTGCCAATTTCTTGAGGAAGAGATAAGATGACCCTAGAGAAGAGATCACAGGTGTCCACCAGGATCCGGGCACACAGTTCACAGAGCCTGCTCTCAGGAATGCAAGAGAGAGCACAGCACACATTGCTAAGAGCCCTTCATCAAGCCTTCCTGAGAAAGCATGCTCCTCCTGGGCTTACCTGCGCACACGCACGTGTGAAAACACATGGCACTCTGAGCTCTAGATGGTGGGATCGTTTGTGCAAAGTTTACTTTAAGGCCTATCAGCCTGGAGGCAAGGAACCATTGAGAGATGCTTGAGAAGCAAGACTCAGGCCCTGTCCCTTATATTTTAACAATACTTATAAAAGCGCTTACTACATTCCAGATTGTTCTAAGTGCTTTATGTATATCAACTCCAGTAGTCCTTCTACTCTGTCAGATGGGCACTATTTTTATCCTCCACCCTCCACTTTTTTTTTTTTTTTTTTTTTTTAAACACATGAAGAACTGAGACACTTAGCCCAGGTGAGTCTGGTAAGACTTGCAATTTAAACTCAGGGAGTTTGGCCCAGAGTTTGGGTTTTTAAACATTGCACCATTCTATTTTATCTTTTTTAAAGATTATTTATTTATTTATTTGATAGACAGAGATCACAAGTAGGCAGAGAGGCAGGCAGAGAGAAAGGGGGAAGCAGGATCCCCACCGAGCAGACAAGGACTCAGGGATCATGACCTGAGCCGAAGGCAGAGGCTTTAACCCACTGAGCCACCCAGGTGCCCCACACCATTCTATTTTAAATAATACCTTCTGTTATTTCAAAAGAGGAAAGTGAAAGAAAGCTCACATCTTTCTCATCACAGGCACGATCTCACTTAATCTTTGCAAGTCTTGAGGACAGGTATCGTCCCTATTTTACAAGTAAGGAAACTGAGGCTAAAAGAGACAGTGACTTGGCTAGTTAGTGGGACTGCCTGCAATTAAACCCATGTTTCTAGATTCAAAACCTAGTAGACTGGCCCACAAAACCATAACTGCACGCATCTTCTTTGACACTCCCTTTGAAATATTTGAACAAATATTTTGGGATGCTAAAAAGCTCCAGAAACAGAGGGGAGACAGAAACATCCATCTCCTCCAGAAGTTTACCATTTTAGTGGAAGAGATAGACAAAACTGTGACAAAACCCGTGACCTTTGCTGGAACGAAGCTGTGCAAACACAGAGGATGGGCACATAGCCAAGACTAAGGTAGAGGAAAAGTGAAGCTGAGCTCTGAACAACAGGCAGGAGTTGGCCAGCTGAAGAAAGAGGTGGAGTGCAGACAGCCTGAGCGAACTCAAGGTTAGATCTGTGTACCTGGAGCACGTGATGCTCCCAGGGGTGTAGTGGAGATGGAGCTGGTCCAGGTAGGCCTAGAGGGCCTAGAGGACCATGCTAAAAAGTTTGGTCCTTGTTATAAGGGAGGAAATCTATAAACATGTGAGTGTGTGAATTCCAGAAGCAAAGAGAAGGCCAACATTTGGTGTACAAGACTGGAAGTTGCTGGCTCATTCCAGCTTTGGGACTCCTGGTCCAGACACCTGAAAATCTGTGATGTTCTGGGTGGTCAGGAAATCCAGAATTCAAAATGTAGGGACAGGAATCAAATTTTGATTGAGTCACCTACGACTATGAAAAAAAAAAAAAAATCACATCAGAGATCTCCCTCCTACCAGGAACCTCTGCTCCACCCCATCTTACCTTGCAGGTAAACTGCACCGTAGATCTGGTACCTGCCACATGCTTCTGGGTTAGGTTCGGCTTTTCATGCCTCAATTACTCAATATATAAAATGGGCACAGTGCACTCTGGCTATCTCAAATGTGTGCTAAAAGATGAGAAATGGCAGTGCAGCATGTGGAAAAAAATTACTAAGTAAGGAAATCTGAGTTGTGGTACTGACACTCCCACTCACGAGCAACACAGGAAAAGCCATTCTGCCTAACTACTCCCCAGTAACTATCTCAAGAAAGGTAAGAGGTTTCAAGAGGCCACTGCCAAGGTTACACTCTGTTCTCACATCCCATGACTTTCTTTGCAATACATTCAAATATCGTGAGAGTAATGGCACTGCATTGATTCCAAGACACACCCGTTCCCCCAACGTTAGCATCTCTGAAATGGGGCGAATACTTTCTTATGTGCAGCGAGCGGGTCAGTTTAACGGGCAGTATTTTTTTTCTTTCTGAGTGGTACCTAAAATAGTATCTTCAAACCAATGACACCTTAGGTTTGCTGAAACATGGTAAATTCAAGCTGCCTAGTTTCCCTTTCCCCAGTAGTCGCCAAGTTCAGGGAACTCAGTAGAAAGGCATGGCTGGAATCTGGCCAGGGACATTCCGAGAAACACTTGGGGAAAAAACTTCCAGATTCAGCTTTTTGCATCCACTTGGTTGCTTCTATGTGTAGGTCCCAGTCCAGGCTGTGAGCTCCTTGAGGGCAGGGGTTCAATCTGATTCATCTCTATTTCCCCAGGGCCTAGCACAATTGCCAGATTTCAGTCCATGCAATTAATCAATGCCTGTCGCTGAAGCAATAAAACTGCCCTCACAGGAGGCCAGCAATGGCCACCTTCACTAGCTTGGGCCACCAGACTCAGATTCAGTGGTTAGGGCGCTATCTACCCCACAAATCCCTGTGCCCTCCTCAATGGGATTTGGAGACTGAGATTACCACTCACCAGCACATCCCTGAAGAGTAACTGCGGCCCGGAGTGCACTGTCCAGTCCACCGCGCCACTATTTGGAATCTTGATACGAATCACCAGCACCTGGTTCTCCATGGCATGGAAGGGGCCAAGGGCCAGCCACAGCATTACAGGTTACAGGGGCTCACATCCTGAGGCAGGAGGTACCCACTGGATCCGGGTTAAGCAAGAGCTCCAAGAGGTGACAAGGGGAGCGAGGGGAAGAACACAGAGGGTCGTGGGCGGGGGTGTTGTAGAGAGAAGGCGTGGTCTGGAAGTAGCCCGCAGGGACCGAGCCAGACCCAGGCTGTCTGGGGTCGGGGGCTGCCTCCCTATGAGCGTGGACGGGGCAGGAGGCAGGGGCCCTTAGAACCTAGCGGAGATCAGAAGGTTCTGGATTGGAAAACTGGACGAAACGGGATCGTGAAGCTCTCTGCCCTCCGTGTGGGTGTGAGGGCACGACCCCGTTTTAGGGAGGCAGAGCGGCAGGTGTCCACTCCTCCTTAGTGGAGAGTGGAGGGTCCCCGACTGGAGGGGACTCAGTCGGGGACTGTTTGGAAGGAACCCCGGGGCCCCCAGAGCACGCGACAGCTGTGGGAGGGCCTTCCGCCAGAGGACGGGACAGCGAGTCCTGTTCCCCACCCCGAGTCAGAGGGCGCCGCGCGCACGGGCTCAACCCCGGCCGCCGCAGGCCGAACGTTCCTGCTGCGGCGGCAGCGGCGGCGGCGGGAGGAGGAGGAGGAGCAGGAAGGCGCGGCGAGGGCACTGTTACTCCGGAACCAAAACGCGCGGCACCGGAACTCCGGGAGTGGGCGAGAGGGACCCGCCTCCCGCGGCGCCATGTTGGAAGAGGGCAGCTCCCGACCAGCCCCGCCCCCACGGCCGGGCGGGCTGGACCAAGGAGTGAGTGCGCGCCAAGTGCGGGGAGGAGGATGAGGGTCCGCAGGGCTTCCCCACGCGGAGACTTCTGTCGCCTTGTGTACGGCCCCGGCGATCGAGTGAAGCTCCTTGCCTTTTCCGACCCTCGTTAAAGGCATCAAATCAGCAAGAACTCAAAAAGTGGTTCTCTCTTTCTCTTCCTTCTTCCACGCCGCAGATGCAGAAGGTCGTCTTCCACTCACATTAGCAAAGAGTGTATGAATCCCTTTCTTTTAAACTCCACAATTGCCCTGAAATAGCAAACAGCTCTCTGTACAAAAGCAACAGTTAAAAAAAAAAAAAAATCCGCCAAGAGTTCAACTGTCAGGGATCAGCTGCAGGAGTGGCATCATGTCCTCTTAATAAGTCGTTGCAGAAAATAGTCTCGTCCGTAAATTTTCAACTCGATAGCAATGTTTAAGCAATCGATGATATCTCAGGCAGTAGCAATAACCCTGGGTTGTTTTTAAATGCCTGTTAACCTCAGATATTAAAGTGCACAATTGTGGTGATCAATGGTGCCTAGATAAAAGTTTGTTTACAAATTGCAACCTGTAGGTTTGTCCATAATCGCCTAATGAAGGTGCACATGCCGCTTTACTTTGGGTGCTGAATTTTATATAAATTCAGTGGGAGAGGAGTGACATTTTCTCCCTAACACTCAGATAGTTTATTCACTCGAGAGGACAAATAATTTAAGTGTTGATTAATTTCAATATAATACCAAAAAATGTTGTGCGTATTTTTCTCTGCCTTTCTTTTATATTTAACTTGAAAGTCCGTGTAGGAGATACATTATCTCTTTTTAGTTATTGTAGATTAATAGCTTAGGTAGAAATTCACTTAATCAGATGCTCCAGATATTCTGATATTCTGTAATTGCCCTTAGTCCCCTGAAAAGTAAACAGTGTGCTGAAGGCCCCCTTGTACGTTTCATTGAAAGTTCTTTCCTATCATTTGAGAAAATAGACCATGAAACTAGAGATTTTCTATGAACCTATCATTTGTTAAACGGCTTTTTAATTCATAGTACTATGGGGAAAACCAACTCAATTTGTACTTTGAATTTTTCTGGATCGGTATATACCCAGAAGTGTAAATGCTGGATCATATAGTAATTCTCTTTTTAATGTTTTAAGGAACCACCATACTGTTTTCCACAATGACTGCACCATTTTACACTCCCACCAGCAGTGCACGAAGGTCCCAATACCTCCACATCTTCACCAACACTTGTTATCTTCTGTATTTTTTATGTTAGCCGTCCTTTTGGATGTTAGGTGGTATCTCCCTGGGGTTTCAATGTGCATTTCCCTAGTCATTAGTGATGCGGAGCATCTTCTCATGTGCCTGTTGGCCACTTCTATATCTTCTTTGGGGAGCTATCTATTTCATTCATTTGCCCATTTTTTTAAAAGATTTTTTATTTATTTATTTGACAGACAGAGATCACAAGTAGGCAGAGAGGCAGGCAGAGAGAGAGGAAGGGAAGCAGGCTCCCTGCCGAGCAGAGAGCCCAATGCAGGGCTCGATCCCAGAACCCTGGGATCATGACCTGAGCCGAAGGCAGAGGCTTAACCCAGTGAGCCACCCAGGTGCCCCCCTTTGCCCATTAAAAAAAAAAAAAATTATTTATTTGTTTGAGAGAGAAAGATCATGAGCAGAAGGGGCAGAGAGAGAGGGAGAGAGAATCTCAAACAGAGTCCATGCTGAGTACTGAGCACAGATCCCAACAAAGGGCTCTGTCAAACAGCCCTGAGATCATGACCCCAGCCAAAACCAAGAGTTGGACACTTAACTGCACCACCTGGGCTTCCCCTTTTGCCCATTTTTAAAGTGAGTTATTTATGGTTGATGTTGTAAAGTGATTTTTTTTTAATGATGAAAATACATTTTGCTATTGTAAATCACAGAGGTTTTCTTTCATCTCTTTTTACCTTGCTCTCAACTAGAATTCTTAACCCAGAGTCTGACTGCTTCCTACCACTTCACAGCTGCTACCCCAGTCCAAACTTTCATTGCACGTGTCTCCTAACCTTTTGTTTCCACCTTTGCCACTACTCTATTCTCAACCCAGTTGCCAAGGTTAGATCAAGTCACTCCTTTGGTTAAAATTCTCTAGATGGCTTCCTAACTTGTGCAGGGTAAAAACTGAAGTCCCTACACATTCTGCTCCCTTTCTGGACCCTCAAACCTCATCTCCTACCACTCTCCCTCATTCACACCAGTCTCCTTCTCACTGTTCCCTGAACACATCAGGCATTCTACCTCAGGGCCTTTGCATTTGCCATTCCCCCTGCATGGATTGCTCTTAGCCTTGGTATCCAGGTGGCTCACTGCCTCACATTCTGCACATCTTTTTTGGTGGTGGTGTTGTTTTATTACCAAAAACAGCTTTTTAAAAAAATTTTTTTAGCTGACTCTGTGCTTGTGCCTTCAACACTTTCACAATGATTTTCTGCTCCTTGGTAAGGAAAGCAAGCTTGACCCTTTCTCGAACACACTTAGCAGACATGGAAGCACCGTAGACCCTGCTGACATGTTTTTCTCTTTTAGACAAGGAAACCTTTAGGTCTCACAACACGAAATCCTCGAAGTCAGCTTGGGCACACGCTACATGTGGATTCAGTGCTTTCCCAACCTTGTTGTAAATGATTCTATTACCAGGGGTTCAGGACAGCCTACTTTTGTTGAAGGCTGTATTGTAGGACAGCCTGTGACAGTATGTCAAACACTGGACCATTCTGAATGCCTATAGACACCCTCCCCAGAAGAGCGCAGTCTGTAGGTCTCAACCTAAATGTCCCCTTCTAGCTGCAGCCTTCCTTTAGCACGTACTGTGGAAATTACAAACCAGCCCCAAACCCACTCCACGCATAGATACAAGATCCTAGCACTGATCATTATCTCACATATCACGGGTTTCAGTCATTTGTCTGTTTCTCCATAAACTATAAGATAATGAGGGAGGGGAACTGTATGTGTCTATATTCGCTGCCATGTCCCTAGCACCTAAAATAGTAGCTGGCACACAGTAGGCATTTTAATGACATCTGTTGAGCGAATGAATGTATTTTGAAGGCAAGGTGAATTGCATAATAGGAATGCACCTTCCGTGAGCATTTCTTGCCTGTCTTAAACCTCATTTACTCCTTTGTTTTGCCACCATGACCATCATTACGGACTCCCAATGAACCACACATTTTATAGCAAATATTGATCCCCTCCTCTGCTTGAGAATTCCACTTATCTCCTTCAGGGCTTACTGTGGGCCATTATAAATAACACTCAAATACTTGTTGATTAATTTTGATTTAGAAGAATATGACATGGAGCACCTTAGTGGCTCAGTCAGTTAAGCATCCCACTCCTACTTTCAGCTCAGATCATCTCAGAGGCATGAGATCAAGCCCCATCCTGGGCTCGGTGCTGGGGGTGGAGCTTGCTGAAAGTTCTCTCTCTCCCACTCCCCTCATGTGCACACGTACACGCTCTTGCTCTAAAAAATAAAAATAAATAAATAAAAGAATATGATGAGAACAGAGGATGAAAACAGGAGCTCTCCAGGGGAGAAACCTAGCAGACACCATTCTAACCAAGTGATCAAGCTTAACATCCCCAGTAATAAGTCATGTTGGTATCATGTGCTCTCTAATATGAGGCAGTCAGAAGGGCAATTGACCTCCATGGTCTTCCCCCAAAACTCAGACCCAATCTAATCATGAGAAAAACATCAGACAAACCCAAATTGAGGGACATTCTACAAAGTACCTGACAAGCCCTTAAAACTGTCAAGGTTGGGGCACCCAGGTGGCTCAGTCAGTTGGGCATCTGCCTTTGGCTCAGGTCATAATCCCGGAGTCCCAGTATTGAGCCCCATGTCAGGCTCCCTAGTTGGTGGGGAGTCTGCTTCTCCCTGTGACCCTCCCCCACCTCGTGCTCTCTCACTCTCTCTCTCTCTCAAATAAGTAAATAAAATCCTTTTTTAAAAAACAACTGTCACGGCGCCTGGGTGGCTCAGTGGGTTAAGCCTTTGCCTTCGGCTCAGGTCATGATCTCAGGGTCCTGGGATCAAGCTCCACATAGGGCTCTCTGCTCTGTGGGGAGCCTGCTTCCCCCTCTCTCTCTCTGCCTGCCTCTTCCTACTTGTGATCTCTCTCTGTCAAATAAAATAAATAAATACATAAACAAATAAACAAAATCTTTAAAAAAAACTGTCAAGGTCATAAAACACACACACAAAAAAGTCACTGTCACAAACCTGAGAAAACTAAGAAGACATGATGACTGGATTCCTCAGTGGAATCCAGAAACAGGAAAAGAACAATAATGAAAAACTAGTGTACTCTGCTGTTCAGTTAGTAATAATACACAATGTTGACTTCTTTGACTTCTTAGTTTTAACAACTAAGTTTTATGTAAGGGGTTAACATTAGGGAAACCTGCGTGAGGATATATAGGAATTCTGTAATACCTTTGCAATTTTTTTGTAAATCTGAAATAATTTCACAGGTGCCTGGGTGGCTCAGTCAGTTAAGTGTCTGCCTTTGGCTTAGGTCGTGATCTCTGGGTCCTGGGATCAAGTCCTGCATCAGGCTTCCTGCTCAGAAGTTTTTAAAAAAGAAGAATATAAAGAGTCATGAACAAAAATGAGCACAGATAAATCCCTGAAAGTGTGACAGGAAAGTCTACTCTCTCCTGTTTCGGCAGGAAGAGAGAATAACAGTGGGAACAATTCCAGCACTCACGCAGGAGTGGAAATGACAGTTCAACAGATGTTCGTGGGGCACCACCATGTGCCAGGTACATAGATTATAGATGCTCTAAAATGAATTAATTTATTAATTTAAAATGTCCTTAGATTGAATTTCTACGTAATACATTTTCCTTTACTTTTTAAAAAAGATCTTATTTATTTATTTGACAAAGAGAGAGAACATAAGCAGGGGCAGCAACAGGCAGAGGGAGAAGCAGACTCCCCGCTGAGCAGAGAGCCCGATGCAGAGCTGGATCCCTGGACCCTGAGATCATGACCTGAGCTGAAGGCAGATGCTTAACTGACTGAGCCACCCAGGCAGCCCTCCATTTTCCTTTAGATAGAGTAGGCTGGTGTTCCTACAAATCATTTAAGCCACATTACTTCTCTCTTTTCATTGTTTAAACATATCTGTATTATTTTCTTTATATTGACAAACAAAATATAGCTCACGTTTTGTTTTTCAGTATACATAGAACAGTGTATGTTAATTCATTACGTGTGAGGTATTTTAAAATTTGTTGCTTTTCTTGCAAATAATTCATATGATCTCCAGGTATGTATCCTTTTTTTGAAGCTCTTAAAGATGAAGATAAGTTTTCTTTTTAATCTTGAATATCACACATTCATTCCACACAGTCTTCATTATATGATAAATATAGCAAATACAAAATTAGTAAGATGTAGTTCTCATCCAGCTGTGTACAGAAACTGGTTTTTTTTTTTTTTTTCATTATGGCTTGAACGGACCCTGTACGTAGATTCAGAACTACTAGGTTTTGTTGACAAGTAAAATTACTAAAATTTGCCTTCAGTGTGGTCAATGCAAAAGTGTATGGAGGATGAATGAATTACTGTTGATTTTTAAATGTAATCTAAAATTAGGTGACACTACTTAGATTTTTATTCTAACTTTAAAATTCTTGGTTCCTTCATTTTAGATATTTGGAGATTTGAAAGCATAAGAAACTACAATTTTGGCTTCATCTCACAGCAAGGGCCTTAATATCATGCGTAAAAAAAAGCTTATGAGATAATCTCCTATCTTTATGGATTTTCATTCACTTCTTAAACATATTCATTTTTTGAAGTAGAAATATCCACTTTTATTAAATGGAGTTAAAATTTAAAAATTTTTTATCTATTTATTGGGATATTGATTTTCATTTTGTATTTTTTTTATTCTTCCTTTAGGGTTTGGGTAGACAACTTTTTTAGGTCTGTTTTTAAATTACACACTTGTATGAAAATAGAGTAAAATGAATCACTTTGTGGTTAATAAATTCAATGTGCTGTTTACAGACAGATTGTTATAAAATTACTGATATATTCTAGCAGAAGCAGTAAAGGTTATGTCAAGCAACTACTAAAAAAATCATACTACATAGTGTTAATGATGTTACCTTAACATTCCAGCTTCAGGGGCTGCATAATTGTTTCTGCCAACCCATAAATTTTTGAGTAACAACAAAATTATTGTGATTTTTCTTACTAAATAATTCATACATTACAAAGCATGTATGTAACAAGATCCATGAATCACTGAAGCATATAATGATCATATATCTAATGACATATCTCTTTTCATAAGATGAATTCAAATAGATTTATGTATTTAGGTTAACTAAAAAATACTGAGTTTATAAGGTTCATAATTCTATCATCAACAACAATACAAAAACTTCAAATCTTCCCTAGGAAGTACAGCTTCCATGATTTGCTTTTAAAAACTGGAAGCTTTTGTTTATCAAAATCCTTGTGTTTAAGCTACTTTTCATGAAGTTTTATTGTTTTTAAATTGATACTATAAATATCACTGAAGATAAATTAATAATATAATGGAGTAGTACAATGTTCATAAACTGTATTTAAAATGATATAAGTGCAACTAAAATAGCTATAAGCAATACTATATAACACCTCATACTCGTAGTAGCTAATATTCTTCACCCAGCAACTAGGATTTAAAAGAGGATATTTTCATTTACTAACATTTTAATGCTTTTCTTTGGTCTTATCTTAAATAATCTCAAACCAAGTACATCTTTTTAAAACAACACATCTCTTTATGCATGTGTGTGTGTATTTTTATGTTGAAGAATAATTGACCTACAACATTGTATTAATTTCGGAATACAAGTATATAATAAAGATATAAAAGTATATCCTTAATGCTACTAAAAATGATCCCAAATGAGATTTCATCTGCTTAATTAAAACTAGGCTTCATAATGAAAATTTTTTAAATTCTTAGACTGCAATGCATAAAATGATATTAACATGCTTTACCTCTTTTAATCTGTAATTTTTCTAAATTCAGTTACTTTCTATAGAAATCATACAATCAGTTGTATTTCATTACAGTAACATTAAATCCTTTACTAAATTTCAAAAATTATTTTTATTTGTAGTAAAATACATCATACAAAATTTACCATGTTAATCATTTTTTTAAAAAAGATTTTATTTATTTGAGAGAGAGAGAGAGAGAGAGGGAGCGCATGCTTGGGGAGGAGCAGAGAGAGGGTAGGGGAGAGAATCTCAAGCAGACCCAGTGCTGAACAGAGCTGGCCACAGGACTGGATCCCATGACTGGAGATCAAGTCAAGACCTGAGCCTAAACCGAGTCCTACACTCGACCGGCTGAACCACCCAGGCACTTAAGCATGTTAAACTTTTTTAAGTGTACAGTTCAGTGGTATTAGATACAGTCAGGTTATCATTCACATTATTGTGCAACCATTGGTACCAACAGGCTCCAGACCTTTGTTCATCTTGCAAAATTGAAACCATACCACATTAAATACTAACTGCCCATTTCCCCTCTCCTCACGACTAATTTTTTAACAGTTTCATCCAGAGATAATTCACATGCCACACAGTCCTCCATTTAGAATATACCATTCAGTGGTTTGAGTATAGTCTCGGGGTTGTGCAACCATCACCACAATCCATTTTAGAACAGTTTCATCACCCCAAAATGAAAACCCATACCCATGACCAGTCACTGCCCATTTTCTCCCAACCTCCCCATCCCTAGACAATCACTAATTCACTTTGGCTCTGTAGATTTGCCTGTTCTGGACATTTCACATAAATGAAATCAGGTCATACTTCTGGCTTCTTTCACTTAGCATGATGTTTTCAAGCTTCGTCAATGCTGTCATGTTTATGGGCCCAACATTCCTTTTTTTGACTAATATTCCATTGTGTGAACTTGCCACATTTTATTGATTCATTCATCAATTAGTGGCTATCAGTTTTGAGGTAGAGTGGAAAATGCTGCTATGAACATTTTTGTACAAGTTTTTGTGTGACCGTATGTTTTCAATTCTCTACAGTATATACCTAGGAATAGAATTGCTGGATCATATGGTCAGTTAATGCTTAATATTTTGAAGAACTGCCAAACTTTCCCAAAGTTGTTGTATCATTTTACACTCCTGCTGATAACACATGAGGGCTCCAATTTCTCCACATCCTTGGCAATACTTGGTATCATCTGTCTTTGTGATTATAGCTGTCCTAGGAGGTACAAAGTAGTCTCTCATTGTGGTTTTGATTTGCGTTTCCCTAACAGTTAATGTTGAACATCTTTTCATGTGCTTCATAGCAAAAATTTGTATTTCTTATTTGGAGAAATACCTGTTAAAATCTATTTTTCAGTTGTGTTTTTGAGTTATAAGTGTTCTTTATTATTCCAGCTATAAGTCCCCTTTCAGATACATGATTTGCAAATATTTTCCTCTTATACCATCAGCTGGTTTTTCATTTTCTTGATAGTATCCTTTGAAGCACAAAAGTTTTTAATTTTGATGAAGTCCAACTTATTTTTTTCATTTTTCATTTCCCTTTACTAACTTATCCTTTCCCCAAATAGGAGAATTTTATAGCAGGCTCTACACAAAATCAATTTCTTTACTAGAAAACTAAGTGAACTTTTAGAAACACACTAAAAACAATCGGGATTTATTTTATCCCAGTTGTATTAAATATATTCTCAATTAGCAGAACAGAATTCTGAGAAGTAGTTGGATGGCCCAATTTGTGTCAGTGAGAACTATTTTAGCCACATTTTCATTTAAAGAAAAAAATTTTTCTCAACAACTCTTCTCCAATTTATATTACAAAAATACTCTGTGGACCATGGTCACTACTAATAACACTTCTTACTGTTGGGAAAGCTCTTGTGAAACATTTGTCAAGCATATAAAATAGTATAAAAGTGAAATATAGTAATTAAGATTTGTGTTCTATCGATCGTGTAGCTAAAGTAATTTTTCATTACTAACGTAAGATTTAATAAGTATAAGTAGTTAAAGATTCTGACTTGGCACTAGTCATTAGCATGTAATTGAACTAGTAAAAAAATCAGTTAAAGCTGTGTTGATTACCACCTTATCTTTGAAAGGCAATTAAAGACCTCAATCATTGCAACAAGATTTGATTGTGCAGCCTTTATTGGACATTGATCTTTCAGCAAAGTGCAGTTACATTTTCCATTAATTTACAGTAATACAGTTTAACTTTGATACCCTAGACTGTTGACCCAGGTGAGATGTAATGCTAAGTACTTGTTTAGGTTAAGATGCCCTCAAACATCATTACCGTTTGAATGGTAAGTGCTGAAAAAAAAGTGGATACCCGATCTACTGGCTTTAGGATAAGGTTTCTGTTATCTTCATTAGCTTTTAAATGAAATGCAACCAAGATCCCTGTCTTAATGTCACCCCACCCATTTCAACATCATTCATTCTTTAACAGAATTAAGAGCTATTTCATGAAGCATTACAGATGTTCTTGCTTATAGTTTTGAGTGAATATAAATATGACAAGAAATAAAATGTACATTGCAAAAGAAATATGTATGGTTTTTAATAATTACAAGTGTTTCAATTTTTTTTTTAAGATTTTATTTATTTATTTGACAGACAGAGATCACAAGTAGGCAGAGAGGCAGGCAGAGAGAGAGAGGAGGAAGCAGGCTCCCTGCTGAGTAGAGAGCCTGATGTGGGGCTCAATCCCAGGACCCTGGGATCATGACCTGAGCCAAAGGCAGAGGCTTAACCCACGGAGCTACCCAGGTGCCCCAAGTGTTTCAATTTTTTACTGAAGTCAACAATTAGCAAAATATCATTGACCAAGTATGTTTGACAAAAGAAATAACTATTTGTCATTTTGCTATGTTAAGACATTAGGACTGGGGCGCCTGGGTGGCTCAGTAGGTTAAAGCCTCTGCCTTCGGCTCAGGTCATGATCCCAGGGCCCTGGGATCGAGCCCCACATCCAGCTCTGTGCTCAGCAGGGAGCCTTCTTCCTCCTCTCTCTGTCTGCCTCTGTGCCTACTTGTTATCCCTATCTGTCAAATAAATAAATAAAATCTTAAAAAAAAAAAAAAAGACATTAGGACTGAGAAACTAGGGATTTTTTTTTATTAGCCACCTCTTTCATGCCCCCAGTTCTTACTGTATCTTTATGGTGGTTAACAGTTCACGCAGAAACTAAACATTTTGACCAAAAATTTCTTCTAGTACTTGATAATTGATTTGTGTAGAAGTAACAATCAATAGAAGATTTGTAAAATTTTACACTAACACTCATCTTCATTAAAAAAATAGTTTGGCCTGGATTTTTTTAAAGACAAAATCCCATCAAAAAAGCATTGGTAGAAAAGCTGTTGTTGATTGTTTCATCAACTAAGAATATTCCTGGATGTGGTGCATAAACAATGAATTTTGGAACACTGAAAAAGAAATTAAATTAAAAAAAAAAAAAGAAAGAATATTCCTTATACCCAGAATGGGAGGGTCAACTCAGAACCCTGCCTACCACCTCAGGCATAATCCACTCTCACCCAGACACACGTACAATGCCTCAGTTTGTCTCTTCCTTTCTTCCTCTCCGTTATTTTAAAATACTTTCATTAAGGAAGTCCTTCACAAAACCAGCTTTTACTGAAATGAAACTGACATTTGCTTACAAGCATATTTATCATACATTTGAAAGTAGAAAGGTTTCTTGTTTCGTTCTCAGATTACAGGTAGAAAAAACTAAGACACAAAGGAATAGAGTTATTAGCTTGAAGTCGAAAAGTAATGCAGGACTAACACTAAAAATAGAATTAATCGCCTGGCTCCTAGCATTTATATTTTATCCCCATTAGGCTACAATGCTTCCATGTCATATTCAACTTTAAAGGAAAAACTTAAGCATTACTGTTCAATGGGGAGCGTTTTTGGACTAAAAGTTTCACTGTTAAGACTTAATAAATCCAAGGAATGATATTTTAATATTTGAACCATGCTTAGCCATCGTTGATTCATCCTTCACCATGATCAACTCCATGAGAGCAAAAGGTCTATTGATTTTCATGTAATACAAGAAAATATTACATTTGCTTAATTGTTACACAGCGAGTGCACGAGACAAGAAATCAAGGCTCTATTTAATGCTGCAAGCAGCAGAGAATTACAGAGATCAATAGGGTAGTTTGTCAAAGATCTTCTCCAAGGAGACTACCTATCACCATATGGATAAGAAGTCACACTGACTGTAGCTATTGAAAAACAGGTAAGCAGAGTCAGCAGTACAAATTATCAGAAATCAAACGGGCCAGTGTGAAAAGAAGTGCAACTCTACTGAAAAGCTGTATTTATAGTCTGGTAATTAAAAACCATTTTATCAGCTTTGTGCTGGGACCAAACCTTTACGGCAAGTATTGACAAGACCAGCAGCAGTGAATGAGCAGTGTTTGACGTAAAACTTATGAGCTATAGTTATTTAACTTTGCCCATTACAGGGGAAATCAGTTCTAGCCTTCCTTGCAAAATGCTAATAGTCAGTTTTATTATTAATGAAGCTTAATGTTAACACTATCTCCTCTGTGTAAGCCATTCATTTAACTAGTGTCAAGTATGTTCTTCTGGACTAAATATATTGGCATAAGTACTTCTTTGATTAAAGTGTTAGAATTGCTCTTAGACAAGTGAACACTACATATATTTGAAGAACAGCTCACTCTCTGCAGCTCATTGAAAGCAACTACCTTTAACGAATTTAGTTTGTATTACTTTATTCTGTTATTTTCACCTCAGTCTCTGCCACTCACTTTCTCAACTGATTTGCCAGAAGCAATCACCCAAATGCTGGCTAGATTGTATTTTATAAAATATTTTGCTACAATAATGTGTGAATGTTGCAGAGTACCAGCAACACATTAACATAAAATGATATATAATGTATGTTTGTAATTATGGGAGAGATCATAAATCTTAAACACCCATTGGTTTAGAAATTAAATAGTTCTACTTAGTTCTCCCTAAATTACTCCAAATTTCTGAAATTTACCATTTGTCTGGGTATTTTGTAACCACCCCCAAGGATAAATTTTTTTAAATGACTTTCCTTTCAAAAATGCAATTAGCTTAATAAAATCTTAACACAAAACTGCCATCAGGTCTTTAAAATTTCGGCCCATTTCCCATCGCCAAGAAGTGTATGGATATGTACCATTTCAGCTAATTGCTTTTATAAACAGACACCAAATTTATTCTTCTGAGTCTTTCCAGATCTTAATTGTTCTTACAGCTTTATCAGCATGCTATTTTAACTCTTAGTAAGTCTTAATTTCATCATCTTGGTACATTTACATTAACCAGAGTCATTATTTTTTAGAAAGTAGTATAGTGTTGGATGTTTAGGCAGTAAGAAGTTTCAACATTACATCTAGACCTCTCATCCAAGTAAATGGCACAAAGGCTTTAAGACATACCCACTGAAAATCCTAGCAGCTGAATGGTTTAGATTTCAGATTACAGTTAAAATCCATCAGTTTTGGAATTGCCAATGATATTAGCTCCATATATATCCTAAAATCCTCTACTTCTTTTCCCAGTGTCCTACAAAAGATTTTTTTCCACCTTCCTTCTTTGTGTGGGTGTCTCCATTTTCTCTTCAAAGAGTCGATTTGAACTGCTAACACCTAACTATAGAATATATACATATTATAATCATCATTTATCTGTAATTTAACCCAATTCTAGGAAAAAAATTGGTATATGCTTCATGCATCTGTAGCTCCCACTGGCTAAACCGAGTGTGCAATATGTAACAACATATGAAAAGCTTTGCCTCTTGAGGGCAATGATTCATCTTAAAGAACCCGACACCATAGAAAGAAAAAGGTGTTTGCAAAAGTTTTATTTTAAAGGGTCAAAAATAAACATTGCACATACACACAAGAGAAAATCCACTGATATTTATGTTCTCCGAGGCACACCTTCAATACATGGCACCTTCATCTTCTTTATTTAGAAAATAAACTGTTACTGGTCCATAACTGGTCTGTACAGTCTCTGTGATTCTAGCAAATAACCAGGAGCCAAGTCCATATAATAAGGTTGGAATACCTAGAAAACAAACGAATATGTTATTTATGAACATCAATGCTTATTAATTAATCATGCATCCATGTATTTGTCATGGCATAAATCACAGACAACTCTTCCGCAATGTCAACAAATTGTAAAGTTATGAAAATATAAAGATAGGAGTACAGACTGATTCTAATTATCTAAGAGCTCAATTTCATCAGTTTGTGGAATAGGGAAGCAACTGTGTGAGCCTAGAAGATTTTTAAAACTGTAGATAAGGCTGGTTTAAATTTTAATTCAAAGCACTTTAAGACTAATTCATCACTTCCAAGTAATTATGAAGTGATTCTATATTCTTTTCACAAATAAGCAAACAGAATATTCATGAATTTAGTTGTAGATGCTCCAGATTAGTGGCCTTGAGCTCAAATTACTAGGACGACTTTACTGTGCTTTATATCAAACAGTAACACTGATGGCTAAAGTAATTTTCTGCACAACTTAAAAGAAACTGGGTCAAGTAGCTGTCTTCAAAACCTGAGGCAAACCCTAATTCTAAGGAAGATTTTAGTATAACAGGTATGAGAAATACTCCCATGAGTATTTTTACAACTGATTTGAAAACAATCTTGTTTTAACCTATTTGAAATAGGTATACAGTAGACTCCAACAACATGTTTCTTCTTTGGAGTATTTCCATTTGATAAGATTTTGCTGTTACAGTTGTGATCAGTGGCCATTTGTGATGCAGGAAACCAAACGTATACTAGCCAGAGATAATGGATATGATAACGCTCATGCATATGATACTAGACTGGACACAGAATAAACTTTCACGGTTCCTATCTTTTTTAAGGCACTTATTTAAAATCAGTGACTATTAACATACTAAAAACATGTGTAAAACCACAGGCATATATTGTATGTGCCACACAAATATTAACTTTATTGTTCTCGTGTAGGAATTGGGCAGAAAAATAACAATTTAAAAGAAGAGCTGTACATTTGGAAAATCCCTCTTTCTAGTTAATAGGGAAGCCCCATGCTCATGACTAATCCTTTTGCTAGATTTTTAAAAAATTTTCCGCAAGAATATATTTGCTGTATTATGCTCGTTTTGAGTGTATAAGTGCATTGGACTACTTTGGGCTTTTCCCCTGAAGCTGCATTCCAACCACTGTGATGCCAGAGATTAATCAAGAGAAGCGTCACTAGCTGGCAATGAGAACAGGCAAAAATGCCCATTCAGCCTGGCCCCTCTATTTTTAGGAATATACTGGGTCACAGCTTGTCACTATCCCAGGGTTCCCTGGAACTCTCATGAAATCTTTGACAGTATATTGCCTTCTTTGCCTTGGTAACACCCAAAAGAATCTCTAAAGGCTTCAAGGCAATACCACCAAAAAACCCACAAAAACTAGCAACATAAACCAACTTACCAAAAAGAAAAAAATGGTAAAGGGAGTATGGGTAGGGAAGTGGACAAGAAAACAGGCAGAAGTGAGTGAAGATGAAGCTGAAATAAAAAATAAATTTAAAATACAGTATCACAGGGCACCTGGGTGGCTCAGTGGGTTAAAGCCTCTGCCTTCGGCTCAGGTCATGATCCCAGGGTCCCGCATCGGGCTCTATGCTCAGCGAGGAGCCTGCTTCCTCCTCTCTCTCTCTGCCTGCCTCTCTGCCTACTTGTGATCTTTGCCTGTCAAATAAATAAATAAAATCTTTAAAAAAAAAATACAGTATCACAACGTGAAAGCTGAAAATCAATGGAGGAAGAACTGAGTTCTAGAAACAATTATTATTTCTAAATATACTGACAGTAAAATATATAAAATATGCCTTTTAAACCAATGCTAATGATATAAATTTAAGGAATGGCTGGTAAAACTGAAATCTTGTTTTACAGTACTTATCAGTTTTCAGTTAAAACACTGACACGTTTTAAAAACCACATAAATCAATGGTCAGTATTTTTCAGCTAAAATGGAGAACTCACCAAAGATTACTAGCTTATAATAACTACATTATCTCTTATTAAGAAACAGCTAGGAACCACTATCACTGATGCTGTTTTATAGGGGATGGGGTTGTGATACAGGAGTCAGAAATTCTGTATTTTTTTTTTCCTGCAGTCTACTTAATGCAGTCAGGCTAAAATGAGAAGATCTGCCACTTATATAATTTAAACATTAAAAAAATAAATTTCTTTATGTATAGCACATATGCTATGAAGTCTATAAAATTCCATGAGAAATTAAATTTTTCCCAGACTGAAACAGAACATCAAAATGAACATGAAAGTCAGTTCTTTGCATAATAATTCATTCTGAGTCAGCTGAACAGTAGGTAAACCACTGTCAAATTAAGCACTTAAAAAAAATTAGAACTTCTTAGCAAGCCTCCGATTACCCATTCATTCCAATGGTAAGTTGCTTTTCTTAAATCTCAATCTACTTCCCAGCAGGACACCCAGACTGATAAACCATCAGTAAAATGTCAGCTTCCACTGAAGGGAAGGCAGAGGAGAAAGGGAACAAATGGTAAAAGAGAAATCTTTATTATTTACAAAATGGAAAAATGGATTTACTCAGATAATTATTAATTTAGAAGAGAATAAGAGGAATAAAATCCTAGGTATTTTTATTAATAGAATAGGAACTAGATGATCCAGAGGGGCAACTGTACATCACAGAACAGGAAAGAATCTATTATCTAATTCCCTACCTTAAGACAAAAATACAAAATAAACATTACCAAATTGGTAAATACACTAATGTTTAAAAAGTCCAGGAAAAAAATTCCCTTTGATAAAGAGAATAAAAGCCAATTTGTATTAAAGCACGCATGAGCAGAAACTTTTCCTTTTTGTTTAACTTAAAACTCTTATTCCCATGTAGGCAGAATTTTTAGAATTTCCAAAAGACAACTGAATCAGTCTTCAGGCTTCTCTTCCACATAAAGAAAATATAACTGTTGTTTCTTTCCTCAAAGTGTTTCACTTCTTTGTGTGAGAATGTTCTGGGTATTCTAATTTTCTCTGGATTTCTTTCTATCTATACTTAAAAAAGAAGCCCCTAATTATTAAGGTGTTATTAAAAGTGTTAAGTTTTAAATAAAAACTCTTTAAAAGGCATTTGGCTCATGGTTTACCTATTATCCTCCAACTATACTCTTCCTAACCTGTTACTCTTTACATTTGGGATGAATGACTGCTTCTAATTCTGAAAACAGTAAAAGTTCTTCCTGAATCAATTTATCACTCTAGTCTTTCCAAATAATTTTGAATCACATCTTCCAAGTGAGCTTACCCTTCAGCTTCAAACCAACCTCAAAATTAGTGGGCATGCTCTATGTATTCCATCAGCCAAATATACAAGATTTTAAAGAATTACGCATTGCTAAATAATCTCCTCCTTGTTGGACTGAACCCAGGGCAGTCCCAGTAGATCAATGGCTCAAAAATCCCATGACTGACATATGGGAATTATTATAAGCAAAAATACATAAATACCATATATAAATTTAATGATCCATCAGATTATATAATACCAGTGCATGTACACAGGGGTTTAGCTTTAACTCTGGTTTAAAAAAGCCGATTGGGTAACAGGGTTCAGCTCCCACATCTAGATTTCGAATTACTAAAATCTGGATCAAAGTGATATTACCTATTAATAGGCTCAAAACATCTTGAGGCCTCTCGATAAAGATACAAACGATATACCTATGTCAATGTTCGTGCCTCTTCCGTCATTAGCCAAAAGAAAAGAAGCATCCAACAAGAGTAAATACAATCGGAATTACAACATTACCATGAAAACACAGAAATATTAAAGAGGCAGAAGACTTTGGTACCTTTTAGGCCTAGGACTTTAGGAAGCTGATACGACTGTTGAAAACCTTTAGTGCTTTTAGTAAAACGCACTTGCTGGGATTTCATATAAAGAAAACAATGAAACTCAGAAAGTAGTTGCAGTTTTCATAATAATGAATGCACCCAAGAAAATGATGGTCATGGGAACGAATCCTGCCATACTGTAAGATTTCTTAATTTCAGAGCCACTCTCCAGTGGGGTTGTTTCCTTACACCCTCATTCTTACTCCCCAATGTTGGGGTTCTCCCAGTCAAGAGCTGCGGTAGGTGAGGATGGAAAGAATGCCTCCTCCCTAGGGGTGACGCCGTGTGGTCCCTCGATACAGGTCTGGTATTTAAAAGCCCTACTTTCCAGGGAACGACTCAGTAGCAACTGCTCAGCCGCGACAAGCACCTACACGAGGGGTTAGGGATGGGGAGGTGGGGGGGCGGAGATCCAAATACTAGGGCCAAGGCCAGAGTGGGTGGGACGCGGAGGCAGAGTCTGGGAGACCCAATAGCTCCGGGAGAAACGTGGTGAGCCCGTGCGCCCGGGCGAGCCTGTGCGGGGCCGAGGCAGGGCTCCCCGGCATTGCTGTGGCCTAACCTAGGGCCGGGGTCTCGGCCTCTGAGCGACGTTTGTCAGCGTGCTTTGCAAACTGATCCCATTGTCAGCGGGGCGTCCTTCACCGGCCCGGGCCACTCACCCAGGTTGACGACCTTGAGCGCCGTGAAGAACCGATCCTGCCTGGCCAGGTCCTGCCAGGGGGCCTTGGAACAGTGGTATTTGATGAAGGGGAAGCAGCCCGTACGCAGGACGTGGTAGTTGGCGCCCTGCACGGGCCAGTTGAAGTGCGAGAGGCCGAACTGGTCGTTGCGGACGGCGCTGTAGGGCACGCAGAAGGAGGTCCAGTGCGGCAGGCGCCGCTGCAGCAGGTGCCGCGTCAGCACCTCCGAGGCGCGGGGCTTCTGGCGGGAGGCGGCGCCCGAGGCCCAGGGCCCGCACAGCAGCAGCCGAAGCGCGGCCTCGTGGGCCCTCCGCAGGGGCTCCATGGCCGGCCTCGCTCGCGTCCCCGCCCCTCGGCAACCGTGGGGCGCGCGCCGCTGGGGGCGGGACCGCCGGAGCGCGCGCGCGCCCGCGCCCCGGGGCGAGCGGCGGGGACGCCCAGGGGGCGCCGCGCCAGTGCGCGAGAGCCCACGGGGCGCAGTGGCGCGTGCGCAGGAAGGTCTCAAGATCTCCCGCAGCGGGGCCCGGGGCGGGGCGGTGGTGGAGCCGAGGGGAGGGCAGAGTGACGGGCCGCGGGAGCGAGGGTCAGCAAAGCAGAGGAGGTAATTAAATCGTCACTTGTGACCTCATGTAGGCGTTACTAACTTTGGGTCGCCGCGGGGTGGGGGTAAGGGAGGGCGGGGATTGGGGAGTTTAATCAGTAGGGGTGTGAGGAAAATTAAGGCTTAAAACAAGTAACCCCAGTAGTGAGTAGCAGAACTGACACCCAGAGGTCTCTTCCAGGCCTTAGGCTCAAGTGGGATCCTCACATGGTTTTTGCTCAGGAGACACTTGAGAAGGTGTCTTTGGGGAGCAAGTTAAAAGCCAAGTCCCCAGATTTGCACTGGCTGGTGAAGTGGGGAAGCACTTTCATGTTTAGGTGTTCTCTGTCATGTTCACTGTTTAGGGTAAGCCCCACATAGCTCAAAGTAAAAAAGTTTATAAATTTTAAAAACAAAATAAAATAAAAGTTTAAAAAAATGACCCACATCTCTCCGGGCATTGCCCAGATACGCACTTCTACCTCCCTTCCTAAGCCTGGTCAATGTCAGACCAGGGGTCTTTTAGTTATATATCTTTATGATCCTCTGCTACCCATTATCAATCTATGATTTAGGAAAACCTTTTCTCAAACTTCGTAGCCCCACCCGAGGTAATATTTTATATACACCTGCTTTATAAAGAAGCATTTCTTTCTATTTACCCTCCACTCATTTTGTTTGGAGAAATCATACATAAATAAGATGACGTGTCTGGAAAGCATTACATGTAAATGAGATAATTATGTGGAAGCACCACATAATAACTTATTATTGTTGAAACTCAAGGGAGGGATGTAGGACAGTGTGGCTAGTTTTTACATTTTACAGTTTTTAATGACTCATTCAACAAACGTTAAGTACCTGTTACCGTGTGCCAAATTTTGAGGGGACTTGTAGTCTGGCAGATAATTTGAACTTCACCTTATAGGATTCCCTATTGGATAAAAGTTTTAAAAAAGATTTTAGATGGAGGAATGATGTGGTTAGTCTTGCAACAGAAATGGCTGAAGGGAGGCTAAGATAGGAGTCAGGGAGGGGATTCAGTACTGTGATTTTCAAATTAAATTTTAAAAAGTATTGGAGTCTTTTTCAAGCAAAATCTGTCACAGAACCCCAACATATAAAATAGATGAAAACTTGCATTCTTCTATGAAGCATTTGTAAGTTCAGAATTTTAATATTAACTTTATAGGTAATTTTTTTAAAAAGAGGCTGGTTTGTTGTTGTTTTGTTTTGTTTTTAGCAGACAAGGAATTTATCAAAAGGAAATTGGGTAGCTAAATTAATAAATAGCAAGTCAGCAGACCAACAGAAACTAGTCTGGTTATGGTGCCATGATGGCCCCACTGCCACTGAAGTCTTGGCTCTGCTCTTTTTTTTTAAATTAAGATTTTATTTATTTATTTGTCAGAGAGAGAGAGGGGAGAGAGAGAACGAACAAGCAGGGGGAGCAGCAGGCAGAGGGAGAAGCAGGCTCTCTGCTGAGTGAGGAGCCTGATGCTGGACTCAGTCCCAAGACCCTGGAATCCTGACCTGAGCCAAAGGCAGACATTCAACTGACTGAGCCACCCAGGCACACTTGATTCTGCTCTTATATGCTGGAAAACTTTCAGAGTTGGGGGTTATGGACAACAGTTGCAGTAGGACAACTACAAGCAGCCTTGGGGCAGTTTCTTGTTCTTTTTGGTTGTACACTATCAAGAATATCCTGATCCATCCAGAAAAGTAGATACAAATTACAGTGGTCTTAAAATGACTCATCTTGAAATCTTGGACATGTGCTTCAATTACAAAGATGGCAGGAGGAGATTAATTCTGAGATCTACACTGAGATGATTTAACCTCAGATTAACAGGTGGGCAGTTTGCAGTGTGTTAAATTTTGGCATTATATCCCTTGGCAGTATGAAAGCCTGTTTAAAACAGTGAAATTTGAATCAAACATCTGTGGAACCTGAATTATGTCTGAGAAGCTCTAGGTTCTGTGGCACCTACAAGGTAAAAATCCCTAATAGAGACAAACACAAATTTAAATTAGGTTTTACTGCATTCTCCCATGAAGGCTTGGCAAAAGGGTTAGGGAACAGAAGTGTTTCTACTGGTAGGTGCCCGCTTGGAAAAACCTCATCAGTGGTGAGGGTTTCCTTATTTCAAGGCTCCATGGTTCTCTCCCTCTATCTTCTATTCTTTTTTTTTTTTTTAAGATTTTATTTATATGACAGACAGAGATCTCAAGTAGGCAGAGAGGCAGGCAGAAAGAGAGAGGGGGAAGCAGGCTCCCCGCTGAGCAGAGAGCCCGATGTGGGGCTCGATCCCAGGACCCTGGGAGCATGACCTGAGCCGAAGGTAGAGGCTTAACCCACTGAGCCACCCAGGTGCCCCTCTATCTTCTATTCTAAGGTAGGAAATTACTTCAAAAAAAAAAAGTGGATAGATAGTGGATCACACTCAGGTATTCAAGAGTGTTTGAATGAAATATTTTCTTAACCTAAAACTACAGAGCTGGAAAACATGACTTTTAGCTATTTCTTCTGACTTTAAGATTATACAGTGGCACTTCCATAACTGAAGTAAGATAATTTCTCAAAAATCTGCAACTCAGATCAGTTCCAATTCTTGATGGCCATGAAACAATGGGGCTTAGAAATTGGAATTCAAAAGCATAAGTCAATGTTTTAAAAACATTGTGTCCAATAAATAAGAATGCGGTAAACATATAAACACTTAGTTTTACACAAAACATAGAGAAATGGCATACCCCTTTAGAAGGAACCCGTTAAAAATAACTATGAAGAGTGATGCTGTGTACAGCATTTAGTTTGTGTATGGATATGAAGTTACTCCTAGAAAGAAGAGACTTAGCCCTGTTGCTTTTGTTTTAAAGGTACCTAGGGGGGCACCTGGGTGGCTCAGTGGGTTAAAGCCTCTGCCTTCGGCTCAGGTCGTGATCCCAGGGTCCTGGGATCGAGCCCCGCATCGGGCTCTCTACTCAGTGGGGAGCCTGCTTCCTCCTCTCTCTCTCTCTCTGCCTGCCTCTCCGCCTACTTGTGATCTCTCTCTCTGTGTCAAATAAAATCTTAAAAAAAAAAAAAAAAAAAAAGGTACCTAGGGTGCTATAGGTGTTCAGAACATGTGAAAAATGAGTCTTCTTGGGCACCTGGGTGACTCAGTCGGTTAAGCATCTGCCTTCTGCCCAGGTCATAATGTCAGGGTCCTGGGATGGATCCCAGGCTCAGTGGGGAGTCTGCTTGTCGCCCTCTCTCTGCCCCTCCTTGCCGTCCCTGTTCCTGCTCTTTCTCTCATAAATAGATATGTAAAATCTTTTTTAAAAAAATGAATTCTTCAAAATTGATAAATTGGAATATATTAAAATTAAGAATTTCTGTTCATTAAAAGGCACTATTAAGAGAATCAAGAAGTAATCCGTAGTGTGGGAAAAGTATTTGCAATACCTGTTTCTGGCAAAGCATTTGGTATCTAGAACAAATCATTAAAAAAAAAAAAAAAGACAATCCATGGGGCGCCTTGGTAGCTCAGTGGGTTAAAGCCTCTGCCTTTGGCTCGAGTCATGATCCCAGGGTCCTGGGATCGAGCCCCATTCCAGGCTCTCTGCTCAGCAGGGAGCCTGCTTCCCTTCCTCTCTCTCTCTGCCTGCCTCTCTGCCTACTTGTGATCTCTCTGTCAAATAAATAAATAAAATCTTTAAAAAAGAAAAAAGACAATCCAATAGAAAGGTGAACAAAATATTTGAATGGGACTCTTCACAAAGGAGACTATCCAGATGTCCAATAAACATGGGAAAAATTGTTTAATTTGAATAATCATCCAAAAATGGAAATCAAAACTACAATGCAGTACTATTACACCCCCTCCAAAGTAGTGGAAGCAGGAAAGACGGAAAGTTCTTAATGTTGGTGGGGATATGCAGCAATTAGAACTTGTATATACTGTTGGCAACTGATTTCAATTTTTGGCAGTATATTTTTACCTGCATATGTAATATCATACGTGATGTTATGAACATGCCACTCTTGGATATATATTTGTATTAGTAAGGCTGCCATAACAAAAAATATCATGGACTGGCTGCCTAAGCAACAGAAATTTGTCATTCACTGTTCTGGAGACTGGGAAGTCTAAGATCAGGGTGCTGGCTGATTAGGTTCTTCTTGGAGAGAGTTCTCTTATTGGCTTATAGCTCCCTTCTTTGTATATCTTCCCATGGCAGATGGAGCTAATTCTGGTGTCTGTCTTCTGATAAGAGCATCAGCCCTATCAGATTAGGATCCCACTCTTATGACCTCATTTAACTTTTTATCACTTCCTCAGGGACCCTATCTCCAACTACTGTCACATTGGATATTAGGGCTTCAACATGTGACTATTGAGGGGATACAAACATTCCGTCCATAACAATGGCCCACAGAAATGGTGTGCGCATATTCTTCAAACGACATGTAGTAGAATATTCATAACACTATTTGTGATATTTATTTGTGATATTCAACCTGGGAATTACTCACATGCCTGTCAATAATAGAGTAGATGGACAAATTGTGGTATTTGCTTGATGGACTACTGTATAACAATGAGAAGGAATGAACCATAATCGCACACAGCATACATGAATCTCATGAGCATAAGGCAGAGTGAAAGAAGTCGGACCTAAAGTACTTATAAAATGATTTCATTTCCATGAGTTATAAAAACTGGCTGAAATTCATCTTTACCGTTAGAAGGCAGGATAGTGATCACCCTTATGAGGGGTGGAGATCTAGAGGAACCAGGGACTAGGAGTATGAGGGGACATTTTGGGGATTGGGATTATTCATATATTTCATATATATTCATATATTTTATTCATATATTTCTATAGTTCTTTTTCTTAAAACTTGTTTTTAAAAATATTTTGTTTATTTGAAAGAGAGAGAGGCATGTGCATGAGCAGAGGGGGGAGGCTGAGGGAAAAGCAGACTCCTGGTTGCTTAGGGATCCCCACTTGGGGCTCAATCCCAGAACCCAGGATCATGATCTGAGCCAAAGGCAGTCACTTAACCGACTGAGCCACCCAGTTACCTCAAGACTTTTTTTCTTAGAGTAATTTTAGGCTCACAGAAAAATTAAGAGGAAGGTAAAGAGATTTCTCATATCCTCTGCCCCACACATGCATAGCCTTCCCCATTATCAACATCCCCACCAGAGTGGTATATTTGTTACGATTGATGAACCTGTGATTGATCTGGTTTCTAGTTAAATGGGTGTAGTCAATTTGTTAAAAAAAAGTTTCTTTTAAGTAGGTTCCGCGCTCAGCCTGGAGCCTAATACAGGGCTTGAACTCATGACACTGTGATCAAAACCTGAGCTGAGATCAAGATTCAGATGCTTAACCAACTAAGCCACCCAGGTGCCCTGAAAATTCTTCTAACTGAACATGTATGGTATGTGCATTTTCCTTTATGTATATATTCATTTTATATATATATAAATATATACTATATATATAAAATATACTATATATATATATATATAGTATATTATACTTCAGTTAAAAGCTTGAAAAAGAGAATGAATTCTGCATGTAATATTACATATTAACACACCCCATTACTAGTGTTTATTAAGAAACATATAGAGAGAACATATACAGTGGGCATGACCCAAATGTGACCTTGTACTTGTATTTGTTTTTGACTTGTATTGTTTTCACAACCTTGTTGTGAGATTATGATTTACTCACATATTTCTAATGGTGTGATTTAAAAGAAAACAGGGCAGGCATGTAGATTTTAATTCACTGCTATTCTCAGAGGGAGAATTATAGGCAAGACAGTGGGTGCATATGTCAGCCAGTTAGTAAAAGATAAAGGAATTATGAAAAAGAGATATAAATGTTTACATATACGATTTCATTGACAAATTCCACTTTGAGGCTTAAAGGCTTTTGGTTCAAGGAAAGAAGGTCTATGGAAATGATGCTGCCCTGATTCATATTCCAGTGTGCTTTGGAACTTAAAAACCGATACCCCAAAGAATCACTGACCAGGCTCTTCTAGGAACCCAAATCTGCTTAATGGCTCAGCGCCTTCTAAGCCAAGCTCAGCACCAGAGGAGGTGGCTTGAGTTACCCTACTGCTGGATGAATGCTCATTAATTCTCCCCACTCCCATTAGTGGTGAACTTTGCTTGCTGCTCCATTCCTTTATCCTTGTCTCTGCCCTGGCAAGGACAGTATACACTGGCTTTATGCAAAATTATCCTCATGGAAGTACTGAGTTATGGCCGAAGTCATTAGGATAGGAAAGAATTGTTGTATTCTTACTTAGATCTTGAGTCCTGTGGAAGTGATTGATGTTCTGAAAGCCTCCAAGGAGTTGGCTGGCCCCTGGGGCTGCTGTTACAAAGAGTGGCAAGAAGCATTACTCCGGTAAAACATGTGACTGTGAACATAGGGCATACAGAGATCTCATCTAAACCGCATGTTGTGTCTAAACTACTCTCACGTTCTCCCCCCACTGGAATGTAAACTTCCTAAGGCCAGGGACTTACGCCTGTTTTGTTAACCTTTGTGATTCTAGCACCTAGGATAGTACTTGCAATAGGGTAGGTACTCAAGTTCTTGAAAAAAATGAAAAAAAAAAAAAAAAAAGTAGGCAAAGTGAATACAATTAGTGTGTTTGAGGAATGTTAGAGAAAATAAATTGTAATATGTAAGGTAGGTGGTTTGTTTTTTTTTAAGATTTTATCTATTTATTTCACAGAGAGAGAGAGAGAGAGATTACAAGTAGGCAGAGAGGCAGGCAGAGAGAGAGGGGGAAGCAGGCTCCCTGCTGAGCAGAGAGCCCCGATGCAGGGCTCCATCCCAGAACCCTGAGATCATGACCTGAGCCGAAGGCAGAGGCTTTAACCCACTGAGCCACCCAGGTGCCTAATGTAGGTGGTTTTAATCACAATTTTAATTTTGGTAGTTAGAGAAGTCAGACTATAGAATAAGTAAGAAACTTACCCCAAGAATATATACTAGAATCTAGAATCAAAATTCTGACCTTCCAACTTTCTGTAAGCTTTTCATTAGGAAACATTTCTATTTCTTTCTCCTGCTATGGATGCTAGAATCCAGTGGCACAGAGACACATTTATGACTTTTTAAACCAGATAGCAATTTATGCTAATAGATAACACAATCTATTTTATGGGCATGTTTCCAATGTTACAAATGCTATCTAGTCATTTGAAAACATGGCCACCTAAATTTACTTTGTCATATGGGCCATAGTTATGGGCCCAGCCTTGTAAAGTGAGCTTTCTTTTACTTACAGATACGTGCATGAAAAGCATATGACATTTTTGTAGCACAAATCATATTTTCATACTGAATCCCAAAGATGTTTTGGCTTTATTGCTGATTTTCATTCTACAGTGGCTTTTAGCCCTTTAGCTGTAAGTCTTTATGCCCCCTCCCCAGTCTCACTGTCAAGTAGTTAATGATCTATAAACAAATACGGAGATGCCCTAAGGGGGCTCTCCATTTAAAGGGGCCTTGAATCATTCAATAATAGAAATACAGTAGTCCACCCACTGATTTATGATTTGTCAGTTTAGATTTCTGAAGTGATGTTCCACTGGTATTGCAGATGGGACACGTTTTTTTACTTTTCTGTACAACTAATATTAAATTCTAACCCAGTTATTCCTTTCAGGAGAAAACTCCCCAAAATGTTAATTTACATTTGCAGTTTCCATTGTATGAAATACTTTTTATTTGTGTGTACGTAGGTGTGTACATTTCAGTTCAGTGAGCTAAGTAATCCCGGCATAACGGTATCTGGCAGTTCCTGAGTGTTTCTTCCTGCGGGGCAGTTTCCCCCTATTTTCTCATTTAAACAACACTCCAAAGCAGGGCTTCATTTACCTCCATTTCAAGCCGAGGAATCTGAATATCAGAAGTTAGAGAAATTAAAATAGTTATATAGTCACAGAGTAGACAGTTGATACAGCTAGGATTTGAACCTTCGCGGACTGTATGCAAAACCTCATGCTTTGAACATAGTCGCAGAGAGTCAGGTGATGCCAGCCTCCACTGTAAATGTTGCTGACACAAGTCAACCTCCCTTAGATGTGGCGTTATCTGGAAATAGCCTTGTATCAAAATATGGCCCTTCTAGCCGAGAAGTCTATCTGTTTCAAAGGAAATTTGGGAGCCTACATGATGACTCCAAAAAAAAATTTTTTTTTCAAAACTAGATCACGTAAAATTTGTTGTAAAAGAACTATTTCTATGTATATTGAAAGTATTCCAAAATATCCTGAAAATTTAAAACATGCTAAGATATTTGGGCTTCATCAACTCTAAGCCAGTTATCAAGATCTGAAAGTTGGATTTTATTTGGGGACCATGAGTGAAGCATATATGGAAATGTGTTGGACTGTTTTTTTACAGCTTCTTGGTAAGTCTAAAATTTTATTCAAATTAGAAAGTTTCATTTTAAAATCTTCGCATCTGGCCATAACTTGGATGGGTATGAGTAATACCACCACTGTGGATAATAGACACATTTAGTCCAAGCCAGCATTTCAGTGAACCACAACTTGTGGTTCAGCTTTTTTTTTTTTTTAATTCCTTGTTGTTATTTCTAATAAAGCAAGATGTTAAAGCTAACTACATGCTCTATTAATTATATGAAGGTGAACTTGAGTCATATTTGTTACTGAAGATGATTAATAATTACCAGCTCTGCACACGTTTCTGGTGCATTTCAGTAAATAAACAGGGTACATTGTTGGGTAGTAATTGATTAATTAGCACATTCATCCTACACAGCTCAATGGTCTAAGGATGCTGAGTTTGAGATATTGCTCATAATTATTACAGGAAACAAATCTGTTCCATTTTCAGTTTATTCTTCTGTATGCTAAGATTTTTTTTTTTTCTAAATCGAATGTTTAATGGTTCAAAACCTTATAGGTTTTATTCAGATAAATCAACTCATGAAAAATTGCTAGTCATAATCTCCAGAATCTTGTTTTTGTGTGAACTAGGGTGAAAACTTTTACAAGGTTAATGTTAACATTAGATCTTGCTGTTAAACTGGATCCAATACTGTAAATATGGGGCACTTCCCTGCCACGCAAGGAAATGCTCATTGAGCACCTATGCGCAACAGGGGCACTGGAATCTCATTTGCTTCCCGGCCACATCAAACAAGCTCAGGACTACAAGTGTCATCATGTTGGCTCTTCGCAGCACCAAGCAAATATACTGTGTAATCTTCAGAGAAGTACAACAGCATGTATTGTTTGCTGATTTGACTATGCAGTGATTTAGGATTTCTTCTCCCCTCATTTATTGAGCCAGCATGTAGTTTAGAGAGCTTTGAATGGGGAGTCGAGAGTCCTGGGTTCTACTCTATCTGTATTCTTTCTTGGAGAAGCTGTGTGATTCTGGGCACATCCCTGCTCCCTTCTCTAGGCGTGGATCACTCACCTGTAAGATGACAGTGTCAACCAGGGACGATGAGGTCCGTGAGCAGCCAAAGCTACAGAGACAGAGCTAGGTTTGAGTCTGGACTCCCTGCTACTGGTTTTATTATTTTAGGGAAATTATTTATTTAACCTCTTTGAGTTTCTGCTCTGTTTACTTTGAGTTTTTTGTGAGGATCAGATGAGATATGAAAATAGTTTATAAACTATAAAGTACTTGTGAATTTAAGGCGTTGTTAATATCATTAATAACTTTCTTACCTCAGGGACCTTAACATGTATTTGAAGGATACATCAGAGTGCCCATGTACTGATCTAACAATAGGGGATTATTGAGATTTTTTCTTTTAGAGATTTTATTTATTTATTTGACAGACAGAGATCACAAGTAGGCAGAGAGGCAGACAGAGAGAGAGGAGGAAGCAGGCCCCCTGCTGAGCAGAGAGCCTGACGTGGGGCTCCATCCCAGGACCCTGAGATCATGACCTGAGCCAGAGGCAGAGGCTTTAACCCACTGAGCCACCCAGGAACCCCATATTGAGATCCTTTATGCCATTATTAAAATTACATTGGATAAGAATTTCTGATATGTCTTCATAATTTATTGCTAAGTGAAAAACACAGTCTGCAAAACAGTATGTCTGGTATAATCCTATTAAAAATTATACATACAAAAAAATTATACATACAAAGATAAAAGATTCTATATAATAGGAACTCAATATATATTTGATAAAGAAACAAATGCAATATATGTATTAATTGAACATCTCTTACTAATGGTAGGTGTACTGTCCTAGGAGTGGGGCTGTATCTTTACACTTATAATCCGTTTGGTGAGACAGATAATAAAAGATAAACAAACCTATTTTGTAATACCACATATGGTTAAGTGCTCTAAAGAAAAATAAAGCAGAGTAAGAGGATAGAGAGTAAGGATGGGTGCTACATTAGGGAGGGTCCCCCTGATCTAGTGACAGTCAAGCAGAGTCTGAAGACAGTGAGTAAGGGAACCAGGCCGACTTCTGGGAGAAGAGTGTGCCAGGCAGAAGGCATGGCAAATCCAGAGGCCCTACATAGGAATAATAGTAGGTTCCCCCCTGGATTTAATGGTAGTTCCCTCTGGGTGGTGAAATAATTGTTGATTTTTTAAAAAAGATTTTATTTTGGGGCGCCTGGGTGGCTCAGTGGGTTAAAGCCACTGCCTTCGGCTCAGGTCATGATCCCGGGTCCTGGGATCGAGCCCCGCATCGGGCTCTCTGCTCAGCAGGGAGCCTGCTTCCCTTCCTCTCTCTCTCTGCCTGCCTCTCTGCCTACTTGTGATCTCTGTCAAGTAAATAAATAAAATCATTTAAAAAAAAAAGATTTTTTTTTTAAGTTATCTCTACACTCAACGTGGGGTTGAAACTCACGACCCCAAGATCTGATGTGTACTCTACCGACTGAGCTAGCCGGGCACTCCCCCAACTTTTTTTTTTTTTTTTAAAGATTTTATTTAGTTATCTGACAGACAGAGATCACAAGTAGGCAGAGAGGCAGGCAGAGAGAGAGGAAGGGAAGCAGGCTCCCTGCTGAGCAGAGAGCCCGAAATGGGGCTCGATTCCAGGACCCTGGGATCATGACTCGAGCCAAAGGCAGAGGCTTAACCCACTGAGCCACCCAGGCGCCCCTCCCCCCAACTTTTTTAAAAGTTGATTTTTAAATTTCTTCCCTGCACATTCCTGTTTTTAAAAAAGTTTTTGTTTTTTAAAATTACTTGCTTAAGAAGCCATGTGATCATATTTATTTTTTTATCGTGAGCATATGTTTCTGTATTGAGAAAAATTTAAAAACTCTACAGGTATACTGAAAGACAAAGTCATCTTAAGAAAAATGTTCATAAGTAGTTTTTAAACCTTACATCATCTATAAGTTTTTGTTTTCATGGTTTTAGTACCAAGAATCTAAGTTGCTAGTGAGAATAAAGGAAGGAGAGAGATTTCTGCTCTGGCAACAAACTTTAAAGACTTATTTTAGCCATAATGATCACTGTGGGCTTCATAAAGAGATAGATAATCATTGTATTCTCAGCTCCTTATTCTAATACTTCTATGTGGATGACAGAACACTTCCTGGGAAGCCAGACTTAACCACTTATAGACAGGGCCCAGGAAATAGTGCATATTAGGAGGTCTTTAAAATATGGGATTAAAGGTGCCAGGTAAAATTAGTTTCAGGGTTCTGTGTCTCATTTATGAAGTTCACCAGGGACTATGTCTGCTATACAGCAAAATGGAATGTTGCAAAATACATCATCCATCTCTTTCTGAGTCCAGGTACAAATTAAAGTAAAGCTCAGAGACTGTACTCCAGCTCTCCATACTGTCCCTGCAAAGCTGATATAAAAAGGAGATATGCTTTGGGCTTACAGAAACAGAAGTGCACATTTAAAGCTTTGATTCTCATTTCTATTCCGTCTATTTGCACCAAGATCTTCTAGTACAGAAGGTATACATTAAATCAGTTCAGATAAAATGCTTTCAAAATAAAATGTTTCCATTACTTTAGGTGAGTAGCAATACTGGAAAGAGTACAAGCAAAAACCCAAAGAATGAAAGACATGATTCCAGTCTAAAGGATATATTTGGCTTGCTACTGTCTTTAGTCTAAATGATTCCTTCTGAGAGAAAACTGTTTGCATCTCAAGAAACTATCATAAAATTATAAAACATTTGTAACTATTTAAAATCACAGTCATTTTGGATAGTAAATAGGGAAACTTAGGAGGCTGTACAAAGTTATAAGATATTATCCATGATTTCCAATAAATGGAAGAAGAAAGCTAGAAGTCACCTCCTTGTGTGGTATAGAGACGTATGGTTTTGCCCTTTTGATATTTCGAATCATTGGAGTTGGCAAGAAGTTTAAACATTAGTTCAACTTTCTTATTTTATATACCAAAAAAATGAGGACTAGAGAGGAGAAATTACTTGTCCATTAAGGAAGGAGCTGGAACTAAAACCCATTAAGACTTTTAAATCTAAAGCAAATGGTGTGCGTGCGTGTGTGTGTGTTCCATACACTTTTAGAAAAACTGCAAATGCCACTAATCACTGGATGTCCCTCCAAATATTTGTAGGTGAACAGAAACATTTATCCTTTCATGCATCTCCATTTCCATGAGCAGATACAGAACAAAAGTCATAGTCTGGTATGAATTCTTGAATATTCAGACTAAGGGTATTAAGCTTAAAATGAAACTTGTAATCCATGATGTGAAGGAACATGCCATTACTAACTGGTGACAGCTTTGGGAGCTTTGAGGAGGAAGGTGGTTATGACATTTCCACTCTATGTCCCTAAGTTCATTATCACTTTTGATAGCAGAACTTATAATGAAGACCTTCATATATTTTTCTTTCCCAGACTCCCGCAAATTAAATTTTTGTTTCATTTGTTCCATTAATTGAAAACAGGTTCATTATAAAATAGAAAATACAGAAAGAAGAAAATTGTACCATTAAGAATTATCCACTGTGAACATTCCGGAGACATCCTCAGAGTTGTGTGTGTGTGTGTGTGTGTGTGCGCGCGCGCGCATGTGCGTGTGCACATATATGTACATATTTTTAAAAAGCTGTAACTGGGGGTGCCTGGGTGGCTCAGTGGGTTAAGCCGCTGCCTTCGGCTCAGGTCATGATCTCGGAGTCCTGGGATCGAGCCCCGCATCAGGCTCTCTGCTCAGCAGGGAGCCTGCTTCCTCCTGTCTCTCTGCCTGCCTCTCTGCCTCTCTCTCTGTCAAATAAATAAATAAAATCTTTAAAAAAAAAAAAAAGCTGTAACTGGAATCCTAGACTTCATGCTGTTTTAAAATATGCATCTTGGGGGTGCCTGGGTGGCTCAAGTTGGTTGGGCATCTCTTGATTTTGGCTCAGGTCATGATCTCAGGGTTGTGAGGTCAAGCCCCACATTGGGCTCTGTGCTCAGTGTAGAGTCTGCTTGTCTTTCTCCATTTGTTCCTCCCCTGCCTCGATCCCCCTTTTTGTCTTTCTCTCTCTAAAATACATAAAATCTTGGAAAAAGAAAAAAAATACGGTTCTTAATAATTAAATGTCATTTCATTTTCTTACATTCTCCTAATTCATGATTTTTTAAAAAAAGCTTTTGATGTGTAATTGATCTTCAAACAGGGCACATATTTAAGGTGTATAGTTTGATAAGTTTTGACATATGTATACATCCAAGAGACCATTTTCATAATCAACATAGTGAAGCTATCCATCACCCCCAGAATTTTCTTCCTGCTCCTTTGTAATCTTTCTGTTCCTCCTCACCACCTGGCCCCCAGCTTCCCACCTCCAGGCAACCACTGATTTGCTTTTTGTCACTATAATTTATATTTTTAGAATGTTATATAAATGGATATGTACTCTTTTTTGCCTGGATTTTTTCATTCAGCACAATTATATTGAGATTCATTCATGTCTTTGATTTTTTTTTAAAAGATTATTTATTTATTTATTTGACACAGAGAGAGAAAGATCACAAGTAGGCAGAGACACAGGCAGAGAGAGAGGAAGGGAAGCAGTCTCCCTGCTGAGCAGAGAGCCCGATGTGGAGCTCGATACCAGAACCCTGGGATCATGACCCGAGCCGAAGGCAGAGGCTTTAATTCACTGAGCCACCCAGACGCCCCTCATGTCTTTGATTTTATCAACAACTTGTTCCTTTTCATTGCTGAGTAGTATTCCATTGTAAGGGTGTCCCATAATTTATACATCTACATGTTGGTGGACATTTGGGTTGTTTCCAATTTGGGGCTATTACAAATAAATTTGCAATGAAGATTCATGTACAAGTCTTTGAATGGACATATACTTTTTTCTCTCTTGGGTAAATAAATGCCTAGGAGTGGAATGGCTAGATCATACAGTAGTTATAGTAACCTATGAGTTTTTAAATGGCTGTCTTTCTATAGCTATACCATAATTTTATTTGAATTTTTCTTTTTTAAGAGTGAGAGAGAGAGTGAGTGCCTGCATGTGTACATGTAGGGGTAGTGTTGAGGGGAGGGGCAAAGGGAGAGGGACAGGGAGAGGAAGAATCTTTAGCAGGCTCCATGCCCAGCGTTTCAAAGTTAGAACTTCCATTTGAAGGAGCAGAGCAATAATAATACTTAAACATTTATGTAGAACGCTTCGTCTCAGAAATGCTCTCCCAACATTGGCCAATTAATCTCTACTGCTTCCCTAAGGAGCAGGTATTACTGTCTGCCATTTTTCTAGTTAGAAAATTGAGGAAAGTATGACCAGCCCAGAGAGAGTGAGGGCTGGGGAGATGAGTTTCTGGCCCTTACTATTCTGTGACTCTTCAGGATGCAGCTCGTAGTAGAATGCATCTGGTTTCTGTTCCACTTTGATAAAAATCATCAGTAAAACAAAGATTTAAATAGTAGGTCAGTCTACCTCAGGCTTATAGATACAGCACTTACCCTTGTGAGGCTCACCTTTTGGAAAGAATGGGACCCAGAAAAGATTGGGAAGATCCGCAGCACATTTCATCTGCATTTGCAATGGACAGAACCAAACTTTTTCCAGTGAGAAAAGCAGTCATATGCTTCCCCGCAGCCACAACTTCCACTCTTCCATTATTTTAGCAACTTATAGTTTTCCAGATAAGATTTACTGTGATCTGGGGGCACCTGGGTGGCTCAGTGGGTTAAGCCTCTGCCTTTGGCTCAGGTCCTGTCTCAGGGTCCTGGGATCCAGCCCCGCATCAGGCTCTCTGCTCAGTGGGGAGCCTGCTTCCCCCCCACCCCCCCGCCTGCCTCTCTGCCTACTTGTGATCTCTCTCCATCAAATAAATAAATAAAATATTATTTAAAAAAAAGATTTACTGTGATTGGTGCATTAGAGAGTTGAACAGATCTATTATGCACATTGAAGCCAGAGGAACAGTAAAATAAAACTAGTGAACATTTACATTTTTGGAAATATAATTAATGCATGCTTGAGAAATTCTGAAAGATAAACATTTAAATGTTAAAATACTTACTACCTTCCCCACAGGGACAGTGTTGGGAATTAATGAGATAACAAATGTAAAGTGCTTTGAGCTCTTTGGAAGAAAGGTGCCAGATGCATACAAATGATTATTAATTGTCAAAGCTATCAGATGGTTACTAATATATTACTTATGATAAAATACTTATTATTTTTTTAAAGGTTTTATTTATTTATTTATTTGTCAGAGAGAGAGAGAGAGAACACAAGCAGGCAGAGTGGCAGGCAGAGGCAGAGTGAGAAGCAGGCTCCCCGCTGAGCAAGGAGCCCGATGCGGGACTCGATCCCAGGACCCTGGGATCATGACCTGAGCCGAAGGCAGCGGCTTAACCAACTGAGCCACCCAGGCATCCCTACCTTTTTTTTTTTTTTTTTTAAGATTTTATTTATTTATTTTACAGAGAGAGATCACAAGTAGGCAGAGAAGCAGGCAGAGAGAGGCGGGGAAGCAGGCTCTCTGCTGAACAGAGAGCCCGGTACAGGGCTCGATCCCAGGACACTGGGATCATGACCTGAGCCGAAGGCAGAGGCTCAACCCACTGAGCCACTCAGGTGCCCTAATACTTATTTTTATACCTGAAAAATAGGATGCTTGCAATTCTTAGAATTATATAGCTGAAATAATGCTCCAACTTTTCCCAGGTTACTGTCTGTCTTGTTGGAAGTCCTTTCTTAACCCTTCCCCAGGTTCTTGGCTTTATACCCTTTTTCAAACTATGGGGCATGACTTTCCAGCTTCCAAACTCTCCTGCCCCTTCCCATTGTCAGTCCTCCACAGAAGGATTACAGATCCATCACATGGCAGAATTCTACTGACACCACATTCTCTTATCCTGATTTCTTTGATTACATAATTGTGATGCCTCATGATACTGTCAGTTGTGCATGTTGATTTAGCTGGAAGCATAAGTGAAACTGCCCCTTAAGCAACGCTAGAATTTCTTACAAAAAAGTACAAGTCCCTGGTGTGATCTGGGACAAGTGAATCTGAACTTTCTACTTTACACAACATGCTAGAATTTGTGGTAAAAGAGCAAAGCCCCAATTTCATTTGGTCTTGAGACATGCACTGAGATACCCCCCACTAAATCTTAGTGTCCTGTATGTAAAATGAGAACAGTAGTCATACATGACCACAGTACAGTATACACTTAGCCCATAATAAGTGTTCATTAAAGGTAAATATAAGTAGATTACAGAAGATATAGGTAAGTAGATAGCAGTTTGTCATGAAATATTACCTATTTGGTTTCTTTAAAACAAAAGGAATATGTAAAGGGACATCCTCTTATCAACAAATATTTCATTTTCCTATTTAGAGTAATAAAAGTTCAGTAATTCATCTCAATTAATTTTTGTTTACAATACTTTAAACATTGTACACATATATGTCATTTTTTTTCAAACTTCCCTTAGTTTACCAGTAGCACACCATCTTTGCTACATATATGTGCTAAAAGATATTGGACTATGCTTCTTTTCAAATGTTCTGTAATTAAAACATTTCACTAATTTAATCTGGTCCTCTGGCTTCTTCCACTTAATTACTTGAAGGGATTGTTTCATCATACCAAATTTTTTCCTTTCATTTTGAAGCTGTAGGTTTTTAGGTAGAAAACCTTACTTCTGATTGTTTTCCTATTACGACCTGAATCCAAATGTAAGGCCTCAATTTGCAAACAGGCATTCTGTGGTGTATGCTAATGGGAGATGGAAGGAAGGAAAGTGCATTGTTTGAGAAAACCAATCATGGTGGGTTAAAAAAAAAAAAAAAAAGGTACAGGAGAGTGAACTCATTTTACAATTGCCAGCAGCTTGAGGTTCCAGAGTGCTAATCAAAATTCACATACAAAACTTCCCTGATAGATTTAACAGTTTTGTACTGTTAAGAGGGGTTCTCACCATGTGAAAGATGCTCTGCTGTGCTGAACAAAACAGAGACAGTTTTCTTTTAAAGTCCAGAGCAGATGAGAGCCATAAGGAGACAGAGGGTTTCATTTACTCTCAGGACACAATTGTGCCAGTGAACTAATGAGTCTCTTGGACCTTATGTTGCTCTGGCTCCAATTGAGGAGAGATTCTAATGGGCATGGAGTACTTCCTATCTGTCAAGTGTCTGGACAGTGGGCCCCTCATATGGATTAGAATGATCTGGCAAGAAAAAGAGGTCATCGTTGTACCTAGCCCAGGCAGGAAACCTGGCTAATTAATGTATTTCCGACTATAGCAAAACAAAAGCTGATCCACACAAAAATGCCGACTTTAGGCAGAAGCTCTGAGCTTGCGGCTGAGGCACCGTTAAAAATTATTGAAATTCCATACATAAAACAGTATGCCTAGTTTCCCCAACACATTAAAGTATTTTTAAAGACATAAAGGTTATTCTTGAAAACAACTATGCGATTTTGGTGCTGTGACTTGGGTATTTCACCCTTCTGCAAAGCTGGATGTTCCTGAAATGTCTTGAACAATTGAGAAGGGAATGCCAAGAGTTAGTGTCAGCGCTGCATAATTTTAACAATTTGCACTTTAAAAAGGTACTGTTGAATTATGATTGTATAAATCCTACTGCCGTATTAAATGGAGAATTAGAGGTTACCAATGTTTATTCGTGCTAGAGGGCTCTAGCGATGCTATATATTAAACTAAGAGCAGATACTGCCACCTAGATAAATTCTGATGCCCTCGTTAACTAGCTGTTGGCTTAGCACCTTACTTTTTTGAGAAATGGTAACAACAGACAATAGTGGCTTGGAACAAGGGAAAAATACAATGAATGATAGAGGGTCACTTTAAAAATCCATGTAAATGTAACTTTCTTGGGGAAAAGAAGACCTGTTTTGCCAAATAGCAATGACTAAGACTTTATTCCATTTTTTTTTAAATGCAGAAAATTACTCTTAGAAATAGGAAGAGAAAACTTTATAAGGCATAAACAAAAGCTCCATAATCCTGAAGTTTATAAGGAGGTAGGTGCAGAAGTGATAACAGTAAGACTTTTAACTTTCTTATTAGGTTATTTCTTCCTGAGCTCTGGAAGAAGAAGAGATTGTTTGATACTCTCAAGTAAAAAAGCACACACAGGTTTTAGTTTAATAAGTAAAATAAGATCACTTAATAAATATTTTTTTTTAAAAAGAGCATTACATTATACTCTGTTTTGATACATCTCCTAGCACACAAAACAAACTAACTCCATTCCCACCTTGATTCCTAACAGCAAAAAGAATGTTGCTTTTTTTTGACTCCAGATTGAATTAAAAAATCAGCAATATTCCAGGAGCATTCATTTATCAGGTTTAGAAAGGTTTTTGTCATCTTTGGACTGTTTTAGCTCTTCTTCAAATCTTATTTTGTTTTCCTCTGTTACTCCTAGAATGGCTTCAATGTCATTAATGGCCGTCTGTAAATGAACAAAAAAAGTAATACTCATTACTTAAAGACCTCTTACAACTCTTCCTCCTCACCCCTCACCCCAATTATTTGCTCCTTTTTGGAGTTAAGTATAATTTAGACCAGTTAAACTCAAAGTGTGTTTTGGTAACTAAGACTCATCTACAAATTGTGTCATCAGTCGTGAAATAATTGGGAGTAAAAAAAATTGAGAGTAAGGATTTGGAAACCTTTATAGAAATTTTTATGGCTGCTAAATCAAATGAAAAAAATGGGCTCCTATTTTATAGGTCTTTAATTTTTTTCATTTCATTTTTCTAGTAATTCATGTTTGTTGTATTTTACAAAAGTACTGATCCATGGTAAGTTGGAAAAAACAAAACTTCACTATAGATAATTTGAGAAGCATTGGTCTAGTCATCCAAAAATGAGGGCTAGTAGGCTGATGGGAGTATTTACTTCCATTGGTTTTTTTTCCCATTGGGCAGAAAAATGGCACCTTTCCCTTTTATTTTATTTAACTATTTTTTATTGAGGTACTATTCACATGCCTTAAAATTTACCCTTACAAACAGTTCAACTCAGTGGTTTTTCAGTGGTTCACAAAAAACCATCATTATTATGTAATTCCAGAACATTTTCAGTACCCCATATAGAAACTCTATGCCCATTAGCAGCCTTTCCTCATTTTCCCCTTCCCCTAGCTCCTGACAACTGCTAATCTACTCTCTGTCTCTCTAGATGTGCCTACTGTGGACATTTCATATAAATGGAATCATACCATGTGTGGCCTTTTGTGCCTGGCCTTCTTCACTTAACATAATGTTTTCAAGGTTCATTTGTGTTGTAGTGGATCAGAACTACATTTGCTTTTTATGCCTGAGTAATACTCCATGTTGACTATTATCTATTTTTACCTTGGCTGTTTACACTTTAGGTATCATGTCTAAGAAGGCATTGCTAGCTACAGGGTCATGAAGATTTATTTATACCTGTGTTTTCTTCTAAGAGTTTCATAGTTGTAGCTCTTACCTTTGGGTTTTTTTTTTTTTTAAGGTTTTATTTATTTATTTGACAGGCAGAGATCACAAGTAGGTGGAGAGGCAGGCAGAGAGAGAGGAGGAAGCAGGCTCCCTGCTGAGCAGAAAGCCCGATGCGGGGCTCCATCCCAGGACCCTGGGATCATGACCTGAGCCGAAGGCAGAGGCTTTAACCCACTGAGCCACCCAGGCGCCCCTACCTTTGGGTTTTTGATCCATTTTTATTTAGTTTTTATATATGCTGTGGAGTGGAGGTACAACTTCATTCATTTGTATGTGGATATCTGTTTTCTCCAGCACCATTTGTTTAAAAAACAATATTTTTCCCATCAGATTGCTTTAGCACTCTTGTCGAAAATCAATTGACTATAAATGTATGGGTTTATTTTGGATTCTCAATTTTATTCCATTGAGCTACTTCTATTCTTGTGCCAGTACCACACTGTCTTGATTATTATAGTTTTGTTGTTTGTCTATTTTTAAAAATATTTTATTTATTTATTTTAGAGATGGCAAGGACAAGCGGGAGGGAGGTGTAGAGGGAGAGGGACAAGCAGACTCCGTGCCAGGTGTTGGGCCCAATGCCCCAGCTCAATCCCATGACCCTGAGATCATGACCTGAGACGAAATCAAGGTCAGATGCTTAACTAACTGATTGAGCCACCTAGACACCCCACTGTAGTTAGGCTTTAAAGTTGAGAAGTGTAATTTCTCTTTGTTCATCTTTTTCAAGATTATTTTGACTATTCTGGATCCTTTGCATTTCCATAGGAATTTTAGGATCATCTTGAAAATTTCTGCAAATAAAGCCAGCTGAGATACTGATAGGAATTGGTGTTGAATCCATAGATCTGTCTGAGGAGTATTATTGCCATCTTAACGATATTAAATCTTCCACTCAATTTCTTTAGATCTTTTTTCTTTTATGATGGACAGATCTTGTACTACTTCTGTTAAATATATTCCTAAATATTTTTATACTTTCTGATGCTATTATAAATGGAATTTTTAAAAGAATTTTTAATTTAAATTTAAAATTAAAAAAATTATTTTTGGATCATTCATTATTAGTGTATAGAAATACAATCAATGTCTCTATATTGATCTTGGGTCTTGCAACTTTTCTCAACTCATTTATTAGCTCTAACAGGTTGTTTTTGGGTTCTTTAAGATTTCCTAAATACAGGATCATGTTATTTGTGAATAGAGATAGTTTTACTTCTTTCTTTCCAATCTGGATGCCTTTTATTTCTTTTTCTTGCTGAATTGCTCTGGCTAGAACCTCTAGTACAGTGAGGAATAGAAGTGGTGAAAGCAGACATCCTCCTCTTGCTCCTGATCTTAGGGGGAAAGCTTTTAGTCTTGCACCATTAACTATGATGTTAGCTCTGGGCTTTTGCTAATGCCCTTAACAGGTTGAGGAAGTTCCCTTCTATTCCTAGGTTGAGTGTTTTTAGGAAATATTGTTATATTTTGTTAAGTGCTATATCTGCACCACCTTCCTTTTTTTTTTTTTTTCAGTCTTAGTAAATCCTTCTTTACAGACTGAAGATACTTACTAGAATTACCACTGGGTTGGTAGATAGAAAACATTACTAAAAATGAATCTATTTTACTTTTCACCTGTGGTTTCCAGTTGAGTCCTTTGAGTTGCTTGACCTGTTCAAACATGGTGAAGGCCCACACTGGGAATCAGATGCAGATTTTGGTGATCAGTATGCTATTCACAAAAACAGATGCAATGACCAACGGAACAGAACAGAAAACCCAGAAATGGACCCACAACTATATGGTCATCTAATCTTCAACAAAGCAGGAAAAGAATATCCAATGGAAAAAAGACCGTCTCTTCAACAAATGATGTTGGGAATACTGGACAGCAACATGCTGAAGAATGAAACTGGACAACTTTTTTATATCATACACAAAAATAAATTTAAAATAGATGAATGTGAGACAGGAAGCCATCAAAATCCTAGAAGAGAACACAGTAGCAACCTCTTTGAACTCAGCTGTAGCAATGTCCTACTAGACACGTCACCAGAGGCAAGGGAAATAAAAGCAAAAATTTGGACTCCATCAAGAAAAAAGTTTTCTGCACAATGAAGGAAACAATCAACAAAATTAAAAAAACAACCTATGGAATGGGAGAAGATAGTTGCAAATGACATATCTGATAAAGGAGTAATATCCAAAATCTATAAAGAACTTATCGAACTCAACACCCCCAAAAATAAATAATCCAGTTAAGAAATTAGCAGAAAACATGAACAGACACTTTTCCAGAGAAAGCATTCAGGTAACTAACAGATACATGAAAACATGTTCAACACCACTCATCATCAGAAAAATATAAATCAAAGCTATGATGAGATACCACCTCACACCTGTTAGAATGGCTAAAATTAACAACACAAGAAACAACAGATGTTGGTAAGGATGGAGAACCCTCTAACACTGTTGAGGGGAATGCAAACTGGTGTAGCCACCCTGGGAAACAATATAGAGGTTCCTCAAAAAGTTAAAAATAGAACTACCCTATGATCCAGCAATTGCACTACTAGGTGTTTACCCAAAGGTTAAAGGTTTATGCAAAAGATGCAAAAATACTGATTCAAAGGGGCACGTGCACCCTGATGTTTATAGCAGCGTTATCTACAATAGCCAAACTGTGGAAGGAGCCCAGATGTTTATCAACAGATGAATGGATAAAGAAGATGTGATATATATATATATGTCATATATATATATGGTGAAGATGTGATATATATCACACATATATGTGTGTGTGTGTGTGTGTGTGTGTGTGTGTATACACACACATATATATAACAATATTAATCAGCCATCAAAAAGAATAAAATCTGGCCATTTATAATGACATGGTTGGAACTAGAGTGTCTTATGCTAAGGCAAATAAATCAGTCAAAGACAGACAAATACCATATGATTTCACTCACATGTAGAGTTTAAGAAACAAGACAGATGAAGATGTGGGAAGGGGCATAAACAAGAGAGAGGAAGGGAGAAAGGAAAGCAGACCATAAGAGACTCTTAACAATAGAGAACAAACTGAGGGTCGGTGGAGGGAGGTGGGTAGGGTATGGGCTAGATGAGTGGCAGGCATTAAAAAGGGCATTTGTTGGGCACCTGGGAGGCTCAGTGGGTTAAAACCTTTGCCTTCGACTCAGGTCATGGTCTCAGGGTCCTGGGATTGAGTCCCCTGTCGGGCTCTCTGAGCAGCAGGGAGACTGCTTCCCCCTCTCTCTCTGCCTGCCTCTCTGCCTACTTATGATCTCTGTCTATCAAATAAATAAATAAAATCTTAAAAAAAAAGGCATTTGTTGTGTGATGGGCACTGGGTGTTATATGTAAGTGATGAATCACTAAATTCTATACCTGAAACCAATTTTATACTATATGTTAACTAACTAGAATTTAAATAAAAAATTGAAATTAAAAAAATACCAAGTGTTCATCTCTGTTTGGCTTGTGTTTCAAAAACCCTTGTGTGGATCTTGCTCCTGTTTTCTTGCTTTTGTTCATATTTCTACAGTTTGGAGACTTTTGATCAATTACACACAACTAGCTTTCATGGTCCAACATCTTTAAAGGCCATTTGGAAGCTTCAAACAGATTAGTGATGAAATTTCTGCCCCAAATTGGAGAAACAGTGTGTGGGGTACATGGCCCATGTCTGCGCTGAGGGCTTTTTCTATTTCTCTCTTCTCCACATTATCTTTCCTGGGGTCTCAGAACTCCTCTGGTCCTAGAAATGTGGCCTCCCCAGGAATCCTTGGCCAGATACTGCGTTATCTGCAAATAAGTAGGTTACATTCAGGGTTTTTGGTGGTGACTGTCTCTGTGTTGGTTTCATTGTGACACTTCAGGGTCACCTCTGATCTCAGAGAGCCGTGTTGTTTTGTAAACTGGGTTTGGAAATGGCAGCAACTTAAAACAAGTCTATTATATTTCAAAGAAAAAATTTCAAACTATTAAATTTAACTAACAGGTTCAGTGGGAACCTTATAATATTGACCCTGTGCATTATAAGATATGTACTGCTTCACAATAAAAAAAAATGGTTTAGCACTTGTTTACAATACAGCATGAGGTATTTTCAGTCCTTGTATAGAAATTAACCAGAATCGTTAGTTAATTAACACCTCACCTTAAAATTGGTCTCGCCTTGCATATTAGGTGCTGATATTTCTTGATGGATGATGAAGAGATTTCGAGCAAAGGTCATGAGGACCCCCTGGAGATCTTCACCGATTGTTCTGTTAATGATATCCAAACAAATGAGTTTACCAACGATTCCCCTCACATGCTTAAAAACAATCACCCTCTCATTTGTGCCTGTCTGGTGGTGGAATTTAATGAGTATTTTCAATCTCACAAGGTGGCAATCTTCAGGGAGGTATGAAAGATGAGGCTCCATTTTAACTTGTCAACAAAGAGGATTTGTGTAATAAATATTTTTTATTAATCAACTTAGCAGAATATAAGAATAGCTTCAGTCATTCCTAGCGAAAGGCTACCACTGAGCTAGGACGGTAGTATTAGCTCATTTAAAAAACTGTCGAGATCGGTGTATAAGAGAATTGTTGCTACGTATAATTTCTACCTGACAATTTCCTTGCCTACAGAGATATCTGCACCTCGGTATCCCAGAGACTTTTGTCTGGGGCTTATTTTCTATTTCATGTATGCAAGTAATTCCTGCTATGTATGAGTCTGCCCCATCCGTGTTCCTAGGAGAATGTGTCCCATGCCTGAACAGCCAGCTTTATAAAGCCGAACACACACTCGAAGGTTTCAGAGACAACTTGCAAACCATCCTGTAGAATTTCACTGTGGCCAGTGAACATTTCCAAATGACAAGACTGTTGGAAGTTGTAGCTTTGAAACAAAACTGCAAGGTATTGCTTCTAGTTATTTTGTGAACTTTCCGTAGCAAAGGGGAAAAAATGGATTAAGTGAATGGATTGAATTTTAAGAATTGTTCTGTCTTGAGGGTGTGAAACTAAAGAGCTCTCCCTTAAGGCAGCTTCAGAGAACTTTGGATTACTTGCTTCCCAGTTGTTGCCTATAAATAAGTCATTTTAGAGTGTAAGCCTTCAACACTCCCAATGACGGCCTTCCAGCCTGACTGGGCTTTCCCGTAGGTCAGGCTGGGAGCAGAAAGCATCCCAGGCCCCAGGCAGGAGACTGTTTGTCCTGCCACTGGCAGTGTGACCTTGGGGGGAAAGCTACTTTAAGATCTCTGGGTCTTCATTTCTTTTTTTCTGAAATGAAGGAGTTGGGCTGGATTAGTGCTTCCATACTTTTGGAGTTGCAGTCCTCAAATCCAAGGACTGCCCACCCTTCTCACAGTTACCCAATGTTAGCTTCTATTGCCTCTTTTAAGAGAATAATAGCCAAAGGCAACTTCAGAGTCAACAATTTTTAAAGTGATTTATTTTATTTATTTTTACCCTTTATTGCCACAGACTCAGTATGTTGGTATATATTAGACCCTGGTGCCCCCCACCCTTTTTTTTAAGATTTTATTTATTTATTTATTTGACAGAGAGGTAGAGCCAGAGCGTACAAGCAGGTGGAGTGGCAGAGGGAGAGGGAGCAGCAGGCTCCCAGCTGAGCAAGGATCCCAGGACCCTGGGAACATGACCTAAGCCAGAGGCAGATGCTTAACCGACTGAGCCACCAGGTGCCCTAGACCCTGGTGCTTCTTAAAATAGCAGATTCCCAGGCTCTACCTCAGATCCCCAAAATCAGATTCTTTGGGTTTGGGATTCAGGAAAGTATAGTTTCACGTAGACCCTCAGATGATTCATATATATACATATATATATGATTGAGGCCCATATTTAAAAAGATGTGTGTGTGTGTGTGTGTGTGTGTGTGTGTGTGTGTGTGTGTATGATCCTGGATCCACACATGGATTCATGCCTCTATTGTCATCTCTCCTTAGCCTCCTGGGGTCCATGGTCCCCAGGTTGTGAACCAAGCAGTCAGATGGACTCTAAGTCCTCTTCCCTATTAACTCATTTCTAGAATTTCCTTCATTTTTCCTTCCTTGAAATTTCTTCTCTAATTCTGCTATTGCCAGAAATATACTAGTATAAACAGAGTCCATATGAAGTTATCCTGGCAAAGCCAGACTGCAGAATTCTCTTCTGTAAGGTCATCACTCTTGGTGCCCTCCCCTTTCCTAAAGAAGTGGGTGACTAATATCTTCCCCTGAGGTGAACCGATTGTAAGGAAGCCAAACAAAGCCCAGCTAGCTCAGGAAAAGCCTCTTCTAAAAGCTCCACAGAGAAAATCAACACAAACAACACAAAGAAGGAAAGTTTGTATTTGTTCATCTTTTTCTCTTTCAATATGAATTCTAGAAAACAAAGACTCTCCCCTGGTCATTGTCTACTAACTCATCTGTTCTCAACCTCCATGTCCACAAGTCTGAGCCACTCCTGATGTGCTAACTGTAATTCCACTCATCTATCACACGGTCAAGGAAGTACAGCTACATGCAAATGAGAATTTCAGGGATAATCTTGAATCCTACCTAATACTCAGAAGAAGTAAATTAACAAACTTGGGACAAACTTGCACAGGTAGTGATGCCCTTCACAGTAAAGAGAGAACCTCTTCCATAATAGGGTTCCCCATGTAAGGTGGCCATACAGTGTTGGTAAAGCACACTAGATTCAGTGTCCAGAGACACAAGCTACTGTGTGACACTGGTAAACCACCTCCCTGCTTGAAAACCCAGTTTCCTTTCTACACTAGGAGAGTCAGTTAATCCCCAGGGTCCTTCTTAGCTCCAACATTCCCTGGTTCTGTGACTGCAGGAAGGGATGAGAAAGATGAGATAGAAAATAGCAGACAACACTCTAGACTCTTCAGGAGGCCCATGTTGATCAACAGTGCCCTTTTCTATAGGTGAGTAGCAGTACCATCTAGAAGGTACAATATTAGGACTATTGCCACCACCAAAGGAGCCTTCAGGTAAAGGCATTCCTGCTTGAACTCTCAGGAGCAGGTGTAGGGATAGTTGGGCGAGCTCCTCTTCGTCACTGGCCCAATTATTCATTCTGTAAGCTTCAGCATCAAACCAACTTTGCTGCTCAATCAGTTTGATGAGTGGGGAGTTCCTTTTTCATATAAGTCTCTTCTGTCTCCTAAATTCCCTGATGCTGTCGTCTTGCCTGGTTCCTCTGTGCCCAAGTACCCTCCTGGATAAGTCTTCCTGTGGCCCATACTGTGGGAACTCTGCCTCTGCCCTGTTAACACTATCCCCATCTCATCCTGTTAGTTGCAGGACACAAGTTCTGCTTCTGCGTGTCAGCCTCTGGTGGGTTTTGCCACCTGCTGGCAGGCTTTCCTCATGCCATCCTCTTGCTGGCCTGGATCTGTAAAAGCAGCCTCCTCTTTGAGTTCTTATGGTCGTGCTCCCCCCAACTCACTCTCTGGATATCCTTTCACTCTTTGCAGTTGAACTTTCCTGCTGCTGTGAGCTGGTCGCTCCTTGGGATGATCTCCTGGCATGTGAACTCCTTCACTGTGTGATTTCCCTGGCTGCTCTTCTCCCAACACCTGAAGGGTCCTGTCCCTCCCAGCCTCATTCCAAGCACATGAGGGTTTGTGTCATTCCAGTCCTGGCCCAGCTTGTTCTTTGCAGTTTACCTTTCATGCCAGCCAGTACCTGGTAGGGTAGGGCTCATGTCTCTGTGTTCTGATTTCTAGTTCTTGTACTTAACCATCCCATCTGTCTGAATTCCTAAACTTAGACATGTACTTGGACCTGGAACTTTACCTGCTTAATTAGACTCATAATTCTGGAAAATACAAAGTTCTTATCCTCCAGCTGGTCAACTTTAAATCCATTGACTGCCTGGTTCTCCCACTCCCGGTAACTGCCTGGTGGCCTGTGTCCTGCCACAGCCCTGGACATATTAACTCATTTACTTATTTACGGACTGTCCATGAGGCACCCCATCAGCTTCATGAGAGCAGGGACTTGTCTTTGGTTCACTGCTATATGCCTAATGCTTAGAACTGTGCCTGGCATGGTTGATAAAATGCTTTTGAATTTTCTGGTAGTGAAGGTAGGGCAAGGAGGGAGCTGATGGATAGAACATCACTGGGAAGCAAAGGGTAGCTCCTTCCTTGCACATGCACAGAGGTGTTCCTGGCCCTGCTCTCCTCCTGGAGGTACATATTCAGGCAGAGAAGATGCATGTATACTTTTTGGGGTGTTCTGTCTCATTCCTGTTGCTCTCCTGGCAGTATAAAAAAAGAGTGGGAAAGAGAGGCTAAAATAACAATGAAGGGACTCTTCTGACATGACCCCGTACATTTTACATGCTTATGGGACCTTGGGGGAAGGGGGGTACTGAAGGGGATGACTCAACCAGCCAGGTCTCCACCCAAGTGAAGAGAAGCATTGAAGACTGTGAATACTAGATTAAGCTATTAGCCACATTCTGGCTACAAACGCAGAGGAAATCAAAACATTAGCATGAGTTCAAAGGGATGGAGGAGGCCGAGTTCAAAGGGATGGCTGCTGTAATGGACAGTGCTGTGGTAAAACAAAGGACCACACTTTGGAGAAGGGAATTGAGACCTGTCCTGTGCACATCTTTGCCCATTTCAGTGTGCAGCTCTTGGGACCAGTTTCTAGGGGACTGATCACCTAGGGGACACCGAGGCTATTCAGGACATTGATGCTTAGTGGAGGAATTGAGTTTGGTGTTCTTATTTGAGTTTCATGGTGTTTCATGAGACCATTACATTAATGTGTGTGTAATGTGTGTAATCCTTTCAATGTGAGGCCACAATGCCTACACTAGTGTAGAAGTCAGAAGGAAGAAAAATACAGGGCAAATGGTTTCCCAGTAAGTTAATTTAAAGGTGTCCAAAGGCTATATTCCAAGATATGAAGTAAGATTGTACAGTCTGAATCCTAGATCAGAAGACAAATTTGCTAGCTCTCCAGATTATGCTGGGGAGAAATTTGCAGGACATAGGAAACAGCAGCCTCCTGAGTGCTGCTAGCAGGACTCTTCTTAGCATACATGCAACGGGGCTGAAATTGGAGCTGAGGAGGGGCTATGGACCCTGCTTTTGGGGGAACATCTTGCCAAGTCACCAGAGCACTTTGCTAAGCATGCCAGAATGACAACTGCCCTTTTAAATATGGGTGTCTGAACCTGGTCCTCCTCAGTCAGGTTTATTGTGACTTATATGTGTATGTGTTTGGGTGTAGTATGTTGTTGGAACTAGCCTCTTCCCCATCAATTCTGGATAATTAATCGGTTATATTTATGAACCCCCACTGACACATCTAAAGTCATTTTATGAAATGCTTGAAGATCTAAATAAAACAAGATAGACTTCTAATAAATCAGCATGCTGATTAAAATGCATGAGAAGCATCATTCTTACTGGTTGTTATGGTCTATTTTTGTAGCTTATCACATCTCATAGACACACTTTATACTCACAACATTCCCAACTTGTCTCTCTTCACGTGTTCATATAATATAAAAATAGTTCCTTGTTTGTCCTAGAAAATTTGAATGGGGAGAAAAGAAATAGCTTGTTATCTTAGAAGCAAAGAAAACATACTGCACCAAGACCACTAAGACTGACGGGAATTAAAATCCAGAGCTACCTTCAAATATTGTGAAAACCACATTTGGAAAATCTGTCTCCAGAATATAGAGTAGATATGTTCTGGGACAGTATTGTTAATTGAGATATAATTCATATATAACATTGTATAAGTTTAAGGTATACGATGATACCTCAATATGATACATTTATATATTGTGATATAATTACCATTGTAGCCTTAGCTAACACTTCTATCACATTCTATAATTATCATTTCTTTTTTATGGTGATGACATATAAGATCTAGTCTCTCTGAAGTTTTGAAATATATGATACAGTATTGTTGACTATATGACTATGCTCTGCATTAGATCCCCAGAACTTATTTATTGACTAGTTGCAAGTTTGTACCCTTTAACAGTATCTCTGCAATTCCCTTACTTCCCATCCTGATCACCACCATTCAACAATTTCTGAGCTCAGCTTTTTAGTTCCAAATATAAGTGATATCATACACTGTTTGTCTTTGTTTGGCTTATCTCACTTAGCATAATGTCCTCCAGGTCCACCCATGTTGTTGCAAATGGCAGAATTTCCTTCATTCTCATGATTGAATGATATTCCGTCATAAATACACACCACATTTTCCTTGTTGATTCATCTATCGGTGGACACTTAGGCTGTTTCTATGTCTTGGTTCTGGTGAGAAATGCTGCAGGGAACATGGGGGTACAGATATCTCTTTGAGATACTGATTGGCTTCCTTCAGATAGATGCCCAGGTGTGGAATTGCTGGATCATATGGTGGTTGTATTAGCAGTTTTTTGAGGAACCCCTACACTGTTTTCCACAGGGGCTGGGCCAGTTTGTATTCCCACCAACATGCCCAAGGGTCCCCTTTTCTCCACATCTGTGCCCAAACTTGTTATCTCTTATCTAGGCCAATGTTTTTTTGAAATAGGATCCTCAGAGTACCTGCATCAGAATCATGTAGTGTGCTTGTTAAAAGGCATTTTCTTTCTTTTCTTTTCTTTCCTTTCTTTCTTTCTTTCTTTCTTTCTTTCTTTCTTTCTTTCTTTCTTTCTTTCTTTTTCTTTCTTTCTTTCTTTCTTTCTCTTTCTTTCCTTTTTAAACATTTTAAAAATTTATTTGACAGAGAGACACAGCGAGAGAGGGAAAACAAGCAGGGGCAGAGGGAGAGGGAGAAGCAGGCTTCCTGCCAAGCAGGGAGCCCAATGTGGGGCTCCATCCCAGGACCCTGAGATCATGACCTGAACCGAAGGCAGAGGCTTAAAGACTGAGCCACCCAGGCACCCCCAAAAGGTATTTTCATAGGCATCATCCAAACTCAAGATCTTTGGGAGGGAATCTGACTTTTAGCTCACTTCCTGGGTGATTCTCTAGCAAATCAAAATCCAAAAATCACTATTCTGAGCACAACAGGTAAAGATGCATAGGGAAACAATTTTTTGTGTGTGGAAAGTAATTCATATTTTAACAGAAAACTGTATGTGGTCTGTGGCACACCCTACTGCCTCGATTCTATGGGAAATATTTACAACACTGTAAGTCCCAAGTGACTGAGAGACAAATACTCTGCAGTCTGGGAAAGGTTCAGTTGATTTTTCTCACCTGCTCCCCTTGTGGAAAAACCAGTTTTCTCTCTACCTGCATATCCATTTCAGTATTCCTGACCTATAAAAATGTCTGAGTTTTTTGGATTCTTTTTTGTACTGGTGATAACATCTGTCTCATTTCTCTGTTAAGCAAAATATCATGTTTTTATTTTTGCATCCATATGAGAGGCATGATTTTATCCTTTTTTGAAAACTATCTTTAAACCGTTTTCTCCAAATAAATAAAAAGTTAACACTGGAGTTGTCCAGTAGTGGAAATGGCTGCCTTGTGAAGTCGTGAACTCCTCATCACCGGAAGTCCAAAAAATAACTGTTTTTGAGATTTGGTTAAAGAAATTACATGCCAGAATTAAGACTACTTATTGACTCCTCGCTTTGTCAGGAAACATGGGCATTAGGACAGACATTGGATTAGAACAGTGGCTCTCAATGCTGGCTGCACATTAGAAACATCTGAGTGCTTTAGAAAATATAATGCCTGAGCCCTACCTCTAGAAATACTGGAGTGAGTCTGAGGTACAGTGTCATGCTGAGCCGTATTTGAGCCCAAGGCAAAGGAAAAATTAGTATGCCCTAATTTAAAATTATGATATTTTGTTGGCCATGGATTTTTTTTGCATTCATTTTGATTTTTAAGATAATGCCTTACAATATTTTTATCTTTATTACAGAGTATTTTTTGTGCTCCCTTAAATTTTGTGCCCTGAGTATGGGCCTCACTTGCCTCATCCTAATCCCAGCCCCGCTTGGCCATCCGTACTTTTTAGAGCTCCTCACTTAAGGCAGTCTAATGGGCAGCCAGGGTTGAGAACCACTGACTAGTTGATCTGTAAGGTATCCTGCATCCGTTTCTGTGTTGCCCAGTATGGTAGCCACTAGCCACCTGGGGCTACTGAAAACTTGAAATGTGAATAGTCCAAATTGAGATGTGCTGTAGCTTTCGAAGTCTGAGTACAAAACATGTAAAATATGCCATTAGTAACTTTTATACTGAGTACACATTGAAACAATATTAGTTTTCTGTTTGGGGAACATCCTTTCTTTGATACTGATTTCTGAATCAATCAGATAGGCTAGTCGTGATGCTGCAAAAATTTAAAAAAACCGACTCAGTTCTTAGTTGTTTATAACATCAGCTGTGTGATTCTTGCTTGTGTCTCATTTCCCACATGAGCTGGTATGGGTCTCTGCTCACTGTTGGCACACTCAGCGGCCTAGGCAAAGGAAGCTCCATCTCAGTGTGCTTCCGTGATTTCCAAAGCAGGAAAAAGGACATGATGACTCTTGAAGTGACTCTTGAAGCTTCTACACAGAAAGGATCTGTATCACTGCTGCTCACAGTTCAGGCCCAAGTAAGATATACGGCCATACTTGACTTCAGGGAAGGGCTGAGGAAGTATAAGTCTGGTATGTACCTAGAAGGAGGAGAATCCGAACATTTGTGAACAGCACTAATGATCGCCACCGTGGCAGTACCCTGGCCTGAGGAAATGATCGTTGGTGGTTATGGAGCTATTTAGGACCATGGCACACTGCCTATATGTGTGTGAGACCAGCCCTGCCCCACACTGTCGCAGGCAGTAAACATGACACTTTTCTCCGTATGGCTTTCATTACAACTTCATTTCATTAGGAAATCAGTGGGGGTATTCTGTCGCATTACAGAAATACCAAGAACGAGACCCACCAAATTGCTTACAAACTCCGTAATGCTTCCTTCCAATATTCAGCAAGGAAAATACACTTGTGAGGTGATCTCATTTCCCTTTTTTCCCCTTCAGAGTTTGGATGAGAAACATTGGAAATTCTGTGATCATAATGGAAAGAAAGACATAAATGTCGAGAACACGGACTTTTGAGGATTCTTTTGGTAGCATTGACAATGATGTATTGCTAATGTTGCTTTTTTTTCTGGAAGGAGCACCCACATTAAATCTGACCAAGAATGGCAGTGGGTAGCAGAGGCTACACTCATCTTTTTAGACATAGCATAACTCATGGAGGCAGTAACGGTTTAGAGAAGTTAAGTATTAAACATAGCTTTTCCCCCTCTCTTTTGTAAGGTGAACAGACTTGGGGGTTAGAGAGATGTTTGTGCTCCTTAAGCTGAAGAATACATAAGGGGTACCTAGATTAAATAGTTATTTGAAATCATTCCCATCATTCTTGGACTGGATTGGTAATAATATTTTAGAAGTACAAATAGTTCTTAGGGGAAAAAGATACATAGGGACACCCTTGGTGTAAGAGCATCATGTCTGGCTTAATGGATTCAAATGTTAGTTCCACAAAGTGCCTGGCTGTGTGATCTTGGGAAAGTGCTGACACCATTTGAGCCCAAATTCCCCAGTATAATTTGGGAGAAATAATAGCTTCCTACAGAAGAGATGGGAAGGTTGAGGAGGTAATGAAGTTAGTGCTTCGCTTGGTGGCCAGCACATAGTGGGTGCTCTGAAAATGCTGGTTTATCATTTGTCTCTCCAGGAAAAGGCAGTAAAGGAAACAAGAGGACAGTTCAGACCAGGGGCAGACAGACCCTGGGATCTAAAAAGACGAGAGCCCATCTCAGGAAAACTGGAGCAAGGATATTGTTGGAGAATTTCCAATGACTCCTTTCCCTCACCTTAGAGTTTTAGGACGTCATGTTTTTCATCTCTGACTCTTTTCTTATACTTTCTTTTTATTGTTTGTTCTTTTTCTCTTTGACCCCAACTCCCCCTTTTGGTGGATTCTTCCCATGTTTAGATTTTATCCTCTCTTTTCTTCTTCATATTTTTCTGTCCCACCATTGCCCCCAGTCCATATTTCTCTTTCTTCCCCATTTCAGCTCTCATCCTTTGTGGGGTGTGTAGCACAGGTGACCTGGAGACAGAGCCAGTCATGTTGTGGGCATCTCTTTGCCCCTTTCTGCCATTCTCCTCACCTTCAATGGAGCCCCTCTCTGCACCATCCGCTGATCCCCTGGGGTCATAGTAGTCTGTTTTTTTGTACTAAACTTTGTTCTTAGAAATGAATCTGGTTGACTCAGAGCCACAAAGATGTCAATAGCATATAAAATTTGGTGCTTTACTTTCCCCAGAAATACTAGAAACTTCAATCAAGTAGAAAGCTTATAGCCAAAGAAATAAATCTCTAATAATAATCTCCGGCAATAGGAGGATATTTTGGAGGAGGATATGGAGGATATTTTCTTCTGGGAAGGAGACTTTCCCTGCCAAATATGCCTATTCACAGAACTTGTTCTGCTTTAATATTTTCAAAGAAGATGAAATAAAATAGATTCTAAGAAAGCTAATGTTAGATTTAGCCACCTTCTGGCATGTGGAAGTGTTTTGGTCTAATCAGTTTGCAGCTAAAAACTATTTAATTCCAAAAGGATTCTGTAGAGCAGATGTAAAAATTAATTTCAGGTAAATCAGTTCAATATGGTTTTTTAATTCTTTCTTATATTTTACCAATTTTAACATAATTTGTAAGGGAATATGAGCTCCATTATATGTATTCGCAAACAGCGTGAATCAATCTAATCCAAGAGTCTTAACGCATTCTGGCGGTGTCCTGCAGTGTGGTGGGGATTGCCTGGTGGTAGTTGGGCCAATCTATTCACTGTTGACCTCATGCTTAAGGTCTACATGCTTTTCAAGAGCCTATAAAAGGAATTGATCCCCCCAAAATTGTATTTGTTCTCAAGTATGAGAAATGAAAAGTAATAAATATAGAACTGAATGTTGGCAAATTCTCAATTGCTCAATTCTGTCATTACTTACAAATGACTTTTAATATGAGAGGTGACTATATTTGAATATGTGTGATGTCATGTGGAATGGGTTTTCCACAACCAAGAGCATGTGGGTCTCTCAGGTCTCTCTCAGGTCCTCTCAAGTCCCTCTCTCTCAGATAGAGAGAGAGGGAAGCAGGCTCCCTGCTGAGCAGAGAGCCCGACATGGGGCTCGATCCCAGGACCCTGAGCCAAAGGCAGAGGCTTTAACCCACTGAGCCACCCAGGCACCCACACCTGTATTTTTAAAATCAGAACTCCTCCTGGGAAGAAACTGCTATATGGAGGTAGAAGGATGCCATGAACTGAATTGCTTGTCCCCCCGATTCCTAGGTTGAAGCCCTAACCCCCATGTGACTGTATTGGAAATAGGGCGTTTAAAGCAGTGAGTGAGGTTAAGTGAAGTCATAGGGATGGGCCCCTGTTCCAGTAGAACTGGTGTCCTTATTAGAGATTTCTCTCTCTCTCCCTTGGCCACGTTGGGGCACAGTGAGAAAGTGGACATCTACAAGTCAGAAGGAGTGCACTCACCAGGAACCAAATTGTCTGGGTACCTTTTCCTTGGACTTCCCAGCCCCCAGATTGGTGAGAGATAAATTTCAGTTGTTTAAGCCATCCAGTCTGTGGTGTTTTGTTATGGCCACTCAAGCAGACAGAAACAGAGGATATTCACTGATAAGTAGCTTTGAGTGGGGCCTGGGAACTCAGGTCATGCTTCAGGATCAAGAGATGTTCCCCAAATGTCTCCTAAGTCTGGTGAGCTACAGGGCTTTTGCTTGACCAAGGTGGGTGTGCATGTTGGGGACCGAGCTGAACTTCCCAGGATCCAGCGCCACTACACCCCCCCCCCCCCCAACCCTCCCCCTCCCCATGGAGCTGCCTGTTTACCCTCCCCAGGCCGCACTCAGCCTTCCTCTAACTACAGGTTAAACTAATTTTTCAAGAATATCTGTCTGAAGGAACACTGAGTTACTCACTGCCTAGATCACCAACACCCCCATCCCCCCTGTCAGCCATCAGCTTCATACCTCAAAGTCATAGCCAATGCCATGGGCCTTACACATTTGGAGGAAGACATAGTGGAAAATGAGCGAGAGATTGTTGTGCTTCAGCTGGGTACTCATCACTGCATAGCGAATGGTGGCCCGGGACTGGAAAAGACCACAGCTGCACATAAGACTCTTTACAAACTATTTCAGTCAACTCTTAACTTTAGGAAAGTTGTAGATTAACAGAAAAGTTGTGAAGATAACACAAAGGGCTCCTGTTCCCCTCTGGTTAACATTGTGCCACGTTTGTCCCAGGAGAACACTCATTAATCAGACCTCCTCACTGCTGTTAACTGAAGTCTGTTTTTTATTTGGATTTCATTCATTTTTTCCTCACTCCCTTTTTCTTTTCTATGATCCCACCCAGGATACCGCATTGTATTTAGTTGTCATGTCCCCTTCGGTCCTTTTGGGCTGTGATGGTTTCTCAGACTTTCCTTGTTTTTGCTGATCTAGACTGTTTCGAGGAGTGTGGATCAGGTGGTTTGTAGAAGGTCCTCTGTTGGTACTGTCTGATGTTTTTCTCCTGATGAGACTGGAGTAATGTGTTTCTTGAGAAGAGGCTTACCACAGGATCACCTCAGACCAAGGGTACATATACATGACTTACCATTGACGATGTCAATTTTGATCTCACCAAGGTCGGTTTTGCCAGGCTTTTCACTGTAAAGGTACTTTTACCTGTTTCTGTACTATACTCTTTGGAAACCAGTCACTAAGGAGAGTCTGCCTTCCTGAGAGAGAATTTTGATGCCAGTTGCTTTCTTTGTTTGAGAAAGTGCTATTCTTTATCTTGCTTGCCGACCGGTGGGAGCTAGCCCAAAGAGACTGGTTGTTAGGCCTGAAGTATTTCAATTATAGCATTTCCTAAACATTTAAAATTGAGTACGTACAAAAGAAAGTATTGGATCCTGGCTATTTTGTAGCGTGTCCTTTGTGAGAGGTGATATTTGTCTTTGAAAATCAGCTACATTTATTCTTGGAGAACTGGATATTTTGAGAACAGCCTGTAGGGCCATGATCAACCTTGAGATATAGAAAGTGAAGGTGCCTGGCCCAGATTTTGAACTTTGGGGGCCCTTGGGTGTGGGAGCAACCAGGTGCTTGTCCTTGTGCAGTGTCTTGGAACAAGAGAAGGAAAAGGAGGTTCTGTTGGTCTACAGCAGGCTGCAAGGATCATAACGGCCTGACGTTGTCTGTTGTGAAATGTTAAGGCCTTGCCCTCTCTATCTCTGATAATGCAAGAAACTGGGGCTGACCGAGTGCCCAGGAGAGGATGAACATATTTACCTGCCTATATAACACATACGCATACACACACTCTTTCACCTTCTCTCTCTCAGATTTCACATTTGCCTTCTGTGACTTATTTCCTCCCATACACTATCTTTTCCTTCAACACTTGCGGAAAATACTGTGTCTAGTGGTCATGTTTTCAGTACTGTTAAGCCTGTTCTTCCCATGTATGGGCAGAGTCCAGATCTATAAAGATGTTAGGCTCCCACGGGCTAATGCATCTTGAGCTGTACATCTCCATTAACATTGTCCCATTTGTAGCCACTGAGTATTTTACTTTTGCCAAAGAAAATCTACTTAACCTTCACATGCCTCACGACTGTACTTTGTTACCCCTCTGACCTATCATGGATTATTCTCCTGGCTGCCTCCCTGACATGACGGGAGTTATCTGAAGAAGGCAGGAACTGCTTGGTTCCCAAATCGCCAGGTTGGATGTAATGTCCCACAGAACAGGCGTTCAGTGTTTCCTGAATGAAAGAAAGAACGGGTGGATGCATACAGTAGGGTATGTCTAGAGCTCTTGCCTCTGACAGAAGAGGCTCTTCAGATGTAATTCAGGGGATGTCGCGTCAGCGAGTGCTTTGGGGCAGAAGCAGGCCCTAGAGAATGACTGAAAATCCCCAGAGAATAATAGCTCAGGGCAGTCATTTCCAGGCCTGGTCCCCAGTAGACCATCTTTTGGAGGACAGTGTAGCTTTGGTGGATGTGGTGGGGTTATTGGTGGGGTAATGAGAACCCGCTAAGAGAAGCGCTGGCTCAGCAGTTCAGTCAGCGTGAAGGAGCGTGACCACCAGGCTTGCTGGCCCTCTCATGACAGGCTGCGCCACGTTCCTGCCTTCACAATGAAGGCCCAGAAGCCTGAGCTTTTGCATATGGAAGTGAACTGTAAATACTCTGGAATTCCATTGTGGTTACTGAGCATGTAATTGCGTGGTGATTACCATGAATTCACAAGATAATTCCAAGGTTATTTTTGTCTTTTAAACTTGTCTTATGCTGCCATAGGATATAAACTAGCAAGCCCCAGACTAGACCCCAGTCAGCCAGGGAGAGAGGTAGACAGGCCTCTGGCAGCGGGAGCAGCCCATCGCTGTGTATCTTGGCTCCAAAGCACGGCAGAGAGCTCACTGTCTAGTGTTGCCGGACAAGTAAGGGCAGGCTATCCTGAGGTTTCTTCCTCTCTACAGAGACAGACTACTACTATTTTCCCTCCTCCCAGACCTGGGGTTAGGATTCATAAAGAGTCTAAGAGAAAAGCCAGGATATTTAGTCCGTGTTTCCAGGCTGTATCCTTTCCACTACCATCGCCATCCCACTGCAGAGCTTTATGGCCTGGATAGCTGCTTCTCCTTCCTACTTGGGAGGTGGGGATGCAAGCAGAATTCTGTGGTGGAAAAGTTATATGGAGTCAGAAAGACTGAAGTTCAAAACCCGACTGACCTTGAGTGTGTCACTTAACTGCTCTTTTAGTGACTAAATAAGCACCTAGCACAGCATCCGGCACCTGACAAATGGTAGCTATAAATACTGTTGGTCTTTCTTTGAAAGCATCGATAGGGCCCGAAGCATTTGGGGCCTCCACTAAATGTAATTTCCCAGGCTCTTCCTTCCCCTGCTGGTACCTGGATTCCGAGCATTATCCCAAGATTGTTTCTCAGACCCAGGTTGGTCAGTGCTCGGAACTCTTCAGTGTCTCCTCCTTGCCTTCAAGATGAAATTCAGACACGTGGCTTGGTGTGCAGACTCTCCCACACTGGCTTGGGGGATTGCTCCAACCACTTTCCCCACTTCCTCCTTCCCAAAGTCTCTGCCCCAGCCCACCTGGTTCATGGCTAGCTCCTCACAGACCATGGACTCTCCTGCTGGGGAGGTCTCCTTTCCCTCGCCACTTAGTGACTGCCCCAGTCTGTAAGGCTAGGCCAAGTTCCTTCTCTCTAGTAGAGTGTCCCCTGTCCCTGCCAGTCCCAGTTCACAGTCGTTTCTCCCAAGAACTCTGGCTGCACGTTGAAGGGCTATCACTCAGTGGCGCTGAAATAAGACCTTGTGGTTTTCCTTATGTATGTGCTCTCTACTTTAGATTTCCTTTTCAAGGACAGAGACTTTGTCAAATGTCTTTGTATCCCTGATGCTTGGTGAAATTCCTGGCTTATGGTAAGTACTTAGTAAATGTGTTATAATGCCAGTGAGGATGACCATATGTGATACACCTACTCTTTTTAGACTTAACCAACTCCACAGTTCCTACAGGAAAAAACTATTGATAGTCTAGGTTTGTCTTTTATTCAATAGCACAGGTGTGACAGTGTTGTTGTGAGGATTAAATGAGTATCTAAAGACCTTAGAACAGTGTCTGACACAGAGAAAACAGTCAAAAAAATGCTAGTGCTTATTATCACTTGCTAAACAAAATAATTTCACAAATCAGGTAAGTTACTTAAAAACCAACAGACCTTTTCATCAGAAAGGGCCTTGAATCAGGATGCTTGTGCTTTGCTACTTACTGAACTTTATGACCTTGGGCAGTTCACTTAACTTTGCATAGCCTCAGTTTCCTAATCTTTAAAATGGGTATGATAATCGTGTCTTATCTATTCCTTGGGGGTCATGATGGGGTTCACATAAGCTCATGTCAATTTAAAGGATTAAAACATTACGCAAATAGAAAACATTTTTTAAAAGGTTGACTGGTGTAATCAACTCTCTTCTGATGCTATAAAGTCCATTTAGGTTTGGGAAGGAAATCACAAACCTAGATGGATTTTACAGCAAGAGGAGACTCCTCTGTGACCATCTGGCCCTTCCAGTGCTGTGTCTTGGCCTAGCTCAGAGCAGATTACAAGCCAGTGGATAATGGCCGTGTGCCTGGAAACAACCTCATCACAGAGGGAGATGAAGCCTCCTTTGGGAGAAGAGCTTTCTCTATGGCCTGAACCAGAGACTTCTTCAGGGGTGAGCCTAAACTGTACTCTGGGGCCAAATGACTGACTCTCAGCCGGTGTGAGGCAGGTCGCTCAGAACAGCGGTCAGACATACAGGCTTTATGGTCTGGTAGGCCTGGGCTTAAATTCTGGCTTCCGCTCATCCTTGCTGAGTGACTTTCCACAAGTTGCTTGACATTTCTTAACCTCGGTCGTCTTATCTAAAAATGAGTGTAATAGCTTGGGTGGCTCGGCTTGGATGGCTTAGTCAGTTAAGCGTCTGACTCTTGATTTCCGCTCAGGTCTTGATCTCAGGGTTGTGGGATTGAGCTCTGCATTAGGCTGCATATTGGGTATGGTACCTGCTTAAGATTCTCTTCTCCCTCCCTCTGCCTCTTCCCCTGCATGCACTGTCTCTTAAAAAAAAAAAAAAAAAAAGTGAGCATCATAACAGCACCTGCCTAATATATTGGGTTGTATAAAGATTCATGTGAAGCACTTAGTTTCAGGACCTGCTGTGGAGTAAGGCTTAGTACATTTTGATGTTATTATATGTATTATGGTTATTTATTGGCCTCTCTCTGTCTTTTTTTTTTTTAAAGATTTATTTATTTATTTATTTATCTGAGAGAGAGAATGAGAGAGAGAGAGAGAGCATGAGAGGGGAGAGGTCAGAGGAGGGAGCCCGATGCTGGGACTTGATCCCAGGACGCCAGGATTATGACCCAAGCCGAAGGCAGTTGCTTAACCAACTGAGCCACCCAGTGCCCCATCTCTGTGTCTCTTGATAAACTCAGAGCTCTTTGCTGCTTATCCTTACATCCTCTGTGCTTAGGAGAGTACCTGACACATTATAGGTGTTGAGTAAGTCGGTTGAATTTTCTTATAGCTGGTATTAACCAGCTAGTTAAGGTGATGGCTGATGAGGACTTAGGATCTGACTTTCTCATTACAATATTACTTTCTAAAAGATTTTGCTGGAAAAAGACCTTCTAATGAAAGGCTGCAGTATGGAGGGATGGGCCCTTGCTGTGTCCCCTTACAGGAAACAGTGAGATGCCCCCCCTCAGGACCCCATTGTGCATGAGACTGCCTGGGCTGGGCTTGGTGCTGAGAGCACCCCATTTAACAGGCCCCATAAAATCAAATCCCTCAAGAGACCTTGGCGGTCACTTAGACCTCCTTTATTTTGCAAACGAGGAAACCGGAGGCAAAGAGAGATCAAAATTCATGATTCATAACTTTCAGACCAGTGCTCTTCACTCCGAATTCCCATTAGCTACCTTTGGAATGTGCGGACATATTCAGAGGCTAGCCTTTTCTAGTAAAACGGGGGAAAAATAGGAGAGAAAATATTATCAGTAGAAGTCTAGTCTTATTAAACTACCTTTCTAAATCACAATCTAACAAGAACGCTTCAAGCCAAATAAAGGAAGCTCGAAATACTCCTTTTCACTGGAGAATATAATTTTGCTTCAGCCACAATTTAAATTGATTTAGTTCTGAGCACCAGCACTTAAAGTGTGGAGTGGATTCTATTTTCGCCATGATACTTGTTCTGACAGTGATGCATTTCAGTTGACATAGTTGAAATCCTCATGTAATAAATCTCTGCCTGAAAATTAATCATGTTTATAATATTCTGAGAATTAATAACACCCATTGCTCAAATCATTAACTTAAAAAAAGGAGCTTCCAAAATCTGTTCTCGGCAGTGAGGGACCACGAATAAATGAACGTTTGATAAAATAATCCAAGTAGCAGTTTAACAAGCGTAAACTTGAATGTGGCCGCAATAACACAGAACTATTGTTTAAAGGTTGGCAGAGGCTGATGAGGTTCTTACGTCAGTTACGAAGCAGGCATCCACATGCATAATGAACTGCTCTCTGAATTATTAATGTGTTGCTTATTTAGCCTCATCCGTCTAGAAGATAATGTATCCTAACTCTAATGAGTGATTGGTTTTGTACATAATTACAGTAGCAGCAGTAGCGGGGAAATGTGTTTCTTCAAAGAAGGAGTTCTAAAAATAAAGTCATCACATAAACTCCGTTGTTGTGGCATTCTATCAAAATCAAACCCGAAGCATTTGAGAATTCATAATAAATTACAGGAGACAGAATCATTATTAACATCATAATTTAACACAAAAGGTTTTACTTAATCATTCATTACAGACCATGTGCTGTTAAAATGCTTGTAAATGGCTTGTGTTGTTTTAAGATGTTTGCAAATAGGGTTCCCTTTGGCCACTCACCCACCTGTGGTGTGGAGGGGCCACGGAGGAAGAGGAGGAGTAGGAACCATTGGAAAGGGTAGTGCTTTGTCCTCATTCTGACAGGATGTTAATTAAAAGTTAAAAATGTCGCTAGGTAGCACCTTTTCTTTTCTCAAACATGCATGTCTGGGACCCCTCCGACCTGGTTTCTGACTTCAGTTGGGTAATCGTGGAGGACACTAGAGCAGAAGCCCATGCACCTGGCGCGACTGGCTTGAGATGACAGTTTTTTGCCACCTGTTTCTGATTTGGGACAACAGCTCTTTGTAGAGCCCAGAAGAGTCTTTGCTTCCCCCCTGCATAGCTGATTATTTAAAGGAATAGGCTCAAAGCGGAAGCATTTCGTAGGCTTGGTCTTGAATGCGCCCTTTTTATCATTGTGGGTACATTGGTGCCTTTCCTTTTTCTTCAGTCTTCAAAGGGGGCTGTCAGCTGACTGATTATAAACCTGATGGCATCACAGCCTCTTCGCACTTGTTCAGGAAGCTTCAGTTGTGTTGTAAATTGCATCGTATGTGCAAGCATGGCTGCTTCTTTTAAAAATGGCCTATCCCGTGTGTACGCATACATGGGAACGCACGCACGCACACATGCACAGTGGCACCGGGCCGAGAACATCCATCTATCTGTCTAAAACCACAAGCACTTCCAATTTATCCGTACATCAGAAAACCTGCATAGCCTTTCTTCAGTGATTGTAGAGACATTTGAATTATTGAAGATCATAATGCTTCCCTCTTGAGTGTAGGCAATTCCTAGAAGTGTTTAACACTCTTGATCACAGGAGAATTCCCGTATATTGCCTGTAGCTAGGATTGAAACCTATAGGCAAGATGGGGAAAATGGGAGAGTGCTTCTAATTCAGAGTACCACTTCTGCTCACAGCCTTCTGAAGCAACATACTTAAATGTGGCAAATTGTCTTGGAAAGTCTTGAATTGAATACTAACTCAGCTTCCAGCTTCCTTTTAGAAATGGCATGGAGTTAGGTTTGTTAAGCCACAAGGCTCAAGTTTTACTGCTGTCCCTCCATCCAGTGTTGAACTTAGGGTCCTGTCCCTTTAGTGAGGATGGGGGCCACAGGTGGAGTTGGACCTGGTTGATTCTCAGTGAGGTCCTGGGACCTATTCTCCCCATTCCAACTCTGCCTCTCTCTCTCTCACTTTCTCTCTCTCTCTTTCGCTTTAAAAGGTTTATTTATTTGAGAGAGAGAGCGAAAGCACGTGATCAGGGGAAGGGGCAGAGGGAAAGGGAGAGAGAATCTTAACTAGGCTCCAGGCCTAGCACAGAGCTCGATGTGGGGCTCAATCTCACAACCCTGAGATCATGACATGAGTGGAAATCAAGAGTCAGACACTTAACTGACTGAGCCACCCAGGTGCCCTCCCCCCTTTTTTAAAGATTTATTTATTTATTAGAGAGAGAGAACCTGCAAGCAGGGGGAGGGGCAATGGGAGCAAGAGACCAACTCTGCTTCTCAATAAGCAAAGAGATCAAGGGGATTCCTTTGAGCAAGGGTACCTCATAGGACAAGTGGATTGAGGAGAAGGAGGCTGCTGTCTGAACCCCCCCCCCCCAGATATCTGGCACTCTCTCCAGGCTGCCTTCCAAATGGGTGCAGAGTTCCTGCCATGGAAGGTGACCCTGGGTTGATGAGAGTCAAACAAGGGTTCCTTAAATCCAGAGGTCTCTCCTGGACCCAAAGAGGCTCAGCAGAGAGGCAGGAGATACTGCTCTGGACACTAGTTTATGTCCTATTAGCCATTGAAATTCCTCTTTTATCTGTTTGATATATTAACATCTCAAGTAGATGTTCATTCGCCAAAAGGGTGTGAAGCCCACTGTAGGAGAGGTGGAAGAAACCTTCTGGCAGCAGTCAGAGGAGCTCTAGCCAGAGCCCCCTTCTTCCTCCATATTCCATGTACATGAAGGACCATCTGGTCAACTTGACCCTTGTTTTCCCTTCCCAAAACCAGTCCAGCCCACTGTCTCCATGGAGATTTGTACTTTGTTGCCCTGGGTTCTAAGGTTGGTAAACCTCACCAACCCCAAGACTGTTGGCTCCAGCCACCCTAGCAGTGGGGCTAGTGATGAGATGGGAGGTTGGGGCCGTAGAAAGTGGCAGATCATGAAGGCCCTTGTTAACCCAGCTGGGAAGTTGGGATTTTCCTGAAGATGACAAGAATCATTTCAAAATCATAAGTAGGGGAGCGGCATGCTCAGATCTGCTTTTCACCTTGACCATCTTGATTGTGTGGTTAGGCTGAGGGGAGGGTCAGGAGGCAGGGAATCTTAGTGAGGAGCAAAACTAAGGTAGTATCTCTGTGGAGGGGGAGGAGGGATCAGAGTCAAAGCTAGCATCAGCATGAGCTGGTGTTGACTGGTTGTGGGGGTAGAGGTGTCCCATCAACCTCTGGCAGGACCCACCATGAGGAAGTATGGGGGAGGAGAGATGAGGAATGTGGTTTGAGACAGCTTGACCTTGAGGACTCTAGAGGAGTTCTGTAGAATGATGGATCTGGGAGTGGAGCTCAAAAACAAGATTGGAGCTAGAAAAATATGGCTTTTGTCAGAAGTTGCTGGTAGTCAAAGAACTTGTCCAGGGCTGCAAGATGAGAAGAGATGGAGGGAAATGTCCCAATAGACCCACCCTTGGAAAAACCCATACTCTTTCATCCTTCCAACATGGTGCCTTCCCTTTCTGGAATGCTCTCTCCCCTTTCCTTTGGCCAATACACTCTACTCCAGAAACCTGTTTTGGAGAGGCTAAGTGACTTTCCTGAGGTTCTTTCTTCTCTCTATACTCAAAAAGCTGGGCACATAGCCAGAGCTCAGGAAGCGGCGATGGAGTGTTGCTGAACACCATGGGGAATCAAGAAGCATCTGTTGCTTACCGACACCGAGAGGGCTTTAAGGCAGCTCATTTTCTTCTCTTTCTTAGGAACAAAGGGCACTTTCAGGGTGCTCAGACTGCAATCCAGATGGCCGTTGGTCAGGTATAAGGTGAGCTGAGTCAGGGCCAGCTGGTCACTGTATGAGAGGCTGAGGCCTGTTGCCCACACCTGATTAAAACAGGAGGCACAAAAGTGAAGGTAAGATAACTCCAAGGTAGAAGGTAAGAAAGCTCCAACCCCCTCGCTAACCAGCCCAAACCATGTCAGACCCAACCAAACCAGTGCACACATGACTGAGTGGAGTAGGTGTTTTTGCTTTTTCCTTTTTCCTTCAACTGAAGGACGGAGCCTCTAGTCTGATTCTAATTAGAAGACTGAACATTCTTGCAGGAAGTTACAAAAATTAAAACACCCAGCCAAGGTAATCTGTGGAGATGCACTGTTCCAGGCTTATGGGGACTTTGATTCTCCCAGCTGTTTTGCCATTTTTAGGAGAAGGAAGATGACAGTGTCTCGACCCAGCCAGTCCTTATCCTGTATGAGTTCCCTAGTTGTGCAGTGTTTTCTGTTGAGAAAAATTGACTGGACAGAAGCTTCAGATGATGGGGAACTAAAGAGGAGTAGACAGAGGGAATGAAAGAGGGAGTGAATAGGAAAAAAGGGCAGTTTGCTCTGATTTCAGAAAAAGCAGTGCTAAGAAATCTTACGATGAAACTTTAGGGAAACTCATGATTGGCCTGTAAGTCTTAGCATTACCCCCATTTGTCACGAGTGTGGGAAAGTCATTTTGCCACCCCACGGTGCCACAGTATCCTCAACTGGGAAATGAGAACTGTGAGAACACCCACCCTAGCTGAACAGCAGGGCTATTAGAAGAATACTATGATGCAATAAAAATTAAAAGGCTTTGAAAAATAGACACATATGAGCAAGAACTTACTGTAAGCCACTCGCTAAGTAAGTCCATTAATTCCTTTGACAGATATTTACTGAGCATCTACTATAAACTGGGGATGGCAGAAGTGGGTCATGTTCTACCTCTCCCCTCTCCTGAGGCAGACCATCATCCTTAACTGCCCGGGACCACCCATCCCCACACTGAATACGGAAGCACCCCCAGCATCATCCTCAGTTCAATGCTCAAGGCTAGTGAAGGCAAGTTCAAGGCGATTGTGCTAGTTACTGGAGAGTCAAAGGTAGATGGGCACAGGTGCTGGCATCCAGGAGGGCCAGACAGATGCATACATGTTCAGTCATTTACAACACAGTGTAATACGTGATATAATAAAGGGATGGAACAAAGTACTACCGAGTCCGAAAGAACAAACTCAGTTTGTCTAGCAAAGTCAGGGCTCCATCACGGAGGAGGTGACATCTGAGCTTTGACAAGCAACACAAATGTGACTGGCTTCCATGTATCAAGTACCTGCCAAGTGCCAGGTGCTTCCCAGACATCTCAGATCTTTACAATAACATAAAAAATAACAGTCTCATGTCATAGATGAAAAAAAAACACAGCATCACAGAGATACCTAAGGCCACACAGCCAAGAAGTGGCAGTGCTGGGATTTGAATCCTGTTCTTTCTGGCTCCAAGTCCACCCATTTCCCATTCCCTGCTGGCGGAGATGGCACTGATCTGGGCCCAGCCATTCCGCAACTGCACCAGTTTCCCAGTCACATTAAAAGCTAAAGTTGCAGAGGCTGAAAACATGCCCTTGTTTACTATAATGCATGCCATGAAAGTGTCTTGTGGAGAAAACATGAAGTATTGTATTTCTGGAGTATGCTGTAATTAGCAGTAACACATTTTCACTGTAGGAAGTTGGAAACAAACAGATTTTCATGAAGACTTGATTAAACATTTTTTCCTCTTAGAAGGCCTCCATGTGCCCCACACACCAACTCTGTATGTTAAAATACATAGTACATCTGCCCTAGAGTGGACTCCTCTCAAACAAATCTAGCAGTGAGTGACTTGAGTAAGCATTGAATGTAAATGGCATCATTACAAGGATATTAAGAGGTCAAGCTGTCAAGGCCCCTTGCTAAACTGAAGCTAATTTCAGGAGTCATATTCACACAGTAATGCCCTTTTATAATAGCAAATAAATCACATTTGCAACAATTGTTAAAAACTAACTGCCAAGTATCTGTTGCAGTTGTAAATATCCTATTTGTCAACTTAAGTATTTCCTGCTGTACGGCAGAAAATGCAAATCAGATGGGCACAGCTACTTTCTCTTAATAGGAGAAAGTAAACTTGCTGTTCTTGCATGTCAGGCATTTTTTTTCCCCCAGAGCTTCTCTTTTGATGTTTTCACGTCCTTGATTAAAGGGAAGTGTATATAGCCAACAGTATAAATATTTGTGTTAATATTATGAATGTTTTGGTCATAAGGATTTTTAAAAACTTAATTCACAGTATAGTTCACATGCATTGTTACATTGGCCTCCAGGGTACAGTGTAGTGATTTAGAGCCTCCATCCATCGCCTGGTGCTCGTCATGACACGTGTACTTGTGGTGCTCAGGATTTTAACGAGAAGGCAGCACAGTGCAGGGGGAGAATGAGAACCAAGGAGTCAGCCTAACTCTGGCCCTCGCAAAGAGTGTACATTTGACCAAGGTGTGTAAACTCCTTCAAAATCAGCGTCCTTGAGTGCAAAAGGAGCAAATGATAATACCTGCCACACAGGGCTTTGAAAACAAAATAAATGCACCTAACATTGCCTTACAAATGATAAAGTTCAGTACAAATGTTAATTTTAATGACTAAGCATTTCCTTGAAGGGTAGGATCTTAGGAGACACATTTTTAGTAGCCTGTGTGGGTATTAGATTGCCCCATTTAATAATTGTTTTCCCCATTTATGATCGTTGTGCTCAGCCTCGCAACAGCTCAGCCCAGAGAGTGGTTAGATTTGGGCAAGGTTGGTATTACTCCGTCTCCATTTGACCAATGAGGATGCTGAGATCAGAAAGTGACTTCATGGTTTGCTTAAGATCATAGAACACGGGCGAGAATTCTGTTCTTTCTAGAGCGCCAGCACTTTTGCTTCCCTAGACTGCCCTAAACGCTCTGTTCACAAAAGAAATAGTAGAACAAATTTCATTAAGCCCTTTCCTCAACAGCAGGCTTGCCTGAATTGCTCAGATAATTGTTCTGTTCTCCATCTGGTTTTTCCATTGAAGACACCGCCTGAGGCATGCTTGTTTTGTGTACAAGGGTTCCTGTCTCCCCCTCTAGTCTGTCAGCCCTTTAGGGGAAGCTGCTGAGTCTTTGTCTTCCCCCAGCATCCCATGTCTGGGGCAGGGCTAGACTCACAGCAGGGCACATCAGCACCTCTGATGTGTCATTGTGAACTCCACTCCAACTTTTAAGGAACAGGATCTAGGTGGGCCTCTAGAATCTGGTTTCAGATTGCACTGTAGGAAATACACGGTGAGCATCTCCTCTGTGCCAGCCTCATGCTTTCCCACTTACCTCATTTAATCCTATTCTTTTTTTTTTTTTATTTAATCCTATTCTTGATTTTGGATTTCACTCTTAACTTCAGGAACCTAATCTCTGCACTGAATACTCCCTCACAGTTTAGATGAGCAGGGATGGCAGCCTGTACAAAAGCACTGTGAGTGGGGACGGAGAGAAGTGGATGGATTTTTAAGTGTTCAGAAGTGCCTTTGACGTGACTTGCAGGACTTCTAATGACTAGCTTGACAGGTTAATTGATTAGCTATGATGGTAAGGGAAAGACAACACTGAAGGTTAGTACTGGAAAGACCCTTAAAAATCATCTAATACAATCAGTTTACTTTATAAATGGAGCGAAGTGGTTTGCCCTCGGTTACAGAGCAGGGTGTCAAAGGTGTGGGATGAGCAAACAAGATGGCTCAGCTCCCAGTCATAAATCACTAGTTGATGATTGTTTGACTTACTGCTGGTGTAAAGATCACTTTGTTAAAAATAAGTAGAATGCTAGAGACATTTGCATCAAGGCCTTAAAAAGAATATGCAACGAAAATATTCATCTTAGCATTTCTTGTAAGATCGAATAATTGCAGGTGTCTGACATTTGGGTATTGATTAAAAAGATTCTGACACATCCAAGTGATGGGATAGTCTATGATGTCATCACAAAAGAACAATTGTGAATAACTTTTGACGGCATAGGAAGATACACAAAAACAGCAAGGATATAAAGTCAGAAAGGCAACTTGACTTCAGCTTTGCAAAAATCATGTTATACATAGAGGAGACTAGGTGAGACTGACAAAATGTTAACAGCCAATGGTGAATATTAGCAGAAATATTAGCAGTAAGTGCAGTTATATCTAGACTTTCATGTGTTTTCTGGAATGTACTATCTGATATGGTAGCCACTAGCCACTTGTGGCTATTGAGTTCTTAAAATGTGGTTGGTTCAGGAACACCTGGGTAGCCCAGTTAGTGAAGTGTCTGCCTTTGACTCAGGTTGTGATCCTGGGGTCCTGGGATCAAACCCCACCTAGGGCTCCCTGCTCAGTGGGGAGTCTGCTTCTCCCTCTCCCTCTGACTCTCCTCCTGCTCACTCACTCTCTCTTGAATGTGTGCACTCTCTCTTTCTCGAATAAATAAATAAAATCTTTTTTAAAAAATGTGGCTGGTGTAAGTAGAGATGGGATCTAAATGTAAAATACCAGATTTTGAAGACTGAGCAGGTAAGAAAGAACACTTTAAAATATCTCATCAGTAATATTTTATACTGATTGTATGTTGAAATGATAACTCTCTGGTTATGTGGGGTTACATAAAACACATTATTAAGAATATGTTCATCTATTTTTTTTGTTATACTTTTAAACAGCGCTATTAGAAAATGAAAAATTACACGGGGCTTACATTCTATTTCTATTGGATTGATTGCAAAAAAGCCCATTTTAAGCTCAGCAAGAGACAGGGCCAGTAGAGGTGTGGCGGGGGAGTACTGCAGAGGCCCCAGCTTTCTCCTGCTCTGACAGACCCTGCACTGGATGCGGCTGCATCAGGAGGCCTGGGACAAAGCGGGCAGAACACAGGGCAGAAGGCAATCCAGAAACCATGACAACCTCATCGACCTTTAAACAAGCATGTGAGAAGCAGAAAACAGGATCAGGCAGCGGCAAGCTTGCCCACAATTGTCGCCTTCCCAGGTTCTGTGTCCTGTTTGGGCCACAAGCTCTGGGATGAAAAGGTAATATGCTCCTGTGTGGAAGGTAGGGAGAGGGGCCCAGTACTAAGCCCTTTTTTCCTTGGGTGCTCCAGGCAGGTGAAGGCTGCTTGCTCGCGGGGCTGTGCTGGCCTCTTTGCCGTGACAGGCCAGGTGGATGGGAGACAGAGCCTGTGGATGCAGGCACAGGTACACAGGCTCACATTTTGTGACTGTTTCCATTTGGAAATAAAGTTTTTGTAGCAAAGAGTTTGGTCTCGCCAACCCTCTCTTATGGGCTTCTGGGTAGGTATGGGACTGACAGACTAATTTGTAGATCAAACAACATTTGTGGAAAAATCAGAATTTTAGGACTTGAAGGATTCATAGATGTTTTACACATTCATCTCTAGGCTTTCTGTTCTTTTTCTACATCATTTTTTTTTTTTTAAGATCTTATTTATTGGGGCGCCTGGGTGGCTCAGTGGGTTAAGCCTCTGCCTTCGGCTCAGGTCATGATCCCAGGGTCTTGGAATCAAGACCTTACCACTTTAGAAGCCAAAAGTGTCATGTCACACCATCGGTGTGACATGATCTAACTCATAATTGTAAAGGGTTACTCTGGTTGTAGTGGGGAGAGGAGACCATGAGGGACCAAGGATGGAAACAGAGAGGCCATTGCAATCAAATGGGTGAGAGATGGTGGTAGCTGGACCCGCAGAGGAGGGGAGAAGTGGTCATATTATAGATGCACTTCAAAACTGCAACCTGAAGGACTTGGTTGATGGGTTGGATGCAGGGTATGAAAGAAAGAGTAGTCAAGGATATCTTTAAGACCTTTGCCCTGAGAACATGAAAGGATGAAATTACTATGTTCTGAGTGGGGTAGACTACTAGAGGAATAGTTTCAAGGGTAAAATCAAGATTTCAGGTTTGGGCGTGTTGAGTTTGAGATGCTTTTGTTGAATATGTTTCAGAGGATGGGATGAGATCTCAGGTACGTTTTCTCCCTTCTTGGCTGTAAAAGAGGAGGATATGCTTGGCTAGGGTATAGGGATAAAGCAGAATCCATCCCTGCTAGGGAGGCATCTTTTTCTCTGCTATCACTTTTGGGCCTTGGGCTCAAGGCCATCCTTGTTTGAGGAGAGGCAAGGTCTACAGACCTTAGTCTACATGACCTACAGGACATGGAACCTTCCCTAGGGCACATGCTTCTCACCGTGTTTAGGCCTGAGAAGGTTAGAGGCAGCTTGGTAGAGAAAAGAAGTGACTGCCCCTTGAGGGTAGTGGAGATTGGAGGGACCTATGCCTTGAGGGTGGCTGATGGCTTTGCTGGAATGGCAAGAGCACTGGACCAGAGTGCTGGACCTCACTGGGAGTGTTGGCCAGGCCCTTTGCTGTGTGACCTTAACTTTCTTCTTTCTGGGCCTCAGCTTCCTTGCATGTTAACACAGACCTATCTGCAATGGTCTCTGTCTCTGAGGCATATTGTGAGGGTCCAGGGACTACAGGAGAAACTCTGTGAGTCTATTACTGTGGGGTCTGGCCGACTCAAATCCGTTTGGACCCTGACTTCTTCCCTGCGTCTCTGCCAGGACAGGCATAAGAACTCACTTGCTTGGCTCTTGACTTCAGTGTTTGTGCCTGCTCCTCAGAGATGGGGAGGACTTTTACCTCTTCTCAGATGCTGTTAAAAACAGGCTAGAGAATCCTGGCTGCAGAGAATGTACTGCCTTAGGGAGCTACTAAGAGATACTTCTTCCCATGTTGACCGTCAGCAGGCAGCGCGGAGTTCCCCGGTGTAAACACCATGCATGCTACTTGATTTTAAAGAGATGGCACAGTGCACTCTAAGAATTTTCAGTTGGTAAAATATCAATGTGATGATGATATTTGGTAAGAATCGTTTGTATTATATTTTAAAAAATGAATAGGAAGGCAGAGGGGACTGCAGCGTCTTGGCATGTTGCCACCTAGTGGCAGCTGCTGGGATGGCCCAGTCTCTTGGAGAGGCTAAGGAGAGCGGCTGTTGCCGGGAATGGGGCAGTCACCCTGGGGCCCTGATCAAAAATTGAGACTCTCCGTATTCATCTTGGAGGCCTTCCCCTCTGTCCCTATTGATCCTGTTTATCCTTCTGGCCACAGTTTAAACCACAGGCTGTCTCCCAGCAACTACAGCATCCAATTTATGTTCCGCCCACCCTGGGCACTGCCTTATATGGGGCGTTTAGAGTCTGTGAGGCCAGAGGCAGCAGAAAATCTGGGCCCTGACACTTAATGCTCAGGGCCCAGTAGTCCACCACGCCTAGGGCCTCCATGATTTCCAAAGGCCTTCAAAATATTTGGACTCTGGGGGGGAAAAAAAAGTTACTGGTTTGCAAATATAAAAGGAAAACTACAAAGTAACCATAAATGTTTTTAAAAATATAGATGAAATTCAATATGTTGGTTAAATGGAACACAATTCATACAGTTATATCTAAATCCTATTCCATGAGAGCACATTTTAATACATTTACTATGACATAGGGTGATGGGCTCTCTGAAGCAAAAAATACTCAGGGCCCAGAGAGGTCTTAACTGATTCTGTCCCGCAGACCTAAAACGACCTCCGTCATTCCCACATCCCCATTTTATGGATGAGACTCTGGAAGGTGAAGGCACTGAATGAGGTCCCTCAGGGGAAGAGCTGGGACCAAAGCCCAGGTTTCCGGAGTTGTGGTCCAGCGCTTTCCATGACACCTAGTCCTCAGCGTTAATAGTCCAGTTTGTGGTGCCAGAAGCTTCTTTGTGACTTCGCAAGTTCTTTCAGGGTGTGTAAGGATCCAAAATGGAAAATACTGACACTTACACCTGTACCATCAGCAACTCTGTGGATGTTTTTCACTTTTGTTAAAAACCCAACATTTTAATATATGCTTGCCTTTTCTGCTTCCTTTTCCAAGTTACTTCCACTACTTCTATACATTTATGCTCCTCCCTCGATTACTTTTAAGACTGATGGCCTAACTAATATTTGTATTAAGGTACAGAATTACATACTCATTTCTTTTTTCTTTTTCAGTATTTCCTTATTTTTTTTTAAAGATTTTATTTATTTATTTGAAAGAGAGGCAGTGAGAGAGAGCATGAGTGAGGAGAAGGTCAGAAGGAGAAGCAGACTCCCCGTGGAGCTGGGAGCCTGATGCGGGACTCGATCCCAGGACTCCGAGATCATGACCTGAGCCGAAAGCAGTCGTCCAACCAACGGAGCCACCCAGGCGTCCCAATCCTTATTTTTTTTTAATCATGAATTTTTAGAAGGCCATTTTCTTATTTTGACACTAGGCACTAAACTATAATAAACACGAAAACCCAATTTTTATAACCTATTACAGGTTTCTAGGACTAGTAATTGTATATGCTTCTTCCATGGCAATTCAATATAATAATCTCATACTGCAGATAGATATTCTCCTCCTTTAATTTTCATGCTATAAATGTCAGAGATGGTGAATAATTTGCTTAGTTGAGAAGTATTCCTTTAAAGTTACTACAGATAATCTCCAAAAGGCTTTTGTGTGGGTTTTCAAAGCAGAAAGCTCCTGCTTGGTAGCTCTCACTGGGGAGGATCCCTGTGCCTGGTCATGGGGACACCGAAGGCTGTGGTGTAAAGGGAGATGAAGATGAGCACACCACGCTGGGCCCATGAGGGCAATGAGTTAGCAGCAGAGTTCGCCTGTCCTTCCCAGTTTCCTTGACATTTGCAGCATATCAGAATTTTTTTTGAAAAGAACCACCTCTGTTACAGAATATGTAGGCAAGAAGCAAAGGCAGTGAGAGCTATGGCCTTGAACTTGGTCTAGTCCAGCCCCCTTAAACTCTAGGCTTGAGGCTGTAAGAAGAGAAGAGACCTGGTCAGGAGCAGAATTCAGATCAGAGCTCAGAGCCCTTGACTGCAAGTCCAAGGCAAGTTTGTTTACTTTTGGGAAATTCCTAGAGAGGAGAATTAGACCGAAAGCAGGGACTCCTCTCACTCATATTTGCATCCGGCCTAATACCTACCGCAGCACTCTTGATATAAGTGCGCACAATAACTCATTGTTGGATTACTCGATAATAAATAACACAAGGGAAAAAAAAATCTTCCCTTTAAAACACAGACAAGAGAGATACCGCGTCAAACCCGTAAGCATGGCTGAAATAAAAAGACAGTAACAAGTGTTGGCAAAGATACAGAGAAATTGGAAGCCCTATACATTGCTAGCGAGATTGTAAAATGGCACAGCCACTTTGAAAAAAAAAAAAACAACAGGTAAGTACTTTCTCAAAAAGTTAAACTTATGGTAGCCAAAAGACCCATCGATTCTACTCCTAGGTGTATAACCAGAAATGAAAGCATGCATTCACACAAAAACTTGCACACGGATGTTCGTAGCAACACTACTTACTCATACCAGTCAAAAGGTGGAAGCAACCCAGATGTCCATCTGATGAAAAGATGAACAAAATGTGGTCTGTCCATACAATGGGATATTTTTTAGGCCATTAAAAGGAATGAAGCCCTCATATCTGCTATGACATGGATGAACCTTGAAAACATTATGTTAAGTGAAAGAAGCCGGTCACAAAGGACTGCCTACTGGATGATCTATTTATATGGAATGTCCAGAACAGGGAAATCCATGGAGGCGGAAAATCGTTTCCAGTGGCTGGGGAAGAGAGGGCATGGGAAATGATTCTTCATGGGTTTCAGGATGTCTCTTTAGTGGTAAGGGAAATTGTCTAAAACTAGGTAGTGATGATGATGGTATGACTCTGAATGTACTTAGAAACCACTGCAGCGCACACTTTAAAAGGGTGAGTTTTACGGGCAAGGATATCTCAGGAAAGCGGTTATACACACACACGACACCCAGAATCCGGTCTTCAGGAGACCCGTTCTTGGAAGGATGCCTGCACAACTTGTATGGCTACTTGTCGGGATCTAGTTGAGGGTGTCGGTAATGATGGGATGAGGAAGCCTGTGACAAACCACCTTCCAAACTGTCCTCTCAATTTATCCGAGATATGCAAGTCTCTACCTCAAACAGCTTCTCCAGATGTGGGTGAAAATTATCTGCTTCCTACACTAAAGCAACATAGTGGGTGGCAAGGGTTCATGCCTCGGCCCAATGAGCAGTTGTAGGCTGGAGGGGATAACGTCTTAGCTTATGTCGAAGAGACTCAGTCAGCTCTGAGGACACAGTGCCATTTTTCTAAAATGCAGTGCACTTCTGTCTCCTCCCCTCCGCAGACCTTCATTTCGTACCAGCTCTCAGACTAAGTGGGGCTGGTCATGGTCAGATCCAGAAGAGAGGCAGGGCCAGTCAAGCAAGTGGGCACGTGACATGGGAAAACTCTGAGACGTGTCCACTTCCCTTCTTCCCTTCTGTTGCTCATTCCAGGGCCCTCCCAGCACCTCGGCCTGCCTTCTGCAACTTGGGGCTCCCCAGGGACACTTCCTCATCCCCATCAAGTTAATCTAATAATCCAGTACCTCCTGAGGGCTGAGTGCCAGGCAACATGTTTGTCATCACGGAACCTTTCGGATTTGGTTATCCTGCGAGCTGGCTCTGAATTCCATGACTTTGCCTTTGTTTTCTATAGACTCTGGCATTTGAAAGGTTCAGCACCCCACCATGCCAATATGCCATCTTTTTTTGATAGCGGCAGTATTTAGAAAGCTGCCTATTTGACCATGTGGAGGATAGACTTTAGGAGACAGACTGGGGAAGTAAAAAGGAAGGGAAATTGATGTGTGTTAAGGGTCTACAATGCACAATACACTTTTGTGTTTTCTTATGTCATCCTCACAACCACCTTGTGAGGTAAGTACTAACATCCGCGTTTTATAGAAGAAGAAGTGAAGGCTCAAAGAACCCAGAAACGTGCCAAGTTCCACAGCTAAGCAGCGAGGCTAGGATTACGATCTAGGTTTGCCGTACTCTGATGTCCAGGCTCTCTCCCACCCTTGATCTTGGACATTTCTCTCGGCCTGGGAGGGAAACAAATGCTTGGTAGGCTGTGAGAGAGCACCACGATGCCAGCAGTCACTCCTAGAAACTCCACTACTTATGAGGTGGTTCTGAATCCAGAGGAAGGCCTGTGATTTACTGTGGGACTTCGGGCAAGCCACTTAACACCTTTCTGCCTCACTGTCCCCATTATTTGTCTGTAAAGCACTTTGAGAGCCTATAATAAAGGAGCTGTATAAAGACAAAGAAATATTGTCCTTCTTTGTAGGCAGAAAGCCAGGGTTCCTACCTGTGATCAATAAAAGTCCTGTGGCACTTTCCAGAAATGTACGGGTGGAGGTTTAGGGCCTTGGGAAAAATTCCAGTCAAGTAGCTGCTGACTGAAAATCACCCTGTAGTTTCACCTGAGTAAGTGTTCCTCAGTCCTAGCTTACCTGTCAGGGCTCTGCTGCTATTTCAGACCTCTATTCCACTGAGCTTCCCCCCAGAGGCTGCTTTTAACTGACCCCCTCTGACACCATTTGTCCCTAGGTTCAGTTTCTAACAAATGAAAGGAACAGCATCGAGGGAGGTCTTTCCCTCCTTCCTCCTCTTCTCCTCTCTCCTTCCCCTCATCTCTTCTGAAATTCAAGGCACTCTTTCTTAATATATAGCTTATGCTCAGGAGAACGCACCAGACTGTTCATGGCAAATAAGTGTAAATTTTTAGTTTTGGATCTACTTATATTTGATTAAGTGTGTTCTGTGATCTTCAAGCAATTTGTGGAAAATAATTGTAGAATTCATTTCTTCATATTTCCCTCATCAACAAGTGAATCAAAAAAATACAAAATATATGCATTGATGCTTCTCCCCCCAAATCTGAGGTAGCGTATTCTTTGGTATACCGTAAGTCTCTAATATGAGTAGAAGTTTTATGAGTATTTCTTTGAAAAAATGCCTCTTTCTACTGAGCCTCTTTATTGATGTCTCTTCGTTCTGTACCCTTCTATTTATATAGGGCACTCAGTTGCTGCCCCAAGGGGTTTGAACACCTGCTCTTCCAGTTCAGGGAATTAATGTAGGAGAACACGGTTGTCCTTGGTGGTAATGGCCATTTTCCGTGTTCTTCTTGGAGCCACATGTGCCTTGTCTCTGGAATTCCTTTGTATTTCCTGTCTATTCTCTCCCTATGGGGGCTGAATTTTGTTATTTTATTTGGATTTGTATTTTGTATCGGTTCCCAACAGCCTGACCAAGTTTCACTGGGTTGGTTTGATATCATGTACGTATTAAGACATTTGTAGAGAGACATCACAAAAGGTTAAACAGTCAGACACAAATAAGTAGGTACTCTAGTCTGGGCTAGGGAGGGGGCATGCTAGGGGAAGACCCACTCTAACCAAGAAGTAGAGCTATTCCATTTATATATTTATAAGGGCCTGGAACAATAGGCAACACAATGAATCTTATGTTTAAGAAAGCAAAATATATGTTTAAAGGAATATACATATTGTTAAAACAGTTCTATTTATGCAAAAGATTCATGTAACTTTATAAAGTTTTTCAGGGATTTTAAAGGATTTTAAGTGCTGTGTTAGACTATACTGGTAACAGATGTTCAATGGCGTGCTTAAGTTTTTGTTTTACTGAAAAAGCAATGGATTACTTGATATTTCTTTTTAAAAAATCATCCCAACACCACCCCATTTTAAGTATAGCTCTAATTCATTATTTCTAAGAAACAAAGATGATTTAAAATAACATAAGGGCTTCTAAAGATAAGTATCACTATAGTGGAGCTAGGAGATTTTGTTTGCTAAATATTCCCTTTAGAATGCCAGTCTTTTGTGTCACTTCTTGTTCTTTTTCTATGAAGACAGATGGTGTCAGTAATTGCCTATATATTTAATTAAGTTAAAAAGCTACATAGTAAGGTTTTGGCAAAAAAGTAGGAAATTTTGTGCTATGAACAAAGAAAGCAAAGGGAAGCAGAAATTGGTAGCATAAGACACTATTCCTCACCAAATACACATTTTGATATCCATATGTGTTGGAATGTGAGATTGCATTTCATGAATCTCATGATAAGAACAAAGGCATTTACCCTGAAAGATGAAGCCCGTAATGGAAATCTAGATGGCAGTTCTCCTACATTTTGACTGGCTAGATTGGAATGACTCTACCTGTTGTTCATATCACGTCCAATTTGGGCCCAATACTTAGCAGTCATTCTAAACTCTTCTGAGACTCAGGTTTTTGCCTGGGATTTCTCACCTAGCAGGCTAATCATTGTGAAATTATTATGGGAGGAAAAGCAGTAGCTACTTGTAGAAAGTGGTTTGGAAAACTGACTTAACCATTCTTGTGGTGTCTGTTTTCAAATGTTCCCATCCCGTGAATCCACCTTCTGGCTTAATGGCAATATGGCACTCCCAGCTGTGGTGCTGTGTATGGGCTTGCTCATTTAAACTCTTAAAGCTTAAAAATGGCTACCACAACACTGATTTTATTCCATTTCGCTTAGTCATTAACATTTAATGATTACCTTATGTGCAGAGCACAAGGATGGAATATATTTAAAAAAATAGGAGATGTGTTTTCTGGCTTTAAGCTGTTCAACTCAATTCAACAAACATATTGAGGATATACAAGAGAAACATACATTTTCTTTGGTGATGGTGGTTGAGGAGGGGGAGAGACTTACAAAGAAAGTCACCATCAATTCAGTGCAGTACCACTGTGAGCATCTGCCGTGAGAGAAAGAACATAGTCTTGTCAGCCAGCTAAGTCAAGGTTTGCATCCCGGGTTTGCCACTTTGTAGCTGTGTGACCTTGAACACGTCACTCTAGCCTCAGGTTCCTCATCTGTAAATTTGGGATAATAATCATACCCACTTCTCAGGGTGTGAGGCTTAGGAATACTACATTTAAAATATATAACAGAGTGTCTGGCATGTGACAAAAATTCAATAAATAATATTATCATTAATGATTACTCTGGCCATCAATACCGTACCTGTGCTCTGAAAGGCTAGAGAATGATGTAACAATTGAAGGGGAATTAGTTAAGGCAGGTTTCCAAGAGGAGTTGAATTTTGAAACATTTTGAAAGAAGGAAAGTTGTATATAGACAGAAAAGAAAGGTTCTATATAGACAGAAAAGAAAGGAAGGGCAAGCTATAGGAATGAAGGGGGCATGTGGGAGGCAGGATGAGAATGCATTTATTGAACGTGGATGCCACCAAGCAGGTCAGCTTGCTCGTCTTGGAGAGTACTTTGGGACATGATCAATGAGAAAAGCAATTAGCGCTGCGTAGTGGGCAGGGGAAGATTCAGGATTCAGTTTTAAGAAGTAGGTTAAGGCCTAGAGCAAATTACCTTGTATTTCATCAACCCAACATTATCATACAGGTAAAATTAAGTTAAAATGAACATTAAGGACAAATTCGAAAGGGAAAATTTACCACATGATAAGTCTTGACCACAGGTGACAGCTTTAGTTTCGTGATGCTGGTGGACAAGCTGTTAAACACATGGATGTGGAGAATCTTCTGGTCTTTCTTAGCATTAGCAAGAAGCCTTTCCTTTGCTCCTACCTGCTGCCCTCCTGAGTCCTGAAGAGCTATGGTACCTCCTGAGATGTGCGGGATGCAGTGTGAGTGCCTGGATTTGCCCTCCTTTGGCAGTGTTTCTGATGATTAAAGTTAAAGACCTCAAAGTCTGCAGAGAAGTGTCTGGGCTTCCTTTGAAAGGAAGCAAGGATCTTCATGGTGAGAGTGGATGTCCGAAGTCCTGGGTGGGACAACCGGATATAAACAGAGGAACTGGGTCTCTTATATGTAGACCAACCAAAGTTCTACCCAAGAGCTGATGCTCAGGCTTGGATTCAATCTTTCTAAAGGTTAGGGTTTACAGTATAAGGGGGCTAACCCAACATGAAAGGACAGTCGCAATGGTATTATTATATATAGCAAAATTGGCCACTAGTTTACCTGCACTACCAGTGTTAAGAAATGGAATTATAATTTTACTGTAAAATTTACAGTCATCATTGCCTTTGTGCTTACTGTAGAAGCCGCCATCATCATCATCATCATCATCATCATTACCTGTATATTACAGGTCTCTTTCACTGACATGAAGATGCAGACCTTTTAAAGGGACAGGTCTTTTACTTTAATGCTTCAAAACCCTTTGGGATCTATTTTCCCTTCACTGGGTATTAACTTGTGATTAACAGTGCGCCTATTATAGCATTAAAAAACACTGAATAATAGGCACTGCTGTTTATACCAAAGGCCTATTAAATTTTAATTTAGATATAAACTCTTAACCTTCTTATATATAAATAAAATACCTTCCCTGAAGAGAAAAAGTAAATCTCATTGAGGTCCCTTGGTGAATACCTTGTATATCTTGAAAACAGAGATAGGGAGATCTTGCAAATGAGAGTACTAGAGGGAGACTCGGGGAGAAGTATTCATTCATTCATTTAATGGATATTTACTGTGGAGCTATTACATGCTAGACACAGTGCTGGGTGCTGGCTATATAGCAATGAAGAAGAAGGAATTACAGTATTTCTGTAGACTTCAGTTTTTCTATTCTCTGAAATAAATATATTCATTTTTGATGTTTATATATCACTTTGAGATGATGATAATGCTCACTGACTTTTAAAAATAATGCTAATTCCATTCAGATTCCATTCACAATTTGAGAACCTGCTGAGGCTCGAGTGACAGTTTTACATGTGATTATGCCATTTGATTTAATAAGAACAGCACCTTATATCGGCTCAGTCTCTCGGAATATCCTGTGTGAAGGAGGGCAGGAACTCACCATTTGTCAAGGAAAAACACGAGGCCCCGAGAGGTCCAGTGAGCTATCTGAAGTCCCACAGCTGGCTAATGGACAGATTGGGGACAAAACCCGTTACCCGTCACGATGAAAATATTTTCAGCTATCTCTTTTTTTCGTCTTTTGGACTGATATATTTGTATGAGACTGCCTTAGGGGCAGTTTTCAGAATGCGTGGGATATTCTCTGATAGACGACGTCAGGGTCTCCCTTTTTGTCTTTCCTCACAATTTGCACTGGCAACAAGTCCCACTTCCTTCTGTGGCTACCTTTTGTATCTGGGAAGGGCCCTGACTAGTTGCTTGAGGCCATTTTTCATCTAAACTCTTTTCTTAAACATTGGATTTCCTTTCCTTTTTTTTTTTTTTTTTTTTTTAAGATTTATTTATTTATTTTAGGAGGGTGGAAGGGGCAGAGGGAAAGGGAGAGAGAGTCACTAGCCGACTCCCTGCTGAGCACAGAGCCCCACATGGGCCACAACCCTGAGACGGTGACCCCGGCCAAAGTTAAGAGTTGGATTCTTAACTCACTAGGCCACCCGGGTGACCCTTCCTTTCCCTTTTGTAAGGAAGTAATAACTATCAGTGATCACAACAGAGATGGTTACTTTAAAAGGTCATGGTTATTTAAAAGCCAGCAAGTTTTTAATCTGGAAATTTTAGCAGAAAGCATCTTCACCGATCTGTTAAGCCACTTTCTAGAAAAAAACAGGAATCAGAGAGTGATATATAAATGCATATTTGTAAGAGGCAAGTCAGATACAATATTTGTGAAATTTAGATTCTCACTTTTACACCTATGTGTTCGTGCTTTTCTACCCCCAACCTTCACAGTATCTTTCCCACTTGGACCGCACTCTTTCTTATCTCCCTTCAAATCCTAATTATCTTTCAGCTCAAATCCCACCTACTCTGTACAGACCTTTCTTGATTGCTCCAAACAGAAGGCTGTTAAACTGACATTACCTTTTTGATGTCTCTTTTATTGTTCTGTGTTGTTGTCACTTAGGTTTTTATTTGTAATTCATTTTTCAAGTCTGCCTCCCCTACTAGATTGTGAACTCCCTAAGGACAGGCCTCCACTTCTTTTGCATCTTTGCAGCCTTTGTAGCACCTACTAAAATGGCTTGTACATAATAGATGCTCAGTAAATACTAGCTCTTTATTTTAGAATTTCCCAGAAGTGAGTAAGTAAGCTCAACGGAGCTGGATAGTCTAAAAGCTCCAAGAGTCCATCAATCAACTGGCTATCAGGCGACTATCATTATGTTAGATATCAAGAAGAGGTAAAAAATGCAAGGTCAAGTGTATCTTCTAGAGGATTTACAAATCTCACGAAGGCAATATTAATGCCTAGGAACCAGGAAGAGTAAAAAACAATTGTGTGTGTATGTGTGTGTATCCAGTGAAATTAGGTGATGGATGTGAATGAAATTAGCTTCCTCATGACAGGGAACAGACCTTGTTTATATCTCTGTTCCTTCAGCTGCTAGCATAGGGCCAGAGTAAGCCCTTGGAAAGTATTTGTTTAATGAACATGTCAGTCTGTCCTCAATCTGAAGCCTTTGGTAGATATTTCATGTCCCTCCTGGAACCCAGTGGATACTGCCCATCGAAGACCCTGGTTCCAGGTCCTATAAGGGTAATAGTTGCTGCTCTTTGTTTAAGGATTGGATCCCTCCATGGTAATATGGCACACAGCCCCTCCTCTCATCCTCAGGTGGGAAGGCCAGATTTCCAACATGGCTACCTTGTAGCTCTGTGTATTCTGCATGGAATCTCAGAGAGCCTGGAATGTCCCCATGCCCAGGGTCCTGGAGTCTTGGACACAAAGCCACTGGCAGGCATGGCTTTGTACTATGCTCCTACCACCTCCAAAACCCAGGGACTAGCCTTTTTCCTTTTTTTTCTTTTTAAATTGAAATATAGTTGGCATATGATACTATATTAGTTTCAGGTGTACAAGATATACATTATATACATTGCTACATGCTCACTGTGATAAGCCTGGTCACCATCTGTCACTATACCAAGTTATTATAATGTTATCGACTGTATTCCCTATTCTGTACTTTATATCCCTGTGACTTATTTACTGGCCCTTTTTTCTTTTATTCCCAATGACCCTGTGTTCTGGCGGATGTTCTTAATATTTAAATATGGCTATATTTCCAAAACTTTTCCTTCGTTTTACTACCTTAGAACCTCACTCTCGTCTCCTTAAAGCTGAACAGGAATTTCCACACTCTTATCTGAAGCTGATTCACAATTGTGGGCCTGTTGTTGGTGTACCACTGTCATTTTATGTCTCTTTTTTCTGGCTCTCAGTCCTTTTTGCTTTTACCATGGTAAGTTATGGGGGCTCAGCTCGGACCAGAGAGCAAAAATGTGTGATGGATGCTGTCACCTCAGTTTTCTGCCTCTTACGTCTGTTGCAGGACATATGTGTCTGTAAGGGCATATCTGTGAAAGTGCTTTGTAAGCTATTACATTCTATACAAATTTGTGATGATCATTATTCACATATTTTTTCTGATTACAAATATAATAATGCTTACTTTTGAAAATGCAAATGCAGAAAGCCCAAAGAACAAAATAGAAATCACTCTGTATTAGTTTTCTATTGCTGCTGTAATAAGTTGCCGTAAACTTAGTTGCTTAAAGGGTCGGAAGTCAGAAGCCTCACTGGGCTAAAATCAAGGTGTCAGCAGGGCTTTATTCCTCCTGGAGGTTCTCGGGAGCATCTGCTTCCTTGCCTTGTCTGTCTTCTGGAGGCTCTCTGCATTCCCCGGCTCACGGTCACTTCCTCTATTTTCAAAGCTAGTAGAACCCCGGGGGTTACATGGGCCACCTGCATAGTCCGGGCTGATCTTCCCCTCTCAAGATCCTCAAGTTCATCACATACACATGTTACTGCATATGGTGACAGTCACAGACTTCAGGGCTTAGAACGTGGTCCTCTTTGGGGGCCATTGCTCTGCCTACTACACCCTCAGTCCTCCAATCCAGAAAGAATGACTTGTAGCTTCTTAGTATATTTCTTTTGGTTCTTTTTTGTTCTGCATATATGTATTTTTTCTTTTTATAGAATGGGTATCATGTTTCATGTCTTGTTTTGTAACCTACATTTCACCTTCCAACTATCCTTTTTTTTTTTTTTAAAGATTTTATTTATTTGAGAGAGAGACAGCGAGAGAGAGCACGAGAGGCGAGAAGGTCAGAGGGAGAAGCAGACTCCCCATGGAGCTGGGAGCCCGATGCAGGACTTGATCCCGGGACTCTGGGATCGTGACCTGAGCTGAAGGCAGTTGCTTAACCAACTGAGCCACCCAGGCACCGCCCCCCCCGCCCTTTTTTAAAGATTGATTTATTTGAGAGAGAGAGAGAGAGAGAGAGAGAGCGAGCACGAGCAGGAGAGGCAGAGGGAGAGAGAATCTCAAGTGACTCCATACTGAGTGCAGAGCCTGACACAGACCTGATCTCACTCCTGAGATCATGACCTGAGCCGAAATCAAAAGTGAGATGCTTAACCAGCTGTGCCATCCAGGTGTCCCCAGCTTTCAACTATGCTATAAATAGCTTCCTGTTAAATATTCTTCAAAAACCTGATTTCTATTGTTTTCATAGCATTCAATTCTATTGCTCTAACATAATTTGCTTAACAAATTCTCTACTATTGGAATTTAGGCTGTTTGAAAATTTTTGCTGTCCTTAGTAATGCGCTGGTTAGCATATGCATACGTAAACCTTTGTGGTCGTGTCCTTGTGATATTTCACAAATATCACAAAAAGCAGATTCCTCTTCTTCTTAGTATTAATTTTAAGCACAAAAGTAAGTACCATGAAAATATTATTGAAATACATAATTTTTGAATGGGAAGTTTTCTAAGAAGTCAAATAAGTAAACCTACTCACTTCATAGCCGAGAAAACTGAGGCTAAGAGAAAGAAAGAGATAAGATTAAAATAATACAGTAATTTAGAAAAAGAGCTAGATTCGACTATTTGAAACTTTAGTATGACAAAGAGTATTACAAATAAAACACAAATGACAGGGTTCTGTGTCCAAGTACAGGAGGTGCATGGGTGGGGCACAGATGGGCAGGTGAAGAAGACAGCAGAATTGGTTGGGAGATTGGTACACTGAACAAACAAATTGAGCAAAGAAGCATATAATACATTGAGGGTAAGGGGCTCAGATTTCTCACTGTTGGAGAAGGTACTTATTTTTAAGTGTGGAAAAGGGGAAGTCTAGAAAGATTCCTGAAGTGCTGAATTGATATTAGAGATATTGGCAGAAATGCATGGATTTAAAATATATACGCACTGATAGATATAGGAATAGTTATAGGTACATTCATTTGTGTGTCTCTGTGTGTGTGTGTATGATCCATATATAATACATGTACTTCTGAGCTCTGTCCACTGAGAGCGACTAGAAGCAGTGACACTTCAGTAGCAATGCCTATACCAAGCCCAGATCTTAATACCATCTTCCACCGCAAGGACCCAAGGCTCTTGGGTTGATCCTAGGTCCGTGGCAGGGAGAATGTAAGATGAACCTGGACCATCCCTTTGTGATAGAAAGTAAGACATGCTCAAAGAATGATGGGGACATGTCCAAAGAACACAAGAGTCACCCTGAAGTTCTCCCAGTAGTCAAATCTGGAACACTTTGAGCATCAAAATATTGAGAACATCAAAATACAACTAAAGAACGTAGAAACTGACACATTCAAACTGGTATAATTACATATATGAAGACATACATAAATGAAAGATGGAAAGGAAAAACTGTTGTTTGCAATATATTGCCAATTAATAAATATAGAAAGCATGATAGAAAGTCACCACTATATGGGGCACCTGGGTGGCTCAGTGGGTTAAGCCTCTGCCTTCGGCTCAGGTCATGATCTCAGGGTCCTGGGATTGAGTCCCACATCGGGCTCTCTGCTCAGTGGGGAGCCTGCTTCCCTTCCTCTCTCTCTGCCTGCCTCTCTGCCCACTTGTCATCTCTGTCTGTCAAATAAATAAATAAAACCCTTAAAAGAAGAAAAGAAAATTACCACTATCACAATGATGGTGGACTCAGGAGAAAGTTGGCAGTGGCTGCTAAGTTTCATGGGTGGAAATTTGACGAGGAATAAAATATTGGTGTACTCTTGGAACGCCTTTCTACAAAATATTACTAATCAATGACAAAGGAAAAAATAATGATTTTATGATGGAGAAACATGGCTGGAAAAAAGAAGGAAAAGCCACAAATGACAATCTAGAAGAGCGTATTTGTAACTTGTATAACAAAGGATAAGAGCTGCTTATGTAAAAAGAGCTTCCACAAATCAACATTTGCATTATAGTTCAATTTAAGTGGGATAAAATATATGATAAGGGAATTAAGACAAAATACATTAAAAGGCAACAAATTAGATATGCATCATCACTGAAAATCAAAGAAATACTGAGGAAGACAAGATAACATTTCCCCCCATCAGACTGGCAAAAATTAGATGATAATGCGCTAGTATCTTCATTGATACCACAAAGCATGCCAACTAGGAAAGAAACTAAGGTGCTTTCTGAAGTGATGGTACTTGCAAAATGGCTAGAGTATTCCAGTGATTTTTGCAAAAGAAATTTTCATTATATACATTACATTTATTATAAATAAAAATTTAATATATTTATTTATATTACTTATGTATTTATTATTCATACTTTTATTATATATAATCATATCATTTTATGTATATTTGTGTGTATTTTATTATTTTACATATATATCTATATACCTATATACACTCACACTGAGCTAATCTACTTCCCTTGCCAATGTAAAAACACCCTTTGGTGTAATCACTGAGCACTTCTTCCAATGCTGTTCTATTGAAAATTGTAACACAAATAACTGTATATTCAGGTATTAACAGGAAGGGACAAGGAGAGGTCATAATATGATAAAATCACAGAATCATGGGTTAGTATTTATTTATCTCATCCATAAGTTGATGCCTGAATTCATTCTCTAAAAGTCTTGGCACCACATCTAGTATCTGCTAGAATATCTGTTGTTCCTTCCTTCCATCCGTCCTTCCTTCAACACATATTTACTGAACACCTGCTGTGGACCAGGGCAGAAATAGTGCTGAGAATTGAGTGGGGAGCAAAAGAGACCTTGTACAAAAAAGAGAATTGAGTGGGGAGCTTACAGTCTACGGAGGGAGGTAGCTGTAATCAGATAATCATATAAATACGTTTAAAATTATAACTAAGCTAAAGTGGTGGGGAAGGAGAGGTACTTGGTGATATAAGAATTCAAAAGAGGGAAACTAGACTTTGTCAGGGAGGTCGGGAAGCCTTCCCTAAGAAAGCATGGCTCGAGCTGAAATCTGATTGGTGGAAAGGGGGTTACTAGGTGAAAAAGAAGAGGCAAGAACATTTTGGGCAGAGGGGCAGTGCATGTAAAGGCCCTGTGGCAGGAAGTAGTATGATGAGTAAGGGAACTGAGAGAGGCCAGTGTGGTTGGAAGAGAGAAAAAGAGGGGAGTTAGGTGAGAAAAGGCCAGCAGGGCACATGGGACCAGCCAAGGTAAGGTTGGGACTTTAATCCCTGAAGTCCAAAAGGGTAGTAAACCCAGAGAGAGGTCCGGCTCTGTGTTTGAACATCCCTCTCCCTGCCATGCCATTTTCCCCATACCAAACTTGAATAAATAAAAACCACAAGACAACAGTCCCCGTAGTTCCATCCTTCTACTGCCCCAGGGATCACAGATTGAATCCTCCTTTCTCATGACAAATGTTTGGGGAGGGAAACCTTCCCTGCTTCCCTGCCACCAGCTCTTCCACCAGAGGGCATTGTTTCTGTCCTCCCTCCGCCCCAGGTAGATTTCTGGATGCCCTTCAGTTTGTCCTTTCTCTCTCCATGTGCGGGCCTGAGAAAGGAATGCAGAAATGATCAAGGGCCCAGGAAGGCAAATGGAAAATGATTATTGAGCAAGCTGAACGCTGCCCAAAACATAAACTCTCACTTTGAAACCATCATCTGAATGAAATGGAGACCCATAAAACTGAGAATAATGAATATAAAACAACTAAAGTGCATTTACAATGTTGGGCGGCCAGAGGATATCAGGAGAGGGAGGACAGAGGCCATTTCACCCTGTTGATGGAGGTCTGGTCACCCAGCACTTACAGAGGTAGAACTCAACGTTTTTAAAACAGAGTCCTGTGAAGTCATACTGAATCTAAACATTATAATTTTGGCGGGAGTGGTGAGAAGCAAAGCAAAACAGGCTAAAGTCATCTAGACCATTCTACGTCAGAGCCACACAAGTGCATATGAAGAATCTTACAGATGAAATATTGAATAAATAGAAGTCTGTTATACAAGGATAACAACATATAGTATGTTATCTATAAAAAGTTTTAAAACAGTAAAATGAAACTATCGTTTATGGGTTCCTCCGTGTGTTTTCAAAGCCTAAAGATGTGGAAAGGAGTCAGAGCCCAGTTATAAGCCTGTGGCTGCCTCTGGGAGGAGGAAGGGCCACATTACGAGTGGCAAGAAGTGCACAGGACTGGAGGTGGTATCGGTACCGCTTTATTTCTTAAGCTGAGTGGGGGCATGGGATATTTATTACATTACTATTATGGCCTTTTTATATTGATGAAATATGTCTATCCCAATACATTTTTAAGGAAGAAACAATGGACAACTTAAGTAGCTGGTGGACTACTGATAAGAAAAGGAATGGAAACAAGGACTCTCTTAACCCCTTTCTAGTGACTGACGTTCTATTTAAGCACAAGTTTTAGACAAGCTCAATCCCTGGATGGCATAAAATAGTCTCACGATAAGACACAGGCAGAACCCTAGTGGACAGAATCGAGGCCCTATCGAATGAGCTACGTGGGATGAGTTCTAGTCACTGAAATTCCAGCAGTACCCGAACGAGAAGATCCTGGGCACAGACCCTATGCGGAATTTACAGAGGCAGCTCCTCCGAGGAGCACTGAGTCTCAGCAAGATGCTGATACTCCCAGTAGATTAGGTGCAGACGGTATGGAGTCTACATATTTTAGTATTTCACGAGGCATCAACTTACCTGTTGTTCCAGGGTGGTTGGATCAATAAATGTCACCAGGTCTATAGAAAAGTAACCAACCACATTTTTCATTTTACAAGTATTTCCAATCTTGAGGCACAAAGAGCAGAGGAGTTGGGGATCCACTGAGGTCTGAGGCATGGTGGTACCAGTAGAGATGAAGGGGCCTTCTGCATGGAGCTGGTCCCCTGTGGACAGCACTCTGATTTCTCCATTGGGCTCAATCAGCATGTCCACCGTCAGGTTGGTGACACTTTCTGCGGGTGGGTACGCTTCCATCGTGCCTCCTGGTGGGAAAAGCATGGAGTAGGTGAAAAGGTGGGCCCATGTGATTGTGTCCACGTAGCACAGTAGGAAAAATCTCGGGCTTTGGCAGATGGACTTGGGCTCAGATCCTGCATCTGCCATGTCTTGTGAGACTTTGGGCAAATAGTTTCAATTCTCTGAACTTCCTTTTTCGTCATCTATAAAATGGGGATAATAAAACCTACCTCACCAGATTGTTGTGAATCTTAGAGATACTCTCTATATAGTATTTATTCCAGTACTTGGCATATACTAGGACTCAATGAATGTCAGGTTTCATTCACCATAAAGACACCATAAGATCATCAAGGCTGTGCCTATTCATAACATACAGAGTGGACCCAAGGACCATAGGCAAATCCCTCAGGGGGAATGAACTGCCCATTGTCCACGTTTATAGCTTGATGACAAGTGCTCTTTCTGTTCAACTTCACTGCTTTTTTAAAAACTTTTTTTTTATTTTTAAGGATTTTATTTATTTATCTGACAGAGAGAGACACAGAGACTGAGGGAACCCAAGCAGGGGGAGCAAGAGAGAGAGAAGCAGACTTCCCGCCGAGCAGGGAGAGCAAGGTAGGGCTCCATCCCAGGACATGACCTGAGCCAAAGGCAGCCACTTAACGACTGAGCCACCCAGGCTCCGAATTTCACTGTTTTTTGAAGTTTCAATAGGTTAGGACTTTTATCCGGAATGGGAGAACACTGACACTTATGTCAGAGCACTCCTATGCCACTCCAATTGTCAGGCTTTTTTTTTTTTTTTTTAAATGTGGAGTGCAGGAGATGCTGCCATTCTTGAAGAAGGGTCCCTACTGATAATGAAAGCTTTACAATTATTCATACTTTCCCTTTTGCTCTGAAAAACAGAAATCACAGAGGCCAAGCTGATGCTCAGCCACAGCAACGATATGAGACCAGGCTAATTTTGCGAGTCAGCTTAGTCATGTCCACAGAACATACAGGGCCCTGATATTTAGTTGTAGGCCCCACAAAAATCTTACTGTCTATATACCTTGTATAGAAGAAAAATTTTAGTATTACTTATAAAGAATAAGATAGCATAACTTAAAAGTAAAAATAAGGAAACATTCCCTAGACAGGGTGGCCTCTGGAGCCCGAGAGCATTAAGACAAACTTGGTGCATATTTCACAAATTTGTTAGGAGGTGACCTCTGCCCCCGGGGCTTCAAACAGCATATACGGTTAGATCCTGAGACTTTAGCAATTCCCAGATGCAGCCATCTGTTACTTTACACAAAAGGCACTTTCCTTAAGTGTCTATGTTTGTTGGGAGCTGGCCCTAAGAAAAGCTGAGTTTCAGAAGGAAAACTCATACATCTAGTTAGTATGAGATGTGCTTTCCTTTTTAAATGGGGCCCACTAGTATGTGCTGCACCTAAACACAGGTTGTTGGGGAATTAGCAAGGTAAGTGCAACAAAACAAAATCTGCAAAAAACAAACACAAATACCAATTGCATCTCTGTTGAGTGAATTAACTGCGTGGCTTTAACCCACCACCTATATTTTGAAAGCTGGTGCCTCCATGGAACCATATTATCCTTTCTACATCCAGGATTACTTGAGTTTGTTTTGTTTTACTTGAAGGTAGCTGATTCGTATGGTCTTCTCAGCATTATGATCATGGCTTTTTCACTGTTAACTTTTTTTCCTTTCAAAGCAATTAATTCCTCTTTTTAAAAAGTATATTGCCTTTGATGATAGTCCTGTGACAAGGTAGAAACTGAATGTATAGCACGTTTTGTGGCCATAAGCACACCCAAGAGAGCAGAAGGGAAATGAAACAGGCAAGAGTGGAAGGTGGTGAGAGATGTGGCACGGGAGTCAGGAAACTGCAGGTATGTGTGTGTGTGGGGGGGGGGCGTGATAGCCCGGCTTGGCCAGTGAGCATTTATGCAGGGCCTGCCGTATGCACTGGGCTCAGAGCCAGGCAGAGGTTTGGAAACACATGACTTCCTAGAACTGGGTTTTTGAGACGTATTAAAATTGTAGGGTCTAACTGTATTACTATTCACCATATATTTGTTGTATGGTTTTGCCCAGTGACTTCCGAGCTTTGAGCCCATCTCTCCAACTATAAAGTTGGCTTCATAAAGCTTGTTCTGCTTCTCATAAATAGTTACTGTGCTTACAATGGCTGAAAGAAAGGAAGAAGGGGTAGAGATGAACAGGAGGTCGAGGCTCAGCCCAAGCTTATACAGCTCAGGTGAGACAGTAGCTGGGAAACCCTTTCTAAGCTACAAAGCTCCCATGACAAGAACTAGATTAGAGGATGGTTTGCAGGCTGACCTTGGATGATTTGGAAACTCCTAAGTCCTATCCTGGATGCACCTGGAGATCTTCAGGGTCTCCCTGTTCTAACAAAAAGAATCCCTTATTCTTGACCGGTTTTGTTGTAGGTACCTTATTTTCTCCCATTTATGCATATGGGGGTGACTCTGTTAGTTTTACTTTTCTGTCAGTGGGTGCATGTGGAAATTTGTAGAATCACAGAAGTTTGGATATGAGAGCACACCGGAGATCATGAGTTATCTCCCCTTCTCCCCGCATCAGCGAAAAAGCCCCTTACATCATGCTTGTTAGATCTCTGACCATCCAACCCCTAGCTTGACTAATGCAATAACAGGGTGTTCGCTACTCCCTCCCACTCCACACTGCCCACCCCGTGCCTTCCAACAAGCCACGCACCTGTCCTTTCCGGTGCTCTCTCATACACTGAGCTAGGGATGTGTTCCTTGATAAATATACCCGCTGGGTCCCATCAGGACTCCCAGAACAACACAGAGGTAGCCTCTTATCGGCTCTGCTATGCATTCACGGGGTGATTTGGGGCGAATTACTTAATCTTTTGTACCTCCGTTTCCCCTTCTGTAAAACAAGAATGACCATGGTACCCACCTGATAGGATTGTTGGGGGGATCAAATAATAAGATAGTGTCCAGCACATGATAAACACTCCCAGTGCTCACCATGTGGTCTCCACTGTGCTGTGATCAGCGTTGTGCAGTCGTTGCCGCCCTTATCTGACGTCATGTTAGGATATTATCACATATTAATGTTAATATAATCACCTTTATGATCACCTGACAGCAGTGAATAGCGTGTAAAGATACCGTCTGTGGCCTGTTATACTATCTCCTCCTGTCCCTCACGAGGGTAAGCAAGTAAGACTACCTGCCTTAGGCTGTAACTTCCTAAGAGGGAGGGGCCTTGCGTGGGCATGTGGTCCCCACAGGGACCTCTGCAACTGGGGACAAGCATCACTCGCTCCATTCAGCCCCTCATCCACACACCCCCTTCGTGTCCTTAGATCAAAGGGTAAGTTAGGAGGATGGAAGGACGGTGGAGGATCCTTACTTAGAAGTCGTGCTTTCAGAACTGGAGGAGAGACCATTTCCACTGTCTCACAAAAGGGAAGGGGAGACTAACACGTATTAAGGACACACGCTGAGGCTGTGTGGCAGAAATGTTCATATCCGTATTGTGTTGGATTTCCCCCAGCAACCCCGTGAGGTCGGTAAGGGAGGAAACGGGCCTCTGAGAGTTTTAGAACCTTGTTCGAGGTCAGGGATGAGCTCCATAACCCGGTCATCCGACTTCAAAGCCCACCTGTCAGGGGAAGTCCAAGGTGCAAACGCAGGGTAGGATCCCGAGTTGTGCCCGCGCGCCACGCCTGCTGCGCACAGCTCCCGTTCATGTCAGAGACTGGGCGCAAGTTAAATTTCCAGACAAACTTCAAAAGAGAGAAGGAAGTCTGCTTGTAGGAGCACTGATGTAAAACCAACACAAGAGAGGCAAGGGATTTAAATCGGTGTGAGGTTGACCCAAAACTAGGGATTCAAGGTTGTGTGGACCAATCCTCAGTAGAAACTTTACAGTCTTATTTACCTTGACAGAGAAATGTTTGGAGGAATTTCCTCCACGTCGGGAACCGTTTCTCATTGACTGGCTGTGCGTGCTGTGCTAAAATGCCCGCCAGCTCCTCGGAGATCTTCACCAAAGCTGGCTCCTGCAGAAACAAATTAAATAGAACCACAAGCAATTTTACTACAGAAATGAAAACTGCTTGTGGAGTGATTAAAAACCAGGCCTCCAACAGGCAAAAAAAATGTGGTTACTGTTTACCCAGAGTCAGAAAGCCATTTTGAAATTTTGCTCTAATTTTCCGGGCATTTCAGTTTTCATATTTCAAAGTGATTTGGCCCCTATATTTTGCTGCTAGTCATGCCTCTTGTCTCCGAAGGGCAGCCTTCCGTCTGGACGTCAGGAAACCCGGCTGCAGACCCGCAGCAGCTGACCAGCTGAGCGTCCTTGGACAGTGGGCCTCTTCGCTCTGGGCCTTAGTTTCCCTTTATTGTAAGATGGGGGTTCGTTACCTTGTCCCTAAGATCCTTCAGACCCGAACATTTTTTATTCTATGACCCTAACCGGGCTGACCCTGGGAGAAATTACAGAGTTGAAAAGGTCTTTCTTTGGCACTGTGTCCTTTCCCCCTTGTTGGGGGCCTCCACATCCTACAGCCATGGGATCAAAGCCTTAAACTTCAGGCTGATCCTATAAAGGTGGGGTTATAGATGGGAGCAGGTTGGAAGAGTGAGGTGGGAAGAAGGGCTGGCATTCCCCGCTAGGTCACAGCCTCATCTGACTAGACCTGAGACAAGCCCCCTACCATCATCAAATAACCCAAACCACAGAGCCCCGTGTCAAAATGAAAACAGCTGGAAATTCCCTAAAGAATAAGATGCCTGACTTTCTGATATAAAAAGCTTCAGGTTGCCACAGTCAATTTTTTTTTTTCTGGGTAGTCTTAGTAGAATCTCTAAAAATTTTCAAATAAAAGCCGTCTCTTTAGGTTTTATTTCTGGCAGAAGTAGGGCAGGGGGCACTAGATGTAAAACCATTTGATGGGCGATATTAATCTTCAAAATATGGGACGCTGACAAGTAAAACTCAGGCTTGCTTTTGGTAGCTGGGGACCTTCTGGATCTATGTGTGAGTGCTCAGTAATTTGGAAGAATTGGAAAAGAATCCACTGCTTCGGTGAGTGGGGTTGAAAGGAATCTTAGAAATAATCTGTATACTCATTTATTTCCAACTTCCCTGACATTAAAAAAGTGGTTGTCCTGCCCCTCCACCCCCAGCCGCTCCCCACCCCCAGCTCCCCGGGATATCTGTTTCATTCTGGGTCCAGTGCTCTCTGAAAATCTAAAATAGAAGACAGATATCTGAGAATATACTCTAAGCAGGTCCAAATCATCTGAATAATTTCTGAAATATCAAGAAAATCCTGGTGGGAGAGTCTCATTAGTTAGTTTAGTAAGTGCTTGACATACAGAACAAAAATGCCGATGAGAAGGGGAGAGTGTCCGGCCAGCAGGTTCAGGGTGAGTCACTGTGCAGGGGCTGGAGGTCTGTTCCGAAGGGCTGGGGAAGCAGGCTCAGACCACGAGCCTCTGCCTTGGAAGTGGAGGCAGGGAAATTGCTGTCAAAGCAGGGGACATTTTGCCTTGCATATTCTGCCCCGTGTACACATTTCCTCTGCTTTTCACTGGACATTACCTCAGGCCTTCAGAGTCCTGCATCTCAATCATAAACAGCCATACACAGTGCAGAGTTCCAACGATTGGACCCCCTCGTTACTCCTTCTTGGAACACTGTCCCCCAAACCCAACTTTCTTTTCATTTGGCACTTGTTTCAGTTAAAAGCATTCTAGTCTATCGAAGAAGACCAATTGTCTGTGATTTATGAGGTGCCCCAAAGCTCAGACGCCCGGCATGGCTGTCGATTCCCACCCTGCTCTGGGAAAGCCCAAAGAAGCCTCGCAGGCCAGGCCCTTCCCCATGACCATGGAGGCTTCTTTTCTGTTCACCCGTGATTAAAGGGTCTTCCCGGCCCTGCTTCTAAAAAGTGTTGACATCTGCACCATTGTCTCCTGTGTGGCTATTCATATCAAGACAGTCCAAAGGGAAAGAACTCAGTTATTCATTTACTCATGCACGTATCAATAAATTACAGGTATGCAGAGTATCAAAATCACAGAGACAGACAGTATAGTGGTCTGTCTGGGACTGGGGGCAGGGGGAATGGGGAGTTGGTGCTGCATGGGTGTAGAGATCGAGTTTCACAAGATGAGAAGAGCTAGGGAGATGGATGGTAGTAATGGCCGCCCAGGGTTACAAACATATTTATGACCACAGGCCTGTACACTTAAAAATGTTAAAGATGGGGGCACCTGGGTGGCTCAGTGGGTTAAAGCCTCTCCCTTCAGCTCAGGTCATGATCCCAGGGTCCTGGGATCGAGCCCCGCATCGGGCTCTCTGCTCAGCGGGGAGCCTGCTTCCCTTCCTCTCTCTCTGCCTGCCTCTCGGCCTACTTGTGATCTCTGTCTGTCAAATAAATAAATAAAATCTTTTAAAAAAATGTTAAAGATGGTAAATTTTATGTTATATGTATTTACTACAATAAAAGCAATGGGAGGAAAAATGACCAAATGTCAGGCCTTCCTTTTAAGTAGCTGAACTAGGGGAAAAGAGTGTCTTTGTGTTTTAGGGAGTGGAGATGGAGGGCAGTCAGTGAAGGAATAGGTGGGAACCTTGCTACCTAAATCTTGAAACTAGATCTCCATCAACTTGAGGATCAAGTGAGACTCCCCAGATAACACATGAAAAGAGGGGCCACTGTGACTCGGCCCGCGATTCCTAATGTAGCCTCACCTCTCTCCTCTCCAGCTCCCAGGCTTGCCCCAAACTCTCCTGTTCGGTCTCTTTCCTCAGCCTGCCTTCCTTCCTTTCCTCCCCTGGCTGCCTCCTCCTCATCCTGAGTTAGTCCCAGTCACACCTCCCCCAGGAAGCCTTCTCTGTCACCAGCAGGGTATACTTTCTCTGTGCTCTCCAGCTGAGGGGGGGGGGAGGGGGGCCTCCCTCAGGGTGTGGTCAGTGGCTTTGAGGTCATTTGCCCCAATGCTCTGCACAGGGAATACTAACTGTGGAATGAATCATGGCAGTAGTTAAACACGGACACAGCCCTGAGCAGCTGAAGTTCCAGAGTAAGGGAAAATGTGAAACCGCTCAACAGGCCTCCCTCCTTGCTGCCCAGGAACCACCTGGGGGATGACCACTTAAGAACCACCCATGCTTCCTGGGTGGATGTTATGGGATTCCCTGCCTCTGAGGGGCATTGGGAAGATAAACGAAGTGACATTTATGAAGTGTCACCTCAGATGCAACACGCTATGTGAGGGCCAATAATTAACTCGTAGGGCTGAGGCTTGTGTGAGGCATCTGAACGCCGTGCCAAGTGGCCACTCTGCTCACACAGCCAGCCGTTCTGCCCAACCCGCAGCATTGACGCTGTGCACAAAGCCACAGCAAGGGGGTAATTTCCTAGAGGAAACTCTGCTGCAGGAATCAGGAGGAGGAACTGCGTCCCGTCATGAGAAGTACACAGCTGAAGGCACTGGTGGGGTGGTGTTCGCTAGGGGATGCTGGGGCACATGGAGGCAGCTTGGGGCCATGATTAACTCTCTAAGAAAAAGATATGGCTTGGAATAGGGGGAAGGTATTAGCTCTTCAGTGAATTTCTTTGAAGGCATCTGATGGGACATAGGAGGAGTATGCTAAGAATGGCCTTAGCACCAACGAAAAGAGAATTGTCGCCCCACCCCTACCGCACTGAGCCAAATGGTACAAGCCCAGCAGGACCTGCAGCTCATATATTCAAGAAAAGGCAGCAAACTGACATTCCATGTAAGAGCTGTTTTATCTCCACCACCCCTACAAACAACCCTTCAGCTTGGAAGCTGCCTGTGCACGGGTGGGTGAGGCCAGAGCTCAGAGCCAGGTGCAGAGGACTCCAGCAACACTGTGGCGAGACAACGTGAGAGCACCCTTTTCTTGGGAGCAACGAGGTCTCTCTGATGTCAGATGCCAGTTCTCAGGGCGGAGGGGTAGTTTCTGTTCCCTAGTGATGATCATCTTGCGTAGTTCGAACACAGTTACCACATCTTCAAGAGCAGATGTTGTAAGGGGAGATCTGTACCGATTTCAGGCTTATTCCTTCAAAATGACTCAAGGACACCCAGGTGCCGGCGTGCTCCCATGCACCTGACCACAGCAGACAGACCTCTGGGTTCAAGGGAATGGTCAAAGCTGTATACGTAGAATGCTTTCCTTTGTCGAGGTAGGCTCACATCCATGAGCTCGTTTGGTCCCTACAGTAAGACTCTGATGTAGGTCTGCGCAGTATCGCGTTCCCTGCTTTGCAAATGGGAGGCGGAAACTCTAGAATGAAGATGCTTTTTGCATTGTCAGATTCTGCTCCTGGGTGAGTATTAACACAGCACTAAAGACAGAAAAAAATGGGAGGTTTGTAGGAAGGAGTGCTAGCTTGCTTTCTTTACCCCCTTTTCACCCTCCCGAAGTGTGCCTATATAGGTGTGTGTGTGTGTGTGTGTGTGTGTGTATGTGTGTGTGTATTTATACATATTCATAAAATGTCTGTTACAAGCCAGCAATGGGGACCTTTATCCTATAAGCTTGTGAAGTGAGTAGTTAGAAGGTTTCACTTCAGGGAGTCACATCAAGGTGGTAGACTACCCAGTCAGTGTTTCAGAGGTCCCATCACTGGCGCGGAGTAGATAATTTAGAGCTAACAACTCTGCAGGTGTGGGAAGGAAACTATGTACCTTGTGGATGATAAATGATATTAGAAAAATTCACTTTACTTTTTGAGAAAAAAAAAATCAGAATTACAGATTTTTCTTCCATCACCATTGCACTGATTAGGCCAACACACATTAGTTGCTGGCCTTTGTGGAGCTGAGAGCTTGAGAGCAAATCCCATCCAGGAGGAACTTTGGCCCCATCTTTGCCATTGTAGGCTTGTCCCCTTTCTCCAGTACGCACAAGTACCCCCAGGGAGCACTGACAATAGTCATGACCTTGGAAGGTTCCAAGATGCCTGTAGAGCATAGCACATAGGGCCTCCCTCTGACCCACCACGGTATCCTAGAGAGTCTAGTCTATCAAGCATGGACCTTGCCTCTCAGCCCACTCTCTTTTTCTATCAAGAAAGTGTAAATTTGAAGGGAGAGATATCTGTCTGAAGTAAATTCATGATCTCTCAGGGGAAGCTGCTAGCATATCCAATTTAATACCGCCCTCAATGACTAAAGCTACTTCAAACTCCAGAGAGTTAACTTTCCCAGGTAAATTCAGTACGTGTGTGTGTGTGTGTGTGTGTGTGTGTGTGTGTGTGTGTGTTGGAGAGGATGGAAGAGGAGAAAGAAGGAATACAAATTAGAATGCTCTAAATATCAATCCCACCCAAACTCACTTTACTTTAGAAGCTTCTTTGCTAGATCTGTGGTGATACATTAAGGAAAATAACTTCTTGGCTAATCACCTCCAATCTCTCACATCACACATTGGTGGTGCTCAAAAGAGAAACCAAGGGACCTAGCTGGATTGTTCTGTTTTATAAAGATTTCTTCTATCCCTAAACAGAGGAATGGAAGGTGGCCTGAGGTTAGAAGGGCAGGACAATGATTTAAAAAACTAAGCAAGCCTGTCAGTGTTGAAATGGGCTGTATGGATCGTCTAAGTCAGATGCCTCATGTCCCAGAAGAAGGGATGAGACTCCCGCACTCATGCGGTGAGACTGTGGGAGCTCTCTGGCTGCCTCTGACTGCCAGATGAGCCTTCTTCACCAGCCCTGCTTCAGAGGGTAAAATGTGGGCACCATGAAAGGTGGCTGGTGGTGCAAAGATGGAGAGAAGGGAGGGATTCCAAATTTGAGGGCAAATTGAGAACGGTTGCTTTGCTGTGCACAGGATGCATTTACCACTGTAGCCATTTTTTAGGTGAAATAATAGCTCTCACTGAAAGCTTACACGTGGCAGGCCTGCGCCAGAGATTTTTTTATATTTATTAACTCAAAGCTACTCTCGCAGTAGATATTATCATTCTCATTTCATGTCACACAGCCATGAAGTAGCAAACTGGGATTCAAATCCAGTTGCTACCAGGATGCCACAGTGCCATGGGATCTGCTTCTGTAACTGTTACCAGCGGGCATGAATGGTCAGTCTGGGTCAGATTAGATCAACCACATGATGCTAAGGCTATGCTATCAAATTAATGAAAAAGCGGTGGAGGGGACATCTGTTGTTGGCTGCCCAGGATCTTCATCCCCTTGGTCAGGGTAACAATGTCCCAAACTCCCTTTGAGGAACTGCCCCCACCTCATTCTTAGCTGTACGAGTTGATGGAGGTTGGCTCACCCTCAACTGCAATGTTCTTTCTTCCTATTGTCTCGATCAAGGACAAGCTCCAGGAGCTGCTGGCAGCCATCTTGCAACCCTGCGGACTGCCAGCCTGAGGGCGGGGCAGACATTGTGGGCAATGAGGAGGAGCGATGGAGGCACCAGGTCCTTCGTGGTACTGAGCCACTGGATTAAGCCTTGTCCAAAGTCAGACTGGTCCTTGAATTTTCAGTTAGCTGAGATACATAGTCAAGCCATTTTGAGTTGGATTTTCTGTTGCTTGAAATTTAAACATTTTAAGCAGATACAAATGGGTGGTCCAAACCGTGTGCCCACAATCCGTGCTGGACGCTTTCAGCCGGCCAATGTTCTGATCGTCTGCGCTTTGGTTACTCTCATTCTGCAATCAGTAGTGAAGTTTTCACTCATTTCTCTCCATTAAGATCATTAGGAACAGTCCCTCTTTAGAGTGCAAAAATATGCTGAGAAGATGAAGGAAAAATGAAAATGTCTTCAGCAAGTCATAAACTACTTCCCACACCTACTTAAAGTTTAAGGACTGCTTTAATACTCCATGTTTAATTGTTAATTGAGAATTTAAAAATCAAAAATGCCAACTTTGCCTTCGATGAGATGGAAAATTATGCTGCTGTAGAAGGTAACATAATGTAAAACAGCCAACATTACCAAGGCACACAAATGTTTTTGGTATGTAAAATTGCTTTGTAAAATATTTGCTCCATCTGCTGAAAGCGGCAAAGACAATTTTCCCTTGATAGCTAATGGCCCATTTCGGCTGTGTGGCAAGTGATTCGCTGCAGTGGCGGCTCTCATTAAACAGAATGGTGAAAATGCGGTATATAATTCCATACTTACGTAGCATTATCCACTCGCTGCTTCTCGAGGAGTCTGTCCCTCATTATGTAGGCCTCCACCTTGTACCAGCATGCAGGCCTAGCAGTTGATTTGACTGGAGAAGCGTTTTGTCCAACTGAGGCACATATGTTGCCCTTCCATTCCAAAGCTCTGCACAACTGCTTCACCCTTACCAGAAACGCTGGAGAGGTTCCTTCCCTTTTAACTTTCCAGCACTTAAACTGCTGTTTCTCTTTCCGTGCTGCATGTTGGGGGTTGCTATAGATCAAGATTAAGCGTTTCTTGAAATTCTTAGTTGAACTTTGCACACGCACACACACAAGCAGGAAATTTGTCTGCCGCCCTCCCCCCTCTCCCCCCAGCCCCCAGGGGCCACACTGCGGTCCTAAAAGCCCGACAAACCCTGCCCTCGGTTCCCGGTGCACGTGGCAGGCTCTGATCTCTCTCTTTAACGGAGCTGTTTACACTGTGCCCTGAAATTACTCCAACATCTGCTAAAGGAACAATTAAAAATAAATAATCCGGGGTGGTTTAAAAAAAGAAGAATATGTTCACGGTTTGGGAATGATATTAAGAAGTAGTTACAGCTGCAAGTGGCAGATTTTCAAAAAATATTTTTAATGTGGGAAAATGCGTTTAAAGGGAATTGTATGAAATAGGAGTGACATCAAGTAAATACAAGAGTGTTTTAAAGATGTCGCCGTCTTGTAGAGCAGAAACCGTGCAGTTTCCAAATAAACCGCCAGTGGAAGTGGCTATAATTATTATTACTGGTAATACGTCTCTTTCTTACCAGTCATAGAAATAGGGTTGGTTGAGAAAACTACGCGTGCTAAAAAAAAATCTCTTTAACTGGAAATTGAATACAAAAGAAAACACATGTGCCCTTTGGACTCTGATTTTTCATTCAAGTGGTAGAGGAGGGGTTGGAATTTGTGGAATGAAATGAGACACCATCAGGAGGATGTTTATTTTAATTTTATACAAAAGGAACGGGAAAGCGATTTACTTTACAGTAAAGAGCTGTACCTTCTCTGGCATTTCCACGCGTACGGATGGGTATACTTGAGGCAGATACGGTAACCTTATGTATTTATTACTGTGTTCTTTCTACAGACCATGCTGGTGAAAACACCAGGGCAATAAATCAGTGAACTCCAAAAGAGAGGGTTTTTTTGTTGGCCCTGGTGCAATGATAGGAAAGTCCGAGCCTTCTCAAGGGCATCCCTCTCTCACCCGGGGGACCCGGAGGACAGACGACCAGAAGCAAATGGCGCAGTCGTAGGCAGAGAGTAAAACTCATTCTGAATCTGTTCCAAATACCCATGCCTGCTCTGGTTTTCAGCAAAGCAGATATTTCCAAAAGAACTCCAAGGGGGATTTCCTGGATGTGAAAACACTAACCAATTCTCGTTTCTCTCATCTTTTGCTTTATTCCTTCCTTCCACGCTGTTATTGCGAAAAACTGGCAGTTAAATTCAATTGATTCAAAATATTCCGGATCCATATGGCCGCCAACCCTGGAGCTGAGGTGGCCATAGTGCCTCACTGCTGTTCTCAAGCATTTGCCTCTCCCCCAGTCCCCAGATGGTGGGAGTAGCATTTAAACCTCCTTTTCTCTGCCTTGTACAATAGACCTTGGCACCATTTCAACTGTTTACTCCGGTAATTAACAGCTCTGATACCACAACAATTACAACTCCTACACTCTCACCACAATAATGCTATGAATTAGTGAGAGCTAATGGCTGGAAGGTAGAGTGTTTCCAGACTGTGAGATCTGTGCATTTTTAGAATAAAATAAAAGGTACAAACAGCACGCTTGCAGTAGACAATGATTACCTAGTAATTAGTTTACACAAAGCTTCCTATTTAATGGCAAAACGCTGTAATTAACGTGTGACAGAAAATCAAAGGGTACTTTGTAAGCATATGAAAAATTAACACTGCAGGCCCATAGCTTTATGTACTGATTAGAAGCATATTAAATCAATAGGACACACAAACCAACAGCTTGTATAGCTGGTTATTATAGGTCCTTGGAAGGGGGACCCGGCTTTCATTTACTTGGGGAGGCAATTTCCCTTCTCCTGTCATCTTCCTCAGGCCCCAGAGAAGTACCTCAAACCCATCCCTGGCAGCTTTGTGAAAATAACCATTGAACTGGAAGAAAACATTCTAAGTCATTCTCAGAGATAAGGAAAAATATGTAAATGATTAAAGCTTTCCAATGATGGTGGTGACGTGCTGCTACACTAATTAGAAAAGACACCAACTGGAACCAGAAAATGAAGCAACTGGGTCTCAAGCTTGTGGTCAGAGCAAGCTGCACTTTGTCAGGTCAATGCCTCTTTAGTTGACATGTAGAAAATGAAAATAACTGGAATTATCTCCTACTTTCAAATGATAAGAAACCAGACTGCGGTCAAGGTTTATTCTTTAAAAGGCATTGCCTGGTAAATCAGGAGGTAGGCACACTTGGGTACCACAATTGCGTATCTTCAACAGCCACAACCCTATAGAATGATAATTGATACATAGAACACTATTCTGGAAGCTTACAAGAGGCTATAGGACCTTCTGAATCACCAGAGGGAGATTAAATTGTACATACTTATTCAATGTTTTATGGTAATATTGGTAATAACAGGTAGCATTTCTTGAAGGCTTATTGTGTGCTAAGGACATTGCTAGCCAATTTACAAAGGAATCTTATTTAATCCCCACCCCCTCCCCCCACCACCACAAGGCAGGTGCTAATATTATCCCTCTTTCCAGATGAAGAGGTAGAGACTTGGAGAGCGAGAAAGTGATTGCCCACGGTTCCCCTCTAGTGACCTTGATGTGCCTGGGCTACAGAACCCTGAGGAGCCAGACCACCTCCTGGTTATCCTGAATGTTCAATTATTCAGGCTAGTCTATTCCAACACTCGTTCAGCTTAAGAGGGAGTTTATCATGTCAACCTGGAGCAGGAGACTAAAAAAAACCCAAGCAGAGTATGTAGTTGCATATCCAAAAAACAAGGTTTGAAATGCCCACCATATTTTTGTTGCTACATTTGATCCTGAAGTTTGGCTAGTCTAAGCTTTGTGAGAATTTATTTACAGGCTTACTGAAATGATCACGCTGCTGTATTAAGTTGAGGAAGGCATTGAAAGTTCGTCACCCCCATGAACAAAGGGTGATGCCTAAAGCTCACTCTCATCACTCAAGAACATATATGGGTATGTGAGACAGTTGGGTTGCAAAAAGCTGGATCCTAGGGACTCCCTAGCAGGGGTTCTGCTTCTTTGCTGCTCTCTGGTGTGCCCTCCTACCTCTCCGCCATGCTGCGTTGTACGGGAATGTTTGTGTTTCCCACATCTCTGCAGAACGCAGAAAACCTGTCCCTCAGGGCAGCAGGTCACAATGGTAGGGACCCCGGGGGAGAGAACACTGCTCAGGGATTTTCAAACAAGGGGTCTTTTCTAAATGGCCTCACCCCCATGTGGCAAGAACACTGGACCAGGGGAGTGGATGTGAGATCCGGGTTAGGCACCATCATTTATTAGCTACGTGAACTTGGGCAAGTCACTTAATTACCTAAAGTATCGGTTTCTCCATCTGTAAACAGAATAACAATACTTATCATTGTGATGTGGAGGTAAATGACTAGAAACGTCAGGGTTTTTATGAGATTGAATGAAATGAAATAGTTCCTTAAAGGGCTGAAAGGCTTGGCACTCCCCAGCTGTCCTACAATGCTAATTATCATTATCATTGTTATTATTATTATTGAGAAATACAGGGAAATGTGAAGACTGTAACGTGTATATTCATATATCTAAGAAAATGCTTCATCTCCTGTGTAGGCCAGCATTCTGGCAGTTACTAAATACATAAAGATAATCTACGAAGTCAAGATTTTAATCTATAAAAAAATATAAAAAACAAATAACCATTCATATGGAGTTTAATGACTAGGGCAAATTATTACCTTAGTTTTTTTTCTTCATCTAGAAAACCTAGATTTTCTAATACCAATAGGTTGTTTTTGATATAAAAGATAAAAATAATAAATAAGGATGTGAAAAAAGGATCCTTTGCTAATAACCAAGTAATAGCAATTGGAAGATGCATTTTGACATCTAAATAAAAGTGCAAACAGTTCATCATATCCAGTGCTGGTAAGGTGGTGGCAAAACTAGTATGCTCATTCTCTGCTAGCAGCCTTGGAAACTGGTGCTACCTTCTTAGGAAGTAATGGGGCAACATATAGCAAGCCATTAAGCATTCTACTCCTGAGTCTTTCTCTGAAGGAAATCATTCAGCAGAAGTAAAAAGAGATGTATACAGAAACAAAAAAATAAAAAACAAATCTTTACTCTCTCCGTATGCTTTCTCCCCACTTCCCAAAAGTGGGAAAGAATATAAATTTTCAAGTTAGTTGAATGGTTTAATATGTTAGAGTAAATCAATTCGAGGGAATATCATATAGCCATCAATTGTGACCACTACCTATAAACGTGGAGAACGTTTAGGATCTGATGTTTAAATAGCATGTATGGTATCATTGTAGCTATAAGAAATAAATGTAGCACACTTGAAAATTAATACACAAAAATGAAAACAACTAAGTTTGGGGAAAGTGATTATGTACTTACTTGGCTAAATAGTTTTTTAATCTTATTATATTATCATTTAGCTTTTCTAAAAAATTATGTGCTTACAGGGTAATGGTTCTTTGGGATTGCCTAATATACCCGCCAAATTCAACATAAGCACCAAGCTCAGCCATCCTACAGCAGCTCCTGTGACCCAGAGGCAAGGGCATCTCAAGAGGTGGAGGTCTTCACAATAGAGTCATGGAGTTCTAAGTCATTGACTAGGTAGGTGATGATTCTCCTTCATACTTTTGTTTGCTGATTTCATTCTACAAGGAAGCAAAACAACTATTGTGGTTTATTCTACTTTTTTCTAGGTGTGGATGCCTTGAATTCATATTTTTAATTTTAATTTTAAGTAGTCTCCACACCCAATGTTGGGCTTGAACTCATGACCCTGAGATCAAGAGTGGCATGCTCTACCTACTAAGCCAGCCAGGTACCCCTGTATTTTAGTATTTTTAAATATAAATTGTTTTCCTTGGTGATCTCCAAATTAATTTCAGATGTCTAACGTACACAAAGGTACAAGTAAACATAAAACTGCTCTTGGGTGGGCTAAAATAGCAATATTATGTAGGCGCATTCAGGAGGCAATTCGATTTCCTTTTCCTCCTTTCCCTCCTAAGTAAGCCCTCGGCATCCTGTACTGTCCATCCAGGGAAACAAAGACCCAAAAAAAGGGCTGAACATAGAAATGCAATAGTAAACTGGCTTAGCTCTTTACATGGAGAAACTGCTCTAGAAATACCTTTTCTTGCAAAGCAACATTGCCAATAGCATCGCCAATAGACTGGCCACCAAGCCAGTCTCCCAGGAGTGAGGGAGGGAAGATTTATCCTTTAAAAAAGGAAAGAGGGGCGCCTGGGTGGCTCAGTGGGTTAAAGCCTCTGCCTTCGGCTCAGGTCATGATCTCAGAGTCCTGGGATCGAGCCCCACGTCGGGCTCTCTGCTCAGTGGGAAGCCTGCTGCCTCTTCTCTCTCTGCCTGCCTCTCTGCCTACTTGTAATCTCTGTCAAATAAATAAATAAAATCTTAAAAAAAAAATAAGAAAGGAAAGAAAGAAAAAGAACCACAAGAAGGGTGGGTACTACAGCAAATGTCTACCTGGGTCTCCCTACACTGTCCTGGGTAAGAGCGACCAAGAAGGCTTTTCCCCTACAAGCGTGCCTTCCTTTGTTTAAGCCTTTATTCCTACTAAAAGAAAAGAAATACCCCCAACTGGGGAGTGGGATGTTTGGAATGTGTGCAAGTGTGTGGATTCATTAAACCTTAACAAGCATTGAGTACTTAAGTGAGGGAAGTTTACTGGGACCTATAAGGGGTGGTAGGTTTTATCAGTTGACAGGGTGGAGAGAGAAATGTTGGTACCAAACCATCATGAAAACAAAACGAAGAGTTGAGCTCTGTTGCTGCTGTGGCCATCACATAACATTATGCTTTTCCTAAAATCACCTACATCGTCTATACTGATTTTTTTTTTTTTTAACGTGACTACAGCTTTTCCAGCATTTGTTGACTCCACGACTTTGTTTTGAGTCTCAATTGCAACCAGTCCACTAACTCTGGCTCTAAATTAGATAAGTAGGAAAAAAAAGATGATCTTTGTATTAGATCTCTGAGTCTACACTGAATCATGCCTACATCTAAAACCAATATCTGCATGAGATGCAAGAGAATCTCCAAACAGTTCAAACTCCCATAAACAGCACTGTTTTTAATCTGCTGCCTACCACATACCAATGAGAAAAATCATGGTATCATGTCATAAACTGCTATGCAAATGATGCTATTTGTAAGTATTAACATAATTTAGTGCTTACAGTCATATTCTCATTTCTAATAATTCTCCCAGAATGGAGTCTTTCTCTGGACTCTTAGCCTGCAGGATAGTCTTTCATCAAGAAGCTGAAATTTTTAATAACCTGCCAGCATATGTTTTGTATGTGCCAGGCTAGGCTTGATGACACAACATCTTCATTATCAAAAGAAACAGGTCTACCAACTGTAATAGGACATTAAAACATGCCTGTGCTCATAAAGTATTGCTTTGATGTCTAAATGTGCACCATTACCATGGTCTTCCGGAACAAAGGATAATTCTAATCCTAAATTCTCAGTAGCTGCACTCAATGGAGATGTCAGTTCACTTCTGCTCTGAATACAATTTCACTTTGAAGGCAAAAGAATGGCAATAGTCTCCTACCCCACCCCACCCCCAAAAATTCTCTTTGGAACTGCTTCACTTTTTATTTTTATTTTTGGCTTCCAACTATATCCTGGCTAAGCACCATCCCACACAGTATTAAACAGATCTCTGAGTAATTATTTTTTCCTTGTTAAGTTAAAAAATGACATAGATAATTAATTATTCAAGAGTTTCACATTTAATACTATTAACGCTAATGCCCAATGTATTTGGTGACAATTTAAAATGGTGTAGTTTAAAGTAATTGAAATTAAATAACGTGTAGTCAGGCTTTTAAGTGCAATTCAGCCATATGTCATTATTCCATATATTTTTAAACTTAAAGTCAAACATTTTAAATTTATCATAGTTTAGTATCAGGGAATTCTTTAAAAATTATTAGCTAGAAATAGTGAGAAAAATACCTTGCACACTAACATTTTGATTTTTTTTAAATAAAAGTCTTATTTTCATAGTTTAATCTCAGCAGTTTTGTTTTAAAAAGAAAATTGAAATAAATACACAATATGAAATAAAATCCAGTTTAACAAGAACACATGAGAAATCTCTATGGGCTTCAAAATTAAATACATTTTCTTTGTTTTATTTTTTTTCTAGAAGAGTAATTCACTTTGGTATCCCTTAAATAATATGTAAAAAGCTGGCCATGACAGGTTGTGCGTTTAGTCCATTCACTGATGGAGGAGGAAGAAAAGCCTGGAATAGATCATGGGGAGAACAGTAACATTTGTCAAAGGGAACTCTCTCTTCTGACTGTTCTCTAGATTTATTCATCATTTCACTTCCACAAGAATAATGTGGTTCTCTCTTATGCACCCCTCCCTTTCCATCACTTGTGTCTTTATTCACATACTGTTGTAGGGGGATGCTCAAAGCAGATAAAACTCACTGCCCAGCCCACTGCTATGTACATTGGCGGGGAAGGAATCAGTTAAGGGAATTTGCGCCCAGATTTTCCTCATCAGTTACGCTTTCATTAGTGTTAGCCAAAACAGAGATCTGACATTCAGAAAAGCCAGGGAGGTCTAGGCCTCTGGATGCAAAGTGAAGCAGCTTTAAAAATGGTGGGTTTAAGTGATATACGAAGCCATTAAAATTACCTTAATTATTAAGTAAGTTTGGAACAGGCTAAGACGTTGTACAATTCATCCTTCCCCCAGTATACATGGAAAAACCTATACACATCCACTCATATGCTAAGGCTTCTTCCCTATTATTTAGCTTTTGCTGGGAGATTTTCTGGCTGAGATGTATTATTTTCTCAACATCTCATAGGGACCAGCAGTTACATAAATTTCCTTGAACTGTCTTCAGAAACACATGACTGCTGACAGAATGCTTTTATACATTAGCTTCCAGGTGACAACCATTCACTACTAGAACTTGTCTCTCATAATAAAACACAGCTAGCTTAATAACAACACTCGTTAGAAGCAGATGATCGAGACCCACTTAGACCAAAAGATGAGATTTGTAATGCTATATGAATATGGTAAAAAAAAAAATTACTTCCTAATTACCATAGTCAACTTGAAGACTTTTAGGGCCCAAAAAGGGACATTTAAAATAACCTAATCATACGGGCTTCCAGTTATGAAGATAACTGGAATGAATTAGTCATAGGGATGAAAGTGACAGCATAGGGAATGTAGTCAATGGTATTGTTGTAGTGCTGTATGTGACAGATGGTGGCGACGCTTGTCCGTGAGTACTGCAAAATATGGAGAGTACCATTTGTACACCTGAAACTAATGTAACATTGGGTGGCAATGCTAACTCAAATTTTAAAAAATTTTAAAAATATACTAGAAATAATATTCAAGTAACTTGATCAAGCCCATTCACTTTATATATGAAGACTAAGGCCCAAGAAAGTCAAAATTGACACGCCTAAATTGACACGCCTAAGATCTCACTGCTGACAGGTGATGCAGCTGAGTCTAGAAGAAAGTGCTCTCACCTCCCAGCTGAGCCTTTTGCACCATCTCCTAACTGCTCGCAAACACCATGGGCTTATGTCAACATTGAACTCACCTGTGCCCATTTCTTCCTCCAGTTCTCATGGCCATATCTGCTCTTCTCCTGTAGGAACCACTTGTAGCACTGTAGATGGGAAGCAACGTCACAAAAGGCAGTCCCATTTCCTCCAAACTCATAGTCCATTTTAAAGAGCCAGCGTTGAATTTCCAGGTGATCTATGACCAGCTGACCTAGCTGTTCTAGCATCTGTGGGGCCCAAGACACAGCAATATTTAATATGGCTCATTTTCTGATTCGTTCTTATTGTATTAACTTAGTTGTACTCAGGTGTATTCAAATGGTCTCTTCGTTTGGTTATCTTCTAATTATTAAGACAGATTAGAAGTTTAAATGATATATATATGATGTAAAGAAACCACTAACCACTAGGACCAAAGGAGAGAGAGGGAGAGAGGGTGAGCATGAGCCGGCTGAGGGGCAGAGGGAGAAGCAAGCTTCTTGCTGAGCAGGGAGCCCCACATGGGACTCAATCCCAGGACCCTGAGATCCTGACCTGACCCAAAGGCAGACACTTAACTGACTGAGCCACCCAGGTACCCCTAGAGAATTATGTGTTTACTTACTGATTTTTCAAATGCTTTTTTTTTAATAGTTTCAAGTCCATAATGAGTTATAGTCTTGAGAACTTTAACTGTTTGGAGCTTTGCTGAGTTTCTAAATGTTATAACCTATAAAGGCTTAATTGTTTCCTCATTAGCGTACATGAAATGCATTTGTTTGGTCAGTTGGCCAAGTATGTCATAAGTATTATGTGAACAAGACAGATAAAGGAGATAAAACATTCATGAAAAACAACTATGTTTTAATTGAGACAGTATTTCCTCAAGAACTGGGCTCAATCCCATGGGAATGGGTGGGATTAGAAGTTGAAGCTTTACTATGACAACTATGGCCAACATTTAACTTTACTGAACTCTCCATAGGAGCCCGGCGTTTGGCTAGGCTCTTTTCATGAATTTTATCTTGGAATGCTCAAAAATGAAGCAGGCATCACTATTAGTTCCATTTTATATATGAATAATTGAGTTTCAGCTGATTTGTTATTTTTTAAAACATTTTATTTATTTATTTGAGTGAGAGAGAAAGAGAGGAGGGGCAGAAGAGGAGGGAGAAGGAGAAGTAGACTCCTTGCTCAGCAGGGAGCCAGAGGTGGGGCTCAATCCCAGGATCCCGGGATCCTAACCTGAGCTTAACCAACTGAACCACCCAGGTGCCGGGAGACTCAGCTAATTTAAATGACTTGCCCACAATCCCCAATCACCTGGTGTTAAGTGGAAAAGCAGAGACTCCACCCAGGGTGCTCTGATTCCAGCCCCTGTGTTCCTCTGCTCTCCACCATGCTGGACGCAGAGAGGTGCTGGAAGAGGGTGAGGTGAAGGAAGAAGTCAGAAGAGGAGCAAGAGAAGCAATTTTCCTTGTAGTCAATTAAGCCACTTCGGATATATTTGAATCAGGCAAAAGTCTATAGCCCAGATTACTTGATTATAAATAATACTCTACTAGTAGAGCCTTGGAGAAAAACAACCCATTAGATCATAGAATGATTTTTTGTCTGGTCTCCCTGTCAGATGTTCTGGTCTGTATTACCCATAAAGAAACAAAACAGTACTAAGCATTCTCTCTTCTGAGCTCTCTTTATGGTCCTCTGTACTTGGGGAGGTCTCTGTGACGCTCTTATTCTCTTGTCTTTGGATGATTTGCTCACCAAACAGATTTTTAAATTTTGGGGTTTTTTTAACCAAGGATTGTGAAAGGACTCGAGTCTGTAGTTCTGCTGAAGTCTAGAGCTAGAAGATTAAAATTATTTTGAGTAAAGACACAATCTGTTCTCCTGCGTTGTGTCTTTTCAGCAAATCTTCTGGGGGTGTTACACTACACAGCAGTATGGAAGTGATATCAAAATGGGTGTACTTGGGATCCCTGGAAGCCCCATGCAACCATGGGGTATTCAATTAGGGTGGAAATGGGATTGTCTTAGCTCCCTAATTATCAAGTAGTGTCTGCAGATAATTTGGTGTTTAAATGACAAGTACTCTTGTCTGCATACCATATGGCTATGAGCATAGCCTAGGAAGGTTTTGTAATGTGCCTTTCAAAGTTACATCCCTTCTTTCTCTAATGTGTTGAGAAGACAGATTATTTATTTATTTATTTTTAAAGATTTTATTTATTTATTTGACAGAGAGAGACACAGCGAGAGAGGGAACACAAGCAGGGCGAGTGGGAGAGGGAGAAGCAGGCTTCCTGTTGAGCAGGGAACCCAATGCCGGGCTCGATCCCAGGACCCTGACATCATGACCTGAGCCGAAGGCAGACGCTTAACAACTGAGCCACCGAGGCACCCCCAGATTCAATATTTAATCATACTTTGCTGTATCAGGATCACACTTTGCAGAAGTAGAAATGGTCTCTGGCTCTTAATATCTGATGAAATTCTCTTGCTAACGTTAAGGAAAGGTGTTCCAGGCTTTTGAGTGTCCTGGCCTTCATAGCCTTCGTAGCCATAGCCTTTTTCATTGTATGTTCAGATATATTGTATATTTGGAGGTTTCAACTACTAACAGAATTATTATCTGTTTCTTCCAAATCCTATTATTTGTTGCTGCTGAGAATCCTATAAATGGGTGTCTGTTGATGGATCCCCTACAGTAATGAAGAGGATCAATAGTATTGTAAAGACTGCACCACTGGAAAGAATTATGTGCTATCTTTAAGTGAAAATTGAACAGTGCTTTTAAAATAGCATCGCCAGTTTTGATTATTTAACCGAAGCTGTCGATATTTTATATGGAGCACATGTCAGAAAGGGAGCTTGCATGGTTACTTTATGGATCAAAAGAGGAAATGCTCACTGGGCTCATGCTAGATTTAAAAAACAAATAAATTACTTAATCATAAACCAAATGACTTTACGCTATTTCCAAACATTTTTCAATTTTCTATTTGAGTCTATCTGTTCAAAAGAGGTAATATATTTTTTAATTGCCATTTAATTTACGCTAGTATAGAGCAGAAGTAGAAAAACGTTGGCTGCTAAAATCCAGCTGATAGTCGGGAATATTTATTCACCTAAATTAAAATAATCACAGCTTTCTTTCACCGGCTTTAAGTTTATGATGCACATCGGTAAAAAGTCAGTGTTATTGATTCATCACCATCTGCAAATTCAAAACACTAACACACTCAGATTCGGTAGGGCAGTCACTATCTGGAAAAATCTCAATGGAGTACTTTAATTCTTGATGACCTCAGATGTATGTTTTCAAACAAGTGGAGGGGAAGTCAGTGAGGACTTGGTTTATCGTGATACGATTTGCACATGCCATAGGTTAAATGACATCCCTCAAATCCGAGTTGTCTACAAGGAGGTTTTCCTGCTTCTGAGTACCAGCATGAGAGGGAGGTTTTATTGCTTTCCACAATGAACTGCATACAGTTCTAAAACACTTCCTAGCAAAGATGGCCCAAATTCTCATCAAGTCAAGGTGAAAGCAAGACTTCCTATAAATCTTGCACACTCATTTTAAAGTTTTGAAGATGGTTTCGTGTAATGGACACATGTAAAATTATAGTTTGAAAGTGCATTTCACTTGTCTCCAATCTCTCAGCTGAGTATTCCACTGGGAAGCAGAGTCGAGCAATCCCCTTTTTACCTTCAAATTCCAGTGGAGAATAATGGCGGTCAACAGTGGGGCACACCAGCTCACGGGGAGCCTCTGTCTCACTCATTAAAATTGCCTGTGCTGGCTTTTTCCACACTCTGTCATCTTCAAGAGTAACTTCCTTCATGAGCCCACGTATTGCCCAAGTACACTCTAGCTAGACAATTTTAGGGCAATTTAATAAGTTAACAATACCTTCAGACTAGTCTCTGAGAAGTACAATTTGTTGAAAGGCTTGATTTGGGGGGCTCAGCCGCTATGACGTTCGGAGTGTCATGATCAAGCGACTGAGGGAAGGAGGAGGATCCTTAAGGATCATCCCTCACACACCGCTTCATTGCACACCGTTCTTTAGGTTCCTGAGAACTGGGTGCCTGCGGTAACGGTGACTGGCTGGGAGTGACGGTCAAGAGATGTACTGAAACAGAGGTTAGGGAATGTTCACACCCATTTGTCTTTCTATTTCTTTCTTGTAAAAAAAAGGTAGAGGTTAAATGGGAGAACACCTGCCGGAGCTGACTCCAAGATCATTTCTAGTGACTAATATTATAGTTCTCTAAATAGTTGGGATCCTACCTGTCTGCTGAAGGAATTTGGACCTGGTGCAAAACAAAGACACAGATGCAGGTTGTTTTATTCCAGATCTGTTTCCTGTCCTCTTCCTGGGATTTTTCTCCTACTCCCTTTATGGCCCTTTCCTGAGGAGCCAAAGGATTGTTTTACAGGGCCAAGGACGTGTGCAGCCCTCGGCTTATAGGACCTCTGCAACCTGATTCGGCAGAAAGGCTCGCCTTTCCAAACCTGATCCTTTTCACCCAAACTGACTCTTACATTTCTTAAGTCCTCCTAAATGACTGGCTAGCTAATATGATGATCAATTAATCCATGTTAAGGTGATAAATACTGAGAGCAAATGAGTACATCAACGGGGCCTTCATTGGCTTAACCCAAATGAATAACTATCTTGAGTAATTCCCACAATTTCTGCAAGGCCAAGAGGAAGATACTTTGAAACACGAAGACCTAACGCAGACCCCATCAAATAAGTTAAGCATTCCATGTATTCCTCATTGGGTTAGGGCTGGCTCCAGAAGGCCTGAAGTTCCCACAAGGTCACTTGAGAAGAGCCTCCCTCGTCCACCCCGCATACCTGTTGGTGATGACAGATGCCATATACTCCAGGAGGGACGGGCACATTGGCGCTCTCAAAGACCCATTTGCTTCCAGACTTGCTACTGTAAAGATGAGCTATTTCAGGCTCCGGACCCAGGATGGGTATGTTTAACATATCCGCCACAGCCAAGTCATCTCTGTGCAGGAGCCCACTGACAATGTAGGCCTCTTTTCCTTGGATGAGATTTTTTATTCTTTTGATCGCCTTGGGACTGTACATCAGGTAAGTGGCCAGGCACATATGATGCTTCTGCGGGGAGACCGTATCATTCTTGTTAAAAGGTGTTCTTTTTCTAGTCCATACGCCCAATTTATAATGTTGCACACAATAAATGCATTATTAATAGCAGGCTGGGTTGTGACCTATCCTGTTGTTTAGCAGTTTAAATTGATAAAAGCTGTTGGGGTGAGGTTCCATAATCGCTCACATCTTTAGTGCATTGGAAATGGGCTCACTGGGAATAGAACTAATTACTACACATCTGTATTTATTTGATCCACGTGGAATTATCCTTCTGTCAGAAGGAAAAGAGGCTGGCGGCCTTTGGATAATAGTGATTCATCTCTGCAACACTTCTGGAATGGTTTAATACTAAAGCGTCTGGAAAATCAATACAAAAAATGAAGAAAAAAGCCTTACAGTATGCTTCACTCTACGGGATTCCTAATCTGGCTACTCTTTAAGTGACTGGGTAGGCAAGGGGTGCACGATACTCTTTTTCCAAAGTTCTACCACCAAGTCCACTTTAGAAAATATGTACTTTTATAATGATTATTTTGGTTTTTAGGCAACACTCTGGACAGGATTCATGGATAGAAAATATTTGAAAATTTCAGTGAGTCTTAAATTTATTTTTCAAAGGAAAACTCTCTATTTTTGACAGTTTAGACCTTGCTCAATAATACATGTGACCACTCATTCAATTGAAATAAATAATTCTGGCATGTCTAGGAGAGGCAGAGGACAGAGCCGCCTGGTCAGCACACACCGAAACCAGTAAAGCATGTCTCTGCATTTTAGGAGTGGGGACACAAGTGAGTACAGTCAATGGATAACTAATACAAGGCAGAGAAGGGCCATAAAAAATTACAGAGGGCTCAGAGGCATGGAGGAGGGAGGCAGAGGCCATGTGCTGGTGGAGACAGCAGAGAAGGCAAATTACTAATTCTCCTTGGACCTCGGTTTCCTCATCTGTAAAATGAGTATAACAATAATACCCAACTCATAGGGATGTTGCAAGGATTCAATGAGATAATTCATGAAAAGCACTTACATAATAAGCACTTAATGAATGTTAGTTCATATTATTATTACGAAATTATAGGTTGGGGTCAAGATGAATTTTGAAGGATAGGGAGGATTTAGTCAGGTGAGGATGGGCATACGAAAGACATTAGCCAAGAATGGAATATGAGAACCCAAGACTGCTCATTTCCTCTAGAGAGGAGGGCATCATGGCACATGAGAAAGTGCTGGGGACTTGGGAGTTCTGGCTTAGAATCCAGCTCTGTCACTTTTAAGCTACCTGAACTTGGGCAAGTGATTTACACTTCCTCTGACTCCGTTTCTCCAGCTGTTTATTTATTTATTTATTTTTTAATTTTTTAAAAAGATTTTATTTATTTATTTGACAGACAGAGATTACAAGTAGGCAGAGAGGCAGGCAGAGAGAGAGAGGAGGAAGCAGGCTCCCTGCTGAGCAGAGAGCCCGATGTGGGGCTCGATCCCAGGACCCTGGGATCATGACCTGAGCCGAAGGCAGAGGCTTTAACCCACTGAGCCACCCAGGCGCCCCTCCAGCTGTTTTTTAAATATATATATATATTTAAAAAGATATATTTATTTTATTTTAGAGAGAGATTGAGAGCAAGTTGGGGGAGGAGCAAAGGGAGAGAATCCCCAGGCAGACTCCCTGCTGAGTGGGGAGCCAGATTCAGGTCTCGATCTCAAGACCCATGAGATCATGACCTGAGCAGAAACCAAGAGTCGGATGCTCAACTGACTGAGCCACCCAGAAAGCCCCAGTTTCTCCATCTGTTAAATGGAAATAAAAATACTTACCTGTTGGCTTGCTCTAAGGATAAAATAAGATCATTAATATGCTACACCTGTTATAATGCATGGCATTGAGTTGATATTCAATAAATGGTAGTAATTATTGTTACGGAGAAAAACTCTCTTTTTAAAAATAAAGTCATTAAAAATACCGTGCAAGGGGTGCCTGGGTGGCTCAGTGGGTTAAGCTTCTGCCTTTGGCCTGGGTCATGATCTCAGGGTCCTGGGATCGAGCCCTGCATCAGGCTTTCTGCTCAGCAGGGAGCCTGCTTCCCCCTCTCTCTCTGCCTGCCTCTCTGCCTACTTGTGATCTCTGTTAAATAAATAAATAAAATCTTTAAAAAAAAATACTGTGCAAATTATATAATGCAAGATGCCAGTGTCTTAAGGGAGTTAAGGGATTTTGTAGACTTGCACCTACTTCCCCAGTTCTGATCAAAATTATCTACTGAACATGGCATAAAAATGCAGAGAAATGCTAAGCAACTGTTTCCGGGAATGTTAGCAGCACCAGTTTGCAAATTGTTAGAAGGTGTAATGATAAGTATGGGAGAAAGAGAACGAGGAAAGCCCCTGGGTTTCAGTCCCGCCTGAATTTGTAACTTGCAAGGTGATTTAGAAAACTCGACCTTTCTGAGCCTCAACCCCCATATTCAAATAATGCATCGACTAGAAGTCTCTAGGGTCCTTCCATCTCTGAAATAACTTTCCCTTTAAACCAGAGCTCTTCTGGGCTTACTGTTTAATGGGTACAGAAATTCTGCTTGAAATGTTGAAAAAGTTTTGCAAATGGATAATGTGATGGTTGCACAACGGTGGGAATGTACAAGCCACTGAACTGCGCACCAAACATGATTAAAATGGTAGATTTTATGTTATGTGTATTTTGCCCCCAATTAGATAAAAACACAAAAAAACAGAGCCCCTCTGAGAAGAGGATGTATATAGTTTACACTACGGGGCCCCTCTTCCAGGGCAAGTATTCTATTCTAAGCTCTTAGATATAAGCCACATGCCTTTTCTACCATAATTTAAATCCATTTGCAACACCTACTTCGGAGAATGTCTAGGAAACCCAGTGCTCAACTAGACAATGGCTGGTACCACCTCTTGAGTCTGTGTTTCCCATCTGGTTAATCACCGTCTTTTTTCTGTGTTTATCTCACCCCTTTCCATGCCCCACAGATTATTCCAATGAGGAAAGGTAAACAAATTAAATATTGGGGAGAACTGGGGACTTGAGTCATAATATATGTCACACAGTGGGCTTTACAGGGTACCTAGAAGAGTGTTTCGAGGTGGCCGTGCTCTCAGTGTCAAGGTTACAAGACCAAAACCTCTGATACTATTCTCTTGTTTGACTCACAGAACATTGTACCAGTGAACAACTCCTCTTTTGGAAGTGAGGAAATGGAGGCTCGAGTGATTTGCCCAAAGTCACACAGCTAGCAAACAGCAGAGGCAGGATTGAAACCGGGTACTGGCACAGTTTCTTGCTACGGTTAACGCAACTTCTCCCATTCTCCAGACCGAGTAGTGAAGGTCTGGTGAGTTTATGAGGTGTGATGAGGGGGTGGCAGATGCCGCGATAGAGCCTAATGTTAGGGTTCTGAGCCACTTCCAGCCAGGCTGGGTTTCTGCCTCCTCTGCTGGCGAGCACGCAGCCGGACTCTGGTTTATAGTCATCTGTGGGCCTGCCTTGTTCTTCAGGCAAGATGGCCCCATACTATTGTGTTCGCTATGTGTTTAGTAAAAATTTGAATATGAGTGAGTGATGGCACAGGACACGTTACTGACCGCGGGTCTTGTATGACCATTGAGAGAAAATCAGGATTATCAGATCCAGGCCGCAGATTAGCGCAGATGACAAAAGTCTAAAATGTTCCTCATTTCATAACATTGTTACATACATTTGATTTATCACCGCTAATTTTTTTTTTTTTGACCTGAGACAAAAAGTACTTGTTTGGGATGTCTTCGTAAACATTAGAATGCTCAAAACCGGACGTGATGACTTTATAAGAGCACTTTTTACCATTACAGAGTCAAGCATCGTATAGTAAATTGGAGAGATGTACAAACAGATTTTTGGCACGCTTTAAAAAAAAAAAATCTCCTCAAAGCCATCCATTTGAATGAAAATCAGCATGGATACAGTCTCTGTAACCCATTAAAAGGAAATAAAGCAATAACTGAACATGAGCAGGAACTGATGTGCAAGTGAGAGTTTAATTTTTGTATTTTAAAAAGTTGATTGCCTATGGATGATTAATTACTCAAATAATTTAAATTTAAACTATGAGAAGTAGTAAGCACTTAAAATATTCCCTGCTCGTTTCTACTCACCAAGAGGCAGACCTAACTATAAATGTGACTATGAATGTGACTCAGGGCATCTGTTAGTATCAATTTGAGCTTAGAAGCTCAAGAGTGAACCTCAGGGCACCTGTCTCAGCTAACAGGAGTGTAGAGCTGGAAGAGTCTTTGAAATGCCCTGACCCATCATCTGATTGTATAGATGAAGATCAGAGGACCAGAAAGGTAAAGGGAGCTGCCCAAGTCACAAGGTCATCCAGGAGCAAAGCAATCGTTCCAATTCATGATAGTGTTCTGGGGCTGGACAGATTTTGGTTCATACTCTGACTCTACCAGGAACTTTGGACTAGAAAATGAGACTTGGTTTCCTCAGCCATAGAAGGAGATCGATCATTTCTGTATTGTTGGCATTGTGCGGAGGACCAAATGAAAAAAATGTGTGCTAAGCATTTGATAGATGTTGCTTGTGCACTCACTTTCCTGCTCCCAAATTAGTGCCCCTTTTCCCATTCCATGCCTCTTCGATGTATATGGACTTTTCAGATGTGCAGAAACTCCTTATCAGCAGCTACCAGGCATTAGCTCCAGTTTCTGGCTGGATAAAATCGGGAAACTAACTACATGGTAATGATAGCTTTTCCTTCCTTGCTTTCTAGTGTCCACTGTGACCATGCCACTGAGGCCAGGGGATAGCTAGGAAGCACCAAGCAATCTTTACACTGATGGAGGACGTTGGGAGGTTCCTCAGAGCATCAGTAAGTGGTGATTATTTGTTCCCTGTCTTTTCTCTTGTTCAGCCTGCCCCTGCACCCTCCTCCATAGCCAACCAGTGCCCATGAAACAGAGCTAGGCAGAGAGCTGGGGTAGTGGGGGGAACATTGAAGTGTCTAGTTATGAAGAAATAAAATGTTCATCTTGATAGAAGAGAGTAAATCCTGAAGACAATTCACTGAGTATACTAGCAAAGCAGAAACATTATTCCAAACCTCCTCAGCCCTGGCAGGCCTTTTTTGGGAGGGGGTTTGTCACAACATGGGGCATCGAAGGGTTAATGGGTAACAACGACACAGAGATAGTAAAGCATGCTGTTGGTTTCTTTGCCGATAAATAGAGCATTGATTTTGGTGGATCCCACTTGTGAATGGAAAGAGCTATCTTTAGCAGTAAATTCAGACCCTTAATTATACAAAAAAAAAATGTCTCCTCAAAACCGTACTGTCCATTAGGTATTGAAATATTGGTTGTTGAAAATGGAAAGTTTAAATTCTTTTTTTTTTTAAGATTTTATTTATTTATTTGACAGAGATCACAAGTAGGCAGAGAGGCAGACAGAGAGAGAGGAAGGGAAGCAGGCTCCCTGCTGAGCAGAGAGCCTGATGTGGGGCTCAACACCAGGACCCTGGGATCATGACCTGAGCCGAAGGCAGAGGCTTTAACCCACTGAGCCACCCAGGCGCCCAGGAAAGTTTAAATTCTTGTTAAAACATAGAGAAATTCATTTCACACTATCTCTTGCACTGCCTTGTTCTGGAACACTGCCCTTGTGACTCCATGAATTTCCCAAAACCTCTTGGGCGGGGATGGAGTTCCATTTAGAATTCATCCCATTCATTAAAAATCAGTACAAGTTAAAAAAAAAAAATCTGAACCTCATTCATTATGAACCCTGTGATATGGTGTATCGGTCCAAACTCGCTTGAGGAAACAAGTCTAGGGAGTAACAAAGCATAGCGGTGTGGAAATGAGAAAACGGGGACCCTGGTTGAGGTTCTGTCTCTAACAAGCTTGGTGACCATGGGTGGGCCCAGCCTTTCTCTGTCTTGGTGTCCTCCACACAAAATTAAGGAAAAGGAACTGGAGAGGTTATAAATTCATCTACTTGATGGCAGCACCCAGCCGCTGCAATTAAATTTCAGCTATAGAGAAACTGGGCAAGAGTAGCTCAACTAAGTCTGGGAGTTAAACTGGGATATTTATTTCCTACAGTCCAACTAGTAGTCTAATCAGTAAAGCTGTTAAACTTGCAATAATATTTCACTGATGTGTACCAGAGCGTTGCAAGTTATAAAATTTCCAATTTAATTTTACTGCATCCCTGAAGCCGTAGTAATTAGAAGACAAACTCACAGGGAAGATGTTTATAGCTTCAGGGGTGATAATTTTGAACCTGTCCTGCAGGTCACTTCTGTCCTCAAGGTTCCCTGATTTGACAGCTGCCTGTAGACTCAGGAGTTTATCGTAATATAGCAGTAACTCATCGTTCATCTGATGGGAGCAGATGTAGATGACGCTCACATTGGCATCTAAAAACGACAGACACAATGTTAATTACTGGTATAAAGGTAAATGACATTCTGAACTCTGGCATTGGATTGATGTTGCACAGTTTAAAATAAAGACCATATCCAAAGCCACACTGAAGTTAATTTAGATTGGTTTTGTTCAGATCTTCACCATTTAACTGGCTTTTTTGCATTTTAGCATTTCTCTAAAGAAAAGATAAATAACATCACCACCAAAAACAAACAAACAAAAAAATAGACACAATGATTCCTTCAGAAGGAGGGCTGTGAGGTACTATGGAAGTGTGTTTCAAATAATACATAGGGATTTAGCTCCAGAACTACCATTAACATCAATGGGAATTGCATAGTGCTTTAAAAATTTATCCCATTAACTTCAGTAAATTATAAAACAGAGCTATTAACTTTAGAAAGCTGATGAAGTTGCAATTTCTTATTCTGCCTGGACTTGGCAGGGCCAATTCAGGGAACATCCTGTCCAAATAAATGGTCTGATTATGACCATAGCAATGATTATTTCAGGAAACCAACCTTTTCCCTGCTCCATTCCCAAAGAGGAGTATATTACTTAAATAGGACATCTAGTGATTCTTGGTTTAAAGGAAACGCTGTCTTAATGTAACTGTTTTTCTTCTTGAGATGAGCTCCTTCTTATGTACATAGAAAGGAATCCTAATTAAATATCCCACCCAAATGGGAGAGTGAGATGAGATTACCCACTCCAGGCTGCCGGGTTTTAATATTTTAAGGACTTGGGACAGGGAATCAGCAGCCAGTGGAGTCATTCATTCATTCATAAAATAACAGGTTGATCAGTAGGGGCAAAGCACTTGGCTAGACACGGAGAGAAATGAGGACTCAAAGCAGCCGGGATGCTGTCCATGAGGCGCGACCATTTCACGTGCACAAGCAGCCATCAAACAAGGGAGAGAGTAGCGGACCCAGGAAGCACGTGGAACAGGTCCTTAGGGACGTTCAGGGGAGGGAGCGCTGTAAAATGTTTCTTTGGTCAGGTGGGGCTGAGAGGGGATTTGAAGACTCCTCTGTTCAGTCAGACAAGAGTATCTAGAATACAGACTGATTAAATTCCAGCTCTGTTACCTGGGAACGCTGGGCACAGTATTTAACCTTTCGAAGCATTGGTTCTTCATCTCCAAAATGGAGAAGAAAATCACCTGGGTCGTAGAGTTTTGAAGAGTATTAAAGGAAAGAACATCTATAAGGCAGCTGGCTTTATAGATGTTCAACGTCTGGCACATAGTAGGTACTCAGTAAACAGTGCAGATGTAGGGATCTGCTGCAGGGCCCACCCTGACTAGGGGAACCAGCAGTGATTCCACACCCTGCCCTCCACACTTGGGCTCCTTTTATCAGCGCCCCCAAGATTTAACATGATTTAGTAGCCTCTGTCATTTCTTCCCACTGTTTCAAATCTATCAATCTCGTGTTTCCAAACTCTATAAAGACAAGATGTATGCCCTGTCTTGTATTCCCCCAAGCCCTGGTACAGTAGGGAGTACACAGGAGCCCCTCAGGATAGGCCTGGTGGTAGACCGAAGGGGTTTGGGAGGATGGAGAGATTTGGGAAGTAGAAAATCTCACACAATCAGTGAGATCAGTGGGCTGTGGGAGAAATCCTCCCCCTTGGAGAAGCAGTGTCCTCCATCCAAACTAGCCCCGTGCTGAGCCCAGAGGAGGTGCTCCATAAAGGTAAAAATCTAAGCAGCTCCTATTTAATTTTGAAATCAACTTGCCACATACACCTCAAAATAAATTAACTGAGGAGACAGTAAATAACTTGTATTCAGTTGCTGAATGACCATATTATTTATCCCAAACCTTGTGTTTGCAGGAGGAGACTAGGGTCTTACCAAACTAAGGGAACCTCACAGCCCTCCATCTGAAGGAATCATTATGTCTGTTTTTTTAGTGGTAGTGTTATTTATCTCTACTTCAGAGAAACACTCAAGTGTGAAAAAGCCCGTTAAATGGTGAAGATCTGGACAAAACCAATCTAAATTAACCTCAGTGTAGCTTTTGGATCTGCCCTTTATTTGGTTTTAAAAACCAAACTGGGATTTTTTTAAGTATCAAAAAAAAAAGTCATAAAAACAAACAATGAAAATAAAGACTCCACAGATGAAGAAAACTGAATTTTTCTTGGGAAGCAATTTGTAGGTTACAAGTGACAACAAATCATTTTGCTAATCTCACCCTCCCTGTGCATTTCTGGCAAAGGAATACGTATCACTAACACGAATGTCCAGTATTTGCTTGTGTATTGGCAAATGTTCAAAATTAATTGACAGGTAATTTTGGAAAGCAATTAATATGAAGACAAAGATTGTTTTGATTGCTAGTCCATAGTCAATAATGGTCACTGTCTTGCTTAACTCGTCTAGGAATTGAAAATACTAGTAGCCATTGGGGTCTCCACCTGACACCCTGACTTCACCACCAATAGCCAAATGACAGGTCTTATCAACCTAATCAGATTCTCTTTGTTTCCCCTGAATAAGCAAAAAGTCAACACACTTCATTAGGAAACAATGGAATAAAAAAAGAGATGATCATTTATTCTTACATAAAATTACTAATTTTCCTAGTTTCTTCATATTCTTAAAAAGTTCACAAGCGAGTACTTTTTCTACCTTCTAACTACCGTTTCTAAACTTCCATTACTCCCCTTGAAGGGATTTTGGGATCGGATAGCTCTATCATGAAGACAGCATACCAAAAAAAGGCATTTGGTTCATGGTCTCTTAGCAATGTTTGTATTAGCAAAATTTTCCATTGCAGGTAAGACATGGACTGAATTATTGAATTATTTAAAATAGAAGCCTCATCCTTTCAAGTGTTTTCTAATAATGAGACTTGTAAAGAAATTCTTTGGTGATGGTTTGTGCTATATATAGAAGGGTATATAAAAAGCTAAAGAAAAAAATTAATTCAAATAAATTAGAGCAAAGTCTGCCCTCTGCTGCACTTCAGTGGTTTCTACCCAGTCAGGTTTTTAGTTGAAATAGCTCAGCACTAACAAATCAATCTCAAGTCATTAAAAAAAAATTTTTTTTGTAACGCTGAAAAACAGTATTAGTGCCTACATAATAGATTAAAGCAATTACACTATTATTATTTTAGGACACTGTAAATTTCTAGTACTGATGTATTTTTGTTACCAAATGGCATTTATAAAATAATAATGATGCTGAAATATATATGAATCATGTAAAAGTATGTCATTCCAGGGAGCCAGCTAAGTTGGTCATATTTGAGAATTTAAAATTCTTCCTTGTTTTGCGTAAATAAGGGCCATAGAGGTTATATTTCGGCAAAACGAAGAAGTTCTTATTTGGTAACTAATAAAAACCCAGTTTTTGTTTACCCTGAATTTCTGGCCCGTACTTTCTAGACTGATTTAGTATTAGTGCTTAGCCTTAGCGACCTTGCGTTAAGTCTAACCTGAGCCTTAGTCTTAAATAGCACCGACCAGGGCATTACTGTGTTCTTACCTGGCCCACTTGGTGTCTGATTTAGAACTGACCAAGCCAGTATCAGAGCCTGAACTTTACGAGGCTGTATCTCACATCTGAGGTCTATATTTCTAAGAATTCCCTCTACTAGGCACTTTCTGTTTTTTAATAATTAGATGATATACATTTAAATAAGAGCTTCTTTAAAAAAATTCTATCTTCGCATCCCTCTTAGTCTCATAATGAAAACAATGCTTTTCATTTCTGATACCACCTTCTACTTATTCCCCAGATAACATAATCAACAATATTGACACAGATAATAAAATATTGGCTTCCCTCACTGCCGGAGTCAGGAAATGAAGAGGATGGGAGGCCATAGGAAAGAAATCCTTAGAATTTGGAAAAAAAAAAAAAATAACCCAAATAAATTAGTTAAACATGTCATTTTTTAAAAAATTCAAGTCAATGCCACTATAAATCTGTTGTTTAAAACAAAACGTTTAATTGCCCCGGCAGTAGATTAGAAATCCACACTTCTTCCTTGCAGGGAAAAAAAAATAAGCAAAAATTCAACATTTTTATCCATATCCTCTGATAAACATTCCAGAGCGTCACTCGTGTGTAAGTATTTACTGTACCTAAGACGTCGCACAGCCTCCCCAGCTGCATATTCTGCAGCGTGTTGAAGTCATCAATATTTTGTCGCACAGGCAGAGAATATCCTAAAAGGCAAACAAGGTGTCAAAACGCAGAAAGAGCAAATCAGCATGGCAAAATGGCACACTAGGATTTCCAGGGGGTCACAGTCCGCACTTCTAGGAAAGCATTTTCTCTGAAGCATCTTGCAGATGAAGTCTAACTCCTAAGAAAGAAGTCCTTGCTTCTCAGGGGATTAAGCATCATTCTGGAAGATTTGCTAAGCAGCATATTCTGCAAAAGAAGAGCTCGTATTTTCCAATGCCAGCAAAATCACTGGGAACCAAGATTATAAAAACATGGGGACAATGTCTGACATAGAACACGAATGTTCAAAACAACATTGAAGAAAATTATGCTCGGAGTTAAACACACACACAAACACACACACACAACGGTGTTGGCTCTTTTAACTTATGCTTCCTGTGTGGCATTTTGAAGATGTGTCCCCAGAATCGTTCTAAACTGACACACAGATTTCAGAGAAACCCCTTGCTGTCAGGAATATGTATTTAAGTAATTCCAAATACTAAAGAAATACGCTTCTGCTCACATAGTCAAAAGAAATTTAACCTTTAAAAGGCAATAAAGGTTAATGCAGCTACTTTGTCGGTACTGATAGAAGTCCTGTGGTTTGTCTTCATGTCCACTGGAAACAGAGCAGAAGGAAAAACGCTTGTGCATTACTCTTGTCCAAAACTAAAAGAAACAACAGCGGCAACTCTTCCTGCTGGTATGTCAGGGGTTAAAAAAAAATAAGTGGATCAGAACATGAACTTAAAAGGCATGCATACTCACAAGCAGGTATAATTGCTTATGTGAAATTCAGCAACTGTTGGTGCAACTTTTTTTTTTTTAAGTAAAATTGCTTTTCACATTTTGAAGAGATGCTTCAATGCCTCCTGGTGGTTAGTGAGCCCAAACACATGTTTCAAGTTAAACTGCTATAGATAAAGTGATTTTCAATATTACATCTTTGAGATGTGACACAGATTTCCTTTTCAGCGTAAGGAAAACTATAGCAATTCGTGCAACAGGGCTTCAGATCAAATGCACTCTGATAATTGGCTCTTTGCTTTGATGTCAGTGTTTAAAAACTAGACGTGGTCTGGAAATTAAATGAGCTTACAATTCATCTTAAAGTCTCCCTTTTGCTTTATGCAGATGAACTTAAGACCTGCAGAGGCAGAAGGACAAATAGCTTGTTCGAGTTATTTTTGAAAAATTATCAATTTCTAAAATAGTTTAGGGAAGCGCTCCACATATGAAAGTTAGTGTAGACTGCTACAAACAATGCCATTTTTACGTGTGACCACAGAACTGGCACGCTTAGGATTCTGCATGTGTCTCATTCTATCTATACTCAAATAAATGTTTAGGAAGATGTCTTGTGAATAACTTCTATATCCAAACTATAAGAAGGCAGGAAAAATGCCTAAAGAATAAAGTATGATTAAGACAAATGCCAGAGAATGTTCTGCGGATGCATTTCCTTTCAAAAGTAAAGATAAAAGGCGGTGGGAGAGATGTCTCATTAAGATGATGTCCAATTTAAAATATAAAGGATGTCTGATCACTTTGTTGCCGCATGTTGAGTAAGTCTGTGTTTCAATCAAGTGCTGGAGGTCAGGTTTCCAACAAATTACTTGGTACCTCTGTTACCACTGATCAAGGATGCATATGAAATGTCTATGCAGAATTATGACAGAACTGGTTACTTGGTTAACCCTACAAATACACCCATTTCAAAGAACTGAATGTTAGCAATCTCAGAACACTGTTATAGAAGATCACACGAAGTAACAGATACGAAGACATTTTGTAAACTGTAAAGTGCTGTGCAAACATAAGGTATTTTAATGTTATGGGGTATATGTGCTTCCAAAGCCCCTAACAACAACAAATCCTGTGAAAAGCAACAGACCATTCTACATGGACAAGATACAATGCAGTGAATGTTGCCATCAGCAGAGCAGAAGTTGGGAGTCAATTTTTTTTTAAAGTCAGATTTATTATGTTGCGTACACCCAAAAAAGTATGTGTTGACACCCAGATGAAAAGATGCTGTATGTATGTATATAAATCCAATAGTGACTTGCACATAAGCTATCGGCAAGGATGTTGTGGCCTTGGGGAACTCAGCAGACCTGCCTAGTGGCAATGCACTATCATACTTCTGAATACAATCTGTAGAGACACGGGTACTTCAAAGGTCAGCTGGAACCATGGGGGAGCTTTGAGACACATTCTACTTCAACCTGTCACGCTGAAGATAAGAAAAACCAGAGTAAGTGCCTTGTCTCTTGTCCAAGATCACATAAGCCTACAAATTACTATACAGTTCGGATAGGACGTAGTTAGCCCTTGCATAAATGTGGTTGCATTAAAGAAGAGAGAAGAAAGCCTCGATAAATGTGAGCAGAGAATTCCAGAAGGGACGAAGAGCCTCTGCTTCCTTTCTCACTTTTATTTCCAGTTGTTGCAGCAGGCCGAATAATGGCCCTCCAAAGATGCCCATGTCCTCATCCCTGCAACCTGCAAATACCTTAGGTTACATGGCAAAGGGAAAATAAAGTTGCAAATGGAATTAAGGTTGCTAACAGGCTGACCTTAAACTAGGGGGATTATCTTGGATTATTTGGCTAGACCCAGTCTAATGACTAGTCCTTAAAAGTGGAAGAGGGAGGCAGGAGAGGAGAGAGTTAGAGAAGATGTCACCATAGAAGAAAGGCACAGAGAGATGCTTGTTGCTGGCTTTAAGGATGAGAGAGAAAGGGGGCCAACGGCTCTCTTCATTCATGCCTTTGTGGGCAGCTTCTAGAACCTGGAAGGGGTAAAGAAACGATTCTCCCCTAGAACTTCTGGAAAGGAGGGCAATCCTGCTGACCCCTTGATTTTAGCCCCTCTCAGACTTCTGAACTACAGAATTATTGCTCCAAGGTAATACATTTCTGTTGTTTAAGCCACTAAGCTTGTGGGAACTTGTTAAAGGGCGATAGAAAATACATACAATGCCTACCTTCCATCTTCTCCTTTCAACTTTTATAGAATGGGTTCTCTGATCTGGAGAACTTGTGGGAATTTAAAAAATGGTGAGTGGGACCTGTGGCTTTTTCTAGGTCCTCATCAGCCTAGAAGAAAACAGCACTGGCATAAAGGGGCACTCTTTCTTCCTTATCACTTGAGAGAGGGACCCAACCGTTTTCCTTATGGCCATCACCGTCACATGCGAAAATATTTCTCCTTTGATAGAGTGTTCTGTCGTTTCTTAAAATGTTATCATCTGTGCTTCACATTAAAGGAAGGATGCCTGAGAGATGCCTCTGTGAAGTGATCCAACTACCTTTGGTGTTCGGCCAAACCAAGGATATTCACCAGTGGTTACTGGTTATCATTCCTCCACCTTCGTCTCTGCATTTGTCTCCTCTCTCAGCCCTACCTCCACTCCCATGCAAACTCCTATCAGACGATGCTAATTGCCTCTTTGCCCCCAGGAAACTAGCTCTGCTGGGATTGGCTTTTCCTTCCAGAAACCCCAGAAACCCACGAGCAAGGCCATGCTCAGCGACTGTGCCTCCTTGGGGCTGGTATGTGACACGCCCCTGCTGTTGTGTTAAAGCACATATTCTGGAACAGACTGCTCATCACCCTGTGCTTATTTCTAGTTCCTTTTGTCCCCTAGTCCTATTGCTTACAGGGTACCTGAGGCAGAGAAGAGGTTAACAGTGGACTTCTGGTTACCAAGTAGTTGTCATTTCTCTGATCACCTGGCCTAAGATGGTCAACCAGGCCTCAGTAGTTCTCAACCTTTTCCCCATTTTGAAACACGTGCTGTGTGATAGTCACATGCATCACACACTCCTTAGGGGCTGACACCGGGTGACAATAGCAGTAGCTGTCAGTCACTCCTTCCCTTTCTCTTCCATTCACAAAAGCATACTGGACGGATACAAGCTGAGCCAAGTGACATTGTTATAGAGGCGATCTTGAATTACTCCAATTCATAAACAAGTTAATGTTAGCCAACTTTGGTACTCTAATCATAAAAATTTTTCAGGGAGCGTGTGACATGTGTCACTACTGATTGCCTGTCAGCATACTGCAGTCATCAGATAAATGTGATCGAGGCATTATGATTATACCCAGGCTTTAATTACTTGTACAACGGCGAAAGCACAAGCTACTGAGATAAAATATTAAGATACAGTACGAGAGACACCTATCTGAGTTCTTTATGTGTGTAGGTAGTATACCCAGTGCCGGTCTGATGAAGATAAAACTGAGCATTGTTTGGGGGAGGGGATCTGCAGATGGGGATTAGGGAATTTTGTGATGTGGATGCAGAAAACACAGGAGGTGCTTAAGTGTTTGTCGACTGTTGAAAACATTCCCAAACTAAACTGGCCAAATGGATTCTGTGTGGTTCTGCAAAGAGTGAAGACTTGGGGTGCCTGGGTGGTCAGTCAGTTAAGCGCCCAGCTCTTGGTGTCACCTCCGGTCGTGGTCTCAGGGTTGTGAGATCGAGCTCTGCTTTGGGCCCTACACTCACTCCTTGGGGAGACTGCTTGGGATTTTCTCCCTCCCTGCACTCACACACACTCTAATAAATAAATCTTAAAAAGAGAGGGAGGGAAGAGAGAGAATTTTGTTGGGGCTTTTCTCTTGTTGGAACTTTTGTTGGAACTCTTTATCAGTGGCGTTATCAGCAGGTGGCCCAGCATTATGTGCAGCTCAGGCCAGTGATTCCCAAAGCATGGTCTAGAGACCGGGAAAGGTCCTGAGACCCTTTCAGGGAGTCTGGGAGGTCAAAACTATTTTCAAAATAATATTAAGATGATAGTTGACTTTTTCATAAAGTGCAAAAAAAAATATTGATAGGATTGCAAATTCCACATTGTAGCTAACATAGGAATTCCCATCCACGTTGAGTTTTGGTATAAAACCAAAGAAGAATATACACAATTGTCTGAAAAGGCTATAAAATGTATGAAACAGTCTTCCCTTTTCCAAATATTATCTGTGAAGGGCCAGGTTTTCTTCATAGGCTTCAATCAAAACAACATATTGCAACAGATTGAATACAGAAATAGATATGAGAATCCAACCATGTTCTATTAAGAGATTTGCAAACTTGTAAACCAACGCAACTCTTTTCATTAAATTTTTTTTTGTTTGGGAAAATAAAAAATTTTTTTTTAAATATGTTATTTATGTTACATTGGCAGATTTATTGTTGTTATTTTGGATTTTATTTATTTGACAAAGAAAGAGTATAAGCAGGGGAGCAGGGGAGGGAGAAGCAGGCTCCCTGATGAGCGGGGATCCCAATGGGGGACTGGATCCCAGGACCCTGGGATCATGACCTGAGCTTAAGGCTGACACTTAACCAACTGAGCCACCCAGGTGCCCCATTGTTGTTGTTTTTAAGTAAATTAAATATTTTTTAAAGTTTCTCAGTTTTAGTTTCTAATATAGTATATATTGATAGATATAACCTATGGAAATAATGCTTATTAGGGTTCTCTGTAGTTGTTATATTTGTAAGTCTGAGAACTGCTGAAGAAACATTTTAATATTTTTTATGACAATGAAGGTGATGACAAAGTGTAGTTTTATCTTAGCATATACAAAACTCTTTTTATACTATATCCTAATACTAATCCATTTCATGAAGAGCTCATGAGCTGGTGTTCAATGCTGCTTCTGTACTTCATGGGGCAACATTAGATAGCTCAAGGCCAACTGTGTAATTTAATACAGGGTCATGGGGCCAACTCTGGTCTAACCGATGAAGGAGTGTTGACTTAAATTACTTGGATGAATATAACATCGATGAATACAGTGTGTTTTCATTTTAATTCAGGCTGTACAGGAATTGGAAAGTTTAAGTGCACTTTGTTTCTGATCTCAAAGGATGGGTATATTTTTGGAGATTTATATCTGGGAGATATTGTCCGTCCATCACTCTCAAGGATCTAGTGTAGCAATGCCATAGCTGAACTGTGGATTCCATAGCTGCTTGCCAAAATACGTGCTGAAGACCATGAAGAATTGACTGGAAGTCCCAATGTCTTAGCTCTGAGAGTCCCAATGTCTTAGCTCTGAGAACAAAGTCTATTGTGTCTTTGAGTTGACAACTCAAAAATGAGGAAGTAGAAAGATGTCAGTCTGCTTGGAAGCACAGTAAGAATGTGATTTCAGAGATAACATTCTTGGCTGTGGTCCTCTACCCTGCCCCTGTTCACAAAGGGAGGTGACATCTGGTTCTTATCTTTCCAAAGAAGGGAGGGGGGTTAAGGAGCTGCTGTCTCATGAATATTTGGGATAGGGTCAGTTGTACACAAAAGGAAGTTTTCCTTTCTTTAAGGCCTCCATGGCAGTCCAGAGCAGCAGAAAAGTGTTGTTTTTTCATAATACTCACAACAGCAGAATCCATAGCTTTACGGAAGGGAGTATCTTGGAACCCATTAATGGTGTTTGCTCCAAGGATAATTTGCTGAAGTAATGCACAGAGGGGGAAAAAATGAAGCTGAACTATATAGATTCTTTTTAGCCCTGAAATCAATTGGCAATAAGATAAAATATTACATGGAGAAAAGAGAAGATCCCACCTCAATAATTCCTTATTTTTATTTTAAAAGAGGATGAGAAGTGAGAGAGGAAACTCATCGCTGGGGGTTTAATTGGCTGGCAGTGCTTCATGTACCTGCTCACGGCCTCAGAGTCCGAGACTTGGCCCATCTCATTTAATGTCAATATATTTTAAAATGCCACTGAGTTTAAGTGTAGCACCAAATGACACACTGTAATAAAGAAGCACAGGGGTTAAATTAAAAGTGGAGGAAATAACTTGGCCAAAGAAACTGGAAGCAGAATTAGTTCCTAGGTTTTATTTAGACTTCTGATTTTTCTTGAGGAATTAGGATCCTTTGTTGCAGTTCTTTCTTATTTGACGGATAGATTTTGCTTAAAATAGATCCTAGTATTCTATTCCTGCTATGAACCATAGTAGATTATTTTGTTATGTTATTCTATTTCATTGTATTTCATCAATAAAAATGATAAAAATATCTAATATCCAATTAAGAGATTATCCTATATACTCTGGAAAGGATGAGGTTTTTTTTTATCATCTTATGAAATTACAAGGCTGATCCATTCCTTTGAACAGTTAACAGCATCCCACCTCTCCTGTTTGTTAAAAATAGTTAAAACTTTGTTATATCTAGGAATACTACCCCAAATGCGTAACAGCCAATCAAGTTGTATAATTCCTCCTTTCAGAGAGGTTACTCTGCAATGGGTAATTGTCTTAATGTTCATATTATCAAGCTATAGACTTGAAAATACATGATAAATATTTTGTGGTCAAAGGCATTACTGAAAATGTTACTGTGGCCCTTTACGTGATCGTCAGTTTGGAGAAAGCAATTATTCTCGTGTGTGCACAACTGCATAAACAAAGAACCAAATGCATATAACTGCAACAGAGTGCACAGTTATCAGTACTAATCTTTCATTTTTAGGGTTCAAATAAGTTAGTGCAGCCCTAATTGGCTAGCCACATGGTGTAATTATTTCTAGGGCTAATTCTACACCAGAATTGATTGCAAATCTCCTATAGAAAGAGAAAAAGAGGACAAGGCTGTAATTTGCATTAAATGCCTCCCTGAACCTTACATGCCTACCGACTGATTTTGATTAGTGAATCCCTCTCAACTCTGAAAATAAAATTACAATGTTGAATAGATTTGGGGGGGGGACATGTGTTTAGAGAAAAAAAAAAGGGCTTTGCTTTTATCTACTTTCGTTTTCATGAATTGTGTAGGTAAGTCCCTAGTACAGGAGACAAAGTAGCCACATTGTGTCTACCTAAAATCTTCAAGAATTCACAGAAAAAGTGGTGCACACAAGAAAGGTATACCATAATCATTTTTTCAGAGAAAGTTATGGTTTGAGAATTATGTCTGTGGAATAAGTATGAGGTGACAGGTTAATGTTATTTAAACCTAAACTTAATTTAATAGCCACAGGTCTTTTTATAAAACCTAAAGCATAAATTATAGAAACAAATACTATTTCATCAGAGCCCACATATTGTTCTCTTGTGAAAATGTGTAATTGGGCTTTTTAAATGGTCAGTTGAGAAAAATATATATGCTTAGTCTTATCTCTTGGAAGATACATGATTAGCAAGTTTTCTTTAAAATGGGTTATTATGTTGTTAACAAACAAAAATTACTATAATAGGGAAGACTTTCAGATTTATTACGTGTCTATTTAAACCAAGAATATGTATTCTAGAAGAAAATTAGTTTTAATATCAGATCTAAAATAATGCAATTCTAGTTTTTTTCCCCCTATTTATTTATTTATTTATTTGACAGAGACAGACACAGGAAGAGAGGGAACACAAACAGGGGGAATGAGAGAAGGAGGAACATGCACCCCTCTGATCTGGGAGCCCGATGTGGGGCTCAATCCTAGGACCCTGGGATCATGACCTGAACCAAAGCCAGACGCTTAATGACTGAGCCACCCAGATGCCCCTACAATTCTAGTTTTTGACCAGGTTATTTTTTCTACCTAATCTATATCCAGCAAACCTTTTTGGAATCTTAAAACATTTTCATTTAAAATTATTTTTTATTACCCAGTTTAGATTACTGTTATTTTCAAAATTTTACCTCTTTGGACAAAGACACTTTTCTATCAGACTGTTCTGCACGGCTGACTGTACTGGGGTTTTGAAGGGTGACAGGTGGAAGGAAGGAGTTTGTGGAAATTGTGCCTGTGATACCTTGGTGCTGTCAACATTGCAAAGTGGGGGGTCTTGTTCTATTTCTAGCTTTGAATGAAATAGAGAACACGAAACAAAATTTCCCACGTAATAGCAGGTCAGGGCCACAATTAGTTGCAGAAGCAAAAGGCTCCTGCACCTTATTCCAAGGGACTCGAGTCTGTTAATTGTGTCTGCAATTAGCCTCTCTGGTTGTAATCAATTACAAGTGCAATTTCTGAGTGTGAACTAATTTTGTGTGCAAAACTAGTCCCACCAAAACAAAAGCCCAAGTTGGAATGAGATTCAGATCTGTCTTACCTCACTTACATCCTAAGAAGGAACTAATTTCTTCTGTGAGCTATAAAGATACCCAAACTAAAAGGCTCTACGCAGCTCTGACATGTTTTCTTAACTTTTCTGTAAGCACTCTAAATTCTAGGAAAGTTCGCATTACTTTATTACTACTACTATTTTACTAATGTAAAAGATAATTATATATATAGTAATTTTAATGTTGGTTTTTTTCATCTTACTGTTTAAATGTGTTATGTTCTATACTATGCATGAGGACACAAACATGTATACTCATGGACGGACACGATCTAGAATTCTATTACAATAGATCGCTTAATGTGTTGCTCTCCTTTAAAAGCCTTAACAAAGATCCAGTATGTAATATGAAGATTTGATGAGTTTTGCTGTTTGTCAAAACTACCAAGGCAGCTTGGGAAATTTGGTCTCACCAAGGAAATTTTTAGCACACTAGGTAGATTAAAAAGCAAAACAAAATGAAACAAATAAGCAAGCAAACAACCCCACACATTTTGACAGCAGCTCATGTTTCAAAGGAACTTCCGGTGCAGACTTCCAAAATCCCCAATGTCATTTTGGCATACCTATTCTACTACTGTGTTGCAGACAACAGCTTTTAAGTTCCCCAATTCATAAATGTAATTAAATAATTACATTAGTGCTAATTAACATGAAACTGCAGATTATTTAAGCGCAAAAAACACTATTCAACTTCTTAATTATTCTTGTTCACACAGCATTTCCTTTTGCTCAGGCGCCCTAGGTGCAAATAAAGCATCCCATCTGCTCGTAATTAGAACTAAATAATTTCAGAGAATGTAGCTTATCATTTTGACTGCACATTTGATTAAAAACAGTGTACAAGCAATATCCTGGCTTATTGGCGTAACAGCAACAACACACGCAAGCCTGTGTTCTTCTATCATTAAAGAAGATCGAAAACATTATCTGTTATTTCAGGGGGAAAAAATACAACTTTTTAGTTCATTTCATACAGATGAAAGCGAATTACAGCAAATCACCTCTCCACTGAATAGCAGCCCCCACATAATGACTTTATTTGCTTAATCCCCAAATTAAACGCCGTTTCGAGCGAGGGCCCTGTGTTATTACTCTCATCATGTCGAGAACATTTTCCTGCCGAGACCAATTTGAATAAAACAAGGGGCCTTCCTTGAACTCAATCAAGGAGCCATAATGTGGTGGGTAATAGAGGTTGCTGATAGATTTGCAGGCAAAAGTGTTATACCTAATGATGGGATATGGATAATAGTCCTCCTGGAGGTCCTGATGCGATTCCAGTTGGCTGCCAGATGCTAAAAATCAAGAAGAGCATTGATCAGTGACAGGAAGCTGTAGTGGATTCATCTAGTCAAACTTCAGCTGTTTTTCCACTGTACAGTTAAGCCAGGCATAAATTATATTAATTGATTTAATTACATACTTAAAACATCTTCCCCAATTAATTTAATTAGGTGGCTACATGATGCTACTGGCAGGGGAAGATTAGAGGCAGCTCACTTAATTAACAGAATATGAATGAAAAAAAGAGAAAGCAAACATAAATGAAATTGTGAGCACTAATTAAAAGGCTGTCTGCAAACTTAAATACTTTCTGACAAAGTGGTGACAGCAATGTAGACAAGAGAGGATTTTTTTTTTCCAAGCAAATTAAAGTGCCAGAAGGTATATATAGAGAGAAAAGGTAGTGCGGTTAAAACATTGATTTTTCCGACAGAACGGCCATAGTCAAAGTGAAGGGACTTTTTTTCTATAGAAAAAATTGCAGTAGATTTTACAGGTGCAAAAGCCAGATTCCTGATTAGGGCTAAAATATGATGTACAAACACATGTAGGGTTTATGCATCCTACATGGAGAAGAGTGGAAGACCAGAGAGGTCGACGAGGAGGGTAGCTGGAGAGAGAAAGAGAAGATAAAGAGACAACTTATTGCATTCACTCAAGCAAGAAATGTTTAGAAAAAGAGGTCTGCCTTAACAGCTGGCAGCCTTGTGTACCTTGGCTCGAATACGGAAATTCTCCAGGTGTCTCTCACGTGATTCCTTCAGGATCTTCTTCACTCGGGTCTTGTGGCAATGTAAGAGCCACGCAATGGAAATCACACCTGATGCCCACTTCTGCTGGCGATACAAGAGGAATAATTTTCTTGCTCTGAAGCATTTCCATGTGGCTTGGATCTTGTTGGCAGCCTCTGACCTTCCATCTTGGCCCTTGTACCTTTGCCCCGGAAGCTTTAACATCATCTGGATATGAAGTGGGTTCTCTAACAGTGTGAGAAAGTCGTATCTGGTAAGTTTATTCTTCAGCTCAAACTCTGGAAGGAAGGCTACCAAATTGTTCCCTTTTATTTTAACTTCTGGTATTGCATAGTCTCTGAGAAACTTCTCGATGTGTTCCAAGAGAGAAAAAATACTTCCCCAAGATAAATTAAAATGTTCCTTGAATGCTAAGAAGTCTGGGGCTGCCTTGTCTATGACACCATTATAAATAAAAAAGTCATAATCCCATGGTGATTTCACAGTTCTCGAAGGTGTTGTGACTTTCATGATCTGTGAAAGGAAAGTGTCACGAGAGATGAAATAGGATTGCGATCTATTTTAAATGAGTGGTCAAGACAGGCACTATCACATTGTCATTTATTACCTGATGCCGGGAAAATATGTATCCCAGTTTTGACTTACATACATGGCATAATTGGGAAGTCTGGCTAGTATATATCAATATCATGAAACTCATCACCAGAAGAATAGTTTAGAGGTCACTCAAAGCTATTATCTTTTCTATAAAAGTGTTATAAAATCGCTCAAGGAAACTGATCATATAAAAGTTTACTCTGCTATGGTCAGCTGACCCCCATAATCTCTGTGATCTACTTTTTACACATGCATGTACAGAAACATGTCATTGCCTTCTCATTCATTCATAAGTTATTCACCAGTCCTGAAAAATGGTGAAATCTTTCTTTGCAGTCTGTATGATAACTTCAGATATGCTTATCAAAGCTGTGCTATCTATTCCAAGAGGCCATCAGTTTCCAGCATTTCCAGTTCTTCTGCTACCTTCTGTTAATATCCAAGAGTGATTTTTACAAGGAACGTTATATTGTGTGTGATCACCCTTGCCATTCTCTAGGTTTCTCTTGACATATGTTCTTTTATTCTAAAATCTGGTATCTTCTTAGGGGACATACCTGAAGTTGTCCCCGGGTAGAGAGAATCTGAAATCTCATAATGAATAAAACTAAAGAAGCATTGGCTTTTTCATTTTGCTTCTATGATTGAAATTTTAAGACATAGAAACATTTCATTTATTTTTAAATGTCAAGAAGGTTCTCTAAGAATGGGATGATGGGCAGTTTTCTTCCTTGTACTTTTCTGCATGAAAAAGAATGGAATAAGTGTGACTTAAAAATAAAATCAGAAGAGGTTTGGATGACAACAACAATATAGGTCTCACATATCCCTTAAAAAAAAAGAGATGGAAATTGTGTTATGTCTGTGTCAATGTGAAATCACTACATTTCATCATTGAAACTTGTTGCACTAGAAAAATAGACACTCTGCCCCATGGACTAAATATTCCTAATGGCCTGGGGTACGGGGAGGGCATAGATGTTTCACACCCTCCCTTCTCTTCTGTAAGGCAGGTATCAACTTACTGTGCTAATCGCTTCTTGCTTAGGGATTTAAGGAACAGATTGTCTTCAATATGTCAGCATTTACAGATGTATAAGCCTATCCTTAACAAATTGTAGGATTATATTACTCTCTGCATTTTGAAGAGTTTTCAGAGAACTCAAAGAAAAGGACCCAAATAATTAATCAACAACTACTATGCCACAGGACTGTATTGAGTATTACTGTTCGATTGTTCATGCTTTGTCTTTATTAAACAAGTATTAACTGACATTCATTAACAAATTCAAGACAAAAAGCTATCTAAAAGAAAAGTAAGCTGAGAGATGATTTACAATGAAAGGACAGTAAGTAATCACAATTTATTATTATTATTTTAGATAAAGAAAAGAACCTTCAAATTCTTTTTCTTTTGTCAGGCTCCAGGCTGGGGAATAGTTAGACTGTCTTCTCAAGTAAAAATGTGGAAAAGCAAGTGTTAAGTCTAAGAAGGGGAATTTCCTGAATGTTAGAGGCTGACTTTCAACAGCAGTGAGCTTTTTCTTACACTTCAGAATTGTTATAGGCATAGGAATGATGGAAAAAGCCTTCTTGCCAAGACTCTCACCCTTTCTGATCTTCTCAAGGCACCAAGAGAGGATGCAAACTGTCTGGTGGATGAAGACGAGTTCCTTCCTGTGGATGGGCAAGAGAGTTGGAGAAGTAATGCCTCCTGTAGCAGACATCAGGAGCCACAGCTGGTGGAAGATAAGCGGCACGTGTCCCAACAGAAATGGCCCGTGGCTGCATTTCTGCCTCCTTCAAGAATGGAGTCTGATGGTGGCTTCCCATCATCATTATAATTCAGAGAATTAGAAATTGAGAATTGGAATTGAGTAGAATGATCAGACTTCATGAGTGAGGTACAGACACGTACAGTCATCACAGATGGACATGTCTGCCGCTGGCTGGTCCTGCTAGTCACATGTTGGATCCTGTTGACAAGACCCCGAGATTTCACTAAGAAGTGCAGCCCCAGACGGGAGGTCTACCAGGGAACCTGATTTCCTTGGAGCTGTGAAAATCGTTTTGAAATTCCTTATCTTTACACAGACTTCTGTGGAATTGGGGCCAACAATGAAAATGGAGTAAACTTGGGAGAAGATTTTGAAAGGAGAGGGCTCTCAGGTCTCTCTCAGGCAGTGCCTTCCAAAGGCATAGGCTTAGGGCATCCATGTACAGCAGCAAATGACTTTCAGATCTTTGGAAAGAATAGCCCTTCCTGGGGAGTGGGCTTCCAGAGTTTAACCGTGGCCGTTTCAGAACAAAGGGATTATACCTCCCTACCTTCTTGGATGATATTCCGGTAAAGACCTGTTCTCAAAGGAAACACACTCTTGGACATCAACTAGACCACTCAGGCACGGGGAAGCTATGGGTTTGGAGTCAGCTAAAGCATCACTATAGTACATCTGTCACAGAGAATGCCACACTTGGGAGCACTTCGTACTTAGAGCTGGAAAAGACATGTGTCTCAAGAGAAAGCCTTCCCAAATTAAAGCAGTGCATCAGCATTGTGGGATCCATTGAGCAGGTAAAGACAAAGCTGCTTCACAGCCTGCTAGGAAGAAGAGCCCTGATTAAAGGTCATGCCATGCATCAGATTCCGGTTCCTTCTGTTATTCTTCCTTTACTATTTGTCTCCATGAACTTGTCGACAATTAAATAATTGCCTGCCATCTTTCCCTCCTTCTACCTTCCTTCTTTCTAGTCCTTCCTTCTAGTCTTTCCTTCCTGCCTCTCTTCCTCCCTTCCCCCTTTGTTTTTGTTTTTATTTTGTTTTGTTTACAGTATGCTGTCCGCCCAACATGATGTTACCCAATAGCAACACTGTTTTCCTTCTAGCGAGGATGGCTCTCTGTCCTGCCATCCACATTCTCTCCTAGTCCTTCCCAAGACCCTGGCCACACCTTCGCCAGAGCCCAAACCCGTGGCGATGGCCTAATTATTAGCACGCTGCTCTAACTAACCAAATCAACTAGCTGAGGAAAGGCTCTTTATTACTTGCAAAGTGTTACTATTAATAGGTAATTTTGAGAGTTTCTGCAGCCATTATTTAAGAAAAATTCTAAATTTAAAACAAAACAAAACAAACAGGAAGGCAGGGTGATGATTACACACGTCAGTTAAGTCACAAGGATGAGGCAAAAAAGAAGTAGGGCAGGTATTACCTCCCAAACTTCAGAAATTACTGCCCAAAGAGGAACTCTAGGAAAAAGGGGTGCGTATTTCTAAGCGGATTGTCTTTATGAGAAATGTTCCTTTCACACATGTGAATAGCATGCGGATATAGGATTAAACCATAGCTGAGCGTCCCTAAAATAAGATATTACCAAGATCTCCTCAAGGTAAATGATCAAGTATTTGGGATAATCCAACATGGATGTCATTTTTAGGGAAGGATTTACCTAGAAAGACTAAATTGCTTTTCTTTGTTTAAAGATTTTATTTATTTATTTGACAGATCACAAGTAGGCAGAGAGGCAGGCAGAGAGAGAGGAGGAAGCAGGCTCCCCGCTGAGCAGAGAGCCCGATGTGGGGCTCAATCCCAGGACCCTGGGATCATGACCTGAGCCGAAGGGAGAGGCTTTAACCCACTGAGCCACCCAGGCACCCCAAGACTAAATTGCTTTTGAATGCATAAGCTAACGTTCCCTTTCTTGGACACTCATACATATCCGTTAGTAATTAGCTTTGGCAATTCTGTTGTGTGAACACAAATAAATTCCTCCAGCCATTCTGGCTCTAAGTGAGCGCTTAGATTCAGAGTAGGAGTGAACTGACCCTCAGAGATCGAACGTGCTTTAGTCCCTGAAAAACCAGAGATGCCACTTGTCTGGCCTGCTCTTTAATATTTGTCAAGAGTCTGAAATGTGTTTAGTTTTGTACAGAGCAGACATAATTACCTCAGAGGGCTAGCATTATTTGAAAGATATAAACAAAATTCAGAGAGAGTAGCTGACCTAATCAGGATTTAGGGATTCAGCAGAATTAGAATATTGAATTTTAGAGCATGACGGGTCTGGAAGGTCACAGGCCTTGCCTTTTTTTTTTTTTTTTCCCCTCTGTTTTTCTTTTTTAAACTATTTTAAATTATTTATTTGATGGAGAAAGATAGGGAGAGAGCACAAGTAGCAGAGCGGCAGGCAGAGGCAGAGGGAAAAGCAGGCTCTCCGCTGAGCAGGGAGCCTGATGCAGGGATCAGTGCTAGGATGCTGGGATCATGACCTGAGCCAAAGGCAGATGCCCAACCAGCTGAGCCACCCAGGCACCCCTGGCCTTGCCTTTTTACTGAACAAGCTATTATGGACTCAGGAAAATGAGCCTTGGCCCTGAGGTCTGACTAACTGGGGTTTAAGTCCAAGCCCTACCACGGTCTGCTCCATACTCTTGGGCCAGTTAACATCTGCTATGGGTTGAATGTTTTGTGACCCCACAACATCCATACATTGAAGCCCCAGTCCCCAATGTGATGGTATTTGGAGATGGGGCCCTTGAGAAGTAATTAGGTCACAAGGGTGGAAGGCTTCTTGACGAGATTAGTGCCCTTAGAAGAAGAGACACATGAGAGATGATCTCTCTACCATGTGAAGATACAGCGAGAAGGCAGCTGCTTGCAAACCAGGAAGAGGGCCCTACCAGAACCCAACCATGCTAGCATCCTGATCTTGCACTTACAGCCTCCAGAACTATGAGAAATAAATGTTTGCTGTTAAAGCCACAGCCTATGGTATTTTGCTATGGCAGTCCCAGCTAAGACAACATCCTCTACACTTAAATGTTTCTCATCTCTAACAATGAGAAGAGTTGCTGTGAAGATCATAACATGCATAAAGAACCTTTCACAGTGACTCACCTCCGGTCCGTGTGGTTATCACCATAGATAGGAAACTCAGACTCAGAGAGGTACAGTGATTTGCCCATGATCACACAGCTAGTTGCCCTTCCCCTCCCCCATACCATCCATACCGACAGCCCTAACTGTCCAGAACTCCCCATATGGCCCCGTACCAAGCTGTGCTCTCCTCCTTCAATCTTCCTTTTACCACTTCCTACATCAGAGCCAACCTGGCCCTGACCTGCTATTTCCTTCTTATTTGGAAAACAGTCTGTTAAACTTACCCTGTGAATATGCTAATGAACCATGGCATGGTGGGAAAGGGATGGATTTGAAGTGAGAAGACCTAGGATCTAGGCTGTTACCACCTTACTACATGGCCTTGGGAAGTCACTTCTCACAAATCTGTTGGGGTATTAGTTTCCAGGAGGGGGTCATTCAGGGGGCTTCTGATTTTGATACCCAATGTCTCTCTGACAAAGTGTCACCCCTTATGAAATGCTATGTGTTATTTAATGAACTCCTGGAGTTAGCAGAGCCAGCACATCGAAGGCAAACATCTCCAATAGCATCACCTCGTGTACCATGAAAAAGACCTGGGGATTTTCCCCTCCTCTTCTCTTTTTTAAATAGGAAGCTTTTCTAGAAACTTACACACCATAGTAAAGGAATAGCTGTTTATACCAACTACATGTGAAGGTGGTCATGGGGAGAGAACCCCAGAGAGTGATATTCCAGTAGTCAGGGTCTGCAGATCAACAAAACAGTTCTCAGTTCCTAGGACCTAGACACTGCATTTAAGCCATAAGTGTCAATTAAAAGTGAGAGAGTCCCTAAGCTTTATAAAGAGGATAAAAGGCAAAGATAGAGAACTCACTGAACAGAGACATATATAAAGGAAGAGAATTGTGTGTAAAGGCCACTCAGTTCAACAGCAATTTTCTAGGGCTAATTTCTGCAATTGTTTGAAAGGTATCTTTATTCAAATGAGTCTTCCTCAATTCTGAAACACTTTCTGAGGAGGGGAAAAAAAAATCCTACCCCTCGATGTATTCCTTTGGAACAAAAACACACATTGGATCAAATTCTGGTTGAAGATCAAACAGAACAAATCAGGAAGATTTTTAAGAGAGATGAAATATGTTTTCAGCCAAATGTGATATTTCCTTTTCTAGAGACTTATTTTATTGCTGCATTGATTTCATCTTTTCTGCTCCCTTTTTAATATTTTCAAAAAGAAAGAATGCGACATAGGGAAGGACAACCACTTGGAGCAATTAGGACTGATGGGTGGAAACTGCCTGGGATGTGTACAGAGAACCTGGCAGGTGGGGAGTGAAAACAGCCCAGATTCCTAGATTTCTGAGAAAAGGCACATCATCGTTTTTCCCCGTGTGGTAAAGCAAGAAGAGTGAGCCTCCAAAAGGACCTCTATTATGACCAAAGTAAAGCTTGACCTTGTGCTTTTCCTGAGGAAAATGTGTGTGTGTTTAACAAGTCTGTTGATCCCACATGGCTAAGGGATACTTGCAAAATTCTTACAACACCCCACCTTGTCACCTCCTTTAAACCTGCATATGGATGCTGCTTTATTTTCATTCGTAGCACTTATCACTGCTTGGCCATTATATTAAATATCTTCCTTTCTCCCTAGAATGTGGGTCCCAAGAGGGCAAAGACTTGTTTTGTTCACTGCTACATCCCCAAGGTCTAACACACTGCCTGGCACATGGTTAAAGGTCAGTGAGGATTAGTTGAATGAATGTATGAATGAAACTGATAGCTACTTGGGCTGGGTTTATAGCACAAAAGTCTTCTATGATCATACAAGTTATTTGCAAACTCATAGCCTGAGTTTTGAAGCACTAACAGACTACTGAAAATGTCCATACCCTTGACGAAGGAATTCTACTGCTAAGAAGTAGCTTAAATACAAAGATTTATGTACAAATATGGAAGATGTTCATGGCAGTTTTATTTATAACAGAAAATGATTTAATTATTAATAATTAGAATAGTTAATAATCTGACATTTAGGATTTAATGTCAAACCGTAGGATAATAACTAAGAAAATTAGGGTATATCTTTAAGACATATTATTATGTTCTATGAAATGTTCTATGAAGACTTTTAAAGTCATATATATAAAGGCTTATGATAAATTGTTAGGAGACAAGTGATGGGTCACAGTTGAATATATTGGAGGATATCAACAGAGGGCCATGCCAAAGTTTAAATAATGCCAAAGGGATATGATATTATGGGATTTTGTGTGTGTGTGTGTGTGTGTGTGTGTGTGTGTGTGTGTGTGTATTTAGGCATTTTTTTCTCCTTTCTGAACCTTCCAGATTTTCTATGAAGGATCAGGCCATGGTTTAATGAATGAAAGAGATAAAGTTAAAAAAAAAATTAAGGTAATTTTGTGGCTTACTGGTAACTTAAACTTTTTTCTAAGTTTCACTTTAATATTACTAAGTAAAATTGTTAGTCCCAAGCAATAGAAGTGTATACTTAGGTGCGATGAAGACAGATAAAGACAATTTTATGAGTATTTTTTTCTCAATTACTTCTTACAGGAAAAAAAATTTGTTTTACACATAAAACTGTGTAATTTTCATTCACTTTGAAAGTTTCATGTCAAAAATGCATAGGTGAGGGTAGCAGCTGCTAATGAATTAGAGAAAATGGAAATGGTTTTAAATGATGCCACAGGTTTCTGGTTTTGGATTTTTTTTTCTTTTCTTCCTTTAAGAAGGTAAATTAAATGAGGTTTTGTGAAACAAAGTGAGTCTAAAAGAGGAAAGAACAGCCCTAGAATTCCTTCTGAATCTCATCTTGTATCTTCAGGCTGGAGAACTCCAATTCTTGCCAAAGTACCACCTGCCCTCTCTGTGATCCTTTAGGACAAGACAAAAAAGGAGACTGTGTTGTGCTGGGCACAAAGACCACCAGGGAGGCACTCTCTGCTCTTCAAGAAGTAGGTGGATATGGAAAAATATCTACTCATGTCCTCTGCCCTTTTTTAAATTGGATTAATTGGTTTTTTGATGTTGAGTTGTAGAAGTTCTTTATATATTTCACGTACTAACCCCTTATCGGATAGATTATTCATAAATATCTTCTCCCGTATCAATAGATTGCCTTTTTGTTTTGTTGATGGTTTTCTTTGCTGTGTAAATCTTTTTATTTTTGTGTAGTCTCAATGGTTTAATTTGGTTTTGTTTCCCTTGCCAGAGGAGACGTTTCTAGAAAAATGTTTCCATGGCTGGTGTCAAATTCTGCCTATGTTTTCTTCTCGAAGAAAAGAAATGGTCAACAGACATATGAAACAAAGCTCAACGTCACTAATCATCAAGGAAATGCACATAAAACCTGCAATGACATATCACCTTACACCCACCAGAATGGCTAAAGTTAAAAATAAAAGAAATAACAATTGTTAGGATGTGGAGAAAAAGCAACCCTCTTGCACTGACGGTGGGAATGCAAACTGGTGCGGCCAAGAGGTAAACAGTATGGAATTTCTTCAAAAATTTTAAAAACATAATTACCACATGATCCAGTAATTCCACTACTGGGTATTTACTTAAAGAGAACGAAACCACAATTTGAAAAGATACAAGCCCCCCCCCCATGTTTATAGCAACATTATTTACAATAGTCAAGATATGGAAACAGCCCAAGTGTCCATTCACAGATGAATGGATAAAGAAGATGCAGTGTACACACACACACACACACACACACACACACACACACACTGGATTATTACTGGGCCGTAAAAAAGAATGAGATCTTGCCATTTGCAACAATGTGTGCAGATCTAGAAGGTATCATGCTAAGTGAAAATGAACAAACAAAGAAAAAAAGAGACACAGAAAGCCAGATTCTTGAATACAGAGAACAAACTTGTGGTTGCCAGAGGGGAGGTGTAGGTGTGTGGGGGTTGGGTGAAATAGGTGAAGGGGATTAAGGGTACATTTGGGATGAGCACTGAGTACTTAAAGCATTGTTGAATCAGCCTATTGAAGACCTGAAACTAACCTAACACTGTAGGTTAATTACACTTCAGTAAACAGAAACAAAGAAGTGGGCTTATTTCCTTCAGTAGATAGGTCACATTAAAGCTAAAACTGCTGCTAGATATCACCTGGTGGTTTTCAAAGTATATATTTTCAAACCTGGAACACTTTGTTCGGAAACAATATAATCTGATTGTAAAAAGGGGCACAGTTAACACCGCTGCTGTGGGTGTGAGGGGTCTAGAGCCCCACCTACTGGGAACTTCCACTTTTTTCCTTTTCCTGGGGGTCTTAGGGTGAGTGTTGTAGGGGCTATGGACGTTTTGTAAAAAACCGAGCTGGTTTAATCCCCTCCTTCTACAGATGGGAGGAAATGAGACTGGACAGGGACAGTGTCCCTGTCACACATGTTGCTTCTTTAAAATAGTTCAGCTGACTCGCCTATAAAATAATCACAATTTTTTAACAAAAGGATAAAGAGTAATACACTGGGGAAATACTAAAGAAAGTAACAATGTAACAATGACTAAGAAAAGCAAGACTCCAAAATTGACACTAAAGGTTGTCACCCAAACCTGTTCTTTCTGTAGCAAAGGAGATTTTACAGAGAGGTATGTCTTTTGAAATAGGATTTTCTTTTATTTGTTTTTTTCTCCAATTTGGAAAATAGTTTTGAAAATATAGAGAAGTGCAGAAAAATAATATAAAAAACTACCATGGGCACATGTTAATCTTTTATCTTCTTTGCTATATATATATGTGTGTGTGTGTATTTATATAAATACATATATATACATATATATACATGTATACATATGTACATACATATATATACACACATGTGTATTTATATATACACACACATATATATTACATATTTATATGTATATGTATATTATATATATCTGTGGCTCATAAATGTAAGAAAGCAAGCTGCAAAAGTCCAGTAGTTTAAACCAGAGGAATCTACATGAAGACGAAGTACATAACATTAGCTAATATAAAATATTTATGATGTATATATGAGATATATATATATCTCCGAAGCAAAGGAGACAAAAATATATATTTAAAAATATATATTTTAAAAAATATATTTATATTATTGTAATGTAAATATAAATATATATTAAGATAAATATAAATTTATATTTACATTAAATATATATAAATGTAAAATATATTTTCCATTTTAAAATATAGTATATTTTATATATTTATAATTATTTATAAGATTTAGAGATATTTAAATTATTTATATATGTGTTGAAAATTTTTTAAAAAGCACATAAGGTACAATTGAAATTGTCTTCCTATTACTTTTTACTTTCTTCTCCCTCCTCCATTTCCAGAAGCAAACACACTCATGAATTAACCTGGACCCTTATGTCCAATAAATATATTTGTTTGCTTGTTTGACCCATAAAAGAGATTTTTTATTATCAAAATATTAATTGAAATTAAGTGGATCTTAACATAGTTAACATGACTGCCTTGAGATAATAAAAAGATATATTTGCTGAGAGAGGCAGTTTTAGCAACTTTAACCACATGTGAACTAGAGCCCTGAAAAGACTGGCCTTAGATTTCTGAAATACCTACAAAGTCTACCACTGTGTATTATCTTATTCCTTGGATCCTTGTGCAGGGCCTGTCTCCACTTTATCCTTCCACTTCTTGAGTCTTGGTTATTTGGTTAATGAGCTAGAAGACAGAAAAGTCTCTTAAAGTCAGAGCCAGCGAAAGCATACATGACAGCAGAGGTGACAAGCAGTGTCCTGAGTGTGGAGGAAGCAAATGGAAAATGACCAGAAACGGGCTCTCTGCATATGTGATACTGGGGAGAGAAGATGTTAGTTATATCAGGGAGGCAGAGAGATGGGATCTTTTAGAAGGATTTCCACCAAAAATGATTGGAAGTTTAAAAACTCTCTAATGCTTTGGGGCTCTGGCTGCTGCATGGCCCTGTTCTGTATGCTGGCTCTGTCACTTACTAGGTAGATGACCTTAACTTCTTCATATTTGGGTCCTTCCAGGAAAATGGGAATAATAATAGTACCTACTGCACAGAGATGTTGTCAAATGAGGTGAGCTAATCCACGTAAAGCATAGGAACCATGGAGGGCACAGAGTAAGCACGTGATATGTGCAAGGTGCTAGTAGTTAGTAGTAGTGGCAGTGGTTGTGGTAGTCAGTAGTAGTTACCATCCTAGTGGTGGTAACATTTGAAAAACCAGCTCATGTGGAAGAGTTCATAAACTGGTGTGTAGGAGTGGGGACTCTGGAGACTCATTCTGTCATCTGGATCCCCTGCACCCTTTTGACCAACTGCGTGGGCCTGGGGACAATGACAGTACGGAGGTTCTAGGGCTGCTGTGAGCATTCGGGGGGTGTGGAAGGTGCTTACTGTCATGTTCGAAGAACATCCTCAATCAACTTTCGCTGTTCTAAATCTTCCAGATACATCATGCCTAGTGTTCTTAAAGCACATCCTTTTTAAAGTGTAGAAGCAAGCTCACAATTTCCCCCCAGCAAGAAGTCAAGGGAAGCAGGAGGAAGGTTCTGAGTGCGTTGATTAGTTTACACGGGAGCAATCTGTCTCGGTTCAGAAGGCCTGTATGCAGTCATTGTTTTAAGTACAGCTCTGTCTAGTCCCACCCTTGCAGAACTACAAGGAAACCCAAAAGGTGGGCTCTTTTTTCTTGAACAGGGATTGCTAAGCTCCCTGTGAAATTCTTTCTGATAAAATCCCCAAAGGAACAGAGGCCTAGAAGATGTTCTTAAAAATAGGCCAGTGAATTCTGAAAGTGCTTTATAATTCCAGAGTATTTCCACACACATTAACAGCACTAATATAGCAAAATTCTAGGAAAAGAGCTATTATCCCCATTTGTCAGAGGAGGAACTGAGGCACCAAGAATTTCAGTGACTTGCTCAAAATTCCTCTGTTAGTAAGAGAAGAATCCAGCTCTTCCCTGCTTCAAGTACAGAACATTTATGACTCACGCATGACCCAGTGGAATGTTCTTTACTGGCACGTACTTGTCTGTGGGAACGATGTCATTCCCCCAAAGTTTTTGTTACCTTATTGGTTTTAGGCAGCTTTGTTCTAAGTCCCATACCCTTACCAGTGACCTCATATATGCAGCGTGTGTGCGTGTGTACGTGTGTATGAATGCGTGCACACACACACACACACACACACACACACACACACACACACACACGTATGCACATGCTGGGGCCAAGTGAATTTTTTTCGCATTTTATTCCTTTTCAAGTGGACTTTCAAAAGATGAGGATCCTAGATTGAGGTTGAAGACCATTGTGATTCAGCCAGATTTTGAGGATGTTAAATCACGTTTCTGGGTTGAAGCCTGGGAAGTAATTCAGTCCTAACTGAAGGGGGTTGGGGAAGGTTTTTCACTTTAAATGAACCTTTCTTTTTTTTTTTTTTTTCTGAAGGCATGATCTAATTTCTTTTATAAAAGAAGAGCAAAAGAACTTTTGCTGCAGTCTCCAGCTGTCACCGGCCTCCCATACTTTTGCCCTGCAGCAAAAGGAAGGGACATCAGGTGACAAACCCCAAATTTCAACTAGTCACACAAATTACAGACCTTCTTATCATGATGTCCTCTTGACCTTTTGCCTTTCCCCTACAATGAAGAATGAGACACAGTTTAAATCAAAATGACTCTCATGGGCAATTTTACAAAACAAATAGCACAGAGCCTCCCCCCACCTCCTTCCCCCAGCTTCCCCCGCTGGGCCAGCCTGTTCCCTCTTTCTATGCAGGCAGGAGCTAATAATTAGAAAGACCTTTCCCACCCCAGACGATCCTGCCTTGCTTGCCAAGAGCCCTGTTTGATTTGAAGAGAGAGTTTGACAAAGTAAATATTTACAACAACAACTATAGTCAGATGCCAAGTCCCGCTTCTAGGGGACACTGAAAAGAGTATTTCCAAGAAAGGGCTTCTCCGTGTGGCACCGCGCCGTCCAATGGTGGACGCTGACCTAAGGTCTGTTCTGGCTCCGTCAGGGTTTCGGTGAGCCTTTCCACTTCCATGCTAGGACGCTTTTCACAGAGCACAGGAATAATTACATTTGCCATTGAACAGCCGATTCAGAAACGTACCCATTCGAGACCACAGGAAATAGTCTTTATAGATGACTGCCCCAGCACTAGGGGAAAGCTTCGTGAAGTCAGCAGAGAGGATATGAAAGGCAGGGCTAATTAGCCCTCCTTAAGTGTCTTTATTAAAACAAAACTTTTTTTTCGGATTCAGATCGATTACCGCAGAAAATCTAGTGATGTTTGTATTACCTGTAGATCTGTTGTCTGTAACACGGTAGGACTTGAGAGCTCAAACATGGTGAGAATCAAAACAGGTGCCCCCGCCTGTTCCCATTATGCACATTAGCCCGTGGCCTTCGCACAGCCTGTTAAACAGCTGAATTTGAAACAATCGTGGTGCAGGCCAAACACTAGCCCGAAGGCCTGTCTGTCTAGGGATTTGGCCATTTACATCAGTTTTTTTTTGTTTTTTTTTTTTTTACCCACATTTTTCATGAAACACAAATATTTGCCATGGCAACTGGGGTGTCACATGACACGCTGCTACATAAACAGCTTGGAAATCTCTTAAGGGGACACAGCCCACCAGGGCTGCAAATGCAGGGAAAGCATCTTGAGGAAGATTTGGGTGTTAAGATGGTCTGGGAAGAGCAGGTAACAGTCTACTACGTAGAGACAGTAGAATTCATTTCTTCTCTGCCACTCTTCCATTTCTCTTTCTTCCTTGCTTTTTTTAATCTTTTTAATGGAGCAGCTATAAATATGACCACATAGGGTAAGCTCAGAAAAAGACCCTGCCAGGTGTCTCCTTTTTCTGGTGAAAAGTTTCAATTATCACAACTCTGTGGCTTATAAACGTAAGAAAGCAAGCTTCAAAAGTCCAGCACCTTTAAACCTGGACAATCTCCAGAAGGATTAATTATGTTGTACCGTGAGGTCCTAATGTTAGAGAAGACAGAATTTCTTCCCTTTCCTCATTAGAATATCTTTGCCAAACTGGAGAGCTTGCTTTTTATCCTATGCTTAAAGACAATGAAGTAGAGTAAAACCGCGTAAGAACATACCCTGTGCAACATGAATTTGGATATAAAGCAATAGCTTTCATATTCAGGACTCTTGACCCAGTTAGTGGTATGGGTTGGCCCAGTCATTTAGTCACAATGTGACATGATTGAATTTTTTAAGACCCTGTGGATACTGTCATGATAAAGTTTGCCATGCCGTACATTGCTGTACAAACAGCAATCCCCCTTTAAAAATCAAATGCTTCCCAGCAACCAAAATAGTATTTATTTCTCTATGAAAGTTACAACTCAGTAATATGTGTGTATTACTAAACATCTAACGGAGAATATTGTATTTAACAATTTTCTTCTGTTAGTTAAAAGCATGAGGGGTGCCTGGGTGGCTCAGTGGGTTAAGCGTCTGCCTTGGGCTCAGATCATGATCTCAGGGTCCTGGGATCGAACCCAGCATTGGGCTCCCTGCTCAGGGGTGAGTCTGCTTCTCGCTCTGCCCCTGCCTCCACTCATGCGCTCTAAATAAATAAATAATCTTAAAAAAAAAGAAGTATGAATACCTTTGATCTTTGTTTCTTGGAAGAGAACTTCTTTGCTTCCACGGGAATCGGCTGTGGTTTTGGAAGTGTAGCCAAAGGGGCTGTGGATGGAGGTGGTGCATTGTTACCTCTTCCAGAAAAAGGCTGAGTCACTGGGTGGATGCTATTGGGTCTGCCACTTGAAAGTCAAATGGCTCTGTCACTGTTCACTATTGTCTTGCCTGTATCAATTCAATGAAACGTTTGTGAACACTGATTTCAAAAGGAAAGCCAAAAGCATGGGATAGCAACTGTTCCTTCAGAATATAAGGTCAACTCATTTTGTGCACACTCCCCAGACAAAAAGGCCCATCTTAAAAGCAAGCACATTAAAGAGTAATATTTGTCATATAAAAACATTTTGTGCGGTGCCTGGGTGGCTCAACTGGTTAAGTGTCTGCCTTTGGCTCAGGTCATGATCTTGGAGTCCTGGGATCCAGCCCAATGTTTGGCTCCATGCTTTGTGGGGAGTCTGCTTATCCCTCTCCCTCTGCCCCTCCCCCTGCTTGTGCTCTGTCTCTCTCTCAAGTAAAATAAATAAAATCCTCACAAAATTTTTGCTATAAGAGCTCTTCAAATAGCCATATTCCCAAGTTCATTTAATAAGGAAGTTAATATAACTGCACATGGTAGACTATTCTATTGTGTGGTCAGTAAAAAAGATGATTTTGAAGAATTTAAATGGGTTGGGAGAAATAATACAAGTGAAAAAACACAGTAAATATCATTTTTGAAATTAATTAAATCTCAGAGCAACAATGTTTAGAGAACACATCTGGTCCATAGGTGGTAGGCCTCCCTGCTAGACAATGCTTGGGAGAGAAATCATATCTCTCCTGTCGCCTGGTGGCAAATCCAACTGCCCTGTACAAATAGCTCAAGTCTGACATTCTCAGGGGTGAAAAATCCATATACTACTCTTTCCAAGAAGAAAACAAAAATAGTTTATTTAAGTAGTAAATTGAGTCAAAGAAGTGAGGCTTCTTTCAACTCTCTTAGTTCAACCCCTTCTCTGTCCATTTCATCTGAGAAAGTATAGGCGGACACCGATCAAATACAGCACACCAGCGCACAGTTTGGACCCAGTTCACATTTCACAGGTTGGCCGCAAGCAATCTCTTCGGCCATCTCTTAAAAAAGTAGTAGGGATTCCAGAATCTAATAATAAAATTTATCTCCACAAAAGGCATTTGTTGGTTGCCTCTGATCAAGCTGGTTTGACCTGGTTTTCGGTTTTCTTGGCTCGTCCCTTCCTGGAGCCTGGCAGTTGCCTAGACTGTGCGAAGACTCCTTTTTTTTTTTTTTAGATTTTATTTATTTATTTGACAGAGATCACAAGTAGGCAGAGAGGCAGGCAGAGAGAGAGGGGGAAGCAGGCTCCCCGCTGAGCATAGAGCCCAATGTGGGGCTCAATCCCAGGACCCTGGGACCATGACCCGAGCCAAAGGCAGAGGCTTAACCCACTGAGCCACCCAGGTGCCCCTGAAGACTCCATTTTAAACATACAGGTTTTGCCTTGACCTCTATGCTCTCCTACCCTGTTGTTCACTTGGACTATGTCCTCCCACATCTGAAGACCACGCCACACCCGGACACTTGGGCTACTTGAAATCCACAGATTCACCTGTAAAGCCCTGTTATTCCTGGTGTCTGCAGGCTCAGTGTACTGTTGGTTAAACTATCAGGTTCCTACAGATGAGTGTGAGATTTATGGTTAAGTTCTCACGTTGAAACAAAACAGCAGCTGACAAGTTTTTGGGTAGGCATAATTTTGAAAGGATTTTAGTAAAATTTTAATGAAATTTGGTAGATAAAGATCTAAAATATTTGTAATTTCATATGGGTAATCCACAGTTAATGGTATATCTAAAATTTCTAAAAAGTTTTTATTAGTTACCTGCAGAAATTCTGTCACTGAATTATAACTGCATGTAGCCTTAACTTTTTTGGGACACATGCATTTGAAGAATGTGCATCTCCAATAGAATTATATCATAAGGTACTGCCTGTATTTTGCTATTCAATTTTCCTTCTGGAAAGATCTGTATGATAAACTTTGTCAGAGTTAATAATATCAGGAGGAAAAAATCTTGTCTTTCTGGACAACCCTGTATGCTTCTATGTTAGTTCCTGTTATGTACATGCCCAATAACGTTTCTTTCTTGCTAATTTTAAAACATATTCTTTTTTCAATATGCCCAGCTCCAAAGGACACCAGATTTAGCAAACAAAATTTTTAGAGGACATACAGTTACATTTTAATTTTAGATAAACAACAAATAATGTTTTAGTGTAAATATGGCCCAAATAGTAAATATATTTAATATCCAACAAAGAATTTTTATGAATGAATTGTAACGAGCATAACTTATTGTGTAAGAATTCAGTATAAGTATGTCCCAAATCCTGACCTTAACCCTAAACCTAACTCCAGGCCTAGACATTCACTTTCTCAGCCTTTCTTAGACCTAACAGTAGCCATATGATCAGTGAGATGTAAGGGGAAATCCATCCAGGGTTTTCTGGGAAGAAACTGGTAACCACTGTTTTCCCCTCTTTCTGCCTCGAATGTGTACGTTAAGGCCCAGATCTGTAGGAGCCATCACAGAACCAGGAGGTGGCAAGCATGAGGTTGAGCTCAAACATCCAAAGAAGATAAAACAGAAAGAGAGCTGTTTCGATTCTTCCATTGAGTACCACCAGCCCTACACTGCCTACTCCCTGATTTCTTACATGTGAGACAAATGAACTCTTCTCATTGGTTAAATCACTGGTAGTTAGGTTTTCTGATATTTGCAGTCCCATACATTCCTGGCCGATGCCCCTTCTCCCTCCCTCCTTGTCTCCATTCCATTCTTTGTCTTATTGTGTGTGCTAGGGCCTCGAGGACGTGTTCAATGACGGTGGCAGTAGTGGTCATTCTTGAACTGTCTCTGCTTTTAATGGCAAGATAGAATGCTCCTAAAGTTTGCCTACTAAGAATATTGGCTCTGGGGATTTGGCTGAAGGCAATAATCAGGGTCAGAGAATACTCTTACACTTCTACTCTGCTCAGAGGTACCCCCCCCGCCAATTATTAATGTTGAGTTGCATTACGTGATTTTTAAGTTTTCTCACATATGGAGATGATCATAAGATTTTTCTTTTTTAATGTAATTCATTTCTAGTTTCATACCATTGTGATTAGAAAAGAAGCATGGTATGATTTCAATTATGAGCAGGGAGCCTGATGTGGGGCTCAATCCCAGGATCCTAGGCTCATGACCCGAGCTGAAGGCAGATGCCTAACAGGTACTGAGACACCAAGGTGTCTCAAGCATTTTTCAATTATCTTAAATATATTAAGATTTGTTTTAATATATACTCCCCTAGTAACTACTGATGTTAAGCATGCTTTCACTTACATATCTACCACCCATGTGTCTTCTTTGGTAAAATTTCTGTTTTAATCCTTTGTCTATTAGGTTATTGGATTGCTTATTTTCTTATTGAGTTTTGAGAGTTTTTATATATTCTGGACAAAAATTCTTTATCAAGTACATGTTTTGAAATATGAATTCTCAATCTGTAGCTTTTCTTTTCATTTGCTTAATATCGTCTTTAAAAGAATAGAAGTTTTAAATTTTGATGAAGTCCAATGAACCCATTTTTTTACTTTTATGGATTTATGGTATTTAAAAAATCTTTGCCTAACCCAAGGAAACAAAAATTTTCCCCCTTTGTTTTCTTGTAAAAGTTCTTAGTTTTAGACTTTACATTTAGTTCTATGATCCATTTTGAGTAAATTTTTATACATAGTGCAAGGGATGGGTCAAAGTTCTTTATACGTCTATCTTCAGTTGTTCCAGCACCATTTGTTGAAAAGACTATTCTTTTTCCATTAAATTGCCTTTGTGTCCTTGTTGAAAATCAATTGACCATATATGGGTAGATCTACTCCTGAACTCTCTATTCTGCTCTATGGGTCTCTGTATTTATCATTTTGCTAATACCACACTGTTCTGATAACTATAACTTTATACTAACTCAGATAACATGAGACCTCCAATGTTCCTTTTCTTTTTCAAAATTCTTTTGGCTATTGTACCATCTTTGCTTTTCCATATAAATTTTAGAATTGGCCTGTCAATTTCTACAAAAATATTCTATTGATCTTGATTTGGAGTGCATTGAGTATATAGACAACTTTGGGATGATTAACATAACAATATTGAGTCTTTGAATCTGTGACCATGGCCTACCTTTCCATTTATTTAGGTCTTATTTGAATTTTTTTTTAGTTAGCATTTTGGAGTTTTAATATACAGATCTTGCACATTTTTTTTTAGTTTTCTGCCTAAGTATTTAATTATTTGGTATTATTTTAATGGCATTGTTTTTGTTGTTGTTGTTTTAAATATACACTACACGTGGGCTCAAACTCGTGACCCTGAGATCAAAATTCACATGCTGTATTGATTGAGCCAGCCAGACACCCTGGCATTGTTTTTTAAAATTCAATTTTCAATTGTTCATTTCTAGTGTATAGAAATTCAATTATATTTTATATGTTAATTTGGTATCCTGAAACCATGCTAAACTTTCTTATTTATTCTATTATCTTTTTTTTAGATCTTGCAAATTTTCTATGTAGTAATCATTCTGTTCCTAAAGAGAGACAGTTTAATTTCTTTATTTTTGGTTCTTTTTCTTACCTCATTGTATTGACTAGGACTTTCCATACAATATTGAATAGGTGTGGTAAGAGTGGATGTCCTTGCCTTGTTCCTGATCATAATTATAGAGAAAGCAGTTGGTCTTTCACTATTAAGTATGATTTTAGCGGTAGATGCCCTGTATCAGGCTGAGAAAGTTCCCTTTTATTTTTAGTTTGCTTAGGTTTTTAAAAAAAAAATGTATTATTGTTGAATGGATGTTGCATTTTATTTTATTCTTATGTATTAAGATGGAGATGGTCATATGGTTCTTGTTCTTTAGTTTATTGATATGATGATTTACATTGATTGATTTTTTTTAAGTGTCAAAACAGTCTTGCATTATTAGGATAAACTATACCTGGTCATGATTTATTATTCTTTCTTTATATTATGGAATTCAATTTGTTAATATTTTGTGGAGGATTTTTCTATTTTCATGAAGGAAAACAGACTGGTTTTCTTGTCTTCTAATGTCTTTAGTTGTGATATCAGGGTGAATGCTGGCTTCCTAAGATGATCTGAGGAGTGTTTTCTCTTTTTTATTTTCTGGAAAAATTTGTGAGGAATTGGTAATATATTAACCTCTTGTTTAAATCTTTTAGTGGGCTCTTGTTATACTTAGTTAAATCCAACTCCTCATCGTGGTTTGCTAGTTCATGCTAGTTCTGCTATAGTAAAATATGTTTACAGGGAAAGATCCTAAAACTCATAGAGTGGTTTAAACCAATTAAGAGTTTATTTCTCTCTCACACAAGAGTTGAAAGGAAGACAGTCCCAGGTTGGTAGGGCAGCTCTGCCGGACTTGGGAGATGGAACATGGAGTTCCCCCTGTGGCTCTCAAGTGCTTCCCTATCACATCTGCCTCCCAGCTAGCCAGAGAGAGGAAAGGAAAGGGGGAGACCATGCTCCTTTCCTCTTATAGGCTCAGCCCAGAAGTTTCTCTTCCTATTTTGCTTTCTTCCTCTTTGTCCAGAACCTGGTCACAGGGCACAGCTAGCTGGAAGGAAGCCTGGGAAATGTTGTCTTTAGCTAAGCTGACATGTGCCCACTCATGGCTCCATTACTGTGGAAACAGGGAAGAATGAATACTGAGGACAACTCGTAGTCTCTGCTCCAGCCTATGTCATGTCATTCCCCTCTATTTTCCAGCATCATCTCCTCCCTTCTTTCCCTGGCTTTTGGCTCTCCAGCTATACCACCCTTGCTCATTCCCTCTTTAGTCCTTAGGCCCTTGTATCTGTGCTGGCCTATCTCTAGAATGCTTTTCCCTAGATCTTTTCTTCTTCTGATCGTTTGTACCTCAACTCACCTCAACTCAAGCCTTATGCATCTTCTGAGAGGCATTCCCCGACCCTTCCCTCACAAGCAAAGTGACCACTTCCTTATCATTCTCTCATTCATGTTGTTTTATCTCTAGCACTTACCACTAGCTCAAATTCTCATTTACTCACCTGCTTGTTATCTGTTTCTCCCACTGGAATGTAAGCACCATGGGGACCGAAATGTTGTCTGAGTTATTCTATTCTCTGTTGGATCCCCAGCCCTTAAATGCTACCTTTGATAAAGCAAGCATTCAACAAATATTTGTTGAACAGATGAATTCATTTAGCCGCAACCCCTTTATTTTATAATGGGGAAGCTGGAGCCCAGACAAAGGAAATGGCTTGCCCGAGTTTCCACAAGTAGTAGAGTCCCATGTTGGCACTTTTCTTGAACACCTGATTTTATCTAGGCTCTTCTTTGAAGTCTATTATCTCCCCCCTCCACAACTGTCCCTTGAACACCTGTAGCACTAGACTTTAACATCCATTGGGTTTATATGCCATGCTTCTTTGTATTGTTATTTATCTTTGTTCTGTCTGTATTGTTTTCCCAACCAAGCTGCGAGCCCCCTGAAAATACCAACCTTCTAACCCAACAGGCCGTGTGTCGGTATTCGATGAAGAGACTAAAGTTACTTTATTTAGTCAAGTGAAAACTCAGAACTGTTACAGCTGTCATCTTGTCCTATAATTGCAGATACAAGTTGGATACTGGAAGACTAGATTTTGGTGGGAGGTAATTCCTGTGTATCCCCAGTCAAGCGTTCAGGCAAGACTGTCTTACCGGCAGTTGGGATCTTATGTGCTTCATCAAAATTATGCAAAGGAGCTGCTCTTGGTACAATGGGTGGATTCTGAAAGGTAATCCTTGCTGTTGGTGGAATCAGTCCTCGTTCAATCATACTTAAAATCCCTGAAAAGGAAGGTTAAAAGAATATGATTTTAACTCCAAGCATTTCTACAAAGTCTGAGCTCTATGAATTTCTCAAGTGTAACTTACTCTACTCATCTTATTTGTGAAAGCACATCTAGTGCCTTAATCCTTTGCATGAAGAAAACACTATAGTACATGTTCTTTTAAGCTTAATATTCTAACCCAAGATAAAATGGCATTTCCCATAGTGGCATTATGAAATAAACTGTATTAAGATAATTTCAGGATGCCTGGGGGGCTGAGTTGGTTAAGCATCTGCCTTTGGCTTGGGGTCATGGTCCCAGGTTTCTAGGGTAGAGCCCCACATGGGGCTCCTTGCTCAGTGTGGAGCCTCCTTCTCTCTCTGCCTCTGCCTGCCGCTCCCCCTGCTGTGCTCTCTCTGATAAATAAATAAATAATATCTTAAAAAATTCATTTTAAGGTATTTAAGGTAAGTGTGATCTAAAACTTCTTTATACATAACATTTCCAATGATCGATAATTGTTATTCTTTTTAAAATTTGGAGAAATCAAGTACACAGTCTTCATAACCAAGGAGAGGTTTTGTTCTGAAAGAAAGAAAATCTATGTGCTTGTAACTATTCCCCTGTTGTTACAATGAGTCATATTTTATAAAAGAAAGTTATTTTTAGGGGCACCTGGGTGGCTCAGTCAGTCAAGCAGCTGACTCTTGATTTCAGCTCAGGTCATGATTTCAGTGTCATGAGATTGAGCCCCATGTTGGGCTCCATGCTGGGCGTGAAACCTGCTGAAGATTCTCTCTCTCCCTCTCCCTCTGCCCCTCACATTCTGCTCTTTCAATATCTCCCTCTAAAAACAAAACAAAACAATAACAAAGAGAAAGTTATTTTTAGACATTTCTCACATCATCAGAAGATGTGATTGCCCAAATAGATGAATTTAGTGTAATTGTGCAACATGGATAGTATTAACGCACCTAATTGACAATTCCTAGAACTCGTACTATATCCGCATGGCTGGGGCCAGCGCTTTTGAAGGACAAAAGACTGTTAAATAAATTAATCAATCAAGGAAGAATTGAGCAAAGCCTTCTGGCAGGTGTAATGCTTTCATTAAGGTGGATCTATTGTGTGGAAGCCAGAAAGCCAGGGAGGATGTGAAACACACTTGTGATAGGGCTTCAGCCTCTTGTTGCTCTCGTGTAATAGGAAGGACAGTAAGGCACTCTGGGTCTCAAGGAAATCCTCGTCTGCAAGCCGTGTACCAAGCTGGACTAAGCTGAAGAAGTTGGCACAAATTCTAAGGGGAGCAAATACGGTTTCTGTTTGTCTGAGGACCTCGATGACAATGTTATGTTGTTATTAAGGATACTGAAGTCTAGTATTACAGGAATTCAGAGAAAGGAACACTGAGGGATTGGGGAGCTGGAGAAGACTTCACTTGTAAAACAATGATTCCAAAGAGAAATCTTCAGTTTGCTTACTGCAGAATCATTTTGGGGGGAGAATTTCTTATTAAAATGAAACTCCTGGGCCCTCTCCTGAGCCTGTCTAAACTTCTGAGATCAGGGCCTGAGGATCTGCATTATTGAAGCCTCTAGGACATAATTTATGTGCCCTGAAGTTTGAGAGTCGGTACAACTGGGGCCCAGTAATCTACATTTTTTAGTAAGCATTCCAGATCAATCTTTTGTACTTCTAAAATTTAAGAACTGCTCATCCAGAGTACAACTCTTTAAGCTCCATTTGAAATGAGGACTTCAGGTTTTAATTTTTCTAACACTGGATTTAACTACTTTAAGATATTAAGAGTAATTCTTTGTCCTCACAACTATTTTCCACCCTTAAATATTAAATCCCGTTTCCAAGACCTATGCCTGATTTGCAGATGTGAAAAACAGAGCTCCTTCTAATTCCGTATATTTTCATTACTGAACTCAGAGAGAATCCCAAAGAATATAGGCATGATTTTAACTTTTGCTTTAGTACTGGTTGGAGTAATTAACTTAATTTTAGATAAACACATGTGTGTACATTTACCACCAGAAGGAAAAAGTTAAGACTTTGGGATAAGCAAAAGAGGCTGGGTATCTTTTCATTGAAATGCTGGAACCTCTGGAGGTTATCTGACCCCTGTAATCACCTTTGTTTTTGATGAGTCTTTTTTACAGTTCTCTAGAGATTAAGATTAATTTATAGAAAACTGAAATCAGTGCAAATATTTCTTGTTTTATATACATGCGAATAAACTGTCACACAGAGGGATGATGGTTCTGTCATCCCCCAAAAGCCAGTGGTGTGTCCATTTGCAAATTTATTTCACTACTCTTGATTTGTAAAAGTGTCTATTTGGATTCTCCTTGGAACTAATTGTAACATCCTACTGATACCCTCATTTAATCAATGAGTTCAATAAAATCTTTGATGTGTTCATTTTATAGTTGTATAAGAATCATGATTTTACTTTAAAATATATATGTCCTTTAATAATTTTGGAGATCTTGCCAAGATGAGCAGAAGAGTCACCTGAAATTGGAAGAAATGATGCACTGCACAGGGAACCAGGTCCAGGCATATATTTTGTTAGCAAATTTAAAGTGGCAATAGAAATTTATTGACTGTTTTTCTAATTTCAGTATTACTGCCTATTAAATTTTGTTTTTGTTTTATTTTTCTTTTTCGGTTCGTGTATGTCTAAGTTATTCCTTATTGGTAGATACAGTGACTGGGAATTTGGTGATCTCCATAAATGGATTAATTTATAGAGATCTAATTCCTTGTTGAGTGAGGGGACAATAGAGAAAATAGTTTGTCAGTCTTTTGCTTTTCCACTTGTGTATTTTGAGCTCAAATCAGCTAAGAATGTCATGCCCACAAAGAAGGTGGTATCTGGACCAGAAGGTGTGTTTCAGTGTTCATTTTCCATCTGTAGCTTAAATTATAGAGTTGACACTATAAGCTATGCCTGTATCTGTAAGTCTATGTATCTGTCATTCAGAAAGGCCTTTATCTCTCATTGTGAATATAGAATGTTTTGCTGTCTCCAGATGGTACTAATAAATTAGATTGTAAAGTCTCAAATTGAAGAAACTCTGTTCAGGTTGACTTACAGAGAGAAGTAAGTGCTTATGTAAATCGAATATTCTTAAGATTTCTAGGAAATAAGGAAATCAAACTTCTAATAGTTTAAATGGCTCACCATTGTCTCCCAAATTCAGAAACTCTCTTTGAGGCTCTTTACTTTTCATGGCAATAAGTTACTTGCATAGTTTCAGTAAAAATCTGCTCTCCTTTTACTAAGATATAATTGGAAAAATCACTTATGCAACTAAGACCTTGTCTGGAATTTCATATTTCAGAATGATACTTATTAATCATGAATGACAAGTCATTTTTAAAGAACTAAGGTTGACTTTATGGAGCCAATGTTCACAAAGCCTTCAAAAAAACCTGGACTGGTACATGTTTATAGCGTTTCCATTCTTGCAGGTGGTAGGAAGGTCATGTCCAGGCCCAAGAACATTAGGATATTTGGAACTCTTCTTGACAAAAAGAAATTACCCAAATTTATAGGTCCTGTAGTTGAAATGTGGTGGGCAGAGTTTCTTGGGCTTGATTTCCTAGCCTTAAGATAATAATAGAGGATTTTAAAAGTTCAATCAGATTCCTTAGGAAAATTTCCAGCAGACCAAACTTAAGACAGATTATTCTTGCCCACCTGTGTAAATAATCAGAACAAACCTAAGGAGACCAGCCTTATTTTGGGGGGAAAAATTGTTTTTGGAGATCATTTTAATGAAAATTGTGGAAGACTGTAAGAATATTTTTGTTTAAGTTTTGGAATAAGCAAAAGAGATTACTGGACACCTTTTGAATGGAATGCTGAAGTCTTTGGGAATTATCTGGACTTAGTCTTTGAGCTATTTCACAACTCTGTAGAGATTAAGGTTCATTTGTAAAAAAAAAAAAAAAAAAGCTGATACTAATACAAATAATTCTTATCTATAGACTTGAAAATAAATTCTATCTGGTGAAGGAACACACCTCCTTCCCACAGAAAGGTCAATTTTGTATCTATTTGCTAATTTATTTTAAAATTCCTGAGCTACAAATGTGTGTCCTTTGCATTCTCCTTTAAACCAGTTGTGACATCCTATAGATCTCTCTCTCTCTCCTTCTTTTTTTTTTTTTTTTTTTTAAAGATTTACTTATTTAAGAGGAAGAGTGAGCACGAGTCAGGGGAGGAGCAGAGGGAAAGAGTCTTCAAGCAGACTCCCTGTTGAGCGTGGAGCCTGACCCAAGTCTTGATTTCAAGACACAAGAGATCATGACCTGAGCTGAAACCAAGAGTTGGACACTTAAGCAACTGAGCCACCAGGTACACCTACAGATCTCTCTTTTAATCGACGAGTTAAATAAATAAAATATTTCACATATGTTCATTTTATATTTGTATGAGACCCATGATTTTACCTGTTTTGGGAAGTCATCCCTTAATCCCATTGTCTCATTAAACTTTCATAACACTCTTACTTTCCAGTGGAATGGATTAGAGATTAGACATTGATTCATTCATTCAACTGGTATTTGTTAAGTGCCTATTATGTGGCAGGAGCTATTCTGGAGGCTGGGGATGCAGTGGTGAGCCAGAGAGAACTCATGGAGCCTGTAGGAGGGCTGAAGACATTAAATAAACTCACAATAAATGTATTAAAAATCGTGATCATCTATGAAGGAAAAGAGTTGCTTAAGGAAATGACTTTTCCAGGCAAAGATAGAGGCACTTGTAAAGGCCCACAAGAAAATGTGCTTGGCCTGGTGAGGAGCAGGGGGAAGGGCACGTGGCCAAGGGTAGAGAAAGCAGTTAGCAGAGAATGGAGGGAAGGTCCAAGTCAAGCCTGCCTTGTTTGTAGAGTTTGGAGTTGATTAAACAAGACCAGAGAGCAATTTGCCTGAGGTCACACACAGCCTAAAAGTTTGGTTTGTGTACTGTGAGACATATATTCTTAACCACTGAAAAGGAAAGGAAAGGAAAGGAAAGGAAAGGAAAGGAAAGTAAGGCAAGGCAAGGCAAAGCAAAGCTTGCTTTCTATTTTGGATGTAACAAGATAATTCGAGAAAAAGTCAGAAAGTTCATCCTGCATTTTCCAAAACAACTCTCTCTTCTGGGTGTTGTTAATCCTTCAGCTCTGGCTGAACTTGTGTGAACCTGAGATGACAGCTAAGGGCATCAAGAACGTGTTAAAAAATCTAGACACTGTGTCCACATTTCCGCAGCTTGAGCTTTCCTGATGCTTCTATTACCTTGCATGGTACCAGACATATGGTGAGTAATCAATAAATATTTGTTGACTGACTGACTGATTAATCACAAATATTATGGCAGACCCTGTGTTCTCTGGTGGATTGTTGAGGGATGAAAATGTGATTTTTTTCCTGGGTCAAGTTGCCATGGCTCTAGATTCACCTTTGTTTTGTAGCAATTTTTTTCATTATGTCTATTACCAAAGTGGACACTGATTCATTGATTCATTCACTATTTCATTAACCCTAATTTGAATCAGGAAGAGTAGAAGATGGTACTATAAAGCAAGAACTCTGCTGCAGTCATTCCATCTTCCCAAGGAGTAAATATGTAAACTAAGTAAAATCACATGTCATGAAGATCTCTGAACAATAATGGTTTATAACTAGAAAAGTAATAGTTACAGTTGTGAGCTTCACACATTAAGGGACTTATAATGTTGCTGGGTTCTCCTGAGTTCTTCTGTTCTTCCTCAAGCAGTAGGTCAGTAGACAGACCAGAGAGAACTTTTTATCTCCAAAGACCAAGAGAACCTTTGGAAACCAACTTTAGGTCCAAACTATTCCAGACAACAGATGGAAAGTAAGATGGGAATAATTAAAGACCATCTCACTTGGTTGTATTTGACATACAAAAGGGGATCTACTTAGGCATTTTTCAACACTTCAGCCAATTAAATGAAGTAGCAGAGAAAAGTAGAGAAGGTACTTAAAATACTCAGGTCTTACTCATTCATTTACTTGCTCTTTCATTTGCTTATTCATTCAACCAACATGGTTCTGGACACTAGGGATACTGAGATGAAGATGATATGACCTTTCGTTTAAAAACTAGAAATCCACTGGTTTCACGAACACTAGAATTTAGACTGAGACATGATGATTTAAATGCCATTACATTAATTCTGGCTTCATATTTTTGCATAATAGTATATTGAGATAAATTTTTTAAGTGCTACCGGAATAGCATCAGAAACTATCTGCTAAAAAAAAAAAAAACAACTATCTGCTCAGAAGCTTGAAAATTTCTAATAATATCACATATATACAATGATAATTTTAACATGTAATAACACCAACATCTCAATCAATATTAATTCAGTAGGACAATGGGTTTTAGAGGTGGAAGGGACTCTAGTTGTTGTCTAGTCCAACCTTCTGATTTAGAGAGGAGCAAAATCAGACCAGGGTGAAGACCCCGACTTGTCTGAGGTCACCTAGGAGAATTAGTGGCTGAGCCCGAATTCAAACCCAGACCCCCTATCCCACATCCCACCTCAATGCTCTTTCCCATAGACTCCACAGCACATAAAATGGTCATTGAATCACTAACCTTTCCTGGCATCTGCTTGGAGGACAGGGATGGGCGTGAAGTAGGGATTAGTGCGATGAGAGGCTGGTAGAACTGTGAGGTTCGATATGGTAGACCCTTTTATTAACTTCTGAACATTTACCTAGACAATCAAAAATCTGTTTTCAGTAGGCAGTTTTGCTTTCAAAAGGAGCACAGTTTTCTTCTTGTAAACAATAAATAAGATTATGAATAGTTTCATTAAGTTTTAATAAAGTAGCGATAGCAGCTCCAATTTTATTGCTCATGAGTACCCTGTGCTATTGTCTACTGTCAGGAGTTTGTGTAATTTAAAATAGTTAATTAAATGCAATTAACATGTTGTGATTTCTACTATGCAAAGTCACTATAGTAGTTAATAAAGGAACTATTAAGATTTTGTTCAATTTTAATGACTATGATATAAAAGTGCTAAATCTTGACAGAAGAGGTTTTGAATACAGCAAAGTTTTGTACAGGCAAATTTCCTAGGAAATCATATTAGGGTTGTGAGAGTTTAAAAAAAAAATGAGAAAACTGGGAGAATTTCAAGATAGATATATCAGGGGTCCCTGGGTGGCTCAGTTGGTTAATTGTCTGACTATTGATTTTGGCTCAGTTCATGATCTCAGGGTTGTGAGATGGAGCCCTGCTCTTAAGATTCTCTCCCTCCCTCTAAAACAAACAAATAAACAAAAGGTTAAAAAAAAGAGAAATATATCAGTCAACATTAATAGGTTAAAAATGAACTTGGAGGGATGCCTGGGTGGCTCGGTTGGTTAAGCAGCTGCCTTCGGCTCAGGTCATGATCCCAGCATCCTGGGATTGAGTCCCACATCGGGCTCCTTGCTCATCAGGGAGCCTGCTTCTCCCTCTGCCTCTGCCTGCCACTCTGTCTGCATGTACTCACTCTCTCTGACAAATAAATAAATAAAAATATTTAAAAAAAAAATGAACTTGGAGTAGACTCTGGAAAATCTCAGAGAGAGTTAAAGACTTGATATCTGAATCAGTTACAGTAGATGATTACCTTTTCTAAAGTCATTAAATGCCTTTTTATAGTTATGAAATATGAATTGTTCCTATTAAATGGTTTCTAGCTTTTAAAGACTAATATGTATTACATATAAATCACATTTAATTGTATAGCTCAAGTACACTATTTTTACCTTTATTAGAAGAGGTTATGAATTACCTGAGCCCTCTCAGCAGGGAAGAAGCAGCTGTTTGGTATTTATAGACTGATTTAAATGTTCAAATCATTTTCCAAACATTAATTAATCTGCATAACTTCTAAAGGAACTAGGTAACAATTTGCTCTTTAACTAATAAGGAACTAAGACTGAAATGTTCGTAGATTTGTTGAAGGTCACAAAGTACGCTAGAAATACTATTCGATTTTAAGATTAATCTGATTTTACATTAGTGAAATTTGCCATTGGACTCAGTTTTACCATATCTTATTGCTCCTCAAGGTAATGGGAAAAGAAAGGGAAATTCATGAAGAGTTGTGGGGGGCCAGGGGGCAGGGAGAAAATCACCTCCCCGAATAAGTATCTCTTGGCTAAAAAATGTCTGAACAAAGGATGGTGGGGCTTAAGGGAAACTGTAAACAACTACCATCCTGTGAACACCAAATGTTTGGTGAGGACAATTTAAAATGACCCTAAGTAGGTTGTGGTTGTGGTTGTTGTTTTTTTAACAGGAAGGAGTAAACAGTGCAATTTCCTGTCCTTCCAGGTGAATTGGAAGAGGAAAGGGGAGTATCATGGGCGTTGCCTTTTTTTTTTTTTTTTTAAGATTTATTTGAGATAGAGAGGGAAAAGCAGAGCACAAGCATGGGGAGGGGCAGAGGGAGAATGAGAAGCAGACTCCCCACTGAGCAGGGAGCCCCACATAGGGACTCCATCCTAGTACCCTGGGATCATGACCTGAACCAAAGGCAGATGCTTAACTGAGCCACGCAGGTTCCCCTCCACAGGCCTTGCCTTAATGACAGCGAGGAGTTCAAGGGCATGTCATGTCATTATGGAAATTCCATCTTGACAATCCACCTTGGTCTCTTTCTCATCCTCAGCAATCCTCGCCCCACCTCACCCCCCAGACCCAAGACCTCACCCCCAGACCCAAGTGGCCTCCGGGATGTCCCAGTCACCCACGGTACTGTACCGCTGGCATGGCCCGTGCATAGCTGATTTTCAGTAGCAAAAAGGGAAGGGTCTCCACTTGTCTGATTGATATCAGGGTCAGGGAGGGAAAGGTAAATCGGAGGAAGAGAGAAGGATTCCACTTAAATAAAATTGTCAAGCACCGTGAAGAGGTAAAGTACAGGTTTGGCAGTTTCGAGGCACAGAGCATCATTTATCTGGATTTTCTGAAAGTCTTTGACAAAGTGCAGCCGACAGCCTGCTCTTGACAGCCCAAGCAGCAGGATCCCACATAAACCACAATGTGAAGTGTGACACAAGGGAGAGGTTGGAAGGCAGGTGATGCTAGCATCCGGTCAGGCAGTCAGCACGCTCATAACCCTGGTTTCTTTAATTGTTTCAATTGCGTCTATCTCAACCATGTGAAGCCAGATGTGGTGTGTGCGCATGCGCGTGCGTGTGTGCGTGCGTGCGTGTGTGTGTGTGTGTGTAGGGGCATAGAGAAGAGAGTTACACCTGGGGGCTGACATCTCATCGAGATCACAGAAAGAAATGAGCCCCCTCCGCCGTCCGGCTCCCCCGGTGAGGACGACATCCTGCATGTGTGCTGGCTTGGAGGGAGAACGCATGTGCAACCTTCAGCCCTCACTGAGCACGTACTATAGAACGCTAACTTGAGTGCAATGGGCATTAAGTTTCAGGAGGGATGGGCACGCTCAGGGCAATGGGAGTGCCGAAGAGGGAGTTACTGACCCTGCATGCTGGCAGTGAAGAAGGCTTCAAGGTGACTCCCCCCGAGCTCTATGTTAGAATCTGTCAGGGAGCTTTTTAAAAATACTGCTGTCTGGGCCCCAACTCTGGGCCAATAAATCCGCATAGCTGGGCTGGGGCCGGGGCCTCACGCTCCCCGGGTGATTCTGATGTGCAGCCAAGGTTGGGATGGACTGCAGTAACTGAAAATTGTGTCTTAAAAGAAGCACTGAATTTCAGATCACGCGGAGAAGAGGATGCAATTAGAGAGAGAATGGTGGCGACAAAGCAGGACACAACACAGATGCGTGAAGATTTCAGGGAAGGTGAGGATCTCAGATGGCTGGAGTATGGTGTGTATGCCAGGAGTGCAGGGTGGGAGACAAAACTGGGGGAATGGTAGGTTGGCGCAAATGGAAGAAACCGGCTTTATGAAAGTGCCGATTGCCTAACAGAAGTTGAGTATCATCTGCTTCTGGCTTCTCCTTTATGTCATGCTTTATATTTGGGGGCTGGAACCAGGCTCTGTAGCTTGTATAACATGATATGGACTACCATAGAAAGAGAACAATGTTCTTTGTAGCTGGTGTGTCATGGCTCTTTCCAAAACTCTGTCGCTTTATGCCTAAACCTTCCATAACAGCTTAATTGTTTTTCAAAGTTAAAAAATATATATAGAAAAGCTTAAAAAAGAAAACAGCAATCATATTCCTGCCAGCCAGAATTAATCATTGTTAATATCTTGGTATATTTGCTTCTAGTGTTTTCAAATAGAAAAACCATTCTATTTTATGATTCTGGTAAAAAATGATATATGTTCATTATAAAGATTCCAATTAATGCAGAAAAACACAAAGATGAAAGTTTAAGAAACCATGCCAAACATCATTAGGTGATCCATTATCCTGACATCTTTGGAATGATTAATATATCATTTTATAAAAATAGGATTTATATTACATTATTAAACTTAATTTTTGACATGAATTTAATAGGAGGGGGAAAGGCTGAATTAAACTCAACAAATTATTAAATGTCAAGTCAATATTTTTTACCACAAGATTCCTAGGAGTTTAAAAAGATTCCTCTGCAAGGGTTGGCAATTTTTTTTTAAAGGGCCAGACAGTAAATGTTTTAGGCTGTTCTGGTCCGTTGTTATAGCTGGAAAATAGCTTAGACAATATGTAAACAAATGGTGGCTCTATGTTCTAGTGAAACTTTATGTACAAAAACAGGTGGTCTGCCCTCAGGCAGTCGTTTGTGGACTCCTACCCTGCAGTTAAATAAAGGTGGTTATGAAAAACATTTAGGTTTTTTTTAAAATTGCGTTTTAAATTTGAATAATATACCCCATCTTCAAAAGATGAGAACATTAGAACTCTCTTGCTACCCATATCCCCCTTCCTCACCTCCCAATTTTTTATTATACTATTATTATTATATTGTCCAGATTTATAATATCCACATTCTGTTTTGAAACCATAATCGCTAGGATTGTTTAGTTTCACCCTACGTGTAAATGGATCCCCTGTCATGGCTCCTCTATGCTTAAGTTCCTCATTTTGATTGACTTTTTTTCCTTTTTATTTATTTTTAAAATTTTATTTATAATCAATTAACATATAGTGTATTATTAGTTTCAGGGGTGGAATTTAGTGACTCATCAGTTGCATAGAACACCGAGTGCTCATTACATCAAGTGCCCTCCTTAATGTCTGTCACCTAGTTATCTCATCCCTCCACCGACCTTCCCTCCAGCAACCCTCAGTTTGTTTCCTACAGTTAAGAGTCTTTTACAGTTCATCTATTTATTTATTTTTGAGAGAGAGAGAGAGAGAGACAGTGATAAGAATGGGGGAGGGGCAGAGGGAGAGGAGAGAGGATCTTGAGCAGACTCCACGCTGAGCATGGAGCCCGATGCAGGGCTCAATCTCATGACCCTGAGATCATGACTGAGCCGAAATCAAGAGTCAGTTCAACTGATTGGGCCACACAGGCTCCTCTATTTTAATTGATTTCTTAGTTGCCTGCCTTTGGTTAAAAAGCAGTCCTTTCCAACAAGTATTCATGAATATTTATACTTGAATGATACCTGGGGTCATCCTTTCTTTTCTCAAAATTTTGCAGACACTGACCCATTGTCTTCTACAATGACTATTGTGAAATCTGATGCAGCCTGATTCCTCACCCCTTGTCGGTGATTTTTCTTTCTGCCTGGATGTCTGAAACATTCCTCATTTTTGAAGTCCAAGTGTTTAACTAGAAAATGGCTTGATGTAATTCTCTAAATCAAAATTTCCTGGGATTCAGTGCTTTCTTTCCACTTGTAGATCTCATTCTTTCTTCACTTCTGGAAAATTTTCTTCCATGATATTGTTGGATACATCTTCTCTTTCATTTGCTGGGTTCTCCATTTTAGAGATACCAAGTGTCATTAAGTGTTGGCTCATCTTTATCTTTCATATTGTAGTACCTAACTGTTCATTCTCTCCTGTTTCATTTTAGAATACAGTGCTTTTAGCTGAGCATATGGCTGTCCAGTCCAGACTATGTTTCCCATTGTCTCTGGTGGCTAAATGTGGACATGTGACCAAATTCAGACCAGTAAGACATAAGCAACAGTGATAAGCATAACCTCTGGTCCATCTCCTTAGAATGCTTGCCCTGGACTATCTTTTTCCTTTCTGTGGGCTGAAACATGGGTGTAGAGAGGAGTCAGCTTCAACCACTGGAACGAGAAGGTCTGTAACCACAGGAATGAGATGAGACAGCATCCAGACAGAAGGAACCCTCCCTCAGTTATGCTAGAGACTTCTTACCTGTGGACTGTTTTGTGAGTGAGAAATAAACTGATCTATTTATGGCATTATATTTTCGGATTTCTTTGTTACAGCAGCTTAGCCTATAACAAACTACTATGCATTATCTGTTAGCTTCTAATTTCCTTTGTCTTTTTCCTTTGCATTTGCTGTGTTTACAGTCTTTTCTCCGTGCCCATATTTCAGTGTTCAGCAGTGTCTGCTCTATTCTTCCTATTTATAGTTTATTTATTAGTTCCATAAAGTATTTTGGTATTCAATTTGTTTCCTTGTGTCTGCAGCCTCCCTTTTTTTAAATCTCATTCTGCTATTTTATCATCTCCTGGCTGAGCTCTAGTTTTACTTAATTTATGTTCCTATCAAGCTGTGCTATAATGTGAAGAAATTGTGAGGAAAATTCCTTCTGTTCCTTGAGTTAGATTTTTTTTTCTGGGTTAGGCTTTGTCTTTTGCAGCCCATGGTAGTCCCTCTCTCCCCTCCCACACTTTTGTTAGCTCTGGATGAAATACTGGCCTTTATATAATAAATCAGTATAGTGGCCATACCATTTCTTTCCCCCTTGTACGTTCTTGGGCAGCTTTGCCCCAACTATCTGCTTGCTCTGATGTAGCATCTCCGTCCCTGTTGTCTGCTACCTGTGTGTTTCCTTTCCCAGCAATGTGCGAGAACTGGGTATTCTGAGTGTTCTCAGCCTTTCTGTTATCTGAGGGCTTGGGTCGGGGAAGACTCTGTTTTAGGATACATGCAGTCTTTGTTAAAATATGTAGGCTGTTCTCCCTCTCCTAAGATTTTGATGAACATCCTATACCAGAATTTTCTCTACTTAGTCCTCCCTCCCTCCCTCTAGCCCCAAGGGTTTTGGGTCATTTCAACAGAATCCTGAAAATGTCACTTTTCTCTGGAAGAATTAGACATATTATTTGCTTTCCAATTTAACTTCTTTCTTCCAAGTCCCCTTGTCAAAAGAGAAAAAAGATAAGGATGCCTGTTTGATTGTCTTCTCTCCAGATTTTATAGCATTTCTGAGAATCTCAATATTTTGATAATTTACCAGCAATATTTCTGAGGGGCAGGGAGGGGTGAGGTTTGGAAGTATGTCACACCCTTCTGTGCTCCAGAATCTTCTGCTTGGTGAATTTAAAACTGCATGGCCAGATTCTACAACCTTGCACATCCAATCCTGCCCCAGTCCTCCTCCCCATATGATGGATGGCATACTAATGATCAGGAAGGGAAAATAGCTAGGACACACATCTGATCTGCCTAATAGAGGCAGAACTAAAAGGGCATATCACTGCTTCATGGCGCAGTGCTTTTTACTACATTTTCTTGCTTCCTGAGTTTTTGAACCTTTCAAGCCAGACACAGCTCAGGTCACCAGCCCTACTCCTGTCCTCATGGTAAAACCATATCACTCTGTCCCCTTTCTCAGCATCATTTCATATAGATAGGAACTTCACTTTCTCTCAGACTAAGGATTACCAGCATTCTTGGAGCTAGAAGAAAAACTCCCTTGGGAGGCATCTGTGGCACAAGAGCAAAGGTCATGGGCTTGGAGCACTGGACTTCAATCCTAGCTCTGTCATTTAATTAGCAATGTGTTGGGGAAAGTCATTTAATTTCTCTGAGTCTCAGTTGTATCTTCTGTAAAATATGGATATTCTTAGCTGCAGGGCAGCTGAATTTTATGTAAAGAATTTGTTCCTAGAGGCATTTCATAATTCTGAACTCAGAGAATTGAGACAGTCTGACAAGGAATGGCAGCTATGACAGAAACTTCTGCATGGCTTCCAATGTGCTACACAGTCAGAATCTACATTTCCCAGCCTCCCTTTGTAGCTTGATATGTCTTAGAGACAGGATTCTGGCCAGTAGTATAGCAATCATAGTGACTTTACTGGTTGGAATACAGACATGATGGTGGGAGCCTGGCAGCCCTCTTAGCCATCTTAGATCACAGATAGAAAATGTGGGGGTGCCTGACATTGCATAACAGCCATATCAGTCATAAACTATGTGACATGAGAGAAATCACTGCTGTGTTTAATCTACTGTTATTTATTACATTTGTGGAATTTATATCCTAATAGTACAGGGCATTTTTATGTACTCAGATGGTTTCTCTGTGGAAACTCCAGCATAAATATATCTTAAGCTCACTCAGACTGCACCAGCTTTGAAAAAAGTGAAATTTATTTTATTTTTTTAAAGTTAGGGGGATTTGAATTATCTCAAACTCTGTGTATGCAGCAATAAGTTATTATTATTATCTTATGTCATGGTATTTCAAATTTATATAATCCAATTTTGCATAAAACTCAGCATCACTGATCTTTTGTGAGGCCATTGTGAGGAATTACTGAATTAATATATAGAGATGCACAATATAAACTTTTTTCATATCAGAAATTGGGGCTTTTTTTACATAAACATTTTATCAAAGTATAACATTCATTTTTGAAAAGGCACAAATCATAAGGTCATCAGTTGATACACTTTCACAAAGCAGACACTGGGAAACCAGCATCCAGAACAATAAGTAGAACATTGCAAGCATCCCCAAGGCCTCTCTCATGCTTCCTGTCAGTCATTCTGATAGCCCAACAGTAACCACTATTCTGAATTCACACCCAGCTATTATTTTTCTGTTCTAAAATTTACATAAAGGGATTATTACAGAATGTATCCTTTTGTATCTGGCTTCTTACCTTTAGCATTGGTGTGAGAGTCACTCATATTGTGTGTGGCAGTATGTTTAGGCCATGAAATTCTAAGTATTGATTTTGAGTTATAAATTATACTTACAGCTGTACCCAATAAGACTTGAGTCTCCAGCCTCCCACTTTTCTGCAATGCTTCTAATGTTCCTTCTAGAATGTTCCTGCTTAGTTCCAGCTACTAAATTCCTGTCACCTTTTAACAACTAGCTTAAAGGTAACCTCCTTTAGGAAATCACTTCTGATTTCTTCCTCCTCCCAGTTCCTATAGCTTTTTTGTACTTCTCTTATTATATTTACAACATATATTATAATTATTTGTATAGTATCCTCAAGGCATTTCATAATTCAGAGTTCATCTGTCTTGTCTTATCTCATTTAAGGAAGGAATAGAGCAAAAGAACATTTAAAAATATATATATAACCACTTTGGGGCACCTGGGTGGCTCAGTGGGTTAAGCCTCTGCCTTCAGCTCAGGTCATGATCCCAGGGTCCTGGGATCAAGCCCTGCATCGGGCTCTCTGCTCAGGAGGGAGCCTGCTTCCCCCTTTCTCTCTGCCTGCCTCTCTGCCTACTTGTGACCTCTGTCTGTCAAATAAATAAACAAAAACTTAAAAAAAAAAAAATATATATATATATATATATATATATATATAATCACTTATATTGGGAAGGAGCAATTAACAAAGATATATAAATAGCAAATGTTTTTCTTTTTGTTAAAGGTAATACAACGCCAAGCAAGACTCAATAATGACCTACTTATGCTTTTGGTAATGGTGGAGTAGCTTATAACTGACTAACCCTCCTGAAGATAAGACAGAAGCTAGAAGAAAGTTGATCTTGCAGAAAGGGAACTACAACAGCTGAGGTTTGTGTGTGTGTGACTTCTGGCCTGGAAGTACTTCTCAGTCTATGAGATGCAGAAGGAAGTCACAGTCTTACTGGCTAGAAAAGTCAGAGAATGGACTATAGGCTCTAAAAAGGCTGAAAATGAGGGGGAAATCCCAGAAAAAAATGGAAGTTGCAAGGCAGAGACCCAAAATTTACAAATAAATGCCATACAAATCCTTGGCAGACCCCTAAGCTACACCTAAATGGAAGAGATTCTAAGGAGTCCAGCAAAGATGCACCAGTTAACAATTTGAAAAAAAAACTGAGCAGAGATTTCAGCTGCTACTCACCAAGGAGAGAGTTTGTGGAATTTGAGTCTAACAAATTAATTGCCTATTTGAACAGTCATCAACACATTAGAGAGCAAGGTGCAGAATTCAGAGTCTCCATAACACATCATTTATAATGTTCATAACAATAAAAAATTCACTCTATCTACAAAGAAATGGCAAAATGTTTACACAGGAGAAACAGTTGTCAATTGTAACAGATCTTAGAGATGATGTTTTACGGAAAAGATGGTGGTGATGGTCTCACAGGTATATATGTAATCTTCAAATTCACCAAGTTGTATACATTAAATATGCACAGCTTTTTGTATGTCAATCATACTTTAATAAAGTAGTTTAAAAAATAACAGGATGTCAAGAAGATTCAGAGGGCAGAATTAGCAGATAAAGACTTTAAAGCTGTTATTATACATACTTTAAGGACATTAAAGGAAATATTATCATAAGGAATTAACAGATGGAAATTCTTGGTAGAGAAATGAAAACAATAGAAAAAGAACCAAATGGAAATTCTAGAACTGAAGAGTGGAATATGCGAAATGAAAATTTGTCACATTGGCTTGACAGCAGATTGGAATGGGAAGAAGGAAAGAGGGTGAACTTGAAGAAAAATCAACAGATATTATCTAATCTGAAGAATAGAAAGAAAAAAAATTTTAAAGAATAGATCTTGGGCAGTTGGTTAAGCAGCTGCCTTTGGCTCCAGTCACGATCCTGGAGTCCTGGGATTGAGTCCTACATCCAGCTCCCTGCTTAGCAGGGAGTCTGCTTCTCCCTCTGACCTCTCCCTTCTCATGCGCTCTCTCTCTCTCTCTCATTCTCTCTCTCTCTCAAATAAATAAATAAGATCTTAAGAAAAAAAAAATAGATCTTCAGTAACCCATGGGACAATATCATGTTATAAAATTTGTATGTGATTGAAGTCCCAGAAAGAGAGGAGAGAGAGAAATGTGGAGGAAAATATTTAACAAAATAATGGCCAAATGTCTCCAAGTTTTCTGGAAAACATAAATTTACAGATGATCTCAGAAGCTCAATGAACCTCAAGGAGGATAAACACATGGACTCAACATAACCAACCCCCTGGAAGCTAAAGACAAAGAGAAAAACTTGAAAGCGGTCAGGGAAAAAAAAAAAAAGAAAGATCCATTCAATAGAGAGAATCAATGATCCAAATGATGACTGACTTATTAGAAACAATGGAACTTTAAAGCATTGAATTTTTTTAAAAAGCCCTGACAACCCACAATTCTATGTAAAAGCAATATAAAGACTTTGCGGGGGAGGGCAAAAGAAAACAATGAGTCACCAGTAGACATGTGTTGCTTTTCCTTAAGCAGGCAAGAAATGCTTAAAGGAAGTTTTTTAGGAGGACAGAAAATGACACAAGATGGAAACTTAGATGTCTGTTGTAAATATAAAATACTATGTATTTTTCTTCTCTTAATTTCTCTGAAAGACAACTGGCTATTTAAGGCAAAAATTTATAACAGTTTACAATACATTTAAATCACGTGACATTACCACAAAAGATTGGGACAATAGCACAAATGGAATTCTATAGTTGCAAGTTCCTTTTCTTTTTTCCCTGAGATTTAATTTATTTATTTGACAGGGAGAAAGAGAGGGAGGGCATAAGCAGTGGGGTGAGGGGCAGAGGGAGAAGCAGACTCCCATGCTGAGCAGGGAGTCTGATGCGGGCCTAAATCCTGGGACTCCAGAATCATGACGGGAGCTGAAGGCAGACATTTAACCAACTGATCCACCCAGATGCCCCTAGTTGCAAGTTCCTTACGTTGTACTTGAACTGGTACAATATTAACTCTGAGGAAACTTAATAAGTTGAGGGTGCATATTGTAAATCCTAGAGCAACCACTAAAAATAGCACAAAGAGGTGTAGTTCAAAAGTTAATATAACAGACTATTAAAAAAAATTTTTAATCATATAACCCTAAGTTAGGCAGACAACAAAAGAACAAAAAAGAGATGGTAGAAATAGAAAACAAGTAGAAAAATAATTGTTCTACATCAAAGCATGTCAATAATTATATTAAATGAAAATGGACTAAACACTCTAATTAAAAAGCAGAGATTATCATACTGGATTTTAACCACAGGATAAAACTATATGCTATCAATAAGAGGTGAATTTTAATTTAATTTAATTTAATTTAATTTTAGCGAGACAGAGCATACATGCGCAGTGGGAAGGGACAGAGGGAGAGGGTGAGAGAGACTCTTAAGCAGACTCCATGCCCAGAGCAGAGCCCAACATGGGGCTCAATCTCATGACCTTGAGATCATGACCTGAGCCAAAATCAAGAGCTGGATGCTTAACCAATTGAGCCACCCAGGTACCCCAAGGTGAATTTGAATTTAAGTGATAACCACAAAAGGTTGATATACCACATAAACAGAAAGCCAAAGGAAGAAGAAGTGGCTGTATTAATATCAGACAAAGTAGGAAAATATGTAGTATTGTCCTAACATTTTTCCAGTGAAAATAGTTAAAATGCGGCACTTAAGCAAAACTTCCCAAAGTGCCTTTCTCTGAGTATAGTTCTATGAGCTATTCTGTGAAAAAGGGTCAGGAGAGGTTTGGGCAACACTGCTCACTGCACAGACACCCTCCTCCGGAAGACTCATGGTGCACTCCAGCCAGGTCGTGACTCCAGGTGGCTTAATGGTGTAAAGGTCAGCCTGACTTGCTTCAACCTTACGTTTCCTGTTTTTATGCGGCCACAAAACTCTCCTTTCATGGAACACCTATTCACGTTCCAAGGAACCAGTATTCTTTGGAATACATTTTGGAAAAAAACTGACCAGAGGGTTAGTATATAGCTAACAACTGTAATCACTGTGCTTCATTACTGTGAGACCATTCTACAAAGTGAAAAGATAAGGGATAACTTGGTTTTACATAAAACGTTTCTTCGAAGGAGCTTGAAACACACTGGATTCAGGGCTTTTTCGATGGATTCAAATAGAAGTCTAATTACTTCTTATTGCTATTTTTCCTCTGTAAATTTAATAGCATTGCTCTGTGGCATTCCAGTAGAAATTTAAACCTTCTGGAAAAGCGATTACAAGAGAATAAAGCACTGGGATTTCATCTACACGTCTGTTACATCTCATACAAGAAAAAAGAATGACTTGAGTTGCTCACCCTTGTGACTTTTGCATATCGGTGAATATTATACCACACCACCACTCAAACATTGTCACAAGATATGAAAAGACCGCAACCAGAGACCTCTGGGTTCTCTGCCGTTCTTCTTCTGTAAACTTAGGGCTGTGTATTTCAAACTGATACTTAGATTGAATCAGTGGTCTCAGCCTTCACTGGGGGCCCATGAGAGGAAGTGAATTTAAGTGGTGGCCCTTTCAGTGAAAACCAAAGAAAGACTTTGTGGATGGGTTTATCACGTCTTATAATTATTTTTGCACTGGCGATTCATCGCCTTAGTCTAGAATACTGTGCCAGTCTCCAGGCGTTGTTGTTTAAATACCGGCAAGGGTCACAAGTGAGAGGGAGTTTGGTCCTCATTTACCTCATACCGGCAGCTGGGTTGGCACGCAGCTGCAGAACTCCTGGGGGCTCTCTTTATTTAATTTGGCATCCCTTCCTGAGCAGTATTGAGACTTTCACTTCAATGACTCCGCAGGGCTTTGCCATAATTTCTATGCTGTATCAGTAAACTCTGCCGGAGAGACGGCCAGGCAAACCTGAGAGCACGCTAGGAGCACGTCCGATTCAAGTATTTTGGCTTAAGTCAAGGATGGCATTTACCCCATATACAAATCCAGCCCGTTTAAAAAATTCATTATTCATTAGTAGAGAAACTGATTTGTAGGGAATAGTATTTCGTCATCTTGGTAGTCTGTGTGTGTGTGTGTGTGTGTGTGTGTGTGTGTGTGTGTAAGACCCTGTCCTTTTCATCATTTCTTTTGGGATAATTTTCCTAGACTCTGAAACAGACTGTCAAAAGTAAATATAGACCCAAATTCTGAGTAAGCCACGTATTTTTTTAATATTTTATTTATTTATTTGACAGACAGAGATCACAGGTAGGCAGAGAGGCAGGCAGAGAGAGAGGAAGGGAAGTAGGCTCCCTGCTGAGCAGAGAGCCCCATGCAGGTCTCGATCCCAGGACCCTGGGACCATGACCTGAGCCGAAGGCAGAGGCTTTAACCCACTGAGCCATCCAGGCGCCCCATGAGTAAGCCACATATTAATTAAAAAGCTTGGTCATTAATCTTAGCCTCTATGCTCTGGGTTTCTTTTTTTTTTTTTTTTTTTAAGATTTTATTTATTTATTTGACAGAGCTCACAAGTAGGCAGAGAGGCAGGCAGAGAGAGAGAAGGAAGCAGGCTCCCCAGGGAGCAGAGAGCCCGATGTGGGGCTTGATCCCAGGACCCCGGGATCGTGACCCGAGCCGAAGGCAGAGGCTTAACCCACTGAGCCACCCAGGCGCCCCCGCCCTGGGTTTTTTATCTGTAAGATGGAAGTGATGATCTCTCTGACACACTATAAGTATTAAAAGTGGTAACCCGTAAAAGTCACTAGGACAAGGTTAGGTGTACAATAAGCACTCAATAGATGCTTTTCGAAATGCATAACTGCAAAGAGAAAACATCAGAACCTTCTATGAATTTTGTTTCCACAATCAGAAGAGAAAACAGTTTCACCTGATCTGCTTTTCTGTTTTTTACATCTTGGTGGTGGTCAGAAGAGGGAAAGGAAGGGAACCAAAGGAAACTGATTTTGCTCAGAATCAGAATGGTAGGTTGTCAGAACTGGGAGAAATCTTAGGGACGGGTGTGATCCAATGCCCTAAATTTACCAATGAACAAACCAAGGTCCAAAGAATATAAGTGATTTGCCCCCAGATCACATAGAAGTCAGTGACTGATCCAGGACTGGGGCCCAATAAAAACATGGATTTTTCTTGTAAGGCGCACTGCTAATATTGTGTGAAGCTACGGTGTTAAAAAATCTTCCTTTGGCTAACTTGAAAGCTAGTTCTCCTTTTACAGCTTTCTTCTTATTATTTTTTCTAACATTTCACTTTAATCTATCAGTAGTTTTCTTTGGTTTAGGATGTGAAGTTAGGATTTGACTGAATGCTCTCTTCTCAAATCTTATTCCAGGGACTTGGCACCTGACTTGGCACTGACTTGGCAGTGACTTTCCCCCTGACCTACAGTGTCACCTTCCTTACATTCAAAATTATTTTTTACACTAAAGTCAATAGCCGTGCTCATTCTTTTTTAAACCCATTGATCTGTCAATTTTTCTATCCATAGGATACTATTATAATTATGTTAACGTTATCATATGTTTTAGCAAGTTGTCTGGAAAATTTACCTTCATTAATCTTCTTTAGAAAAAAAAAACCCTGAAGCTTTTGCCCATTTATTTTTCGAGATGATGAACACTGGCAAGTTGAAGAGAATTAATATTCCATATAGACCAAATAAAACCCATAAGAATCTTGATTGAAATTACATTAGATATAAATATTAATTTGGAAACAGCTGGCATTCTTATTATAATCATTTATCCTTTTCGGGAATATGATACATCTTTTTATTTATTCAACTGTTCTTTGATGTGGCTCAGTAAATTCAAGGCCTAGTGTGTCAAGCTTTAAAAGCATGCAATGATGTAGGGAAGGGGAAATAAATTCTCCCTGAAGAGATCTAGGGAGATATTTTTTATGGCCAAAAAAGAGGAGTGCTCTACAAATGTAGCCAAATGAGGTACATGGTATTTCATTATTTAAATTAACTTGACACAGCCTAACTCAATGATACAGGTCTTTACCAGATTGTTATTCAAAGTCATTAACCACATTTGCAACAAGCAACAATACGTTTATGTTGGGTTCTTATGAGACATGGCACCATGTTTGCTGTTGGTGATACGTTCCCTGTCCTCAAAGGATTTTACAGTTTAATTGAAGTAAGTTTCCATCTTTAAAAGTACCAGCTATAGAGAGTAGGGTTTTTTTTTTTTAACATTTTATTTATTTGAGAGAGACAGTACGATTGAGGTGGGGGCGGGGAGGGACAAAAGGAGAGGTAGAAGCAGACTCCCTGACGAATGGGGAGCCTGACTCCAGGCGCTATCCCAGGACCCCAGGATCATGACCTGAGCCAAAGGCAGACGCTCGACCAACTGAGCCACCCAGGCACCCCGAGAGTAGATCTTAAATGTTCTCACAACACATACAGAGAAGAGGTAATTATGTGAGGTGATGGATGATACCATTTCAGAGTAAAGTATATACGTTTATCAAACCATCAAACTGGACCCCTTAAACTTACACAGTATTATTTGTCAATTTTATCTTAATAAGCCTGGGCCTGGGCAGGAGAGTACCAGCTCCCCTTCTTGTCCTAATCCCTGAGGTAATATAGCCTCTTACTAAGTAGTCTGATCTTTTACTTCTATTCCCAGACTAAGGCAGAGAAATTTCTCCAGCAAATTCCTTTGTCATCAAGGGAGCAGTTTTGGGCTGAGTCCCAGATCTACTCCTCAGGTGTAGGTCAAACTCATCATCTTCAATGCTACCTGGGGGTACCGTAGACAGACTGGCTGAGTTTGAATTATGACTCTTGGACTTACAGCTGTGTGACTTTGGGCAAGTTATTCAGCCACTTTGCCTCTGTTTCCCCAAATATAAAATGGAAGTGGTAATCATATTTAACTCATAGGGTTACTGTGAAGATTACGCGAGCTAAACTGTGTATATTGTACTTCCATCATGCCCAGCATGGAGAAGCACTCAGAAATGCTGGGTATTACTTAAAAGGCAGTGTCCTGGGCAGGTAATACATTTCAGCTTAAGATGCAGCCCAGAGCTAAAGCACAGCGAGGTGTCCTGAAAGTGTTCAAGATTAGAAATTGGGAACTTGTGGGGGAATGATCTTCCCTTCTATGGAGGTTTAGGTCCTACACTTGAAGCTGTGGGTAAATGGAATAAACCCACAACTGTGGGAAAATGGCAGCATCTTCCCTTGGGATTTCAATGTTTTAGATGAGATGATAATTCCACAATGAGAGGGTTGCAGTTTTAAAAATTCTTGGCAGAAAGAATCCTTTCCCCCCCTAAATTGTGTGTGTCGGGGGGAGATATTAAATGAATCCAATATTAAGTATCTAATCTTTAAGTGGGTCAAGAAGAGGAGGTTGGGATAATGTTTTCTCGACAGTCAGCTACCTCTCTTGCATCAATGCCTGTTTTCACTTTACAGTGTCTCCTGATAACGTTCTACAAGGATCAGCCCCTTTTGAGGGGGTTAGAAATGGAAAACAGTATTTTGAAACTCAGAAGAGAATTTTCTTTAGAACACATTGAACAAAGTGGTTAGGTCACATGAGATATTAGTACAACTGAACCTAACCACTGGCCACATCTGGGCCTCTCTCACCAGCCTGGCATGTGGAAAAGAGAATTCCTTTGCTCTAAGTGGCCTCAGTGGCTTGACAAAGTGTCCAGCACTAAGTACCACACCTGGGCTCTCCCTGGGAGACAGGGAAGCAGGGTATGTCACCCAGAAATCCCCAAGGATCCCTTGCATTATTGGTTCCTTCCCACCTCTCTTGTCTTTCTCTTTCTCCTCCTGATGCCTCCTCCTTATGCCTCTGATTTCTTCCAGCCGGGGTCCCTCTCCTGCTCTGGGTATTTACAGTGATTCAGATAGGAAGAAAGAGTAGTGGCAATGAGATGTGTCCCCCCACTCCTATCCCCAACTCCGAGCCTTAGGCTAACAAGATGAGTCACAATTGGTGTGGTAAGCTCTGTGCCTAAATTGCTTTGAAAGACTCAGGCCCCCGATAGGAAGGTCATGTAACTAGTGTTACCAAATTGGGGGCCAACTGGAGGTAGAATTCCCTTTTATAATAGGAAATTAGTAGAAAGGAAGGCAGTGGTTAAGAACATAGGCTGCAATACTGGATAGACCTGGATTTGAATCTGGGTGGTCCCACTCACTAATCGCACGACTGAAGCAAGAGACGTGATTTTTCTATGCCTCAGTTTACCAGTAAGATGGGAGTCCTATCACTCACTCCACTGGCTGATGTGGGCACGGATATAAGAAGCTCAGGGCAGTGCAACATAATGCACAGAGTCAAGTTCAAGCAGATCGTAGCTATTTATTATAAAAACTTGAATCGGAGAGTCAGAATTTCTCAGTGTCCCTAAAACACTCCGCGGGGAGGTATTCATATCCCTTTGGCAGGAGTAGCTTCACAGATGGATGCATCAGACTATGGACGTGTGGTGCTGCTCACCGTGAGGCTCGTCCAACTAATTATCCTCAGTCAGTTTCCGTGTTCACCGAGCAGCCTTCTAACGGGGCCTTCCGTGTCGCTTTTTAAGAAGGAAACAATGCGCTCACCAGATCAGGCTGACTCGAACATTCAGGCTTGTCCGCCCATCACAGCTCTCCTTAGAATAAGTACGATGCCATTCCAGTTTATATGTCGGTCTCACGAGTTCAGCTGCGTCCAAGAGATGGATCCAGGTCTGACAGAATGAGATCTCTCACTGTGAAGTTGAGGGTCATACCCTGGGTTGCACCAAATCAGGAGCACTCCTGGGCTCTCAAAGCTGCAAACTGCCGACCTGTCACACAGGTATAGACTGGAGGTCACCTGCCAGCCCCAGCAGACTTCCTTTTGTGACTCCTGTTCTAAGGATAAGAGCACTTTGGACCTGTTCTTAAGGTTTTTACTTCTTGCAAAAGAGCAAACATAGGAAGACAAAAGCCTAGCCCCTGAATACCACTCCCCCCCCTTTTTTTTTCCTGGTTAGCTTAGAGAAGTCGGGAAACACACCCGTATTTTAGAAAACACTTGGATGCAGATCGTCCCCTGGCCTATTTCTTTGCATAAGCAGTTGGGACCACAGCGAGTTAGGAAGTGGGTGAGATTGGAGGCGCCTCACACTGTCCAGTGTTGATGCTGGTAACTAGCAATAAGGAAGGGAGAATGTGGAGAAGGGGTGCAGGGTGGAGTTGGGAGGAGGGCAGACAGCATTTGCGAGGAGCCATTCACCCCTGTGCTCTACCTGCTCTCCTGCCTCCACCAATCTTGCCCTAGACCCTGTTTTGAACTAACGCTGGAGGGAGAGGTGAGACGTGCGGATTAAGGATGGGGTTCTAGTAGAGTCCTCGGGAGCAGTGGGGACTATTCAGTGGGGGACTGGCAGCTCTGGGTGGCCATTCGTATGACAGGGACAGAGCTGCTTGGAAATGGTCAGGGCTTCCTGCAGAAGTCTAAATAGGCCGTTTCAGGAGCATTGAACAAGTTCAAGAGATACTGCTAGATAATGCTATTCAAGAAATCTTTATTGCCACAGAGAGAGGAAATAGTTTAATAACCAATGAGGACATCAAGGGAAAGGGATCGTTCTGGAGAATTCTAAAGCTGCCATTCGGTGAGAGCATCTGGAGAAGTGATCTAATTTCAGAAACTGCCTTCAGCCTTTCTTTTTATGATCTAAGCTGAGATCACACAATTAGATTTCAGTAGCCCATTCAAGGCCAACCATCAGTTGGCCTTACCCTCCAGCCACGTCTTTTGCTCTCTTCCCTTTATAAAAAACTCAAGTTGGTTAGGCGAAGCTCCAAGCCACCTTCTGTTACTCCTCCTTCTCCACCTCTATCTTTGCTTGTTTAGCTTGTATAGCTTCTGGTGCTTCCAGAAGAGCTTCCCCTCTTCTCTCAGCCATGCCTGCCAGCTCCTCCAAGGCCTATCTTGTCTCATGCTCCCTACCTCTGCCCCGGAGGCAGCTGCAGTTATCATTACTCTGTGCCAGAGGCTGGCAGTTCCCGAAAGCGCCAATGCAGCATTAATCTGGGAGTCCCAGAATCAGAGCTGTGGCCCTGACGATGGCTGTGAACAAACCAATTTGTCTTCTCAGGATACAGACGGGACATCTCAGTCCTTAGAGACTGAATGATGTTCCCATGACCACAAGGCTATGACAGCAGCGGTGGGGCTCTATTCGTACCCACGTCCTCCAAGTCTCCTCTTGGGCTATGGTTCTTTCCATTGACGAGCTCACGGCTACTTCAAACCTCATGGTTGCCAACCATAAACAGATTTATCCAGGCTATCATTGCAGATAGAGATGGAAATCAAAGACTATATAAATTGGATGTTTTGGTGGTATATTGTCCCAATGTTACGGCCTAATGAGAAGGATCTCCTCCAAATAAATATCTTCTGGGCTTATATTACACATTTTGATTCCGAGAAGATGCTTTTAAAGAAAGTATAGGGTGAATTACTCTAGTCTGTGGGTACTTACTTCTGTTCTACCAATGAGGTTTTAAAAGGCTAGGAATGTATACTTGAATTCAAGTACAGTTTAAGGTACAATGGGTTAGAATATTGGAGAACACAGCAATTGTATTTATTCATCTCAAGTACCTCTCAGTGGATAATTAACCTGGGCCATGATAAAAACAATTCTATTAGGCCCATTTCTCTTGTGGCTAATGTTACTGTGCCACTTGCTATAGTATCTTTCCTTTGCTTCGTTCTAAATAGAATGCTACTATAATCATGCAAGCATTACCTCTCATGTAGCAGTTCCATTTTCCTCCTTGCGATGGAAAAGCCACAGTGGTTAGAGGGAAGCAGGAGGTTTATATTTTCACTCATGAAGATGCAATTCTTATGAAAATCTGCAGTGGCGGTCTAAATATATCCATGGTAGGTTTCCTGTACCATCCACTAAGAGAAGTTGAGTTTTTAATCCATAAAGAATGCAGAGTTTTTAGGATACTTCTCTGTTCTGATACAAACTTTGCTCCACACTGGATATTTGTGGGAAAGTGAAGGAAATCTTACAGGGAGTTCTAATTTGTGGGGTGGGTCATGGACCCCTTTGGGAGTCTGGAGACACCTACTCTTAGAATAATATTTTCATAATGCATGAAATGATATACATTGGCAACCAAGTATACTGAAATACAGTTCTAGCCATGGACCGCTGATGCCCTAACACTATCATAGAACTGACTCAGGCTCCACCATCTACAGAATTTTTGGCTCCTCAAAGTGCAATTATGAGGTTAGAAACATAGCCTCCTAGTTACCAAAACTCAAGCCCAAAACCCAAATCACAAAGTGCAAAGGCATCGGATCACATCAGGGAGCAAGGCTAGCTGGTTAGCAGGTGGCTGCTGCCCTGGGATGATGGTTCCAGGGCAGTGAAAGTCTCTCTTCCTGAATCCCCAAATCCCCCTTCTCCCTGTCCACTCATGCTTGAAATCCCTTAATAGAGCCTAACTCCTTTGGTTTAATTAAATAGAGGATTTCCTCTTGTTAAAAAACAAAAACCCACGGGAGAAGTAATACTCCATGCCAAAAGATTTTCAAATTTATTTTCAGGAGTAGAAGCTATTTTTTTTCAAATGCAACCTTGAATAGAATGCCGATATGTAAATAAATGCAAGTTTTATAAGACTTTAGTGTAATTCTACATGTTGAATTATATACACAAATAAGCATATATATTATATGCAAATCAGCACTGGAAACAACGAGGTTGTCTTAATGAAGGCAAATTATGAAATCAAGAGTTACAGATAATAACCACCATCTTGCATCCATCTCAGCATACGATTTATTTCTGTATTTTTTTTTTCCTTACATGCACAAGATGGAGAGCATTCTGATGTCAGTGGGTAAGGAATTTCAAAGAGCTAACAATTTGTTATGGTGTTTATAATCTTCGGAGTTCCCTCAATTAAAATGGTCCGGGAGCTTTAAAGGATAGTAGGAATTTTTTGTTTCAAAATGGAATCACTAACGATATCTAAGAACTGTTCGTATTCTTTAGTGATTAAGGATTAGTTGGTGAGTACTTAATTTAGGGAGATTTTTCCAGTAGATTTCATAAATACTTTGAATCCTAACTCCCCTTACCTACTTCATAACCTTAGGCGAATAGTGTAATCTTAGTCTCAGTTTCCTCATGTGTAAAACGGTTATAAAAACAGCATCTGTTTTATAAGGGTTAAATATGAGAGTGTACTTAAAGCATTTAGCACAGGGTCTGGCACAGTTTGGCAAGGGCTCTTGTTCTCAGAGGGATCGAATGACTGGAAGTATTTTTCAAATGTGTCCTGTAACATTGTAAGACGTTCCATCATGCCCCATTGAAATGTCTTCTCCGGTACCTCAGCACCCTTCTCTTTCAGATAGTCACTCAACTGCAAAACAATCTAATTTCATTTTGCGTTTTGAGTCCAGATTTTAAGGGGATGCTTTACTGCCGATGTTTCAGGTATGGCTGTAAGCAAAGTCACACAGCGGCCCCACATTGCCAGATGAGGATCGTACAGCTCATCTCCAACCAGGTGAGAACCAACCCAAACCTAAAATGAGCAATGAAGGGTGCCTGGGTGGTTCAGTGGGTTAAGCCGCTGCCTTCGGCTCGGGTCATGATCTCAGGGTCCTGGGATCGAGCCCGGCCTCGGACTCTATTCTCAGCAGGGAGCCTGCTTCCCCCTCTCTCTCTGCCTGCCTCTCTGCCTACTTGTGATCTCTCTGCCAAATAAATAAAATCTTAAAAAAAAAAAGACCAAGTCCTTTGGCTAATGAGACTTGTCCCATGACTAAGGCAATTACAACATCAATGTGTATTTGTTTAAAAAAAGAAAAAATAAATAAAATAAAATGAACAATGAGACGATCCATAATGCCGTATTCTCACCAGGTAACATTTATTATTGTAATTGTACCATTGACTGTTATGCTGCCCAATGGGAGCTCCAGAGAACGCGCCCGGCCCTGCGTGCACGGTGGCCCACACGTGTTGTAGCGCTGACACCCGCGGAATGCTTAGTAGGGGCGAGGCGCTGCTTTAAGACCTTGACGCGTACCTGCTGACTTAACCTTTGCTTATTTGTGTGATTATTATGGGAGTGTATGAGCAGATCTGAATTTCAAAATATGACTAGTACAAAGATACACCCTATCTAATAAAAAAAACCACCTTTCTAGAGAATTCAAATGTGCGTGTGTGTGTTGCCCACGCATGCACAGAATTAACCTGACTGCACAAACTAACCCATTGATGGTATCTAGTGTGTACTGGGTACTGAAACCTAAATATGTCTGTGTTTTCTTTACTACACTTGAAAATGGTTCAAATACTTAGCAAAAAATTAAATATGAACTAAATGTTTGCAGTCTCCCTGAAACTCATCGGAGTTCTCCATAACAGTTTGAAAACAAGAGCATTAAGCCTTATTCCTCATTTATACAAGTGTGAAAGGAACCAAATCAGATCCTTCCCCAGGAGCACGGGTGTGAAGAAGGCGGAGGAAGTATGAGATTTCTAATATTAACTCATTTTCCCCAAAGCCAGGAGCCTTATTAGGTACCTATGTTGTGCCAGCAATATTATGTTATCTGTGATTCCCAGAACCCCCTTGCCTAACGGGCACCACTATCCTGACTCTGCAGAAGAGGAAACTGAGGACTTGAGATTGCATTTTCTTGCCCGGGGTTGCATAACTGGAAGACGGCAGATAGGACCCAAACTGACTCACTCGACTCCACATGCTTCCCACCTTACCAGACCACCTCCAGCCCAGCCTCCCCATTTTATAACCCTGGAAGATGGGAATGAACGAGGTGGAGTCACCTGCTCTTAGAAACAACTAGTTGGTGGCAAGACTGTGGCAGGAATCCAGGAGCGAGGCTGTTTCACTAGGAAAACTCGCTCAGATGGCCTAGTGGGAGGATGCCCTATGCAACAGGGTGACCGCGGCCAGCCACATCATTTCTTCACTTTTGGACTCAGCATCAGGTCACTTAGTTTCAATCGGAGACTGTACACAGGAGGAGACAGACCAGTCCTCTCCTGTGTACCTATTATGTGCAAAACACTGCTTGGGGCAGGGAAGGTTCTGAAAAACAGGCAAACAGAACAGACAGCAAGGTCCCTGCTCTCATATTAGTGTGGGAAAGAAGGCATCATGATAGGAAATACTAAACAGAACCCTTGGAAAGTATTTCAGCAATATTTTGGCTCTCTCCCTCAACCCCTCCAGTAACGTAAGTTTTAAATGACAATATAAAACGTGGCACAGTACGATCGGGAAAACCGCCACTAGTCACAACTAATATTTTCAGAGCCCTTATTTGTACCAGGACCTTTGCTAAGTGCCTTGAATTCTCTCCTCTAAATCCCAATACAATCTTTTTTTTTTCCTTAAAGATATTATTTATTTATCAGACAGAGATCACAAGTAGGCAGAGAGGCAGGCAGAGAGGAAGGGAAGCAGGCTCCCCGCTGAGCAGAGAGCCCGATGCGGGGCTCAATCCCAGGACCCTGGGATCATGACCTGAGCCGAAGGCAGAGGCTTAACCCACTGAGCCACCCAGGCGCCCCTAAGCCCCAATACAATCTTATGAGATACTCTTAATATGGACATTTTACACACGAAACAACATAGGCTGTTTCTGGGAGGTCCCTCATCCGGCAGGAGTCACACCGGGCAGTCTAGTCTTACCCAGAATCCCTACGCTGAGAGCTAGCGAGTGCTGGGAGTTCATCATAGGGTTGGAGGGTCTGGGAAAGCATGCAGCATCCCAACACAGAAACTCAGGCAACACATTCTCAAGAAGTCCTGAAACTCCCTATCACTGGATTGTTTTGCATCTGTTATCGGATGAGGGCATAGCCTCTAATAGCCTCTTCCGGCTCCCGGAGCCCTACTGGGCTTTTGTGAGAGAGCCCGGACGGCAGCCAATGACAATCGTCTCATCACTTTCTCCAGCTTTTCCAGGACTCAAAACCCAGGCAGAACTGAAGTTCTAAAGAGCAGCCACCGAGAAAGGCGATACGCCACCCTGTCCATGGGCACCACCACTGCCGTATCAGTGGTGTACATCTGAGGAATCAGGAGGAGCACGAGAAGTCCTTGATTTCTGGAAAACTCTTTCCAAGCGACCCGACGAGAGAGCTCTCTTTCGCGACAGAAGTGGGGATGCTGTCTGTGCATGCCGTCACCATGCTTGGGTAATGACTGTGTGTCATAAATATGGCATTTCTGAATGTCTTTAAAGCAATTTTCCTTTTTGTTCCACTAATTTAATTTACCAAATGCTCCTGGGAAAAGGAAGGGGGACCAAGATGCTGACTCCACGTTTCCTGGAAAACCCACATTTTCTTTTTAAACTGCTCTCCAAGAAATTCCATCTGACTGTTGTCTGCTGGCTCCCTCAGACTCTCCCTCTGTCAAAATTCTGACCCGGCAGGTGTGAGAAAGAGGAGATGTGGAACTTGAGCGAATACCCACATCTGTTTTTGGAAAAAAGGAACAGAAGCAGCACAGAAGGAAGTAAAAGAGATAATTGCTGGCTTGAACTACAATACATTTTACTTGTGGGCAGAGGGCCAACTTGCAGCAGGCAGAATAGGCAGGCCCGTCTTATTGGGATTCAGGGGTGGGCCTCCGTTCTTGTCCGGAGACAGCTGTAAACCAGCAGCCCATGGCATCGCAATCAGGCACCGAGTTTTGTCAAGGAATGCTGATACGTACAGAACCAGCTTTGTCTGGTTCAACTGCACCCCTGCCTAGTGAAGTGACAGTCAATCTCTGATTCCAGATGACAAGAACGGGAGGAAAACTTAAAACAAATGGCGACCTTTCAAAAGATGAATTTGTTACCAACAAAATGTTCCCTCTTTGTCATCCGAGATGGGGGTGACCTTCACTTTCCCGTATCTAGGCTGAAAGGATGCTGACTATAGTCATCTGTTAACTCCATCTCAGCAATTATTCCCTTTTTTATTTTTAGTGACAAGAAGGGTTTTTAATTCACTCTGCTTCTTGTTATGGTTTATAAATGCAACAAGCTCATTCTGAATTACTGCAGTGTAACATCAATTTGTTTAAATCTAATTCTGCTCCCATCGCCAAATTACGTTGTGACTGTAATTGTGGCCATATGCATGGGGCTTAAAACACAATCATGTTTTGAAATCGTTCTTCTTTCTCCCCACCCCCAACCCCTCCGCCCGACCCTCCCCCTTTCTTCTGGGGCTGCTTCTAATCATTTGACACGAACACAATTGCCTTACTTTTCATTACTTTATCATCCCAGAAACGAACGTACTTTCACCAGAGAGATGACTGTGTACACCCCAAGTGAAACAGTAAAGAATGAAACTATGATTTGTGAAGTGTGGTTGCTACCCAACTAAGTTAGTGAAAAACACCGCATAACGTATGACTCATAAAATCGAGAAATCATAATAGTATTAAATTCAACCTCATGAATAAATAAAAGATTCTAAGTTTACATTGCATTATATATTTATTTATTTGGAAAGTGGGACCAAAGGACTGGTATAATTCTACAGCAACTCCTAGGTTGCCAACAAGAAAAATGGTTTTATGATTCTTTTCTAGGTCATAACAGTTATAATCAGAGTTATTTGTGCAGCGATTCAAAGCAATGTTTTGTTTGGCTATTTTGTTATGCATTCATAATTGTTCTTTTAAAATTCATGCTAACAGATACATGTTTCAAGCCTCGTAAGAAACCCTTTTTATTTAAACGAAATAAATCTAAGTCAAATTTTCTGTAGATCTTCGAATGCGTTGCATCAGAAAATCTAACTGGAACTAGACGGCAGTGAGAAAGCATGAAGCTGATGTATCAGAGATTTCTTCTTGTGTCCCCGTGCTTGTGAGGCTCTACTCTAAAACCTGTTAGAAAGTTGTTGTTGTTGTTGTTGTTGTTGTATAATTTTTCAGACTTAAGATATTGGAAAAAATCACCAGTGAGTTTCACTTTTAGTACTTTTTGGTAAATTGATTTTACATATAGTTACAGGATATACAATTCTGAAGGCATATATGGGTGTGTGTGTGTGTGTGTGTGTGTGTGTGTGTGTGTGTCTGGGGTATATGTGCTTTCAACGTTGCTAAACCTCTACACGACCCCTTATGATTAGGAAGAACATACCTCTTCATAAAATGGAGAAAATATCAGTTTCTAGGAACTAATCATGTAGATCAGCTACATATTCAAATCTGCTCTGTCAAAAATGTCGAAGATCATTTACAGGCTTTTGACAAGCTGTTTAAGTTTCATAAGAAGGAAGGAAACACATGGCCCTCGGCAGCCAAATCATAATCCCCTCTGAGTGTTTAGAGTAGTTCTAAAAAGCGATTAGCCTTGATGCTGCTTTTCTAATTAACTATACATCACAGCGCTAGACACATTGCTTCAGTTTGGGGAAGTGATTTCAGAAACATTTTTATAAGTAGTAAATCACAGCTGTATCTGTTTCCAAAATCTCTACGTGATTGTTTAAAACCAACACCCAAATATTTCTCGAACAGGACTTTTGGCACAGTGATTCCATTTTATAAATCCAAAATGAAAAATGCTGACTTTCAGGGACTACCGTCCTATGTATATGATGAACTGATGGGGCCAACTCTTTTGATTGAAATGCTAATAGCTTGAGGAAAATGTATCTAATATCCATACGTTTTAAAGCGCTCTGGTGTAGATTTTCATGGAGTCAAGTTTTAATGGGAAAAAGGATCTTTAATACAACAAATGGGTGTATATTATCTATGTATCATGCAAAGCCAAGTGCTTTCCTAAACCCTCTGTGTTTGAAGTACATGAGCACAATAACCAAAGCACTCATCCTCTTGGGAATTAGAAAAAAGAATATAACAAATGACTAAGGTTCTGTCCCAGATTTTGGATATAAATTCAAATTCCTATTTATGTCTGAATCTTCACTCCCATTCATTAAAGCCAAGCATAATCCTCTCTAAATCTAGAGGCGTGCCTTTTTAAGCTTTGATATTCATCAGGAAAAGTTTGCGGAAAATGCAGTGGTTACCTCGGGCTACAAAGCCCCAGCACTCTGCGAGCTAAGCCAATATTAATTCTAGATTGAAGCGGGAAACCAACAACAACAAAAGAGAAATCTGCTTCTGTCTGTGCAGCCAGAGAAATAATATTTTTATTTCAAGGGCTTTGGGCTCATGGGAAGCAGATAAAAACCCTTTCACATTATTCATAGTGACATTTTAAATAAAGTTTCAGCAGGAATAAAAATATCTAACTTTCTGGTTATTTCTTAGGCTATAGAAGTATTTCTATGATAAAGTGCACTTAAGCCAAACCTGTTAGAATAACATAAAGCACATAGAAAGAAAGTAAAATATATATTTCAGGGTTATACGAATGAAGTAGGCAGATGAAAATGTCTGTGTGGGAAATTTAGAGGATTAATCCAAGAGACTATTCTGGTTAGAAAGAGTTTTGCAATTTAATTCTAAAATTCATCTTGTTTTTTTTAGTTTTGATCTCCCCAAACCATACATTTAAGAGCTTTTGAGAGAAACTGAAGGTTAAAAATGTATTTACCAATGTATAGGTGTCCCCTCAGTGGTTGTTTTCAGTATTAGAAATAATCGCAAGGCAAATAATTTCTCAATTAAAACGAAGCACTCCTGTTAAATCTCCTAAGAAAACCCCACAAAACAGCACAGTCCTCGCTTTTGGACGCTTAGCAGCCAGTCAGGGGCAAATACAGGCACAGACTCTGAGATCACTTAATGCCAGTCTCCATTTGATCGTTCTTCCTTCCCATCATTTTGCTCACATAAAGAATGATTCCATGCTTGCTTCAGGCTTAGAATAATATTCCTAAATTTTGTGTACCGGGTGGTCATACGCATTGGAGCCGATTACCATGCCGCTGTTTTCTTTTGCTTTTTCTAGTGGTAACCCCACTATCTAAGAAATAACATATTTAAAATTTCTCCTTCATTCTTTTTGTTGTTGAATTATTTCATCCTTGTTAAAATTATGATACCGATTATTTAGGAATATCAGATAAAACAAATTTAAACGAGCTACAAATAGATCTTTTAAAAAAAACAGGTTAACATGTTTTTAATCATTTGTAATTATAAACGGAATGAAAGCCACTCCATTTCATCTCCCCAAAATCCTAAGGATCAAAATCTTTGCTTAAAATCTACATTGTAGCTTATAAAATATATGGCTTTTGATTCTTAAAAAAAAATTAAGAGCTCATTAAACCAAGTCATTACTTACACACGCTTTTCTCTGATTAATATATGGCAAACTGATCCCATAGTTCGCATTTACAGCAGTTCTGTGGTGGACGTTCTCGGGATCCTGCATGATTTTTACATTCAACCCTATCTTTCGCTGAAACAAAGAAACAATGAAACTTTCATGCTGAATGAACAAAAGTGCTTACTAACATTTTATATCCTCAAAGGAGTGTGAAGTTTTTTGAAAATAATTACATAATATAATAATATAGTTCTTAAGGCAAAAATTATATATATGTACCTATATATATTTGGTTTTATTTAGGCTGCTAATTGGTCTCTTTTATTCATAGAAAAAGAACTTTGTGTAGATTTTCCTCCATGTATCCTATTGTTCATAAAAATATATCCTTGGGCACCATTCATTTCCTCCCAAATAATACCAGAAGCCAACCAAGGTAGACAAAGGACCAGAATACCTGGTCTCAGTTTATTTTTAGCTTTCCAGGTCAAGGATTTTGCCAATGAAATCTATACTACAAACACACAGGTAGAGGGCTCCCTTGGTCTGTTAATGTGGCCATTTTCCTCGAGGGACATTTACAGGTGAATCTCACTTTGGACGTGGTGAATTCACCACAACATGTTTATTTACTTCTTCACAGAGATTTTGCTGTCTCTAGGAAAAATGTGTGCTGTCATTAGAAAAAAACATAAAAACATGTCATTTGAACCACGTGTTTCTCATTTTAAAGAATTCAAATTAGTTACTGCTGAGATACCTAACTGTAAACCACCAGAGAAGACAGCACAGTGGTAGTGGAAAAGGGGAGAGACCTAGTTGGGTTCCAAACTTGCCCTCCCCTGGACTGCCTGCATGTTACCTTGGGTAAGTCACTTTCCTTCTTTGAAAGTAAGTTTCTTTACTTGCCAAACACAGCAATTGAGGGTCTCTTGAAGAACTATTCACCTCAGGCCCACCCTCTAAACTCCGCCCCTCCCACCCCAACCCACCTCCCCCACCCACACACACCAAGCCACCTCTCCCCCACCCCCGCCCCACCCCGCCACATACACACACACACACACACACACACACACACACACCCTCCGCGGCTTTGGTATTCTATGATTTCAGGCTAAAAGGTAAGTTGACACTTAAGGAATATGACATTACAACCGTTTCTGAGGTCTTGTGACTTTTTATTGTGATATAATTCACATTCCGTAAAATTTACACCTTTAAAAGTATGTAAGTCAGTCAGTGGTTTTTAGCATATTCACAAAGTTGTGCAACCATCATCCCTAATTTCAGAACATTTTCATTGGGGTGTCTGGGTGGCTCAGTCGTTAAGCGTCTGCCTTCGGCTGAGGTCATGATCCCGGGGTCCTGGGATCGAGCCCTGCATCCGGCTCCCTGCTTGGTGGGAAGCCTGCTTCTCCCTCTCCCACTCCCCCTGCTTGTGTTCCCTCTCTCACTGTGTCTCTCTCTGTCAAATAAATAAAATCTTAAAAAAGAACATTTTCATCACCCCCAAAAGAAACCTCACACCCATTAACAATCACTCACTGTTTGCTCCTCCTTTCAGCCCTTGGCAACTGTTAGTCTACTTTCTGTCTCTTAGATGTGCACTTTCTGGGCATTTCATATAAATGGAATCCTAAAATACGAGGTTTTTGTGACTTTTTAGAAAGGAGGTGTTGTGAGCAATTAAAAATTTTTTTTTCCTTTCAATTGAGTGTCTTAGTTCTGGGGGTGATGTGGTGCAACAGTTAAAATGGTCATAGACACCGGCAAGATTAGTTCATGATCCAGCTATTTCTTTGATGATAAGCGTTCATGAACGGGGCTGTGCCTAAGGTCAGAGTGAAGGGGAAGTCTACAAAGATACCTATGGGATGTGTGCTGTCCAGATAATTTATTTCCTAACACAGGCCCCAAACCTCCCTTTTGTGTGTGTTTTTTTTAATAGCAGTTTTTAAGCTAAATCTCTAAATAACGGCACTCAGCTATCCACTTTATTTAACCCATGCAGGATAGGTTGCAAAGAAAGCATATCTGTTTCCTTCTCCTGGAGGTACATGGGGTTGCAAAAGCAACGTCGTGTCTAATTATAAATGGCTTTCCTTCTGCGGGGAACCCACACTCACAGCACCACTCCGGGGCTTTTGCGTGGAAACTGAATGCCTCTTTTATGGAAATTAATACCTGAACATAATTTTTTCCTTCTTAATTAAACTTTCAGAATAATTTCCACCCCACCAAGGATTAGGAAATTGCTAATATGTATTATATTGACTGGGTGTGGTTTCTGTAATTAGAGTGCTTTTTAAATGTGAGCCCTGGATACAACTGATGGTAATAGCTTCATCTATCATGTCTAAGCTTTGTTAAAACTTTTTAATTCTGGGATCATTGGCTCGGTGGACCATAGCAGTTTTCTTAGTTTTATTATGCTCCATCAACTTTGTGTGGCTATGGTACGGGTATAGGGAGGAAATTATCAAGTACAGAATCATTGTTAAAAGTGGCATCGAAATCCAGTTCTCTGCTCATTGTTACATTTCTGTGGCACTGGGCATAGAACTTTATAGACGGGAATCCAAATGTAAATAGAAATCCCAAAGGAATGACAGGTTGTAATTTCAATTATGTATTAGTTGGCTTCTAAAAGCAATAGGAGAGGTTCTTTAAAATGATTAATGTTCTAATATTTACTATTTTGGCATCAAAACATGTATATACCAAAATAATAGTAACACATGATTAAGTTTCCCTTTTAAAAACATATAAAAGAGACCACCTTTGAATAATATTAATGTATCAAACAGCTTTGGTGTAAATCACTACCAACTACACTCCTAATTTTAATTTGTCTCACAGAGCACCTATAGAACTGTTTAGGAAAATACTTAAAAGCCTGAGCTGCATTATCAGACCCAGTAATAAGATCCTTTCAAGAAAAACGCTTGTCAGTTTAAAAAAGAAAAATGAAATTAATCATTCCGTTAAGCAGAAGAGCGAACCCCAGAAGGTAATTTCTACCAACAGCAAGATAAATATTAAAAATAATTTCAGAAATTTTTCTTGAATCAATCAAGGAAAGGCCACCATTTATTTAATCTATCTTGAGTCACTAAACCATCCAAACTTGGAATTCTCTCCTTTTGATAGTAATTACAAGCGGATATATCAAATGTGACTCTCATTTAGACTTTGGCTTGTAAGAACGAAAGTTATTATCAGAGCCAATTACTGTTTTACCTACATGGCCGCACAGAAGCAGGGAGCTCAATTTTCATCTCATCAGTGATTCTGTGGTATTTATTTTATTACTGTGCCCACAAAGCTATCTAAGAAGGAAATAGCTTATGCTATTAAAACGAGGGTTTAAACATAAGAGGCTAAGGTTTCTTTTCGAAGAAGTTCTGAATTAAAAACACTAGGCAGCGTGTCATACCAGCTCCCCAGACATGGGCAGACCATAAAATGACCTACATCTGAGCAGTAGATCCCACACAGAGTAATCAAAATTGAAATGCTTCACAAACGAAGTTGAGATGGGCTATTTACTAAGTTACGGTGTTATCAGCATAACATTATTCTCAACAGTGTTTGCCCCAAGTAATGTCTTCTAAAGTGTATATTGCTTAATATCCTATTCCCACTGGTTAGAGACCTCTGCTGTTTAATCTTTTTTTTTTAAGATTTTATTTATTTATTTGACAGACAGAGATCACAAGTAGGCAGAGAGGCAGGCAGAGAGAGAGGGGGGGGGGAAGCAGGCTTCCTGCAGAGCAGAGAGCCCGAAGCAGGGCTCGATCCCAGGACCCCGAGATCATGACCTGAGCCGAAGGCAGAGGCTTTAACCCACTGAGCCACCCAGGCGCCCTCTGCTGTTTAATCTTAAAACCAGAAAAAAAAAAAAAAAAAGAAAGAAAAAGGGAAGAATCCAGTCACCTTGAATGCTCTGATTCTTTCAACCATTATTATATTTAATGGAAAGAACAATAGACTTCAAATCGTGGTTCAAGCCATGTGATCTAGATTTCTCATTTCCAAAGCTGGGTAATAATACCTACCTTCACAGGGTTGTTCATGAGGGAAATGACTAACGTCCAGTAAGTATCTTGCAATGACAAAGCAGTACTCAGGAGCTTACTGGCCAAAACATAATCACTGTAATGGATTGAAACACTCCAAATATATAAAAACCCGTGAGTTCTTAATGTTTCCCCTCCTTGCGAGGAAACCTACTTGACAAAATTGATACATGAATTTGAAAGTAGATAAAGGAAAAGAATCAAGCATTGATCCTGCTTTTCCTGAAAAATCTATTTTTCAGGTGCACCGAAGAGTCAGGAAGGGACAGTTCTTCGTAGAAGCCAATAAATGCAGAAGGAAGGGTGAATTGTAATAACACTGCTTTGCAATCCCTAAAGAAATAATGTATGTAGGCAAACCTCAGTGGTCTCTAATACCACTAGGGGAATTTTATAAAGGGTAGATTGAGCCAGTAATACTCAGACCCACTGATCAATCTTAACGTCTTTAGAGGAGAAAAAGAAATTGCTTCCTGATATCCGATAAGGGGAAGTACAGAGCACCACCTCTGACCTATTTCTCCCCAAAAGATGCTACCTGAATCTGGTCAAGCTTCTCGATAAAACCACCAGTTTACAAGAAATACTAGGGACAGAGGAAAACATAAAATGACACCATGAGATTGCGATCAGCCAAATTCAAACAGTGAAGAGAAACCTATCCGACCAGTGACCTGGTTTCTTTAGCCAGTAAGTGGCATTTTTTTAAATGAGGGGGAAATGTCGTAGATAAAATGAGATGCAAATGTCTTGTGTGGACCTTGTCTACATCCTAATTCAAACATTAGAACAACAACTTTAAGACAATTGGGAGAAACGGAACAGAGCCTGGGAATTCTATAGTATTAATGCATTGTTAAATGTGTTAGATGTGATAATAGTTACTTTTTTTTTAAAGTCCTTATCTGAAGTGCTTATGGGTAAAATGATATGATGTCTGGGATTTGCTTCAAAAGACTGCACCAAAAAATGTGGAGGGAAGCGACAAAAGGAGGATTGTAAAATTATGGTAACTCTTCAAGTCGGATGTTGCTTACATGGATTTCCTTCTATATTTTTGAGTCCATTCAAGAAACAATTTCTTTCGTAAAAATTTCTGTCACAAGCCCTCAACCTAACCTACCTAAGGAGGAAAAGGACAATCAGGCGAAAGTGATAAATAGTGAAAGAATGAGCCGTCAGTGCAGGTCCTTAAAGTCTAGAAGAATTCCTGCAAGAACACGCTATGTGAGCTGGCAGACTAGGACACAGAGGTCAGAGACAACTGTACTCGAAACAGATTGGAAAGATGATGTAATGACTGGTTATAACAAAGCCCAGGCATTCGGCATACACCACACTCCAACCCTACCAGAGCATTTTTCTAAACGTCTCTGATGGCACTCTGACTACAGACTCTGAGCTTCCTCTAGCACAGAGATTCATGTGTCTACCACCCAGCGCACAGAACCATTAAAATTAAAATATTTGAGGAAATAGCTTACCAGTGATGAAGGGCATTTTTGTGTGAGTGTTCTCATTACTGTATGCCACAGTGACACAGTCATCAGAGGACAGCAGTAGTGTGTGCCAAAGGTGACATTCTGTCCAATTTTTGTGGCACCTGGGCCAATTGCTAATTCTCTGGCTTCCCTCCCTTCGCTACAAACTACCCTCATGAGTTGGCGGCCAGGGAATGATGGGTCTTCTGTGTGCCCAGAAGTTAGTATTTCCTGGTAAGCCATGGAGCAAGGCAAGAGAAATTTGGAATGCCACCTTTGAAATGTCACTGAACCATGGGATACCATAAAATAAAATTTGGGGAGTCTTCACAATTACAATTAGTAACAAGTTTTTGGAGAAGGTGCCATGAGTCATAAATATGTAGCTAATTGAATCTTCCCATAGAAAAAATATTCTTAGAAGATACAGTCCTAAGGGCCCATTTTTGATGCCTATTTTTGATAGAAATAGCCCCAAATACCATGCTTAATCTTCTGTCCCATTACCTATAGCTTTTGTACACTGTAAGGTATAAACCTCTTTAAAATGTATGTATAAACCAATTGAATACTAACCAGTTACAGTAAAACAGTATTGCATATGTTCAGGTATCCTAATGTATTATAAATAATTCTAATGTGGCTTCATAATTGCTACATTAACATTGTTGCAACAAATCAGAAAGTGAAAAAGGTCACTTTAATCAGGTACATTGATTGAGAAGTTTCTCTGGGAAAGTTTGGAAGGACATAGCTGAGGATAATTCTGGGGATAGTTAGGGCCATCTGTGAACCAAATCAGGAGTTTATCCTGCTGTTTTGCTTTTTTTTTTTGGTCTTAAATTTCTCCGTGATAAACACAGGAAGGGAGCTTAAGTTTTTTTTTTATTTTTTTAATAATGGGAAGGAAAGCCAGAACTTTGAGGTCAAACACACCTGCGTTTGAATCCCAGTTCTGCTGTCACTTTGTTTTAAATTAGAATCATCTCCCACCTTCTATTTCCTTATCTATGAAACAGGGATGATAATTCCTTCCCCTCAGGCATTGTGAGGATGAGCTAGGATCTCATCAACATGGCCCACACAGGCTCCTAAATGGTGCCTGCGCTGCTGTTCTTCCCCTTCTACCTCATAACAGGAAAAGACCCCAGTGGCTTCCCACCTCACTCAGAGAGCAACCGGAAGTCCTCACAATGGTCTACAACATCTGGCCTCTTCCCGCTTTTCCTACTTCCCTTCCCCTGCATAGTCCCCTCCAGAAAAATTAAAATTTCTTACTGCCTACAACCCATTGACAAGTCCTTGAGACAGAAAGAGTGACCTTCCTCTAGGACACTTTGCTAAGAGCAAAAGGCAATCTTAGCTTAACATTAGCCTGACCTCCAGGATCCTATAAACCTCCTTTAACATGTAAACTTTCCTTTGGAAACTTCCTTTATCTCTACCACCCAAGATCCATGTTAGCAATCATCTTCCAAGCATATGGCCCACTGATATACATCTGAAGGGTCATGACTAAGGCTTTACTAGACAGTAATAAATGACCTTTTCCTAAAAACAACTAACCCCTCAAGGTCCTGGAAACCTTGCTTCCAAAATTCCTTTAAGACTTATGCTACCCCTAACCCCCTCCCAACTTGAAAATATATAATGGGCCACCCCTCACAATCCCAGCGCAGCTCTTTCTGCCCACAGGTGCTGTCCCTAGTTTTAATAAAACCACCTCTTTGCCCCAAAGATGTCTTGAGAATTCTCTCTGGACCATTTGCTCCAAACCCCAACATTTCCGCATCACTTGTACTTCTAAGATAGGGTCTTTACGTTTTGTGTTTCCTCTACCTGAAATGATCTTCCTCCAAATAGCCAAAGACATACCCTCAGATTTCTGCTCAAGTGTTACCTTACAAGGGAGACCATCCAATGCCCCTAGGTTCCTTCCCCGTTTCTCTCACCAACTAACATACTATATATTTACTTTGCAAATCATTTTTTTTTTCCCAAATGACTGCCTGACCCCCACTAGAATGTCAATTCCGTGAGAGCAGAGATTTGGCTGATGCCTAAAATGTCTGGTACACAGTGAGTACATAATTAAGGTTGACAAGTATTCATCAGCAAATAATAAGAATTAACACTCGGGCACATATGGGGCACTGTTATAAACATTTACCTACGTTAATTCATTTATCCTTACAGCAGCTCTCTGGGGTGGGGGCTATCCTTATGCCCATTTTGCAGACGGGGAACTGAGGCACTGACAGAGGTTAAGTGACTCGCCAAGGAACAGATAGGACGTGGCGGAGCCAGGCTGTGAACCCATACGTCTAACCATGACGTTGTCCTCTCTTCAGAGCCTACTTTAGGCTGGACACCAATTATAGAAATGAATTGAACTGAGCCTTCCTGCTTTGGATTATTAGAGCCTTAAGAAATAAAATAATCAAATGCAATGAATATAAGCAGATCTGGGTTTGGATAAAGGATCAGAAAAAGTCATTTGAGGATCAATTGGGGAAATTTGATCAGAGTATTTGTTATATTCACGAATTATTGTTCATTTTTTTAGGTATGATAATGTTATTGTGGGCAAGACAGAATGTGCACATTTTTTAAAAAAGATTATTTACTTATCTGACAGACAGAGATCACAAGTAGGCAGAGAGGCAGGCAGAGAGAGAGGAAGGGAAGCAGGCTCCCTGCTGAGCAGAAAGCACGATGCCAGGCTCGATCCCGGGACCCTGAGATCATGACCTGAGCGGAAGGCAGAGGCTTTAACCCACTGAGCCACCCAGGCGGCCCTGAAATGTGCACATTTTTAAAGATGCATGTTAAAGCATTGAGGGGTGAAATGTCATTAGGTCTGTATTTTAAAACCCTTCAGTAAAAAGCCACAGGCAATATTTTTTTAAAAGTCACTGCTCTTGGGAGAAGAAAGAACTCACAATGGTTCACTTATTGTGGCGCTCTCTTTTGCCTGCTCTGCTCTACTGTCTCCTGGGCAAAACCTGCCACCCACCACTCAGTAAGGCAAGACTCACAGCAATAGTCGGGGAAGCAGCCCTTACCTGCTCTTTTTCCTGTTTTCATCTCTCACCATAAGATTCCTCATAATGTCCAAAGTCCTCAAAACTTTCATTTTGATCAAAGTTTGAAAATCACTTTCTCAATTCGATCCCAATTCACAAAATCAGAGCCTTCCCATCTTAGACACATGGCTGCATTGTATTAGATCACAGTATTTTTTTTTTAAGTTTGTTTGACTGCTAAGGCATCCGTTTTACGGGATTAATAAAGGGAATAGTTCTTAAGCAATGGGATGGGTTTATCTTTCCTGCTCCACAGACATACCAGCTGTACCATGCTTATAAGTAGGCCCTTCGCTCTAAACAGTGTAGGAATTAGCTTGCCAGATATAATAAGAAAATCAAGTACTCTCTTGGCCTATAAATTTTTTCTCCTTCTCTTCTTCCCTCCACTTCCTCCTTTGTTTTTTTTATTTCCAATCCTTTCTTATCTGTTACAAGTACAGATGTGCCTATAGTCCAACGAGCCCCAAAGAGTGGTTGAGCAGGTGCTGATGTAGAACAAAGATACACTGTGAAAAAAGTTATCACAATATGGCTTTTTTTTTTAAGATTTTATTTATTTATCTGACAGAGAGAGATCACAAGTAGATGGAGAGGCAGGCAGAGAGAGAGAAGGAGGGAAGCAGGCTCCCCGCAGGGCAGAGAGCCCGATGCGGGACTCGATCCCAGGACCCTGAGATCATGACCTGAGCCGAAGGCAGCGGCCTAACCCACTGAGCCACCCAGGCTCCCCACAATATGGCTTTTTTGAAGATAAAAGAAAATCAACGATTCTTTTTCTACAATATTACTAACTCTATTTCCTATGCTGTACTTTTCATCTCTGTGACTTATTTACTTTTTTTTTTTTTTTAAGATTTTATTAGAGAGAAGGGGAGAGAGAAAGCATGAGCAGGGGGCAGGGAGAGAGAGGGATGAGCGACTTCCCGCTGAGCAGGGAGCCCGATGCAGGGCTCCATCCCAGGATCCTGGGATCATGACCTGAGCCAAATGCAGGTGCTTACCTAACCCAGGCACCCCGACTTATTTACTTTTTATAACTGCAAGTTTGTACTACTTAATCTCCTCTTATCTATTTCACCCATCCCCCTCCCCTGTGGCAACCACCAGTTTTTATTCTCTCTATTTAAGAGTCTGGTATTTGTTCAGTTGTTTGGTTTTTCAGATTCCACATGTGAGTGAAATTAAACAGTATCTGCCTTTCTCTGTCTGACTTATTTCACTTGGCATAACGCCCTCGAGGTCCATCTATGTTGTCACAAATGGCACGATCTCATTCTTGTTTAGGAATGAGTAATATTCCACTGTGTGTGTGTGTGTGTGTGTGTGTGTGTCCATTCTTCTTTATCCATTCATCTATCAGTGGACACTTGGGCTGTTTACATATCTTGGCTATTATAAATAATGTTGCAATAAACACAGGGAGGCATGTATCTTTTTGAATGAGTGTTGTCATTTTCTTTAGGTGAATACCCATTAGTGGAATTACTAGATCATATGGTAGTTCTATTTTTAATTGTTTGAGGAACCTACATAGAGCCTTCCACAGAGGCTGTACCAATATACATTCCCACCAACAGTGCACCAGGCTTCCCTTTCTTCCACATCCTCGCCAACACTGGTTGTTTCTTATCTTTTTGATTCTAGCCATTCTGATAGGTGTAAGGTGATATCTCATTGTGGTTTTGATTTGCATTTCCCTGATGATGAGTGATGTTGATCATTTCTGCATGTGTTGCTGGTCATCTCTATGTCTTCTTTGATAAAATGACTATTCAGGCACTCTGCCCATTTTTAAATGTTTTTATGGAATGCCCATTTTTTTTTTTTAGTGTTTAGTGGTGTAAGTTCTTTATATATTTTGGATATTAACATCTTAACATTTGCAAATATCTTTTCCCATTCAGTAGGTTGCCTTAGTGTTTTGCTGATGGTTTCCTTTGCTGTGCAAAAGGTTTTTATTCTGGTGTAATCCAAATAGCTTATTTCTGCTTTTGTTTCCCTTGCCTAGGGGACATATCTAGGAAAATATTGCTAAGGTTGATGTCAAAGAGATTACTTGCCTGGTTTCTTCTAGAAGTTATATGGTTTCAGGTCTCATATTTAGGTCATTAATCCATTTTGAATTTATTTTTGTGTGTGGTATGAGAGTCTAGTTTCATTCTTTTGCATGTAGCTGTCCAAAGAATTCTTAATTATGGCTTTTAATTATAATCGAGCAACTCCTAATGGTTTGTCATGTAAGTTTTTGGTGTGAAATGGAATTCCAAAAATCGTTATCTACTTTGGAGAAAGAGAGCTGAAAGAAGCAACTGGGGTTTACCTAGTTGAGCAGGTTGGCAGTGGGCAATTAAAGGTGGTAATATCCCAGTTGGATTTCACTGCTACTTAATAATACAAGCTTTTAAGCTGGTGTAGTAGGCTTGCAGGAACAGCTGGCAAAACAGCACTGTTTGTCATTGAGTTTACAATGCAAAATTAGGACTATCTTGTGTGTCAGCGGTTATGCATTTTTAAGCAGATGTCACGGATATTAGAAATAAAACAACAATTGGGATCTAGGCCCTGGAGGTAAAGCCAGGGTAGGAAACAGTCCGTGCTCCTTTTAAATGAAGCTCACCCATGCTCTCAGTATTTAAAAGAGCTCTGGGGTTATATTCAACACATAAGATTTATTATCGTTGTGATCATTTGCCAGGATGCAAAACTCTTTCAGGAAAATAAATTTCTGGGCCATAGTTTTATTTTTTTCTGGAATAATAATAACAGCTATACATTCTAAATAGTCCTAATATCAGATATGTTGTTTCATTGTCCTCACAAACCAGAGAGCTCTAATCTTCCACTTGGGAACACCAGTGACCCTCCTGAGATTCTTGAGGGGAAAAAAAAAAATTTCACAGTTAGCAGAGACTTAACAGGAAAGGAGGTGTGAGACCTTTAAGCTCCCTTTCTCATGACGTTCTGTTTTATTTTCAGGAGAGCCTTTATTATTAGCTGGTATTTTCTTGTCAATGATCTGTCTCCCCCAGTGAGAACATAAGCTCTGAGAGTAGGGACCTGGCGTCATTCGTCCCCGTGTGCCTCCAACGGTGTTTGGCACTGAGAGTGCCAAAATACTCTACAGACAGTGGCCGAGCAGACACAGGGTATGAAGGGCAGTGTGGAAGGTAGGAGCGCGCTGCTTTGGGAAGGTCGTGGAGCCGAGACTGACTGACTACACGGGGGAGTGGTCATCGTGGTTTCATTTCTTCATTCAACAAACCTTTATCGAGAGTCCCCTGGCAACATACAGCAGTGAACAGACTGACACGGCTCCCGCCCTCATTAAACTTCTATTCTACTGGGAGAATAGACATTTAAAAAAAAATCTAGTTACAGATCTTGTCAGGTGTGATCGAAGAAAAACACGGCTAACACCGTTCTAATAAGGGCACTGTGTGATGGCTGCACGACTTGGGTGAATACACGAAAATCCACTCAAGTCCACTTAAAAAGGGTGAATTCGATGGTCTATTAATTATACCCCAACAAAGCTATTATCTGAAAAGGGGTACCGCAGTGGTTATCCCTGTGTTTCTGGTTCCATGGTCCTGCCTCTGACTTTGACTAGCTGTGTCCTCCTGGACAATTTCTCTAACATTTCTGTACCTTGGCTTCTTCATCAGTGAAATGAAAACAATAATAGCACGCCCTCTAGGATCGTTCTGAAGGTGGGTCTAGTTAGTGTTCCCGAAGCACTGACAGGAGGTGAGCTGTTCCCACTTCTGGGGAGTCGGGGATGGAACAGGAATCCAATTGCAAGAACACCCAGCAGGCAAAATCAGTAACCTCTTGAGCTCTAGTCCTTGCCCCCTGGAAACTTCCCTTGGAGGGCTCTGTTCAGAAATTCTAGCTTTGCCCAGTGGCAGCAGTGTAGCCGTTGGTTTATCTGAGGCATGATTATTGGCTAATTTAGAAATGCGAAGGCACTGTATCTTGGTATATTTTGCTTTCTGAAGAAAGCTCTTGTGTGGTAGAAACCCACAGTGTCATGAACATATCTGAAAAAACAGTGGCATGTTCTCTCATTTCGAACACAAAGTAAATTTGCTGCCTTTACTCTGGAAAGTTTTTTTTATTCCTAAAACAGCTTTATTGAGACATAATTCACATACCTTAAATTTACCCTTCTAAAGTGTACAGTTCAATGGTGTTCAGGAGAGCCATGGAGTTGGGCAATCATTGCCACTCTCAAATTCCAGAACATTTCACCATCCCAAAAAGGCACTTGAGATGCCTCAGATGTCCTTCCCCAGCCCCCCTTCCCCCCAGTCTCCCCAATCACTCATCCCCTTTCTGTCTTTATAGATATCTCTGTTCCTACCTTTATTCTTGGAAAGGCATGTGGAAATGTACTGTGCTGTCTTTGGGGTTGCCAAAGTCTACCCTCAGATTCTAGAGGGAAAATAAATGATTTCTGATCAATTACAGTTGGAAGCAACCTAAGTTTAAGAAAAGAAAGAAAAAGAAAATTTAAAATAGAATTTATCTTCACAACTTCACAAATTGGTAATTTTAAAACAATGCTTCCTAGTTAATTTGGATTTTACAGGAAATATTCCATTGTTAATTACAGTGAACTAGACTGACTTTAGCATTTTTACCACTAGAAACCTGCACTTGTTTTATTAAGCATAAGAACTTGAGTCTGATAATGACCACTATTGCACGTAAAAAAGGTCTATTTCTGGCTGAGGTTATATGACCCACAACTGACCAGATTACTACACTATAAAACATTCTTGGGAGAAAAAAATACAACATGCTGTGTTTTGTTTTGTAAAGCCAAATCACAGATTATCACAATGTTAAAGAAGTTCAAAATGCTGGTCTCTAAGCAGTTAGCACTTCTAGTCTTTAAACTTCTGCTATTTTATAGAACTGCCAAGACTTAAGGATCAAAGGCTGGTTAAAGGTCTTCCTTATTAAGCAGTGGGCAGCTCCATGGGCGAGCAGCACAAAAACAAAATAAGATTATAAGAATGACTGTGTGTGGAATGTAGGTCTTAAAACTTTTCATCGGAAAGCAAATCCCCATTCTTTAAAATGGTCAACATAATTAAGATCAGTTAAACTCAACCACAGTGACTCAATCTCTTGACTCTACTGTGATGCCCACGTCCATGAAATTATCGTGAAAAAGCAGTTTGTGGGCTCCTGGTTTCACTTCAACATGTAAAGAGCTTGGAAGGTATTGGGAGGATGGGAGTGATTTAAAAAAAAAAAAAAAAAAAGCTGAACAAAGTGAAAAGCAATTCTTCTTAGATCAATCAGAGAATCAAGGTTACAGGGAAAACTACTGCCCTGAAAACTGGAGAGACAGACAGAGTCAGACAGACACACAGACCTGGATAAAGCTCCAGAGAGGAAGTCTATTGCTGGCGCTGGTATTGGCAAGAACAGTTAGCCTCCACTTACCAGATTGCCAGAGGCTCAGTGTGCCTTAGCTTGAGTGTTATAAGCCCTAAGGGGCCAAGGCTTGGTGGGACAGAGGGAGGCCTACTTTCCTGAGTTTTACCTCTACGAGCCCCACCATGTTCTCCCTATGAGGTCTGAAGAAAATCCCTTCCTGCCTCTAGCAGTGGGGAGAGAAAAGAAACCGGTTCAAACTACTCCCAGAGAATTCTGTTCTTTGTTCTGTTCTTTGTATTAAAGGCCAGCTCCTGCGGTGCCTGGGTGGCTCAGTGGGTTAAAGCCTCTGCCTTGAGCTCAGGTCATGATCCCAGGGTCCTGGGATTGAGCCCCACATGGGGCTCTCTGCTCAGCAGGTTGCCTGCTTCCTCCTCTTTCTCTCTGCCTGCTTGTGATTTCTGTCTGTCAAATAAATAAAATATTTTTTAAAAAAATAATAAAGGCCAGCTCTCAAGGAAAATTATCCTCTGACCTGAGGAAGGGCAATTAGCTATTAGCTAACTCCAGCCCCTTCCAGTCTTCCTGTCTCACCTATGAGGTGCCATAACCAAGAAAAACTTGTGAAGGTAACTGTCTGGGGTTTTTCCTGGGGGCACAGACCCACAGGAAGATGGGTGGCCTGATCAAGGAGTGGTGAGTGCTTCTCCCAGCACACTTCATCTACAGGTGTCTGTATTTCCTAGAAGTACAACTGCTAAATTTAAAAAATGACAATTTTCAAAAGCTTCTCGCACCCGTTGAAAAATTGCCTTTAAGGACTTCAGGCCAACTTATCCCTTCAGTAGTAGAACTAAAGCAATCCCATCCTACTGCCACCTCATCAGCCCTGAGTGTGAGGGTGGTATAAATGATCTAGTTGTGCTAATCGGAAAAGAAAAAATAGTAATATATGGTTTACTTTGCATTTTCCTGGCTTCCCTGTGAGAGTAAATATATTTCACATATTTGCTGCTTATCTGTATTTCTATCTCTCTGATATGTAAGTTGTTTTTGTTTTTTGTATTGGCAGGAGCTCTTTTTTTTTTTTTTTAAGATTTTATCTGTTTATTTGACAGGCAGAGATCACAAGTAGGCAGAGAGGCAGGTGGAGAGAGGGATGGGGGAAGCAGGCTCCCTGCCGAGCAGAGGGCCCGATGCAGGGCTCGATCCCAGGACCCTGAGATCTTGACCTGAGCTGAAGGCAGAGGCTTAACTCACTGAACCACCGAGGCACCCCTCTTTTTTTTTTTTTTTTAAGAATATTAGCAATTTTTGTGTCCTATCTGCTGCACATGTTTTCCCAGTTTGTTTTTCATTTTATGCTGCTTTTTAAAAAATTATTTCTTGTTTAAAAAAATTTCAAACCCACGGAGAAATGGAAATAACAGTTAGCCTCCCCTACCCTTCCCACAGACCACTGAGTGTTCTGTCTTGTTCCCCGGGCTCTATCTCTCCCTGTGACTAGGTTATAGTCACAGTCTACCCAAGCGGAATACACGTACTACAGTGTAACCGCCCACAACAGATGGGCTCCGGGATGTCTCATCAACTGAGGAAAATGGACCTTTTGATGGCCACTCACAATGCAGTACAAACCTCTTTTTCCCCCTCTCACTGATGCTCACTGTGATCTATTTGCTTTGTTCTTGCTTCCCCTTCTCAAGCCCTCATACAACAGAATACACAATGAAGATTTCCGCGGGTTCTGATCTTGTGGGTACAGACAGTAGTCACCCTCCCAGTGTCACCGACAAAGCGTGGTCGTTAAGAGTTGTGTGAGCCCTTATCATGAGCAATAAAATATTTAATATTCAGCTTGTCCCTGGATACCCTCCTGTGGTTATGTCCCCTGTGGTTCTGGAGGCCTCCTGGGAGTGGAGACTCCAACAACGGCACGAACAGCGGGGTCTGTGTGATGTGTTTTTACCGCGTTAGAATGTTCTGGAGTTTACTTGTGCAGTGAGTGTATGGATTCTATTGATTAATTTTCAATCGAGCCTGAGAAAATGGACAGGTGTCTTAAAAAGATTCCTGCAAAAAAACAGACTGTATTTTGAAGTCAATGAAAATGGGCATCAGTGAAAAATAAGAAAATGCCGGAACAGACACTTACTCATAGCCTGAGCTTTTCTGCCATAATAGAGAGCAAAAATGATGATAAACCAATCAAACTCATGAAACGTCTGCCAAATCTCCACCCATGATCACCAACTTAAAAATCATCCAGAAGACTGACTGAACTCCAGACTCCCGTTCAACCAGCATCCATGCTGAAGCCCCACGAAGTGTAGAGTGTGTTTCGGGTTATTAGTTACAGCCAATATAAAGCCATCACGATTGACAAGATAAAGGAACCAGAACATTATAATTAATAACCTTTTTTAGCAAAAGAAAATTTTGTGCTGTTAATAGAGTAAAATATTTTAAACTGTTTCATCTTGTCTCATTATTTAAATGTTCTTTTGTTGGTATATTTTATAATGTATTCACTCCCTAGGATAAGTATACAATTTGTAAGTAAATACATGTAATGGATGCATGCTCCATTTTTTAAACCAATGGCCATGTGGAATAAAAGGCCAGATCCAGCTTGTTCCAGCTCGAGACTCTGATAAGCTAAGTCTCCTCCTCCGGCCTCCGAGCAGTGTTGAGATAAGCAAGCTGTTCCTCAGTGAGTCCGGGCATCAATCATGTTAAACCAACTTCTTACTTGGGTATTCGGAACACTTTAGTCATGGAACCTCAGAAGAAAAATGCAATGAATTGGCCAGTCCCACTGCCCTCAGGCATAAGAACTTGAAGGAATTCTGCAAACAGTTTTGCATAGAAAGCTCCCAACAGAACATAGACTCTGACGCCAAGTCTATTCACGATAGTCTCTTGGGAACCCCCCATAAGTTTAGAGTCTGGAGTGACTATCGACCCGGGAACACACCGGTCACAGACAACAATCCCTGATCTCCTGGCTCTGCTGTTTTCCATTTCCGTCTCCTGCTGCTGCTTCTCTTCCTCCCTGAGCCACTCTCCGTGAGTCTCACTCAGACTGCCAGGACCTGCCTGCTTACTTTAAAGATTTTTTTTTTTTTAAATTTGGCAGAGAAAGATCACAAGTAAGCAGAGAGAGAGGGGGAAGCAGGCTCCCCGACGAGCAGAGAGCCCGATGCGGGGCTCGATCCCAGGACTCTGGGATCATGACCAGAGCCAAAGGCTGAGGCTTAACCCACTGAGCCACCCAGGCACCCTGCCTGCCTGCTTACTTTAAAGACCTAGTTTGGAATTTTTCTCCAGTTTTCGACCTGGCTCCTATCATTTCATTTCCAAGTTGCATGGGCTACTTTAGCAGCACACACCCACAGCCAGGACGGAAATACTCCTGCAGGCTTGTTAGGCTCTACAAACGTGCCAGGCTCCCATCTTCCTGTCGGGAGGACCCGAGATCATACTATTGTCTTGAATAGGAGGGAAAGGATCCAAGGACTACTTCTGGGAGCCAGCTCCATGCCCCAATTAATGGTGAAGTCTTCTTTTACTCTTCCAGACCCTATAAGGGGCAAGGACAGTCCTTGGCAAGGGAGAAGTGTAGAAGAAAGGTCTTTGCCTGAACCTCTCTGCTTTGTTCTCTGTGGCTGTAATTGCTACATAGTTCTCTCTTTTCAGCTATCATAACTTGCAAATCGGCAGCCCAGACTCTCTGTTCTTTGCCAGGACGGAAGAACAAAGAGAAAGCCAGAGACAGGCCAGAACTTCATCAGAGTTCACGACAGTCAGCCGTCTCTTCTCTGGTTTGCTTTCCCAGACCCCTCAATTCTGAGGCTTTCCTGCTTGATGTGCTTATATGTTCAGTCTTTGGCCATAGCCTACACCAGATTGTCGGCTGCCATCTACAAAGGCCTCACACCTTGCCTGTAGGGTTCCCTTGATTTCAAACTAAGAGCCAATCAACATAAGTTGGGAAACTGACCTCCAATATTTTCTTCTCCAAGAATCCCTTTTATTATTTTCTTTACAGATACCTTGTTTTAAAAGATTATGAATATTAACCTATTTTCAGGTCTTTTTTTTTTTTTTTAAGCTTTTATTTGTCAGAGAGAGAGAGAGAGCAAGAGAGCACAAGCAGGGGAAATGGCAGACAGATGCAGAGGGAGAAGCAGGCTTCCCGCTGAGGAGGGAGCTCGATGTGGGGCTGGATCCCAGGACACTGGGATCATGACCTGAGCCAAAGGCAGATGCTTAACGACTGAGCCACCCAGGTGTCCCTCCAGATCATTTTTTTAATTCCAAGATTAAAAAATTAAAGATATAAATGATGAAAAACTAGACAGATGAGGGAAGGGTTGTCCCTATAGGGGATGACAGATGCCTGTGGCACTCCTTTATGTGGTGGAAAGAGGGACAGATGTCCTCAAGGCTCTGCTCTCCACTACTGAATGTTGGAACTTGGTTATGTCAATAGATTTCCATGTTTCCTTGTGTACTATTTCTGTAACGACCTCACAATCTGATACTAATCACTTATGCTTAGTATATATTTACAATGCAAATAGGGCTATATGGTTTTTAAGCCTAGCACAACCTTACACTACATATACTCAAATTCAGGAGGCCAACTTGTAAGACGTTCCAAGGCAAGGCAATTTCTCTCTAACTCAAGCCTAATTTTAATAAGTCATCTCTTAGGATGTATTACATTATGAGTATTTCAAGCAAGTTTTATTATTTTTGGTTTGTTTACCCTGGATACCCAAATCATCTTTATAATAAAGCACATAAAATGTGTTTAAAAGTGTAAAGAAAGTAGCATGTGATAAACTTCATCAAAGTTCAAATTCTGCCATTAAATAAAAATGGGTTTGCATTAAAATATTTCCTTTATGACAATTATCATATGATCTCTCTGATATGAGGAACTTGAGAAACAGGCCGGGGGGTTGTGGTGGGTAGGGAAGGAAAAAAATGAAACAAGATGGGATCGGGAGGGAGACAAACCATAAGAGACTCTCACAAAACAAACTGAGGGTTGGTTGGGGGAAGGGGAGATGGGCTGGCTGGGTGATGGACACTGGGGAGCATATATGCTTAGGTGAGTGCTGTGAAGTGTGTAAGTCTGATGATTCACAGACCTGTACCCCTGGGGCAAATAATACATTATATATTAATAAAAATAATTTAAAAATATTTCCTTTAGGAGTTGAATTTTGGATACCTTTTACAAAAAAAAATAGTAACACCAAAACTAGGACCCTGAAGTAATTGATATGGTGTCAAGTATTAGAAGGCAAGAAGAGTAACCCGTAATAAACTTCATCAAAGTTCAAATTCTGCCATTAACTTCTTATACAAACTAACTGAAATTCGTAGAATAGATATGAACAAAGCCTAGAAGATTTTGTCTTTACAGTCACCTGACCTGAGTGGGAAAAGTTAATTTTTTTTATTGTACTTATTTAGGACTCCAAAATGGCTATTTTACTTACCACTTGGAAGCTCGAGGAGAATATAAATTATCACCATCAACAGGCGTTGTTAACACATGATGGTTTACAACATTTAAATACTTCTCGATGTGAATCTGTTACAGGAAAGTTAAAGTTTAGGCCATTATAGTGGACTTAAGATACTCAGCTAATTTACTTTATTTCATTAGGGTAATGCTTTGAATTGTGTAATTAAGTTAAAAGACACAAGATGCTATGCGTTTATTGCATGCCTAAGGTATCATTGGGCATCTCGAGGCTAAATGACTTTATCCCAAAAACCATAATAAACAATTGAGACTCAGAGCTTGAATGACCTGTAGCACTCTTCACAAATTAAACGATGCACAACCATCAGTAAATCGCTTAGCCAGGTAAGCTTACTAGGCAGGACAGATATGGAGTAATAGGGATTTCAAGGAAGCATCTGGGGCGAGACTCTGGCCCTTAGGTAACAGATTATTCAAAATGGCCAACCCAAAGACTCCAGCTGAGTGCAGCCGTCTCACCGTCAAGTTATATAGGACAATGGTGTGCCAGTTCCATGAGGCAACAAAACACACCACATCGCTCACAGCCTGAGGAGCTGGGCTGTGAAGCTCACAATGTGGGAGAGTGGAAGTCTTACGCCAGAGCAGAGACAGTGACAGTTCGAGGTCTCAAAGATGGAGATGGTCCTTATTTGGACACATGTGCTATGATCCTTGTTTCTTGCTTTCTTTTTTTTTTCCTTTTTAAGATTTATTTATTTATTTATTTGAGAGAGTGAGTGACCAGGGGGAGAGGGGTGAAGGGAGAGGGAGAGAGAGAATCCCAAGCAGACTCCCCACTGAGCATAGAGCCCAATGCGGGGCTCGAACTCACGACCCTGAGATCATGACTGGAGCTGAAATCGAGAATCTGACGCTTACCTGATTGAGCCACCCAGGTGCCCTTAGATCCTTGTTTTATAAGTGAATATTATCCTGGTCTGAAGACTGGATTCTCCTCTGCCCTTCAACCCATCTATAATGATGAAGTCCCTGTGTCCTTTATCTCACCCTTCCAAAATTGTAGGTACATCTCTTTAGCTTTATCTACTGGATTATAATATCACAAAATGACTAATCTCAAAATACATAAGCTATTTAGGGAAAATAAACTCTTTTCCTTTAGAATCCCAGTGGATCTGATAGTAACTCTCTGCAATGTATTGCTTTGAATCCTTTTTTGTTGGGAATATTGTTAGACTAATGGTTATTTTAAACATTCTTAATGCTTTTTATCAAACCACATGTTAGGGGTTATCACTGCAGAATCTTATATTCCCAACACCTTAAATTCTTTGTGGAATGTGACAGGATGAAAACCGATCAGTTAATAATCGTAACTTTAATAAAAGGGACAGAATGAGAAAGCTGCTGACCAACCGAAGCCCATCTCTGTTACAGAATTATACAGGGTCCTATGAGAACGACAGTCCTTTTCTTCTAGAGGAATCTTTGTCTCCTTCCAGCACTTTATTTACTGTCTAAAGCTGTACTCACTCTTAATCCCATTTCAGTCCTTTTGATTGCGGTTTCAAGATTCTGAATGTTTAGAGCCTCTCCTTTTTCCTCCAGTGGGAAATTTGTTAATTTCTCTTTTAACTGATAAAGGTCTTCATGGACCTGTAGGTATAAAAAATACAAAATATTGAAAGAATACATACAGAATTCACCTGAAACAGTGATTTATTTTAAGATTTGCAATTTGCTTGCATGTCTAGAGACAGCCTAGATTTTAGGATGTTCGTCGGAAAGGACTGTCTTCATGATTCTAAGATATTCTTTATTAGAATGTTGCATTATTGTCTTTCAGATTTCAAGAAACTAAGCTTTCATACAGTTTTACTCTTTTTCCTTCCCCTCATTAGAAACAAATCCAAGAACTACAATTCAAATCACTTCAGCTCCATAGCTGGTAAGAAGTATGAGCTGATACGAAGTTTGCATCAAACTCGGATGTCTACTAACTGGTTAAGAGGTAAGAAAACAGGAAAGTTCTAGCAATGAGAGGTTTTAGTGAAAGCAAAGCCTTTCAGGGGTGCCTCGGTGGCTCAGTCAGTTAAACATCTGACTCTTGGTTTTGGCTCAGCTCGTGATATCACAGTTGTGAGATCGAGTCCTCCACTGGGCTCTGTGCTCAACATGGCATCTGCTGAAATTTCTCTCTCTACTTCTCTCTCTGCCCCTCCCTGTGCATGCGCACACTCGCGCGTTCTCTCTCTCAAAGCAAGCAAGCAAGCAAGCAAGCAAGCAAGCAAGCAGAGCCTTTCAAAAGGGAATTGTAAACAGGTTGACAGGGCCCTTTGGTTTTCCATTTTGGCTGGATCTTCCCCACGTACTGCTCTTGAAGAAGCAGTTCTGTAGGTGTGTGGCCTTGATTCCGTTTTACGTAGTCAGAAATGGAAATGATCGGTGAAGAGAAAGCAGCGTGCATTATCACCTCAACATTTTCCTCCAATCTGTATTCTCTTTGGAAATGATGAACGTCTCTCTAATGTCGATCACCCTCCCAGGAAATTGGGTGCTATGAAATTAGACATCACAAGATTCTCTGCATTCATATCAGAAACCAAACTTCAATAAATACAGATGGCACCAATTATTGTATGGGTTGCTGCCACAAGAAAAACATTTTGTTATGCAAATTTATGAACCCAACACCTGTTTCATCAATAGTCACACCAATAACTATCTGCAGACTGGGTTGCTAAAGGCATTTTGAAACAGTTACCTTTCCTCTGTTAGCATAACTGGACACACAAACGTTGATCCGGCCTGTGTTATCGATTACTTTGGAAAATTCCCATGAAGCCAAGTATTCAAAAGATCAGAATTTGCATCTTTTCACTGATGGGCATCACAGTCTGGTAGACACATCTGGTCATTTGTGCTCTGCACAAATTGTCATGGAAAGCCTTCAGGGCTCACAGATTGAAATCGGAACACACCTACTGTTTGCTTGTAGGCACTAAGGATGAAGATGTACTTCTTTCCATTGTTTTGTCCAAGTTACTGCTACAAGCTGATTTACCATCTATTGTCTAAAGGCATTTGCGAAGTACAAAGAGGCGGTTCAAGGCAAGGGCCACTTTCCAGACCCACATTTCTTGGTTCTTCCTTAGAATGCACTACATTTCCTTCTTGTAGCTCTATTATTTGTGGTATTTGTAACTTCACGTATCATTCTGTATTTATGCCTGTCAACAGCTGGGGGAGTGAAACTGTCCTGGATTATTTATCATGGAACCAAAGGGCTTCTTTCTTTATCTGCCCTGTGTGGGCAATTACACTTCTACCCAGAGTCGTGAGATAATATGTAACAAGTCTAGTACATAGTGAGGGCCCAGTAAAAGGCAAATGGACATAATTCCTTGCTTTATTGCTGGTCGCATGATGTCCACACACGTTTTCTCTGATTTCTTTACCACGGGAGAAAAAAAAAAGAGTTATTCTACCTCATTAAATTGTTGAGTAAAAATAAGGCAATATGTGTGTGGAAATGAATGAATGTAGGCTTTGGAACCAGGCAGATATGAACTCGAATCCTATTTCCTCCTTTACGGAGCCTGACACATTTACTTAGGGTTTGAGAGACTTTGGTGCTTTCTTGAAAGGGGGCTAAACAGCTACCTGTTGGAATAGCGGCCAGAATAAAATGAGTTCAAGTGCAGAGAGAATTTCATACAGGGCCAGCCACGTAGGAGGGCACCGAACAAATGTTAATGCTCTTCCTCTGAATTGTCAAGCCCAGTGAAACTCCTTGCTCATAACTGGCACTTAATAAACGTTCATTGATTTGAATTGCTCTCTTCCTCTTCCTCAAGAGTTTTTCATTTTCCTGCCAGATATTTTCTTCTCTCCTCTCAATAACCACCCATCTGTTTGTATAGTAATTACAATAGGGACAAGTACTGTAGGAAATGTGTCACCAGACTTGGGTAGGAACAAATCTCTGTTCTTTCTTCAAATGGATCCTGTCTACCATATTGAAATGTTACGTGTTCCCCATTATCTCTATGATTATCAAATGCATTGCTTTCCATATATTTCCTACTTGGAGGACAGTGTGGGGACAAGGCTGCTTAATGAGAGGGCTTTGAAAGATTTAATGCAGTGAAGATTTGCTCTAGAATTTGGAAGTCTAGCCATGCAATCAGATTCCATGTTGTCAAAAGCAGTTCCATAATTGTATTTTATCCATCTCTGCTAAAGATAGAGTTTGGCTGACTCATTCTCATCACACTTTGCCCACTTGCGCCTTCATTTTTTATATGTTCCTGGCAGACCAGATGGAGGAGTAGATAAGAAAGATAGCGATAATACCAAGCTGTTGATTAGTTCCAATATTGCCAAAGTTGGTGTTAACATAAAACAGGATTTCCAATAATAATTAAAAAGCTAATTTTGGTTGCAACCAGATTATCTTTGTTGCACAAACATTTGTTTAATAGTTGGGTCAAGTAAGCATTTTAAAAGATGTAATAAAAAGATATCACATGATCATTAATAAAGTCGAAACAGAAAGCTTGTAAGAGTTATCAATAAAAGAAACACCAAGGAAACCTCCCGGACACACAGCCCCACTTCTTCAAGACTGTTTTACAAACATGCCATGACCTGTTTCTCTCTCCTCTTGGGCAAGTTACTTCAGCTTTTTGTACCTTAGTTTCTTCTTCTGTAAACTGGGGCTAAATATGACACCTGCCTAGCAGAGTTACTGCAGAGTGTTTCACTGTCAATAAAGTGGACTACTGTTTCAATTATAACAGTGATTATCATCACTATAGTTAGAACCCCACTGTTCTGATCAGTCGAGGAAAGATCCACCTGAAACCATAAAAGGTTTGAATGACAGAATTAAAAGTGAAAAAAGTTAAACAGTTAACAAAAGGCTGCCTAGTAGAACTCTGTGTGGAGATAGCAATCACGTGTCCTGAATCAAAAATGAAAACATGGGCATTGGGATGGGATCAGAAAGTAGGACAGAATATTCAATGTTTGTATGTCCTAGGAAATCCAGACATACAAAGCGCATGTTTTCATAACAAGTCACACAATGAGTTTATAATTAGAACACTGACTATCTGTATTTAAAGATTTTTTTCTCAAGTATTTTAGATATTTTATCAAAATATTTTATTATCAATTTGTATCACCTATTGTGCTTTCTAAATAATAGTGTGTGTTAGTGCAGCTACCTTCAGTTTTAAAGGGGATGTACATTCCTGGAGAATGAATTAATGAGGAGATCATTATCCAGTCGTTCAGGATCAATGGACCTAATTCTGTGCTAGGTAAAATGGGATCTCCGAAAGATCCAGGTGTAACAGGAAAACGAGGCATGCCTCATTTGCCCTATAGCATCACCCATGAAGTTTTAGTTAAGAATGGAGTATGCCGGGATGCCTGGGTGGCTCAGTTGGTTAAGCAGCTGCCTTCGGCTCAGGTCATGATCCCAGCGTCCTGGGATCGAGTTCCACATCGGGCTCCTTGCTCATCAGGGAGCCTGCTTCTCCCTCTGCCTCTGCCTGCCATTCTGTCTGCCTGTGCTTGCTCTCTCTCTCTCTCTCTCTCTCTCTGACAAATAAATAAATAAAATCTTAAAAAAAAAAAAGAATGGAGTACGACTGGTTAAAAAGACAGGCTAAAATTAATTTTTTCCTTATCTTCCAGTAAAAAGCAGGCTCCTCTTAAAAAGACTTAGAAATGAACAGAAAACTAAGTAATATTAAAAGGCAAGAGACCAGATCTAATAACAACTCACATCTATTGAGTGTTACACATTATATGTTACCCAATATTTTAACCCTTACAAGACTCCTACGGGGGACTTCATATTATCATCTTTATTTTTACTTGAGGGAATCCAAGGTTTAAAGTGGTTAAGTACCCTGTGCCAGGTAAGTTAGCTGGTTAATTGGGGAACTCTTCAAATCCGGGCAGTCTGAATCCAAAGCCTTCATGCCTAACCACTAACCAGTATGTGCATAATATCTACAAATATACAAACGTGTATTTATAATTATACAAAGCTAAAGGCTGGTGAAAATTCAGTGGAAAAGGCAGGATTTAAATATTGAGAGGAGCAAAAGGGCCAAGGGAAGAATTTTTTTTTTTAAGAATTTCTTTTTTAACTGGGTTGATAGATTGAAAGGGTTTGAGAAGATCATTTGCATTTTTCTATGTATAGGGGTCTGCCCGCAATACTCATCTTTGATGGTTTTTTTTTTCCATAATGTGAAATAATAATAGTCCTTATCGGATAGCTTTGTTGTAGGGGGTTAAATGCCTTAAAATATGTACAACACTTAGAACTGTGCACAATACCCAGCAAATACTGTTCGCTTTTATTATTGGGATTTTTCTTGGAAATTATATTACAGTTTATATTTTTACAATACTATCTAAGGTAGAAGGTCTCAGAATTGGGCATGCATCACAGTTAACTGCAAGGGTACCCCCGGAACTCCTGATTTAATAGGTCTAGAATGAGGTCTGAGAATTTGTGTTTCTCATGAGTTCTCAGCCAGTGCTGAAGATACTGGTCCTGGGGCCACTCTTTGAGAATCACTGGTCTAAAAAGTTGTTTAATGTATCTGATTGAAACACAGGCCTGATATACCCATTTAAGGTGAAGCAGGTAGAGATTTGAAGTGCCTCTGTTTTCTGGCAACTTTGTGTGTGTGTGTATTCTATATATATAAATTTATGATATATTAATATATTATTATATTATTATAACTTATATATATCAAACATATATAAGTTGATAGAAACAATTTGATTGCCTAGGCTGAAAATTAAGGAAGACCACTTTGTGATAAAAAGAAATTTTTGTAGCTTTGGTAAATTGGGTCAATTTAGAGTCAGAGGTAGATCTAATTCACTCTATGTATCCTACAGAAGAGAACACTTAGGCCCAGAGCGGTGAAATGATTAGCCTAAACTTATCCACCTGGAAGAATGTCATTGCCAAGGTCGGTCCTCAGTATTCTGACACCCCACAGAGTGCTTCCCTCTAGAGGTACTGCTTATTTGTAGCCTGGTTGAAGGACACAAATCATCGCCCCAGGTAGAAGTGGAATCCGTGCTGTGTGCCCGAGAATAGTGCTGTATGTTAGAGATGCTCCGGACTCGGTGAGAAAGTAGGGAAAGGCTTCCTTATTTCCTTGTTATGTATATTCTCCATATTACCGGGGAGAATGTTCTGAGTCCAGAGACCAGCCTCAGTAATCAGGGTAACACGCAGGCTTGCTCTCTCTACACTGCCTTCCACTTACTCTGTCCAGAATAACCCTTTTCAGCAGACAGAGGTACTGAGCAACATGGATGTGACTGTTCCTAGCTCTCCTGCTCTGTTTTATAATCCGATGACGACAGACACTGACCCTGTAATGTTGTATCCTAGGCTGACCGAATAGCTACCTCTGGATCCTACTCTGAAGTGAAAAGGCTTTTGGCTTTTCAGCCGATCCCCTATTCTACATTATTCCAAACCACAAGGGGAGAAGACCTGGGAAAAGAATTCTCCTAAGGGAAAGTGTGAAATTAGGTGAGAGAATTCTCCCTGGATTCTGGTCTCTTTTTTAGAGATGGTCCAGGTCTGGGGAAAATAAGAGAAAACTAAGGAATAACCTAATTGTTCTTATAGTCAACACAAAGTGTACCGTGGGGGGAAAACTGGCTGTTTCTGGGTAGGAGTCTCTAACAGTGTTCCAATTGTTTGGAGCCTGTAAACACGGGCCCTGCATTTAGAGGGGGTATATGTAGTAAAGAATCAGCTTTTCCCAATGAGAGTTCTGACCTTTGCCCTTGGATACTGGGAGGTGATCTCTAGGGCCCTGGAGAGTCCTGCTTGATAAGTGTCTTTGCTTGGGGGCTTTGGTCACCAGATAATTTAACAATGTGATTTATGCTGGGGGCTTTGAGCCACATGGTATCTGTTCCAACCTCTAGAGGAACTGGAGTCTAAAGGCATTAGTGTGACCTCTGGGAAGGGCTCCAGATGAAAGGTCAGAACTTGGGCAGTGTGTGATTAAGTCCCAGTAAAAACTCTGGACATCAAAGTCTTAGGTGAGCTTCCCTAATTGGTAATATTCTGGGTATATTGTTACACATCATGGCTGGGAGGAGATAAAGCCATCCATGACTCTACAGGGAGAGGATGACTGGAAGCTCCATTTGGATCCCTCTTGGATGCTGCCCTATTCATGCCTTACCTTGGCTGGCTTTAATTTGTATCCGTTTAGTGTTATAACACTGTAATTATAAGCATAGCACTTTCCTGAATTCTGTGTTGCTCTAGAAATTAGCCAGTGTGAAGGTGGTCAGGGGCCCCCAAATTTGTAGATAGCAGGCCTGAAGTGAGCTTGACTCTGGGGACTTCTGAACTTAGGCTGGAGTAGAAATGAGGGCAGTTTTGTGGGGAATGTTCCCTCAGACTTTGCAGTCTGCTAAATTCATCTAGGGTGCTAGTGGCAGATGATAACAGAATGTGAGGTAAGAAGATTTGGGTATTAGTCATAATGGGGAACTCTATGAAACTGGTGAGTTTAAGGGTTTATATTTTGAAAAAGATGCATTTTTTTTTTTAAGATTTTATTTATTTATTTGACAGACAGAGATCACAAGCAGGCAGAGAGGCAGGCAGAGAGAGAGGAGGAAGCAGGCTCCTTGCTGAGCAGAGAGCCCGATGCAGGGCTTGATCCCAGGACCCTGAGATCATGACCTGAGCCGAAGGCAGCGGCTTAACCCACTGAGCCACCCAGGCACCCCTGAAAAAGATGCATTTAAAGCAGTCTCTCCTAGATGAGAGGTAAGAGACCAACATCCTGGCAGGAAAATCCACTGTAGATCTGAGTGAGAGTCCAAATAGAGTGAATTTAGGCAAATTACTTCAAGCCCTGACAAATGGAGCTAAATACTAGTTAAAAGTGATGATTTATGCAGAAATGTTTTAAAACTACCATAAATAAATATGAAAGAACAAAAATTTTATGGGAAAATATGAGTATAATTATCACAAACTGAGTTATACTGGAGAAGTTAAGACTTTTTTTTTTTTATATTTCCCCCCTTAGGTTAGAAAGAGTCATTTCCAGGAGGTTTTTTTGTTTTTGTTTTTTTTTGTGGCACATTTATATATTCAATACTTTATTTAACTTGCTAGGCAATCCAAGTTATCTTTATTATATTTTTCTTTGTGTGTTCCCAAGCCAGGGGCTTTTAATTCATTTATTTATTTGAGATATAATCAACATATAACATTATATTTCAGGTATACAGCATAATCAATATTTGTATAAACAGCAAAAATGATCACAAGTTTAGTTGACATCCATAATCACAGTTATAATTTTTTTATGATGAGTACTTTTAAGATGAATTCTTTAAGCAACTTTCAAATGTAAGAGTTCAGTGTTATTAACTACAGTCCCCATGTTGTATATTACATCCCCAAGACTTATTTGCAAGGTACTTTCAGATCCAAAAAATTTAGGTGCCTAAGAAAAGTGGTTTACCTATTTCAACTTCTTTCCAGATTTCTTATCATCTCCCCAAAGTGTCTGACTTGTATTTGCCCCATATCACGGGTTCCAATTTTTCAGAACTAACATTTTAAAAAAGTGCCTCAGTGTAAGATGGATTTTCGAAAGTTAAGGTTCTGGGGTGAGGTGTATGGTTTTGGAGTTTTGCCAGAGGCAAAATGGTCGAGCTTCTGGAGGGAAACGTCAGGGGAAGATACGGGGTGTGGGGTGGGGCGTGTTAGGCTCTCAGCGGAGGTCTAGGTGGGCATATTTGGGAGTTCTCGGAGGGGTCGTGCCCTCTGCACGCAGGAGGTAGTCTAGGAACGGTACTCCTAGAGGGTGGGCGCCAGTGGATCGGCGCGGCTGGGCCTCGCGCGGAAGTGTCTTAGCTGGGGCAGGGCCCGGAAGGGCCCGTTTCCCACCTGGATTAGGATGGTTCCGATGGGGTCGTAGTTCTCATTCTCCTGTGCCATGGCTAGGGTCGGGGAGTACCACCTCTCCGAGAAGCGGTCTCTGAGCGCGGAAGCCCGGAGCCTGGAGCGCCCGTCCCCATGGCAACTCCACGCGCAGCCCAGCCTGTTCTACGCCGGGAGCGGAAGAGGGGGTGTGGGAGGAGTCAGAGCAAACCGGTTCCTTCCGTCGACGCGCCCTTCTTTGCGCGTCTCCCCCGCGCGCCGGCGGCCGTGGTATAGCCCAAGGCGGAAGCGGCTCTCGGACGCCACTGGCTCGCGAGCGCAGCTATGGCTGCGGGCGTCCCCTGTGCGGTTGTCACCAGCTGCTCCTCCACCTTCTCCGGGGACCGGCTGGTCCAGCGTGAGTAGCGGGGCTCCTGGGCCGATGTCCAAGTCACCCCAGTCTCGGCGGGCTCCGGCCTCAGAACCGCGGTCTCCCTGTCGGCCTTTGTCGTCGCGGGCCCGGGGCTTTTCCTTCACTGCGCCGGGGCTCGCGGCTTCTCGGGTGCTGCTTCGACCCGGTGCGGGTGTCCAGGCCCCGCAGCTGCCTTCCCCTAGCTCTCACACTCGTTGCTTGTCTGCCGGCCCAGCGCGTTGTTGCTTTTCTTCCGGCTTTTTCTGCAAAGTGGGACTCATCCCTGCCCCGCCCAGCCCACGGGTCGTTGCGGGCTCCTTTGAGCTGAACCGAAGGGCGCCCTGGAAATTGTACCGAGTTACTCGGGTGTAAGGTGCAGAAACTGGGATGCTTGTTGCCGTCCCTGCCCCCGAGGTGGACAGTAGGTTTCCTCTTGCCCCCCCGCTTGATGTGTATGATTTAACCTTGTGTCTTCCACTGCAGTTGTTGTCTGCCGTGCCTTCCTCCTGAGGCGTAGGCTTTCGGGCAGCGTTAGCTTTTGGGTGTTCCTGGGCCTAGTTTGTTGGCTTCTGGACCTTCGCTGTCAAACTAAAGAACTCTTAAAACTTAGGCGAGACCAGTGTTATAGACAGCACCGGACTGGGTCCCGGGCTCAGCTCTTTGAGTAAAGGATTCTGTGAAGTTGATTGTAACCCAGGACACCTGTTTTAAGCGCATGGCTGCGAGTCAGAGCAGTGACTCTCAGCTGCGTGAGAGTGAGTGCACTTAACCTCCACCCTGCGGTTTTCTTATCTGTAAGAAGGTGATGATGTTCACAGCATTGTGCTTAACTCAGAGGCTGGCATAGATTTGATAAATGGTAGTCATTGTTTTTAAAGCACATTATCTCTCTAACGCCCAATGTCCTGGTCCCCTAAAAATGGGGCATATGAGCCCATCTCACAGGATTATTTGAAGGACAGGTGACATTTTGAAAGCATTTCGTAAACTGTAAAGCGTCACGTGGCTATATATATTTTTTTCTGTACCTGTCGAGTGACAGGCAGGACGTCCTCCAACACATATTCTGTAAACTTAGTTATCACCTATGACCACTTAAAAAGTTCTTCGCCAGGGTAGAAATCTAATTATAGCACTTAGTAAATGAAGTAACTTCTCTCTGCCATTTCCTTACCCCTTAGTAGTGCTCCTTCCCGTTTATTCCCTTTCTTTTCTTTTTAAAAGGTTGTTTCATTGTAAAAGCATTTACATTTAGCATAACCAGAAAAGAGAATGTCAGCTATGATCTGTCTCCTCACCCAAACACAAATACTGTTAACATTTCTGTGCATTTCCTTCTAGTCTTTTTTCCCATGCTTATGTTAAAAAATTATAATTACATTTTGTACATAATTTTAGCCTATTTTATATATAACTTTTATGTTTTATACATTGTTTTTACATTTCGTATGTTAAAAATTTTAAATATTTTTGTTTTTAAATATATAAATATAAACATAATTAACACGTTTATAAAATATATAACAATTTATATAATTTATATTTTACATATAATATTTTTGTGTGTGTATATATACATATATTTATTTACTTATTTATTGAGAGAGAGAGAGAGAGGATGCACATGCGTAGGGCAGTGGAAGACAGAGAATCCTAAGCAGGCTCCACACTCAGCACAGAGCCCTGAGAGTGGAGGGGCTTGATCTCACCACCCTGAGATCATGACCTGAGCTGAAATCAAGAGTCAGACTCTTAACTGACTGAGCCAGCCAGGTGCCCCTGTGTATAATTTTTATCCTGATATTTTTCATTTAGTATTACATAATTTATGATCTAATATGCTTTCCATCATACTTTGCGTCTAGTGAATGTAAAATTTGCTCAAGATTCTTAAAATTCTCGGTGTATTTAACTTTATAAAATAATTACATGTATTTAGATTTCCATTACTGATATATAAAGGCCTTTCAAAGCCAGTCTCAAATATTTAAGTATTCTGATGGCTATGGTACTCCTCTGTGCACTTTAAGGATCAGAATTGGCAGACATGGTCACTTCATTGAAAGAGCTGATGACCTATAGTTGGCAAATAGTAACACTGTATTTCTTTAAAGTACATTGGCATCCTTAGGGGTAAAATTAATTCTGTAAAATAATCCACTTTTTTTTCTATATGTAAAATCCCTCTTAGTCAACTTTTGTGTTGATTAAAATTAGGTGGCCTTTCCTTTGTGATTCCATTAATGCTGTGTAGGGAAGAAATAAGAGCAGTTAGTAAAGACAGTACTTGTAAGGAAGGAGAAGGGAACTCGAACAGAGGGCTTTATCTTCTCTTCCCAGGTTTTTGATAGGGAAAGAGTGGGTAACACTAGACAGCAGTATTCGCTGAGCACCGATTCCATTTTATTATAATTAAGGATTGCCTTAAATTAATCATGAATGGAGTCTAATTTTGATGTAAGAGATAAAGATGACCAAATGAATGATGTTTGTCAAGTGTTCCATCGTATTAGGCCACAGTATGATTTTGGATTGAATCTGATCTTTTTGGGGAAGGTCTGGTTTCACTTCATTCATCAGGAAGAGGAACGTTAGGGTTTCTCCAGTTTCTTTCAACATCTCATCTGTTTTACCGCTTTTATCTAATGGGAGATATTTCATAATCAAATAAGTTTGTTGTAAATACACGTGAAATAAAAGCGAATAGGCCTCTGCTGTGGATAAAGAGCGTGCATGGATTTTCTGAAAAACTTTTACATTGTGTCACTCAAAGGCCTTATTTTCAGTATTTTGAGTGGGTCCAACATCAGATAAAGGGCATTTCAGACTTACATTGTAGACTTTTAAAGGGGAATGAAGGCTCAGGATGCTTGAGGACCTCAGGTATGAGAGCAAGTGTATGTACTCCAGGCCAGACCTCTTTCCACCTCAAATATATGCATATGAAGATTTTACTTTCATTCTGGGAAAGTATATTCTGATATTAAGCACAGAGCTGGTCTCTGTGCCAGTTACTGCAGCTAAAATGACAAGGTGCTATTCCTTCTCTTCAGAGAGAGCATGTGCGCTACTTGTTCATATATTAAAATGTGAATACCTAAGTTTTAACATTTTACACTACTTTCATAGAAGGAACTTTTATTTTTTATTTGTTTTAACTCCAGTATAGTTCATATACAGTATTTAGATTAGTTTCAGGTATACAGCATAGTGAATTAATGATTCTATACATTACTCAGTACTCATGAAGGTAAATGTACTCTTGGGACACCTGGATGGCTCAGTCGGTTAAGTGTCTCTTGATTTTGGCTCAGGTCATGATCACAGGGTCGTGAGATCGAGCCCTGCTTGGGGCTAGCGCGGATTCTGCTTGAGGATTTTCTCTCTCCCTCTGCTCCTCCCCCTTCTTGTGCGGAAACACTCTCTCTAAATAAATAAATAATAAATAAAATCTTAAAAAAAAATTAAGTGTACTCTTAATCCCCTTCACCTGTGTGACCCATCCCCTCACATACTTCCCCTCTAGTAACCATCTGTTCTCTGTAGTTAAGAGTATTTTTTGGTTTGTCTTTTTTCTTCATCATTTTTTCTTAAATTCCACATGTGAATGAAATCATATGGTATTTGTCTTTTTTGACTTATTTCGCTTGGTATTATACCCTCTAGATCCATCCATATTGTCACAAATGACAAGATTTCATTCTCTTTTTAATGGATGAATAATATTCCATTGCATATATATTCACTTCTTTATCCATTCATCTATCAGTGCACACTTGGTCTGCTTCCATAGTTTGGCTGTTGTTAATAATGCTGCAATAAACAGGGGTGCCTGTATCTTTCTGAACGAGCCTTTTTGTTTTCTTTCGTTAAATATCCAGTAGTGGAATTACTGAATCTTACGGTAACTCTATTTTTAATTTTTTGAGGAATCTCAATACCTTTTTCTACTCTTAGAAGGAGCTTTAGATAGAAAAGTCCCTGGAGACTTGCTTGATGTTGTTGAGATGTGTAATGCCCACTCAGCAACTGTAAGGCACTCAGGTTTTACATCTGAACATTTGGAGCAAAATTCTTGCTTTTAGCAAAATGTGGAAATTTGGAGATCTTAAAACCATAGCAAACATTTGTGTGTATATCAGTACTCTTCTCAGACGTGTTCTTAGGTCTTTTAATTTGGTTCTTATATCCCTGTGAAGTCATGAAGTCAGATTATCTCCATTTTCTAAATGAAGAAATCGTGGCTTGGAAATACCAGGTGACTTGGCCAAAGTGATCAAGTACTAAGTGTTGGAGCATATGTTCGCTTCAGGATTTGTTTGCACGGATACGTGAGTGCAATGTGTTCCTTATTCCTTAGCAATCAGAATTATTTAACTTTAAGATGGTGGCATTGGTGTAAGAAATGACAGAGAAGATTGACCCGTAAAAGAGTAAAGGTTTTAAAGTAGGAGGTTTTAAATAGAGGGTTTTGCATTTCTATTTAGGAGGTTTGAAATCTAAATTCTGAGTGAAGAATAAATAGCTTTGTCTAGAGGACCTATATTTATTTATTTATTTTTATTTTTAAGATTTTATTTATTTATTAGAGATCACAAGTAGGCAGAAAAACAAGCAGAGAGAAGAGGGGTAGGCAGGCTCCTCCCTGAGCAGAGAGCCCGATGCTGGGCTTGATCCCAGGACCCTGAGATCATATCCTGAGCCGAAAGCAGAGGCTTAACCTCCTGAGCCACCCAGGCGCCCCAGGACCTATATTTAAAAAGAGCATTATGTATGCCTGATAGTTTTGAACAGTATCTGGATTTTTATTTTCTCAGTTGAGTGTACTCATAGTAGAGGCATATTATATCTTAGTCACTCCTATCCAGGATTAACATTAAAAATAGAAAGTTATTCAAGATCATCTTTACCATCCCTTCTAGATATAAAATCCTGTTACCATGTTATTTTTATGCTAGATTATATAGCGCTTCTTACCTCAGGCATTCTTAATTTTTGTGTATGCATTTTTTTTGAAAACTGCCCCCCCCTTTGGTAATATAATATCACATTCAGCTTGTTGACATTAATACAGTCCACCAGTCTTACTCAGATTTCCCCAGTTTGGCTTTTACTCATTTGTGTGTGTGTATGTATTCTACACAATTTTGTCACCTGTGGTTTGTGTATCTGCCACCGCAGTCAAGATCCTGAATACCACAGCAATCCCCTTGTATTGCTCTTTTATAACCACACCCACCTCTCTTCCAGGTTATGTTCCCAGTCTTTATCCCTAGCCCCTGGCAACCACTAATCTGTCCTCCATTTCCAAAATGTTGTCATTTCAAAAATGCTACACAGTTGGAACCATAGAGTAGATTACTTTTGGGGATTGTTTTTTCTGTTTTTTGTTTTTCTGCTCAGTATGATTCCCTAGAGGTTCATGTATATTGTGCGTGTCAATTCATGCCTTTTGACTGCTGAGTAGTATTCCACAGTAAGGATGTGCCACAGTTTATTTACCTGCTGAAGCACTTCCAGGCTGGTTCCAGTCTTTGGTTCCTGGTCCTGTTTTTGTATAAAGTTTTATTGGCACACAGCCATGTCCATTTACTTACATTTTATCTGTAGCTGCGTTTGCAGAGTTGAATAATTGCACCACAGACCATATAGCCCACAGCCTAAAATATTTCCTAAAATATATCGGGCCCTTTTTTGAAGAAGTTTGACAGCCTGTGTTCTGAGCATGTGTACAAAGCATGTAGTAATCTGCTTAACTGTTAGAACATTTGAATGCTATTGTTATGATCATTCTAATCATTATGCAAAGAAATTGCAGCATAGAGAAATTAAGTAATTTGCTCAAGGCCAAATAGCTGAGCCAGGTTTTAAAACCCAGGCAGTCTGGCTCTGGGAACTGCCTCTTAACCAGTCCTGCTCTCAATTAACTCAAGAAAGGGGAACTGAAAACAGGAAAGGCACCAGAGGGCCAGCAGCTGAGCCATGGGGGTTTTCTTTGAAGGCTGAAGGGATAATGGGATTTGGCCTGTGGTCATTTGCTTTCTTAGGAGAATAATACTTGGAACAGAGCTAAAATTTCTCACTAATTTGAATTTAGCAATTCCACATAGGACTTTCTACATTTTTCCTGGGTTTAACTAAGGCTCAGGCCTCAGGTCCTGGTCACCTGCTTCCCACAGCAACCCTGGCAAATAGAAAATTAGCAGAGCCATTGTTTTCTTCTGCTTCTTTCCCAAGGATTTGCAGTTAAGTAGGGACCTGGTCCTAGAGAAACCTCCCTGGACTAGGGGGGATGTGAAATGGTGGCTTTTAAACAAAATGCATTCTTTCCTCATTTTAGATGGGAAGACTTAGGTCCAGCTGAGATCTGGGTCTCCCTTTAGGATGATCAGCTATCTTGATTTTCCCAGGATTGAAGATTTCTTTCTTTCTTTCTTTCTTTTTTTTTTTTTTTTTTTAAAGATTTTATTTATATGACAGAGAGAGACATCGAGAGAGGGAACACAAGCAGGGGGAGTGGGAGAGGGAGGAGCAGGCTTCCCGCTGGAACGCAGGACCCTGGGATCATGACCAGAACAGAAGGCAGACGCTTGACTGAGCCACCCAGGCACCCCGAGGATTTCTTTTTAATTGAAGTATAGTTGACATATATTAGTTTCAGGTGTACGACCTTGTGATTTGACAATGATAAACATTATAAAATGCTCACCACAATAGTGTAGTTATCATCTGTCTCTGCAAAAAATTATTGCAGTATTACTGACTATATTCTCTGTGCTGTACTTTCTTATCCCTGTGACTTATTTTATAACTGGAAGTTTGTGCTTCTTAATCTTCACCTATTTTGCCTATCTCCCCAAACCCTCCCTTCTGGTGTCCACCAGTTTGTTCTCATATTTATGAGCCTGTTTCTGTTTTTGTTGTTTTTAGATTCCATGTAGAAGTGAAATTGTATGGTATTTGTCTTTCTCTGACTAATTTCCACTAGCATAATAGCTTCTAGATCCATCCATGTTGCATTTTAAAGTTGCAGAAGACAGTCCACATTTGGAGTAGAGAATTTGACTTTTTTTGTTTGGAATTCAGATGCTCTTAACCATGGAAATAGTGCTCTCTGGTCCTTAGTCCTTTAAACCTGCAGAACCGGATAGCTCAATTATGTATGATGGGTAAACTAGGCTTTGGGGAATTCCATAGGCAAAGCCATCCATCACTTATGACATTGTTTCTTTGGGGAACATTCATTCTTCTTCAAGACTGGGCGTTTGTTTCTTGCCCTATTAGACCCCTATACTTACAAAAGGATCTTAAAGGAATTTACTAAGGAGAACATTCTTATTTTAAAGGTAGGGTCTTGCTTAGTCGTTAAGCATCTGCCTTCAGCTCAGGTCATGATCCCAGGGTCCTGGGTTTGAGCCCCGCATTGGGCTCCCTGCTTAGCGGGAAGCCTGCTTCTCCCACTCCCCCTGCTTGTGTTCCCTCTCTGCCTGTGTCTCTCTCTCTGTCAAAATAAATAAAATCTTAAAAAAAAAAAAAAATGGGGTCTTTTCATAAGTCCAACTTAGCTAACCGACATTGTCCAGCAGGGAAGAGGATAAAAGCTTGGGTTTTTAAAAATTTACATTTTCTTTAGCTGCTTTAGTATTCTGAGGGGACTCTTTTACTCTGGGAATAAGATATAATTTTTGCTTAAGCTAAGTTGTTCATTTTGTTGTGGTAGGATAGCTCTGCCTTTGATTTGATTGTGTATTTCTAAGTCTTTATTTTCTTCAAAGAAAGAATGATTGGGCTAACAAGATCTTCCGTGAGCGGTTTAAGGTTGTCATCAGACAGTGAGTGATACCGTAAGCGGTCTGACTAAAGCAGTGATTTCAACTGGTATGGGGTAGAGGATTGTTTTTAGCTATTATACTTAATATATTTTTAAATTTTCAATTAACAGTAAAAGAGGCCTTAAGATTTTTATTTTGATTAAAAGAGAGATGTTAAGTCATCAGCCTAAGGAGGAAAAATATTAAATACAAGTTCATATTCTCTCCAGACCCAAAAGAACTTACAAAATGTGCCTGTGTTATCCTTCTAGTGTGAGCATGGCATGCGTGTGGGGGTGTGTATTTATGTGTGAGAGAGAGAGAGAGAGAGAAATTCAAGCTCAAACAAGTTGTGATTTTATAAGGTTGTTCAGCCCATAAACACTGGGGAGCCAAGATTCAGTTCTAGTTCTTTTATATACATGAGACGTAAGTATTTTGGCAGCTAATACTGTGTGTATCGAAGGTGGAGTTAGGGATAGGAAAAATTACAGTAAAAGATTTTACTACTAACATGAGAACTTTTATGGCTTACATTAAGTGTACACTTTTTCCTTCGTGGTAGTTAGAACCTTAGTAGAGTAGAACCTTTCATAGGTTAAATAATACACCTTTATGGGTGTCCTAGTTTGGTTCCTTGTGGAGTAGAGAATTTGACTTTTTGTGTGAGCTTACTGTAGATGAGGGAATGGTCATAAGGTGTTTGCCTTTCCAACAAATGGCATTCCAATAAAGAGGGAGAGGAGTCCGAGGAGACACATGAGTGGAACAGAATTATGCATTATCCCCTGTTGCGCGGAGCCATCTATGGTACAGAGAGTGTTGTACCGTCCTGGATGAGTCTAAATGTATCCAGACCCAGACCTTTGCTTCTGGGCCATTCAGCTGCTTGTTTTTGTGCAGCAAAAAGTAAAAACATCTAAGAAGTGTGCAGTGGTTGTTTGGTTTAAACAGCTTGTCCCCTGTGATTCCTCAACAAATAGTGGTGCTTCCTAAATAATGAAATCTGATACAGGACCATTTTTTAAAAGGTTAAGGTGTGAAAATTGTTTTGAATATGTCTGGCAGAAATGATAATCTGGGCATGACATTGTATTTGTGTTGGAGCCCGTGCACATAGATAACCAACCACAAACACATCTCTAACAATTACTCATCCAGAAAGCAAGACTGACAGAGCTTAAGACAAAGAGGACAGTTGTGAAACTCAGCCTGTGTCATGTTGTGGGTTCAGTAACAAATCACCTATTTAGGGTTTAATTTTCCACACTGACCTGAAGCCGGTTCTGTGTGAAGATGGGGAAAAGTATTATCGTCCTTCGATCAAAATCCAAATCTGTATGCTCAGAGCAGAAAAATGTGTAATTATTTGGTAATAAACAGCTGAACTAAGAAAATTGCCATTCTGTCTGAATTCCTTTCAGGTTGTTCAGGGGTTTTATGGGGGCATGGGGGCAAGACTTTGTGAATTGAGCACTGAGTTCTACCCTTTTCCTGGCTATTTTGACTTTAAGCAAGTTAACTTTCTTCCCACAAATAAGTTGTAGTGTTTTTACCTTTGCTGTCATTGTTCTAAGTCTCTAAAACATCATGTGCCTTAGGTTACCTACCTCCTCAGTAAAAAAGGGACATTATCTTTGAGCTTCCATGATTTTTTTTCTTCCAGCTTTTTTGGGATATCATTTAAATATCCTAAAACCCACTTAGTTTTGGTGCAGAACATTTCTGTGATTCTGGAAGGAAGCCTCCTGCCTATTTGCAGTTACTCCCCACTCCCACCCCCCAGTTCTACGCAACCACAAATGTACTTTATAGATTTGCCTTTTGTGGGCATTTTATTTAAAAGGAATCCTGTAATATGTAGTCTCTCGACTTTGCCTTCTCTTAACATTTTTGAGATTCATCCGATTACAACATATACTTCATATTCCATTGTATGGACATACCACATTTTATGCCTTCATCAGGTGATAGACATTAAGTTGTTTCCACTTTTTGGCTCTTAGGAGTAATGCAGTTATGGAGATCGAAAGAAACTGCTATGCTATTTTAAGAAACCACCAAACTATTTCCCAGAGTGGCTGAACCATTTCATGTTCTCATCAGCAATATATGGAGGTTCCAGTTTCTCCTCCTTTTCGACAGCGCTTGTTACTGTATTTTTCCATTATGGTCAGTCTAGTGGGTGTGAAGCAGTATGTCACTATAGTTTTTTTTGTCATCTCATTAATGAGTTGTAAGAGTACTTTATATATTCTGGATACAGGTTACATAAATAATTCACATATATTTTCTCCTGTCTTATGACTTGTCTTTTGGTTTTCTTGATGGTATCTTTTGAAATGCAAACATTTTGAATTTTGATGAAGTCCAGCATGTCATTGTGTTCTTTTTTCATGTGTTGCCCAATCATTTTACCCTTCTTGAAGGAGCTTTGAGGTCCTGGACGTGGGATGTGTTAGCTTTATGGTATTCTCCCATGCATCAGGCTTATTTTGAATAAAGGGCTACAGAGTAGATGTTCCTCATTAAACTTACTCTGTTTTGGAAAATTCATCACAGACACATTTACCTTCTTTCAGAATAAGTTAGCATCTGCCGCAGATCCTGTTGTCATCCCGAGCAGACATTGACGTTTTTTTGGGTGAGGTTTGAAAAATTAACGTTTGAATGTGAAAAGTATTTTCATTTCATAATGGTCCTATTTAGGCTTATGTCTTCTTTTTTCCAGAAAGCCACCATTCACAAATTATTTTGAAAACGTCTAAGGTTAATTGCTAAATACATTTTATGGTTACAATAACTAAGACACTTGAGGCAGATTTTACCAGAGGTAGATTTTAAAAGGTTGTAATGCCTGGCTAGTTTCAGTTCTGTGAGAAAGAATAAAACCAACTTTGCATTCCAGAACCTGTATTGTGTTTCATAAATACAGCTAAGTCAGTTCCTCAGGTTCCACAAGATCAGGGTCGCTGAGCCTTAGCACTGTTGACATTTCGGGCCGGGTAATCCTGTGTCGTGTAGGTGCTATCCTGGGCATCAGAGGACCCTTAGCAACATTCTTAGCCTCTGCCCCCTAGATGCCAGTAGCATCTCCCAACTTGTGACAACCAAAAATGTCTCCCGATGCTGACCTGTTCCCTGCAGGGGCACGACCACCCCTCCTCCCCATAAAGAACCACAGCTTTAGATGTGTATCTAGAATTGTGATTTTGAATAAATAATAGTAACAGAATTCAAAGAAGTCTCTTCCGTTTTCATAGGTGGGGATTGCCCCCAGGGTTGATAAAATGGTCTTTGCATGCAGCTGGTAAAATGTAGGGGCTGGTGATTCCTCCCTGGCTCGCACAAAGCACTTCTCCATGCTCTTTCTCCCTTTCCTGCCAGCTTCTTGCTGTTCTTTTGTGCAAGTTCGTCTCACTGCACTGTGAGATCTTCTGAGGGTCAGCGCAGACCATGTAGTATTCACCCTGCCCCCTACCTCCCCCACCCCCAGTTATTTTAAGATGCAGCTGTGGTGACCAATTCCAGATGGTTCTTGGGAGCAAGCAAACTTCAGGAAAAGGCGGAGGGCCGAGTGAGATTTCCTCTGCTCCAACTTCAGAATGCTCCCACTGTGATACAAAGAGCCCTGGAGTGTCAGGCGATGTGGATTTCAAGGGCGACCAGAGAGGAGGGGTGTGAGAGGAAAGGGTAATTAAGCATTGTAAGCAAAGCAGAATTGCTGTCCCCTGATCTGCCCCTGGAACTCGGGGAATAATCTCTTCGTAGCGGCTACTAAGTACTGGATAGCAGCACCCACCTTCGGGCCCTTCTCATGAAATCGTGGCTATAACATTGTAACAAGTTGCAACAATGCAGATGATTAACCCACTGAGCCACCCAGGCGTCCCTCATTATGATTTCCGAAGGTCTCTCTTTCCTTTCCTTGCTTGCTAATGAAAACTCTGGCTTTCATATTTTTTTCCTAAATCACATTTTACTCAATTCTTCTCTTTCATAATGGCTACTTTCCCCTTCAGTTGACGTCAGACTTTGCTGCCTCCTATAATTTTCCTAATTGCTTTCTCTTCTGTTTTAGTCTGTGCCTTAACAATGGGAAAGAAACATTTGAGAAGGTGTATTTTGGGAAGGGAGGGGCCTGAGTAGCTTAAGGAGGTGGAGATTTTCTAATTCCACTTTCTCTTACCAGCTCCTCTCAGTGCATCTCTGACCTAGCCTCCGGCCCATAGGCAAAAACTTGACCTGGGGAGGAGGAAAGGAGCGTTCCTGAGGGCCACTCTGTGTCCAGTGCCTGCCTGTGCCTTCTCATGCACTGTTTCATTTAAGTTGCAAGAAGCCATTTGAGGGGTGTGTGTGTGTGTGTCCACTTTTTCCACTGAGGAAATGAGACACACAAAGGTTAGTTTGTCCTTCTCACAGAGGGCCAGCGTTCAGATGCAGGTCTGTCTGATCCCAGGTCTGAGCTGTCTCTGTTTGATGGCTTTCTCTGTTGCGGTTAGTACCACCAGCACAGAGTCGGGGGAGAGGAACCTTTGGTCCCCAGAAGAGTGGATCCTGTGAAGGACACTTGTGCGTGGGGTGGGAGGTCATGATATCTCGCTGTAAGGTCAGTTTCAGTTCCATGAGGAAGGATAAAACCAGGTGAGTACTGGTCTCCAGAAGGATCATCTTGATTCGGAGTGGCAGCTACCATTTCCCTCTGGGCATAGAAAATATGATTTAACCACTAGACAACTTCTCTTCACAAAGAATGACTTGATTAGTTAGGGGAACATTAATTCAGCTGGAATCAAAAGTGTCCTTAATTCTACGACCGAGGAAGATAGGAATAAGCCAAAGTAGTATCAGTGCACTTAGTTTAGAATAGATTTGTTTTGGGGGCACCTGGGCCGCCTCCGTTGGTGAAGCGGTCATCTCTCGATCTTTGTTGTGAGATCAGATCTTGATCTGAGTTGTGAGTTCAAGCCCCAGCTTGGGTCCGTGGAGCCTACATATGCACAGCACAATAGAAGGGACTTTTTTTTTTTTTTTTTTTGCCTTTTTTGCACTAGAGTGGATAGGTGAGGGGGTAGGGTAAGGGTAGTGTGTGTATATGTGTGTGTGTGAGAGAGAGAGAGAGAAAATGGATATTTTCGGGGTTCTGGGAATTCACCTTGGAACTTAGGTTTGCTTTCCTAATTAATGATACAGAGAATATCACCTCTTTCTGACTCTGAACTAAAGAAAGCTAGCTGCCTCCTCCTCTGTGATTGCTTGCCGGTTTTACCCTCTTTGAGGGTAGCAGCGTAATGACAGACAGAGGAAGCACGGAGGGAGCCTGAGGACAGAGGAGTGGTTGGGTTGCTGAGCTGACATGCTTCCCTGGCGTGCAGCTCTCTTCAGCTCTCTTGAATCGTTCTTGTCACTCACTTGCCATGTGGGACTATCAGGGAAATAAGCTCATGGAAGAATTGAGAAGTAAATAGGAATTGCTGGATTATTGCCGGCTGTCTAACAGTTTCTCAAACAGGGAAAAAGATTTATACTTGCACTTAGAACCCGGGAAAGGTTTATACTTGCTACTGGAACTGGGTTGACATTTAACTTCTCATCTGAAAACACTACAGATTAACTATTTTAAGCTGTGAGACCAAGTCTGTGGTAACAGACTGGCAATTAATCATCTAGTATTTGTCTCTTCAAAAATGATGTATTACAGCCCCACCAGGTGGCTGCCAACAGTTTGAATGAGACAGGCCAACACCCGCAAGGAGGAGGGAGAAGCTGCTCTTGATTTTATTTGTGCATCATTTTGACTGCATCAAAAGTCAGCCTAGGGAAGGGCAAAGAAGGGGGAAAGAACACTGTAGGGCTTTCTAGGAAGTCTGGCAGAAAACCCCCACACAATCGCTGTGACTCAATTTCGGACACAGAAAAACCCCAAACCCAGGCAGAGTTTTTGAATGAGTTACTTGTGTTTTGGGCTCGTATATTCTGGTGCCCTAGTTCTGGCTGTTATTTTTAGTTTTTCTAAAAGAGCAGGGGAAACTGTAGGCCCATAGGTTAGTTTTGGCTTGTGACCACTGGACGCTTGAACGTGATCTAGCTCAGATTCTAAACATCACATGCTGTAGTGTAGTAGGAAGAAATAAAACTGGTGACCTGAATTTCATTTTACGTCCTTCTCCTTTAGGCAAGTGGCTTCTTTTTTTTTTTGGCCCTCAGTTTTCCCATCTGTGAAATGAGTAAATGATACTGGCTGATCTCCAGAAACTCTTAGTCATGTGCATGAGCATTTGAGCAATTTTTGTTTTAATTTGGAAAAGAATAAACGTGTTAGACGCTTGAAACCAAATAAAAAAGATGAGCGAGAAAAGCTATATTTAATGTAGACATTTACATTTTTTAAATTAAACTCTACATTATGATATTGATGACAAGAAGAATGAGACCGTTCACTCTTCTCTAGTTGTGAGATGGCACAGATGTGATAATAAAGTCCATATGCAGCCTCGCTGAAAGTGTCTGATTAGACATAAAATGTTAAAAATAAAAGAATCTGATAAGTAAATTGAGCTATCAAGTTATTCTAAGCAGCACAAGGAGTATGAAAACACACACACACACACACACACACACACACACAGAGCTATGAAAACACCAAAAGGTGAAGTTTGTTTTCCCAACTTAGAGTTCTGTTCTCATCTAGGTTTAGAGAAAAGAGAAATTGTTTCTTTCTGTGTGTTCAGGAAATATCTTTCTCATTTGAAAATCAGACAGTATAAAATTGAAATTTTAAGAGCTCTGAATAACACACTTCAGTTTGTTGTGTTGTAGTTTATGCACTGATTATTAAGATGAACCACCCTTAATGGACCCAGATATCCTAAATTGCAGCTAGTAAGTAGGTGACCGCTTCATTGACTTTATTTTTTCATGTTAGTTGAAGACAGTGATTTCAAAAAAGCATAACTGAAATTTTCTTCCAGTTTTTGGCGATACTACCAGTTTAGGAAATATCATGAACCGGTTGTGACGATGGTAGGAATCCTCGTCCCACACTCCTTGTACCTTGCCCCTTAACAAATTTTACCCTTTGTGTTTGCCCACTTTAAAAAAAAAAAAAAGTTAATTCGTTGTTTTAAAAAATTACCCAGGAATGAAGAAAACTGATTCCATATGGTGGCTCCTCCTACCCTTAAAAAAAAAAATCAGCTTATACATTTTTTGCTACTTCCCTTGGTTTAGTTTGCCTTCTTCCATATGTGCTTTTATCGGCATATTGCTGTGCCACCTGCTTGAAGTTTCGAAGATTAGCTTTGAATGCAGCATAGACTTTGATCTAGGAGGGTTGTTGTTGTTGTTGTTGTTGTTGTTTTTCCTGTGAGACATTTACATGAAAACAGTCTTTGATTGTCATACTTTATCTGTTCCTCCTGCTTATTTCCTACCTGAACTGGTCATAAGGCTCCGTGAAGGACATCGCAGCTGGTTGCTGTTGATTGATAATTAGTTAAAAGATTACTCCAGGTAGAAATTAAGCAGCAACAACTGCTGATTTCTTAAAGAGACAAGATAAATTCAGAGTTTCAAATATTGGCTCAGACCTCATGATAATTTTAAAAAGCAACAATTCTGGTTGTGGTGAAAAATTTTAGAAAGTTAGTTTCACAATGTACCATATGTCAAATGCAGTCTTACATCTATTTTAAATTTAGTTTCCTATTTTAATTTAAAAAAGGGGTTTTGTTTTCAGACTTGTTCCTCCTAGTAACCACATGACGAAAGTTTACCAATGAAAAGCATGCATATGTCACACACACATTTTATATGTTATTATACATTATTCCCAGCAGTTTTTCGGACTAAACAATTTTCCTCTATCTTTTTGTTGAGCAAAAACTATGGCAGTGGTCCACATATGTAATCTTAGCTCTGGAACTGAAAGTTTAGCTCCTAGTTTTCTGGGCCCTGCTAATTGTGAGTTTGAGGGATATTTCCCATGTTCATCTTCATTTACATCGAAAAGGAGTGTGTGGCCATTTTGCCATATATTCTTATAATAACCCAGTTTCATTGGCGTGTTATTTTACTTCTCTAAGCTTACTTTCCACCTCTGTATAAGACAGAGGCTGTGGGTATGGATGTGAGAGATGGGAGTTTAGGATAGAACAATTTCTAATGTTTTCCTCTTGTGAATATTTTATGGCATTATGGAAGCAGACTGCTTTGGTGGCTCTGGGACTTCATCTCTATTTGTTCTTCATTGACTTAGCTTTTACTACAAGAATTTCGTTAGTTCTAGCCATGTTGCACAGGGGTTTCTGAAAGATTTAGGTATATTCTAAATAATTAAATGTGCTTGGCTATTTTGTATTTAAATTATGCCAAAAGTATCTTTATCAAACAAAAATTGGAGTTGGCTTTCAAAGAATCTGAACAAGGCTGACTATAAATGGAATTGGGGTCATTTATCAATATCCTTTCTTTTATATCATTAGTTGAATTAATGTGTAAGCATTTGGCCCAAGGAAGATGTTTAGCTTTTATTAATGGCTTAGCCTTACTGCTACCTTCCTTGTAGCTTGCAATAAGCACAGATAGTTATAGATTGTTGAAGATTCTTGTAACCTTCCATCTCACATGAAGTCCATAAGCAATAAAATAAATGTAAGCTGTTATTCTTCCTCTTCTACTTGCTCTTTTCTGGGTGTGTGGTTACATGACTATTTTGTCTTCTGTCTAACCTAGTCACAATCGTTTTTGTGCTCTTAGAGAATAAAAGCCAACGAGTTAAATTATGTCATCGTTACTTTTATAATCAAATGCTAGAGAAGAAAATGCCCTGATAAATGGGGGGGCTTTTGAAATCCGTACACAAAGAGGAGTAGGCAAAGGTACCATATTAATCTGGTACCTTTTTTTTGGTTTTTGTTTTTCAAGATTTACCCGTTCATTTGAGAGAGTGAGGGAGAGCGAGCAAGTGGGGGCAGAGGGAAAGAAACTTCAGGCAGACTCCTTGCTGAGTGTGGAGCCTGACGTGGGATTTGACCCCACGACCCATGAGATCATGACCTGAGCTGAAACCGAGAGTCAGACGCCCAACCGGCTGAGCCACCCAGGCGCCCCAATCTGGTATCTTTTTGAGAGACTTGATCAGTGTGTATCGGTGTTGCACTTCCCATGGTAACATTGTGTCCTTTGTTTAGATATCCTTGGAACAGAAGATCTTGTTGTGGAAGCAGCTGCCGATGCTGTGAGGTTTTATCCCTGGACCATTGATAATAAATACTACTCAGCAGATATCAATCTGTGCGTGGTGCCGAACAAATTTCTCATCACTGCAGAGATCGCGGAGTCTGTCCAAGCATTTGTGGTGTACTTTGACAGCACACAAGTAAGATTTGGTTTGCCAGGGACCTTGAGTGAGAAATTATTTGGTGCTTTCTTTATCCCGCCCCTCCCCAGCCCCCCCACCACACCTTTTCCATGAGTTCTCTTACTGTCTCTTCTTCTGGTTGTTTGTATGTTTGTTTTTCCTCCCTCTAGAAGTCTGGTCTTGATAGTGTCTCCTCATGGCTTCCACTGGCAGAAGCATGGTTACCTGAAGTCATGATCCTGGTTTGTGACAGAGTGTGTGAAAATGGTAAGGCATGCCAATGGGACCATGGTTGGTTCATATAATTGCTGTCCCTTGGTAAACAGAATATACTTTTGTTTTCTTATCTTAGAACAGTACATCTCCTGTGATTATATTACTTTACAAAGTATTTTTAGCTATTTCTCTTTGGAATCTTGCAATATTTACATTTTATTTTTTTAAGAATGGACAGTTCGGGTTTGAGAAATCATTTTCTTTATTTTGGATGCCTTTAGGATAACACTGAGGGTAACACTGAGATTAATGGAAGCGTTGCAGTGATATGCTGTTTTAAAAAATTTTACTAATGAAGATTCTTCTGCACATTAGGTGTAAACCGACAAAAAGCTCAAGAATGGTGTATCAAGCATGGCTTTGAATTGGTAGAACTTAGTCCAGAAGAGTTGCCTGAGGAGGATGGTAAGTATTTATGTGTCAGGAGAAACATGGCTTTGGAGATGTGAGGGAGTATTTTAATGCAGGGAAGAAGAGTCAAAGTGAAATTCAAAAAACATTTTTCCTCAGCTGTTTAAAGAGATTTGTGCACAACCCACTGGTGTGGTCTTACTATTAACCAAATAATCCATATTTTTTGCTTTACCACACATGTTAGGATTTTTCAAATACTGTTATTCTTATAGATAAATGTAGAGGATTTCTACCTTAAATCTTAGTCATTTCCTGAGTCTCTTATCCTTTGTCCTCTGCCAAAAAAAAGAGGATTTGACCCATGCACTAAATAGTTAAAATTTATGTTCCTTATTTTGAATTTCTCACATCCTGAGGCTGAATTCCCAGGAACCGTAGGGGGCATGTTGGCCCTGTTTTTATGTCCTTTAGACATGTAAGACTAAAAACAGACTCAGAATGCCCCCAGCGCCAACCCCAGGGTAGCTCTCCACTTAACTGCCTTCTGTGATACTTTGGACCTTCCGTTTCTTCCCCCTTTCTCTTCCCTTCCTTCACTATTCTTCTCACCTTCTCTCCTTCAGCATCTACCTGTGGCGGGACCTGCCAAGAGAAGACAGGTTTTGGGCCACCAAAACCTTATAGTCCAGTACAGGAGATAAACACATACATGAACAATTGAATTGCCCAATGGAATGTCATAAGTATTTAAAAATATATGGGTCCTGTGGTATTTCAGAGATGCGAGAGATTATTTCTGTTTAGAAATTCCAAGACTGTCGTGGCATCATGAACTTTCACATGTCACTTGCTCCATGGGGAAGAAATGAGAAAGGCACAGGGCTCGTAGTGAGGGGACCAGTAGGGACGTGGCGTTAAGATGCCAGTTGTTGCAAAAGACATTCTAAGAGACAGCCAATATGAATTAAAGTACATAGACAGGATATAAGTAATCATTCTACGAAACCTATTTTAAAGGGAATTAAGAAATCTCTTTTTATATTCTGCCTTATTTAGAATTTTTCCAGAATTTTACCTTTGGGAATAAAGCCCTTCCAGAGAAGAATAGGATAAAAAGGTTGATTTTTCTCCCTCTACATTTTTAATAATAATTGAAAATTAACAAGTACAATTTCTCTTCCCATGTCTTACAGGTCCCCTAAACTTGGGCCTTGTTTTGTGTATGTGAGCATGTACATAATTGCTTATTTCTGACACTAGAATTTTCTCTTCATCCCGTTGTCCTTCAGAGTCCACATTTGAGTCGTTTATTTAAATCTGTTTTTAGGGGCGCCTGGGTGGCTCAGTGGGTTAAGCCTCTGCCTTTGGCTCAGGTCATGATCCCAGGGTCCTGGGATCGAGCCCCACATCGGGCTCTCTGCTCGGCGGGGAGCCTGCTTCCTCTCTCTCTCTCAGCCTGCCTCTCTGCCTACTTGTGATCTCTGTTAAATAAAAATTAAAAAATCTTTAAATCTGTTTTTATTTTGTAATTTCTTCTCCCTTATACCACCATACATCTCCTTGCTCCTCGTCTGAACAATGTTCTTGCATTAATATCGCTTAATATTGAAATAGATTTTGACAGATCTTTAGATGAAGTAATGAAATCCTCCCTAGAATTTTTAAAAATAAACCATAAGCTTTGTATGTGTGTATCCTAACACCAGCATGAGACTTCCTGCTTGTCTGGACTAGATTTCATCTTACTGGTTCTAGCTCTTTCGTTCAGACCGTATTTTTGGTTTCTGTCATCTGAAGTGTTAGTTATCCTTTTAAGAACTGAATCACTCATAGTTCAGGTAAACATGCCTTTTATTTCTTTATTTAAACATCGAGGTGAGAAAGTTCACTTTGTATTTTCAGTTTAATCCTTGCCATTGTTTCTGTTAGGATGGTAGGTTGCTGTTCTTCGGATGACTCATCCAGCCCTCAGTCCTTATGGAGCGCCTGCTGTCCTTCAGGCACTGTGTTGGGTGGTGAGCCCCGCCTAGAGGGGGGTTTACAGGGGTGAATTGTCACTTCCAGTGCCTCTTTCTTCTGGGAGAGGTGTGTGCAGAGTGGCATCAGCCCCACTTTTCTTTGAGAATAGCGTACATGATTTGCCCTTGATCAAATAGCTAACAAATTATGGAGCCTGAGTTCTACCTCTCCCTCTGCTGCTCCCCCTGCTTATTCACGCTCTCTCTGTCAGATAAATAAAAAAAAAAAAAAAAAAAAAAAGCCTGAGTTCCAGATCAGATTTTCTGACTTCTAATTCCATGCCCGGCCAGGCCACTAGACACGGGTTCTATGTGGATTGTACTCCATAGGCTCTTAGGAGACTTTCTTCCTCAGGCACATGGAAACTACTTCTGCCGTCATTTACCGTATCCAGTCTTATAACACTCATTTCCATCATACACATATCTGCAAGCTGAGAATATCACCTTGTTAGTATGCTAACTGGGATTACTGCCCTGTTATTTTGAGTAGTATCAGCTAAATTCCAGAAGCAAAATAGTACCAATACTAACCCAGCTAAACTAAGTTGTCGGTTTTTATTTTTAATGATCCTTGCCTGTCTCCTACATTTATGGTTATAGTCATTTTACTTCTCTTAAACTCTCTTTCTCCAATCAGGTAATTGTTCTCTGAATATCTACTATAAATAATAATTGTTACTCTGTGATTCCCAGGAGAAGGTAGGGGCATTTACAGCATTTTGTGGCATACCAAGAGGACCATCCCTGCCTTCAGGAAACTCATTCTCCTTAAATAGCCAAAATTGGTGTTTCCAAAGCTTTGCCAGGATTGTATAATTAACAGGAACTCACATTTTCAGGAAAATATGAGTAGATTCCATTGGTGAGGTGATACAGATGACTTTATCATAGAAACCTTTTATAAAGTGCATTTATATCATTGTTTTAGTTTCTAGGATATTCTTATCAAGAGCTCTAAGCTCTGTATTGTTTTCCTTACTAGGTAAGTTACAATGTTAAGTACCAACTAAACAAGATAACTAAGCCACAGTTATTTAAAAGTATGGTTTGGGTGATACACACACACACACACGTGTGTGTGTGTTTAAATACGTGTATAAATATATCTGTTTCTCCTCCTGATTAGATGACTTCCCAGAATCTACAGGAGTAAAGCGAATTGTTCAAGCCTTGAATGCGAACGTGTGGTCCAATGTGGTGATGAAGAATGGTAAGTAACTTAGGACTAAAAACCTGAGGGTTTTTTTTCTCCTTTTCCTTGTAGGTTTTAAATTATTTGTGTATATGTGGAACCATTTGGCTCATATAAAATCTATAGATTTGTTCAATTTTAAGTTCCCAGCTAAAGAAAGAGCCAAAAGGGGTGCCTGCGTGGCTCAGTGGGTTAAAGCCTCTGCCTTCAGCTCAGATCATGATCCCGGGGTCCTGGGATCAAGCCCCACATCAGGCTCTCTGGTCGGTGGGGAGCCTGCTTTCCCCTCTCTCTCTGCCTGCGTCTCTGCCTACTTGTGATCTTTTTTTTTTTTTTTTAAAGATTTTATTTATTTATTTGATAGAGATTACAAGTAGTCAGAGAGGCAGGCAGAGAGAGAGAGGAGGAAGCAGGTTCTCCACTGAGCAGAGAGCCCGATGTGCGGCTCGATCCCAGGACCCTGAGACCATGACCTGAGCCGAAGGCAGAGGCTTTAACCCACTGAGCCACCCAGGCACCCCTGCCTACTTGTGATCTTTGTCTGTCAAATAAATAAATAAAATCTTTTAAAAAAAGCCAAAAGTAACATTTCTAAGAATTTATAATGTTTGTTTAATAGTTAATTCGATAAGAATTTAGGAACTTAGAGCTTGCTTATAATAAGCCTAGCATTGTCATGGGGGACCTGGCTCAGTCATTTAAGCATCTGCCTTTGGCTCGGGTCATGATCCTGGGTTCCTGGGATTGAGCCCTGCGTTGGGTGCTTTACTCAGCGAGGAGTCTGCTTCTCCCTCTGCCCCTTTCCCCCACCCCATTCATGCTTGCACTTTCTGCCTCTCTTTCTCTGAAATAAATAAAATCTTAAAAAAAAAAAAAAAAAAAGAAAGCCTAGCATTGTCTTTGGGTTTGAGAAATACCCCCAAAATTGTAAAACATGAACCCTGTCCCTAAGGAACTCATGGTCCAGCTATGGAATCGAAGTGTGCACCTTTAACATGCTATGTAACCATGCAAGGGAGTCTTTGATGAGTGCAGAATGACAGATACAAGTAGTAAACACATAGAGGTCAGGTATGTGGCCGTTGTTGTGGGAATGAGTATACAGAGAGTGCATCAAGGTGAAAGCAAGTCTTGGCCGTAGTGTTCATGGGATGGTCAAGATTTGGGTAGTTGAAGGGGGAGAGTGCCAAGCAGGGGAGGAAGCATGGCATGAAGAATAATGGTGGTGTGTTAAAGGGTCACTTAGCAGTTGGAGCTAGCTTAGAAGAGGGAGGCCTGAAGGCTGGGCGAGAGCATCTGGAATTTTCCTGATAGGAATTGGTGAGTCACTAGCACTATTTTACCCAGAGAGTGATGCAAAGAAGTTGGCATCTTTCAGAGGTTAACGTCATGGTGGCGTGCATGTGAGGTTGGCAGTTGGAGCAGGTGGAGGTAGACCTGAAGTCAGGGACACCAGGCGGCAGCCCGAGAGTGAGGTCGTGGGGCCTGGGCTGATACGGTGGCAAGTGGCCATGGGGCGGGAAGCCAGAGCTGAGATGCAGCGAGAAGGGCGTGGGCTGGTTGGTGCACGTTGGCCCCTGACTGTTGGTATCAGTTTAATGAGGCTGCCATAGAGAAGTACAGCACGCCGGGAGCGTAGAACGGCAGGTGGTTACTGTCTCCGAGCTCTAGAAGCCAGGTATGTGAAACCAAGGTGTCTGCAGAGCCATGCTTCCTCTGAAGGTGCCCGGGAGAGATCTGTTCTGTTCTTGCTTCTGGCTGCTGCCAGTTCTTTGGCTTGTGATAGCATGCATACCTCCCGTCCTCGCACAGCCTTCTCCCCATGTGCCTATGTTCACATTTCTTTTTTGCATGAGGATGATAGTCATACCGGGACACCTGTGTGGCTCAGTTGGTTAAGCAGCTGCCTTCGGCTCAGGTCCTGTGATTAGGTCCTACATCTGCGTCCTTGCTCAGTGGGGAACCTGGTTTTCCCTCTGCCTACTCTGCCTGCCATTCCCTCTGCTTGTACTCTCTCTCTGGCAAATACATAAAATCTTAAAAATAAAATAAGGACAGTAGTCATACTGAATTAAGGGCCTACTCCAGTGTGATTTCATCTTAACTAATTATACACACAAATAAGGTAACATTAAGGTAACATGCTGAGGTACTGGGAGTTAGAACTTCTACCTGTGAATTCAGTGGAGGGTACAGTTCAACCCATAACATAGTCCTTTAGGAATTGCTAATTGTGTGGTATTTTTCTGTCATGTAGCACTTGGTTGTCTCAACAAGTACGCCATGGTAGGTGAAACACTACAGAAAGGAATGAGAAAAAGCCTATTTACAATGAGCTTACCCAATGTCCCCTGAGATAAGAGTCAAGTGGAAAATCAGCTTTATACAAGTCGAATACTTCATTTCAGTTTTTGGTTGGCACTTGAGTGTTAAGTGAGATTGGGGCCCTTTTGCTTGCCTGAGATCTGACCTGACCCATGTCATTCTGGAGAATCTCCTTCTGGTATAGTAAGCTACTCCTCCCCCTTTTCTCCCCTTCTATCCTTCTTCTCCCCCACTTTACTCTTTCTAGGGGGAATCTGATGTATCTGTCACATTGAGTTGCAAAGATAGATGTTACTCTTTTACAGTAGTGATTAAAATAATGCCCTGCTAGATTTAGATTTTAGCCTATGTTGTCATCTCCCTGTTACCGAAACAAACTCAGAATGAGGCTTCGTCCTTCTCATTCCTTCATTGAGCAAATCCTTCTTGAGCATTTATCATCAGCATTGCTGTACACGATCTTCACTATAAAAATATGTTAAAGGTATGGTACATAAACTGAATCAATTTGGAATAAAATTATATTCAGTGGTGCTTGTTAAATTTATGAGAACTATTTTCAAAGACGCTTACTTGGCTTCAATCACTGTTTGGAAAATCTGCCCCCCCACCCGACCCCGTCAGTTCATACATTCAGGAAGTACTGCCTTGTAATTTACATTTATAGCTATACATTTAGAGGCGGGACTGAATACACTTTATTACTTTGGAATTATGGTCAAAGGTGTTTTCTGAAAAAAGGCTGTTCTACCTGTTTTAGACACCAAACAATATTCTTAAGAGAATTGCAGAGCAAGGAGGCATACTGTAGAGATTTCATGACTCTGCCCTGAGCATCTCTAACCTTTTCTCTTCAGTGTTGGTACGCTGATTTTACAATTCACAAAAAGCCGAAATACTACCAGTAGCTTAATTCCATGTTTAAGAGGATCCTGAACTGTGTGGTGTGAAGGAGACTTAACTATCATCTCTCTAGGAGGAGCCCTGGATGTGGAAATAGAGCCCAGGTCTTAGGCAGTGTCAAGGACATCCTTGTATAGCCCCACATCTTAGATTAGAGACTGAGCACTGTGTGTGTATGGGTTGGGTCATGTTACTCCTCCAGAGTGACCTACTTCCCGTGCTCTTTGCAGGACTTTGCTTTGCTGGTGGTCTGGGGACCCAGGGAACTGCTCCTTCCTCCCACCAGGCTTTTCGTGAATGTCTGCCAGCAGGTGCTCACAGGGGTTAAATTTGGTTTTGGGGGATCTCCTCCTCTAGATCTTTTTCTCTTACACCCCCACTCCTTTCTCTTTTCTCTTTTTCTTCTTTTGTCTTTCTCTTGCTTTTAAAAACTGGTGGCTAAATATATGTAGCATAAAATTTCCTATGTTAACCATTTTATATGTACAGTTCAGAGGCAGGCAGTAAGTACGTTCACATTGTTCTGCAGCCATGACTACTGTAGGGTTTTTAAACCAGAAAACTGTTTAAATCAATAAGTTGGTTGACAAAGAAAGATATTAGAGGTATTCTTTTTTCTTCTTCTTTTTTTTTTTTTTTTTTTTTTTTTTTTTACTGGAAGTTCATCCAGTTATTTTAATGAAGGAATAAATGTTTACACAAGATCTTAGAGTGTAGTATACCTAATTCATTCCAAGGCTACCATAACAAACTCCAACCCAAGCCCTTCAAGATAGGGGCCAGTAAAGAAAATTTCTCATTCGTGAACACAGATGCCATGATTTTAATAAAAAGAATAGCATTTAACTACTGTAATACATGGCCTTACACTTTATTATGTTGTAGTGGAATTTCTCCTTTACTGCTGTTTCTCTAAAGAATCAAGCAACAGTTTCCAGTCCTAACACTGTCACCAAGCTCTGTGACCTTGGATCTCATTTTGCCTGGGATTCATTTGTAATCTGGAAAATGGAGTTGAGCTCCATTCATTGCTCCCCGATGTGGCTACCCATTCCAGTCACCTGGAACACCTTTACCTGTGCCTCACCCGGAGTGTTTCTCTCGGAAAGGCGGTGGGGGGGTGCGCAACTGTAGTTTACTGTAAGTGCCTTGGGAATTCAGATCTGCAGCCGTGGCTGAAACTACGGACATAAATGATTGTCATCTAGTTCTAACTTGTAAGAGTCTGTGCCTAATCCATGGGAGTAAATCAGGCATTCCAAAAGTGGCATTAGCCCTGATGGACTTGCTCTCTCCAATTCCTAAATTGTGGGGTGTTTGCAAGTCACCCCTCTGACTTACGAAGCTGGCTAAAGACAGGAGAGTAGTGTAGAGTCACCAAGTGGCAAAGACAAAAATTGTGGGCCATGCCTTTTATCTGTCCTCGGTGCTTTTTTCTAGTAGGAGCTGGTATTATGGTAAAGTCACCAGTGTTTGCATTACATAATCCACCTGCAGATCTGAAAGAAATAATACAGCCTTTTTAAGTAGCTAATTGTCTCGGAGCATAATTGAGACCCTAGGTGTACCTGGGCCATTTGAGTTTTTTTCCTGTCGACCTCAACTCTCTCTCTGGCCCACAATTTAAATCCAGTTTCAAGTGTTCATTCATGCATTAAAAAAAATATATTTATTGAGTACTTATGTGCCAGGCATTGTTCTGCATGCTTGGAATACATCAGTGAAGAAAATGAACAAAAATTTCTGTCCTTGTGGTTTTCATTCTGTTGGGAGGCAGTAGTCAACAGACAACACAATTAATAAATTACACAGTGCGTTAAGAAGATGTTAAGTGATGCAGGAAAAAAAATAATAAAGCAGGGTTGGGATGTCGAGATTGCCAGATAGACTGCAGTATTAAATCGGGTGGTCAGGTTGGTCTCCTTGAGAGCTTGAGATTTGAGGAAGGAGATGAGGTGCTTTGCCATGTGGATGTCTGGGAGAAGAGCAGAGCAGGCATTGTGAATAGCTACAGCAAAGGCCCTAAGGGAAAAGCATGCCTGACGTGTTTGAAGCACATTTAGGAGCGCAGAGTGGCTAAGGGGAGAAGGTCAGAGAAAGCAGAGGACCGGATTATTTAAGGCTTTGTAGGGCATCAGAGTAACTTTCACATTTACTTAAAGTCAGCTGGGAGCTGTTGCGGGTCATTGAATAGAAGAGTGACGTGATCTGACTTTAGGTCTAAAAGGACCCCTCTGGCTGCTGGGTGGAGAATAGGTGATGGAGGTAGGAGGAGCCAAGAAGATCTCTTAGGAGGCCATTGCGGCAATCCAGGAGAGAGACAGTGGTGACCCAGATGAGAGTTGTAGCAATGGAAGATGTAAGTACAGGTCAAATTCTGGATATATTTTGAGGTGGAGCTTGCATGATTTCTTGATGGTTTGGGTGTGAGATATGAGAGAAAGAGAGCGGTCAAGGTCTCCAGGATCTGGACCTGAGCAGTTTGAAGGATAGGTTGCCATCAATCACAGTGAAGAAACTGCAGATGAAACAGACTTTGAGAGGCAAGGTAACACACGAGTAATTAAGCTTTGGACCTGTTAAGTTTGAGATGGCTACTAGACTTCCAAGGAGAGATGGCAGGTAGCCAGTTGGATAGACATGTGGAGTTTCAGAAGAGAGGCAAATGCGTGGCATTTAAAACCATGAGCCTGGTTGAGATCACCAAGGGAGTAAGTGTAGTAGATAAAGTGGACCAAGGACTCAGCCCAGGTACATTCCACCATCAGGAGAAGAGAAAGAACCATCAAAGGAGACTGACAAAGAATGACCAGCAGGGTAGGAAAACCAAGACAGTAGAATCCTAGGATCAAGCTGAGTGTTCTTCAGATGGCGGGAACAGTCAGCTATGCCAGATGCTGCTGGTAGGTCAAGTAGGATGAGAACTGAAAACTGACCTCTGGATTTAGCAATGTGGGCTGTCACTAGTGACACCAATAGCTATAACCTCTCCATAATCGCAATTTCATGCATCCCACTCTCTGAACACAACCGAATTTTCCAGCATACTTCCTTCCTACAGTGCCTCAGTCCAACTATTCTTCAACTCCACTGCGACTTCAAAACTATCACTTTTGCACTGACCCTCTCCCCACTGATTTTCTCTTTCCTACCGTGTTGTAGCTATTGGTAATGATAAAGTCTTAGGGCATGACTGGGAATACATGGCCAAAGTGGGGGAGAGGACAACATCGGTAAAAGACATTTAGTGAACGGAGAGTTAAATTGTTGGAAGGGTCATCTCTGTGGTTATTGAACTTGCTAGGAATTCTTCAGTATTGGAGAAAATGACAGTGAACCAGTAATTAAAATTATGAAGAAATGAGGGGAAAATGGAGGGAAGGGGGTCTTGTTGGATGATGGTAGTGAAGTTCTTGGACACCTGCCATAGTCTTTGTGAAACTATCAGGGGGCTTTTATATTTGGGGGGATTTTAGGAGTAATTCATCGTTTCTCAGCTGAGACCCACTGAGGGTAGGGGAGTGCATTTCAAATGCTACACCCTCCCTTGCAAGGTACTTGCCTGGCTCCCAGTGACAGTTACTTTAGTAAGCCTGTATTCCCTGTTGGCGGATAGGATGACGAATCTCTCAACTACATTGGGTTAAAAACTGTTAGACACTTTTGAGTTAGTCTCTTCTCTTCAGTTTAGGAATGGCTATGATAGCGTCCTTGCCAGATGACCATCCATCCTTTTTAGTTAAATGCTTCAAATAATAGGTACTTCAGTACTTTGTAAAATAGTCTTAGATGCAGTTCATTGCATAGAGAAATCAAAGAACTGTTTTTATAATTACTAGCAGATACAGAATCTTTTTATGCTAGTAGTGTTGGGGGGAGGACACTTGCTTTACTTTGTCATAGAGCTGAGAATAAATGGTGACAGTTTTCTCTCTGGATGATGATGTATTTTCCCTGCCTCTCACTGTTACTAGCTTTCCTTTTGATCCCTTGTCTTCCTAGTCTTCCTAGGAGGTGAAGAAAATTCCAGCGGAATTGGGAAAAAATTTAGCTCCAGGCTACTGAAGTAATCAAGGGAATGGGAAGAATGGAGATTGTCTAAAGTAGTAAGTTTGGAAAAACCAAAGCTAAGAAGGGATTTAACTGGAATCTGTAGTATAGGATATGTATAGGGTAGATACAGATTGGATTTCCCAAAGCCCAGACCATTATAACTTTGATTTCAAATAAAATGAAAGCATTATTGAACATGGAAGGAGGTAGTTTATGGAGCGCATTACATTAAGCGGCGATCCAAGCAGAAAATGGGTATGTTCCAAAAGGGGCTGCAATGAGTTCTCATGAATGGCTGTTGTACCTCATTCAAGCGGGGAAGGTACTTTGCCTGAACTTTTAAGGCTTTTATCTTGGAGAGTAATCATGTTTTTCTTCCCACTGTTTTTCTATGCGGTATATTTTTCTATCGAGTCTTATACTGGCTGGACTGACTCATGTTCTTGAATTTGGTAGAATTTAATAAAGGGCATTGTTTTATTTAGTTTGATAGTGTACATGGCTTAGCCAAGTAAAGGCACTTATGATGTAGAATCTCCATGCATGCTTCTGGTGGGATATCTTCCTTTTACAGATGGGGAAGGGGTGGCCTCAGGGAAGGTCGGTGACTTGGCCATACTCACACAGTGCGTCAGTAGCTAAGGTAGGACCAGACGGCAGATCCTCTGACCAGGATTGTTGTGTGCTCTTCCATTATAGTGTGTCGATTTACATTATTGGCTGGTTAGAGAAATGAACGCAGAGTGGTTAGGTAATTTATCCAGGCTGCACATGGGAAATTATTGGTAGAGTCATATGAGTTCATTCCCTACAGAGCCTCCTCAGCTTAGGTGTTCTGGCATGAGTAGGATTTTAATAAGACAGACTGGAAGTAGTGATCATATCTGAGATTTGGACTTTTTTGCTTATTGCATTTAAAATAAACCCTTTCAAAAAATCCTTTTAATTTAATTTTAGAGTTTTTATTTATTTTAAATTTTATATGCTTTTATTGAAATATATTTGACACACAATGTTGTTAGTTTTAGGTGTACAACACAGTGATTCAACAAGTCCATACTTTATGCTGTGCTCACCACAGGTGTGGTCCTGTCACCATGTCGCTATTATAGTACCACTGATTGTATTCTCTATGCTGTGCTGAAACTCCCCAAGATTATTCATTCTGTAACTAGAAGCCTGTACCTTCCACTTCTCTTCACCCATTTTCCCCACCCCTTACACCCCCACAACCATCAGTTTGTTCTCTACCTATGAGTCTGTTTTCGCTTTTTGTTTGGTTTGTTTTGTTTTTTAGATTCCACATATAAGTGAAATCATATGGTATTTGTCTTTTTCTTTCTGACTTGTTTCACTGAGCATAATACCTTCTAGGTCCATTCGTGTCGTCACAAATGATAAAATCGTATTCCTTTTTATGACCGAGAAGTATTCCATTGTGTGTATACATGCTATGTCTTTATTCATTCATCTGTTGAAGGACACTTGGGTTGCTTCCACATCTTGGCTGTTGTAGGTAATGCTGTAGTAGACATAGAGGTGCATGTACCTTTTCAAATTAGTGCTTTTATATCCTTTGGGTAAGTACCCAGTAATGGAATAACTGGATCATATAATATTTTTATTTTTAATATTTTGAGGAACCTCCATACTGTTTTCCACAGTGACTGCACCAATTTCAAGAAAATAGAAAGTAGATTTCTATTGTTTCTTGAGGTAGGCCCATCACTATAAATTTCTCTAAGGGAAATTTTGCTTGGAGGGATGCTTCCGCTGCATCCCAGAGATTTTGGACCATTGTGTTTCCATTTTCATTTGTCTCCATGCCTTCTTTTCATTTCCTCTGATTTCTTCATTGACCCTTTGGTTGTTCAGTAGCATGTTTTTTAGCCACCATGTTTGTGTTTTTTTCCAGTGTTTTTTTTTTTTTTCTTGTAATTAATTTCCAGTTTCATATCATTGTGGTCAGAAAAGATGCATGATAGGATCTCAATCTTAAGTTTATAGAGACTTGTTTTATGGCCTAACATATGATCTGTCCTAGAGAATGTTTCATGCATACTTGAAAAGAATATGTATTCTGTCATTTTTGGATGCTTTGTACATTATCTGTTAAATCCATCTAGTCTAATGCATCTTTCAGAGACACCATTTCTTTATTGATTTTCTGTCTCAATAATCTACCCATTGATGTAACTGGGGTGCCAAAGTCCCCCCTATTATTGTAGTATTGTTCGTTTCTCCCTTTATGTCTGTTAATATTTGCTCTGTGTATTTAAGTGCCCCGATGTTGATGCATAGATATTTACAATTGTCATATTCTCTCGTTGGATTTAAAATAAATCCCTTTTAAAAGGCTGTCTGAAATGATGTTGACACTACCTCTATTCCATTGTCCTGCACTTAATCCAAACCATAGATGAAGCTCGTTAATTAATGTAATAAATACTTACACATTACTTGTGAGTGAAAGAAAGTTTATTTTAAATTATTTAGTGTCTCAAGAGAGTATTCTCTTCAATTTGTGTTAAAACTCTTATATAGGGGTGCCAGGGTGGCTCAATGGGTTAAAACCTCTGCCTTCGCCTCAGGTCATGATCTCAGGGTCCTGGGATCAAGCCCCACGTCGTTTTTGTTACTTAATTTCATATTGTAAAACAGGTTTATACAATATTATTATTATTATATATTATATATATTATATATATAACATATATTATTATACTACTAAAATTGTAGGCAAATTATTATCCTAGAAAGAGATTTGAAAATTTTCCTAATTTGAAAATCTTCCTAATACAAGATGTAACTTTTGGGTTATCTTATAGTAACCTAGTTTTATATTCTTGGTTCTACCAGTGTCTTATTTCATAAACTAAGGTATGCATTCTTAATTGGGCATTGTTGTTGCCCACAAAGGGGTGAAAATTGATTCCTGGGGAGGGGAGGCAAAAGAATTACTCATTTTATGTATAAAGCACAGATACATATATATCTCTATAAGCATATATACAGTCAGTATATTTGTGTAATTAATATTTCAGTGGGGAAGGTGTGTCATAATTAGGGAAAAAAATGTCTAAAAAGGCCTTGAGTAGAGTGCATCTTTGTCCTAGTTCTCGGCACAGAACTCCTAAGGTAATATAATCAATTAATATTTGGTTTTTGTCCTGGCTCCTAAAACAGCTCCAGAGATATAAAGATGAAAGGAGCATCTTTTGGTATTCATAACAAGCCCCTTTCAACCACACCTGAGTTTATGTTAATGAAGTGAACTTTGGAAAGCCCCTGAAGATGAGGGCTGGTTTTAAGGGAACCAGCCTTGTGATGAGAGGGTTAGACCTTTAACCTCGCCCCCTGACTCCTGGGACTGGAGGTTGAATTAGGTACCAAGAGCCTGTGATTTAATCAGCTATGCCTGTGTAATGGAACCTCCCTAAAAACTCTGAGCAACCTTCCAGGTTGGTGAATACCCCGAGGCTCTGGGAAGATAACACACTATGATGCATTACCCCACACCTCTCTTTCATCCAGCTGTTCCTGAGTTACGTTTTTGTATTGAAAATTGGTAATTTAGTAAGTAAACTGTGTTCTGGAATCCTGTGAGCCATTCTAGCAAATTACTGAACTTGAGGAAGGGGTTGTGGAAATTCCCAGTTTGTAGCCAGTTGGAGTAAAGTTGTCAACCGGAGACTTGCAGTTGGTGTCTGAAGTTGGCTGGGAAGGAGGGCAGCCTTGTGGCATTGAGCCCTTAACCTGAGGGGTCTGTGCTAACTCTAGGCAGTTAGTGTCAGAATTATAAATTGTAGGACACCCATCCAGTTGGCATCCTGTGAGAACTGGAGAGTTGTGTGGTTTGGAAAAACCCACACGTCTGGTGTCAGAAGTGTTGGTTATGAGTAAAGAAGGAAACAGAAGTTTTTCCCTTAGGGGCCATGATGAAAATGTTTGAGAAACAGTGAGGTGAAGGATATATTATAAGCTCTTCCTTAGAGGAAATCCCCAGATACCACTGTATTCATTGTAAAGGTCAAACTTCTAGGGAGGTTAGGGTTTCCAATATTTGCATTAAAGGTGTGACTTCCAGTGGTCCAGGAAATGAAGTGGTTAGGACTGCCTTTATAATTGGGCCGTGTTTTTTTTAGATTTCTCTATCAACTTGATCACTGCCTAACCTTTCCTGTAATGTCTTGCCTCACATTTCCTCGACCTGAAAGGCTGGCTCTGGCTCAGGAAAAGGGATGTGGATAAAATCTCAGCTGCCTACTTGAGTTACCCTCAGCCCCTGTCAGAGGGGGCTCATGGCTGTAGGGGGGCCTACCATATGGGTCATCTTTGTTTATAATTTGATAATATCTCTTTATGAGCATCAGGAACGGAGAACCTGAGGGTCAGTACTTTACACCAGCTATGACAGATTTTAAAAGTTGACCCCTCCTCACCTGGTGGTTCAGTCCATTAAGCATCTGACTTGGGATCGAGCCCCACGTTGGGCTCCATGCTCAGCATGGAGTCTGCTTGAAATTCTCTCTCTTTCTCTCTCTCTCTCTCTCTCCCTCTGCTCTTCCTGTCTCTCTTTCTCTCAAGTAAAATAAATAAAATCTTCCAAAAAAAAAAAAAATGTTGACCCCTCCTACCCTTTTTCTGGTCTCCAATGAGAGTGCTTTCTCTTTCCATTTGTCTGGTACATCAGAAGGCCTCATTGCACCATACTTTGTTATCACTGGAAGGGCTGGGTATCATACTCAGTGCTGTGCCTGGAACTTGGGAGGCACTTGTTAAATAAGACTTGGTTTTAAGGGCAGGGAAAAGAAGCTAGGTAGTAGAAGACTGATGAGTTGTTTGTTTTTCAGATGAAGTTGTCACTTACTGTTTCACATAAGAAGGTAGCATTATACACAGTGTCCTTGTTTCAGGTTTCAGTTAGTGTTACCCTGTAGTGTTACCCCGAGGTCCCCATCCCTGGCTTTGTCGTCTGAGCACTGGTGAGGGCCATGGGGCGGGGGAGTAGTCTGTACTTGTGGCTCTTGGGTGTTCAGTGGCCTTTTTATAACAAATACCACCATTGAGTGAAGGGCAAGGAAGGGAGATTTTATCTTATGCTGTTATTAATCAGTGAAGGAGGGATTACACTGTACAAATACTACAGTTGTGACTTTGATCCCCCCAGGGGTAAACAATAATTGTAGAGATTGAATTTCAAAAGCCCTGAGAATTTATTTTTAGTGTGTCTATTATAGTTTAATCTCTAGTGATGCAGGTGGGTAAGGATTAAGTGGAGTTTAATCATGGAAACAATGATTTTTTTCATTTAATGGTTTTCGATGTTCCCGTTATAAATGTAAAGAATTATTCATCTATTAATGCAGGTCCTCCTGAATTTACTGGTAACAAGATACCAAAGTAGAAGTCCCAGATTCCAGTTTAAGGACGAATTGGGACTGATGTACAGAGTGGTGGCGAGAAATAAGTACCAAAACACAAGGTTTATGTGGCTGCCCGATACCTGGTCTACTCTCCTGAGAAAGTAGATGGCTAATGCCTTTTGTATAAATTTTTTTTTAAAGATTTTATTTATTATTTATTTGACAGAGATCACAAGTAGACAGAGAGGCAGGCAGAGAGAGAGAGAGAGAGAGAGAGAGAGAAGCAGGCTCCCTGTCTAGCAGAGAGCCCGATGCGGGACTCGATCCCAGGACCCTGAGATTATGACCTGAGCCTAAGGCAGCGGCTTAACCCACTGAGCCACCCAGGCGCCCCTGTATAATTTTTTTTTTAAAGAGAGGGCAAAAATGATTAAATATTTAGTCATTAAATTTAATGTTACAGAAAATAAAACAACATCAAACTAAGAGGAAGAATGGTTAATGAAGAGGGTTTTAGTGGGGTTTGTCTCTGCCTTGGTCATCTTGAGAAAATGGTGTCATGGCTCTGGATTCCAGTTTCCTCATCTCTGGTTAGGGTAGAATTCTACCAACATCACATTCTGTGGAACTGCACTCCTTGAGTCAGACTGAGTTGCTCCTCTTGTTTATTCCATGCCTAACATTGTAGAACTTCTGAAGAAATGATTTGAACAATCTCCTACGCTTGTCTGTCAGTGTTGTGGTCAAAAATAAAATAAATAGATTTCTGTTCGTGTGTGTGGGGGTGTGTGTGTTGAAGGCATGATTTGATGGAAGAGATTGTGTTGTAAAGAGAACAAGGGGAAGAAGAAATTGTGAACAATTAGAGAAGATGGAAGGGAATAAATGAGTCCAGTGATTAGACTTTGTTTTTTAAAATATCACCCCCCAAATTGTCCATAAGCAAATAAAAAGTGGGAGATCTGTTCAGGTTTCCCCCCCTGGAGGCGGGGCTTCCTTGTGCAGCCACCTTGCAAAACATATTTGGTAGTTTTCCTTTGGAATTCTTTTTAGAGCTGTTTACAAACCACATAAGAAAAGTCATCTTTATGGTAACATATTGTTTCCTTACTCTTATTATTCCTCACACTTAGTTCTGAATGAAAAAAAAAATTGTCAAAATCAAAAAGACTTGATTCTAAACTTTCCTTTGAGGATTTTTTAAGAGTGTGCTTCTGACTCTGGAGATAGGACTACAATGGAGCCATTAATGAAATTAGTATAATGCTTTCCTTTAGAACTTTGGGAAAGACAGAACTCATTCTGCTGTTCAGTTCAGTTTATTAAGAATTTGTGTGTATACAAATTTAAAAAAAATCAAAAGACATTTGTGTGTATGCATGCAAAGAAAAAAAGATCAGGAGGACATATGTCAAAGGATCGATTGGCATGTTTCATGATTTCGTTTTCTTCTTTATACTTTTCTCTATTTTCCAAAATTTCCACAATGAACTTTTTTTTACAATCAGGAAAAAGGGGAAAAGCATAGTCTGGTGACTTTGTGGACATGCTCATTCTGTCTTCAAGCATGGTCAGAAACCGTTCTTAACTTTGAGCAGGTGTCATGGGGGAGCACAGATTCACTTTTGTGGACTCAAAGCCAGGGTTACCGCCAGCTACAGGACATCAAAGTTTTGTCTTTTGAAGCACTGATTTCTTAAAAGAGAATAATTCTTTTTGATTTCAGAAAGGTTCCTTTCAGTATGACAAGCAGAAGTGGAGTATGTTAAAAATGTGTAGGCTTGTTTCCCAAATACTAGTGAAATCATTTCTGAGGCAGTACGGCTTAAAATAAGTTTTTATGCAAACTGTATGGTGTGATTTAAAAATACCATTCAAAAAATAGGCACGGCTTCTCTGAGTAAGTTGAACTGTCTTCGTTGTGGTATAAGTTTGGTCATGAGTATCACATTGTAGAAAATTTTTTTTTTGTGGGGAGAGAAGAGGGATGTAAAGAAAACTTAAAATATGGGGAACACTTGAACTTCTTAAGATGATGCCAAATAATTGCTGCTTTAAAGAAATAAAAGCTGAATATGAAGACAAAAAATATTTAATGGGTCATCTAAGACATGGTGGGGGTGTGGCCCTGGAGGTTCTTACTACTGTAGCCGTGTGTATACATTTGAAGTAAACAGTTCTCTATTCAGCTAATGCTTGCAGCCTCTGTCTGAGTCATTTCAAGCTGTCAGCAGATTTTGCAGCATCTTTCGTATATTTAGCACTATGCTAAAATTTCCCTTTTGGCCCAGGTTTTCAGTTCTCCAAGCGTCTCATGCAATGTTCACACAATTGCTGTGTGAAGTGCATTTTATGTCTTGTATAGTAATACTGTGCTTTTAGATTTATAAGAAGATATCCAAACAGTGTCATATATATGAAATTTTCTGGAAATTTCTTATTTAAAAATAAGTATATAAACAGGAGCTCCTCCTCAAGGGACTTCACATCTTTATTCTAGTGCTATAGCTTTGTTTCTGATGCTTCTGGAAGAATTCTGTGCTACTGACTGGCACCATTAGATTTTTTTTCATGATACCATACTTTTTAATGTCTAGTATTCTGCAGGTGCCAGTTTAGTAGTCTGAAACTGAATCAGATGTTTTTAAGACCAGAGTTTAATACACTTAGCTGTGCCTTCCAGAATAACTTATTTTATACCACTTAACTTTCCTATTCTGGACCTCTGAACATCGAGAAGAACCAGTTCAATAGGTAGATTAATTTATTTCTTCCTAGTCTAGTATTTTCTGGCATCAATAAAACCAGAGTTGCTAAAGCCAATTTCAACAGCTACCTGCTAAAGGAATAAATTCTTCTTAATAGGGATGACATTTCCATGCCCTGGGTCCTGGGGAGAAAAGTCTGGCAAACAAGAAAAGCTTTATGTCGTCCTTTCCTATGAGAATAGTTTTACAGTGGGTGCTCATAGGCAGAACTTTGCTAAATACGTTTTAAACTAGGCAAGATTGAAAGTTTCTTTAAAACCATAGGTGTATAAAATATCACCCAAGTTTTTTGGAGCCACATGAATGTGCAAGCAATCTGCTTTGGGTGAGCAAAAATGAATTGTTTTTCTAATCATGAAAATTGACATGTTTCTAACCTCCTTAAAATATAAGCAGTAGAACATAGTGGACTGTCAGTTTGACTATGTTTCTCCATTGTTTATAAGAAAATTCTGAGCAAGAGTGCTTCCAGCTTATTATAATTAGCTTGAAACCTGATTATAAACTTGTAGTCATCAGTGAACCTTAAAAGGACTAGGAAATTTAAGGTTCTTGGTTTTTTTATTTAGTAAATAAACTTTTAAAAAGTCTAGCTGATTCGAAGTTACTGTTAGCAGGGTGAAAGAGTGTCTTTTCATAAAATCACAGACTTCTAGAGCAGAAGGGACTGAAACAACCATGAATACCCTCTTATTTTATAGAGCAGAAAATTTGAGATGCAGAAAGATTGATGAATTTGCCCACTTTGTCACACTGGTAGGCAGAGCCAGGAGTGAAATCCAGGCCTTCTGACCTGTAACCCAGTTCTCTTCCCACTATTCAGACTTTTTCATCATCTTATTCATTATTAGAAGTGCGGCATTCACTTTTTTATTGATTAAATACACATAGTATATAATCATTACATTAAAAAAGGTCCCTTTGAGTAGGTAAACACATGAACGTGGAAGCAGAGTCCACAGGCACACAAAGGTTCGTGGCCTGCCATGCTGAGTCTAGCTCTCCTAACTCCTATCCATATCAGATCTCTCCTTGGAAGCAGCCACTATAAAAAAGAATAGGCCATTTTGATCTAATGACTTGTCTAAACTGACACAATATTACATTATTCTTCCCAAACTGCAACTTGGCCTGCCAAGTTTAGGTAATGCCTGACGGAGGAAAAACATAAGGTGCAGAATTGGAATATGGAGAGATTTATGAATTGCATTTGAAAATTACCCAAAGCCCAACGCTTTTCCAGTAATAGAAGTGAGGGCTCTCTTACAGCAGGACTCTGTGACTCAGATAATGCCCTTCATACAGAGAGCCTCGAGTATAAGAGCTCTCATAATGTGGAAAATCCCTGTCGGAGTATTGAACTGGGTACAACAGCTTTAAAATTAGCACACTGGCCAAAAAAAAGGAATTATGCTGATGTTTAAATAAACATCCTGAGCCTCTGTACAGCCAGCCATCAGTGTGAGACACCATATGGACCTACTTCTCTTGGCCTCTGAGCCTCCGCTGCCTACCTTGATGACACCTTAGGGCTTGGTCCTTGGATGGGTGCACCCAAGCATTTGGTCTGGAACGTTCCTGGCAGAGTGAGCAAGTTGTACGAGGAGGTGAAAGGGGCCCCAGGGGTACCGGGGCACCGTTGACCCTGCTGCTACTGTTGGGAGTGTGGCGTGAGAAAAGCAGAGGTTTGCATGCACAGCTGCCCATGTGCTGAGAGGTCAGGCTGGAGAAGGCTGCCAGCCTCTGCGCAGCAAGACAAATCTTGAAGGAGGACGGAGACCGCAAGTGTTTCTCTTCTTTCACTACGTCTGTGTGACTGTGTGACAAGAGGTTTTACCTGAGAGGGGAGAGGACACCGGAAATTATAGGTGGTTTAAAGAGCTGAGAATGGGTTCAGGGAAGAGAGGGAGAGAGGAAAGACAAGGGGAGGGAAGTTGTCTTTTTGAGAGACGTTCTTTGACTCATATACCATTAGACTGTTGGAGAGTGGGTTTCACATTCTACTCTAAGGCAGTGATTTTTCTTCCCCCCCAAACTTCCCTGATCCTAAGATTCTTTGGGAATACTTGCTTAAAGTTCAACTTCCAGGGCACCTGGCTGGCTCAGTCAGAAGAGCATGCCCCCCAACTAATAACATCTTTAGTGAAGTTAGAAGTGGTTTTTAAAAAATTTTTTATTTAAATTCAATTCAGTTAACATATAGTCTATTACTGGTTTCAGAGGTAGAGTTCAATGATTCATCAGTTGCGTACATCACCTGGTGCTCATTCCATCACATGCCCTCCTTAAGATCCATCACCCAGTTACCCATCCCTCCACCCCCCACCCCAGAACCCTCAGTTTCCTATAGTTAAGAGTCTCTTGTGGTTTGCCTCCCTCTCTGTTTTCATCTTATTTTTCTTTCCCTTTCCTATGTTTATCTGTTTTGTTTCCTAAATTCCACATGAATTTAATCATATGGCATTTGTCGTTCTCTGACTCATTTCGCTTAGCATGATATCCTCCAGTTTTATCCACGTTGTTGCAAATGGCATATTTCATTCTTTTTGATGGCTGAGTAGTATTTCGGGGTGTGTGTGTGTGTGTGTGTGTGTGTGTGTGTGTGTCAGTGAGAGAGAGAGAGAGAGAGAGAGAGATCCATTCATCTGTTGATGGACATCTGGGCTCTCCATATTTTGGTGACTGTGGACGTTGCTGCTATAAATATTGAGGTGCATGTGCCCCTTCAAATCACTATGTTTGGGTCCTTTGGATAAATACCTAGTAGTGCAATTGCTGTGTTGTAGGGTAGCTCTATTTTTTACCTTTTAGGAACCTTCATACTGTTTTCCGGGGTGACTGTACCCATCAACACTGTAAGAGGGTTCTTCCCCTTTCTCCACATCCTCACCAACATCTGTTGTTTCCTAATTTGTTAATTTCAGCCATTCCAACCGGTGTGAGGTGGTATGTTATGGTGGTTTTGATTTGTATTTCCCTGGTGTGGAGTGATGTTGAGCACTTTTTTCATGTGTCTGTTGGCCATTTGCATGTCTTTGGACAAATGTTTGTTCCTGTCCTCTGCCCATTTCTTAATTGGATTATTTGTTTGGGAATTGAGTTTGATTAAGTTCTTAATAGATTTTGAATAGTCCTTTATCTGATAAGACATTTGCAAATATCTTCTCCCATTCTGTCCATTGTCTTTTACTTTTGTTGACTGTTTCCTTTGCTGTGGAAAAGCTTTTTATCCTGATGAAGTCCTAATAGTTGCTAATTTTTGCTTTTGTTTCCCTTGCCTTTGGAGACGTGTCTAGCAACAAGAAGTTGCTGTGGCTGACGTCAAAGAGGCTGCTGCCTGTGTTCTCCTCAAGGATTTTGTTGAATTCTTGACTCACGTTTAGGTCTTTCATCCACTTTGAGTCTATTTTTGTGTGTGGTATAAGGAAATGGTCCAGTTTCATTCTTCTGCATGTGGCTGTCCGATTTTTCCACCACCATTTGTTGAAGAGACTGTCTTTTTTCCATTGGACATTCTTTCCTGATTTGTTGAAGATTAGTTGATCGTAGAGTTGAGGGTCCATTTTTGGGTTCTCTGTTCTGTTCCATTGACCTGTGTCTCTTTTTGTGGCAGTTCCATACTGTCTTGATGATCACAGCTCTGTAATACAGCTTGAAGTCTGGAATTGTGATACCTCCAGCTTTGGTTTTCTTTTTCAGTGTTTCTTTGGCTATTTGGGTCTTTTCTGGTTCCATACAAATTTTAGGATTGTTTGTTCCAGCTCTGTGAAAAATGCTGACAGTATTTTGATGGGGATTGCGTTGAATGTGTAGACTGCTCTAGGTAGCGTAGAAATTTTAACAATATTAGTTCTTCCAACCCACGAGAATGGAGTGTTTTTCCATTTCTTTGTCTTCCTCAATTTCTTTCATAAGCGTTCTATAGTTTTCTGAGTATATCTCCTTTACCTCTTTGGTTAGGTTTATTCCTAGGTATCTTTTGGGTTTTGGTACAATTATAAATGGGATCAATTCCTTGATTTCTCTTTCCTCTGCTTCATTGTTAGTGTATAGAAATGCAACTGACTTCTGTGCATTGATTTTGTATCCTGTGACTTTGCTGAATTCCTGTATCAGTTCTAGCAATTTTTTTGTGGAGTCTTTCAGGTTATCTACGTAGAGTATCATGTCATCTTGGAGAGTGAAAGTTTGACTTCTTTGCCGATTTGGATGCCTTTTATTTCTTTTTGTTCGATGAGCATGCCTCTCTTGATCTTGGGGTTGACTCTCGATCTCAGGTTTGTGAGTGTAGAGATTACTAAAAATAAATCAACTTGAAAACAAAAAAATAAAATGAAAGTTCAGCTTCCTTGGCATCTGCCCCAGAGATTCTGGCTGCATGTTCCTTTTCCCCTGATAATAATGCCTTTGTGTTGATTTTTTAAAAATGTTTCTGGACATTTAAAATATTGTTTAAAACACCAGAATATTGGTTCATAGTGACTGTTGAAACATAAGTGCTGTTAGGGGCGCCTGGGTGGCTCAGCTAGTTAAGCATCTGCCTTTGGCTCAGGTCATGATCCCAGCGTCCTGTGATCGAGCCCCTTGTTGGGCTTCTTGCTCAGTTGTGAGTCTGCTTCTCCCTCTCCCTCTGTCTTCCCCTCCTCTTTGGCTCATGTTCTTGCTGTCTCTCAAATAAGTAAAGTAAAAAAAAAAAAAAAGAAACATGGGTGCTCTTAACCTTTGCAAAAGAACCACCAAGTGTTCTTGTTTGTTGTAATGGCCCTGCTATTATATTAGACCCAGATCCCTGTCTGTGAGTTTTAAGTTATTCAGATTTGAAAGAGTATGGTAATTGTTGGTGACTTTTTTTTTTAAATTTTTTAAAAAGTTTTTATTCACAAAAATTCGTATTTTCATATAATAATTATAAAGAAAATGCAAGCATGAGTAAGACCTATACATTCCTGATGTCGTCCAACAGTAAAGGTTTCTGTAGTTAAAACTTTCATAATGAGGCAATAGCCACTGTTTGTTTCTTCATCACGGTCATTTTAACATTTTAAAATGTAAATAACAAATTTCAGTGATTGTATTGTTTTCTTTTCAGATAGGAACCAAGGCTTTAGCCTTCTTAGTTCATTGGCTGGAGCAAACCATAGCATTGGGTCAGCAGATATGTGTGCCTCAGAGGTAAAGATTCTTCCTGGATCCTTTCAGAGCTTTGGTTTTTTTTCTCATTGTCGTTGTAAGTCTTTATACCATTGTCATTTTTTCCTTTCCATTTAAGAGGCAGCAGACAATAGTAGACCAAGGGTAAAAAGAGAACCTAAAACAGTCCTCTTGTGCCTGGTACCTGTTGAGAGAAGGCTGGTTCAGCATTAAAGCAATAAGCCCTCTCAAGATGTTTACAGTTTGGGCTGTTCCATGGGGTTTTTGTTTTGGTTTGGTTTGGTTTGGTTTGGTTTTGCTAGAGGCTTTAAAAAACGTGCTAGGATTTCCTTGAGACATAAAGTTGCCTCCCGAATCTTTATAAAATAGAATTGATGGTTCTTTGTCAGTATTCCTATGTCCGAAGCCCTGTACCAATCTGAGGCAGGGTCCCTGCCTTCAGTGGGCTTCATTGTCTGACTTCGACCCTGTGTCCTCAAGGATTTGGGTTCGAGCGTACGTTGGTCAGCATGCTGGAACCAAGAGCAGACTGCACAGCAGACTGCTGTATTGTCTCCCCAGGCATCTTTTTCATCAGTCTCGACCACTTTGTGATATGCTTATGTCCATTTTCACATTTTGAATAAAACGTGGCTCTTAAACAAAAGGCGTGTTTTAGTAGCCAACAGCAGAATCATAATGCTTTCTGGTTTTTCCTGAAGGGAAAATACTCCTGAGTTAGTGAATTTTTAGCCTCTTATTTATTTTTTTAATGTGACATTGCTCCTTCTTCCATCTCTCCTTGTCTCTAGCTTCTGTTACTGCTTCTCTAAAGCCAACCAGGGAGGGGAAGTGTGAGTCTTTCTGGCTTAGTTCTGAAATAGCCTCCTATTAAATTAGTGCTCGTGTCTGTTTTCCTCAACAGCAGCCCCATTTGCCAGCAGCAGCGAGGACTGAATCTCCCTTGGATCATCGGAGCGGTGCATCTAACACAACAGACACTCGGGCTGAGAGCATTGCGGGTAAGTTCCTCCTTTGGCTGCCAGGAGACTGCTCTGTGGAACTTGGAAGAGGTATGGGGCATAAATCATCTGGGGGGACATTGACTTGAAACATGAGCAAGGGAAGAAAATCGATAGTGTACCCCAAGTGAATGTGAGCTTCGTGGACGGCTATCAGAAAAGGAGGGAGAATAACCACAGAAGCAGACTGTGGGTACCATTTTCTCTGATTCTTGTAGCAGGATCTTGATTCAGATCATCTTAACAGAGACAGACAGAACCAGGTGGTGAAACAGCTTTATATCTCCATATTCCAGTTTTTTTCATAGTATTTAACAGTTGGCAGAATTGATGGTAACAAGAATAATACAACTTTATAAGCCCTTTCACATCCTTTGAAAGTTCTTTTAGATCTACTTTCTCATGTTTGGTAATGAAGTTTGGCAGAGAAGTTATTTTATGGAGATGGAGCTGAGGCCCAGAACAGTTTAAGAACTCGTCCAAGGACATCTAACAAGAAGGTCCCAGAACTGAGACTAGAATCCATTCTGACGTCCAAAAGCCAAGAAATGTAGTTGACAGTAACTGTAAATGTCCTTTTATTGGGAAACTACTAACATCTCTGCTTTCTTTTTATGCCACAGAGGGCCCTACATGCAGGATTTGCAAAACTCTATTTCTGATTAGAAGAGAGTCCATGTAGAAAACTTAAGTGTTTGGTAATAGACACATATTAAGAAGGAAAAATTACGTATAATCTCTTTTCTCTTTAGTATGTTCAACCTTGTCTTCTCACTTGGGTCCCTCCTACTGGCTTTAGACCCACTAAAGTCTCTGCCATGAAAAAAAACCAGTAACCACACTAACCTAAATAACTTGGGGAAATAGCATTCTGACCGGATACCAGGAGGCCCCAAACAGAAACAGTGCAACAGAAATAGCAAACTCTGTTTAATACATTTGAATGTCATAAGGGTATGGTTTAGAAATGCTGAAATTATGTATATTTTGTATATATCAGGGTTGAAAAAATCAGAAAATATAGAGAATGAGAGCTTGGTTTCTCACTGTCTGAGAAAGAAGCCACATCTAAGGAAAGGAAAAAGCTAGGATGAACCCTTGGTTCTGGGCTGGAACTCAAGGTATTAGCATGATGACATACTTACAGTTAGAGTGATAGAGCAATAAACAGAGATAGGCGTGTGCATGTTAGTATGTGTGTGTGTGTGTGTGTGTGTGTGTGTGTTTCCTACCTATTTCCACTGAGAGGGCCTGGAAGCACTCACACTCCCAATAGACGTTGACACCCTTAGCATTCAGATCTTGCTTTTTAAATACCTTTTGCCAATAAAAGGATCCAGGGGCACTTGGAAAAGTAATTGATTCTAGGTCCGGGGCAGGAAGAATGCAGGATGCTGAACCTAGAGCCATCTCCTGGGGCCAGAAAGTAAGGAACTACTGACAGAAGGGGTGGGAGCGTGTTGAAGGGGCACCAAGCCAACCTTGGAGAGAGCTTCCAGTGGCCGATGCTGGAGCAGTGTGACCAGCGAGATCGAATTTAGTATTGGGCTGTAACCCACAGAACAAAATAAATATCTGTAAATCCAGACTAATATAAGAAATAACTGGGCAAGAAAGGGCGGCTCTTCCTTGCAGAAGAATTCTAATTAATACACGTGGAAGGAATGAGGGAAAGAAAAGTCCTTGTCAGCCACGATCAGAATCCACAGATGGATGTGAGAATTAGTAGATGAAAGTTTGTGAAGAAACGTGACAGCTACTAAAGTAGCTCTCCCGAGATACTGACTTAATACAAAAAGGAAGATAGTAACTTTGCCCTGGAGAAACCCGGCAGGTAGCCTTTCAGTGGTGTTGAAGCTCACCAGCAGTAAGGTGTGCAGACATCCTGTGCCCCCTGCTGGGGCACCAGAAGGACTCATCATGCCTCTGGTCTCCGTGCCAGAGCTGTGTGACCTCAGTCTCCTAGGAAAACATCCGACAAACCCATACGGAGGGACTGTCTACAAAATCACTCTTCAGAAGTGTCAAAGCCATGACAGACGAGGAAAGACTATAAGGAATGGTCACACATTGAAGAAGACTACAGAGATATCGTAGCCGAATTCTGTGTAAGCTTCTGAAACAGGATGCTAGGGAGAAAAGTGACGAAGGTGGAATGAAGTCTGTAGTTTGGTTAATAGCACTGTACCATTATTAACTTCTCAACGTGTGTCGTACTGCGGCTAGATAAGAGGTTAACACTAGGGGATGAAGGTGGAACCCTACTGTTTTTGCAACTTTTTTGTAATACTAAAATTGTTTCAAAATTAAAAAAAAAAAAAAAGGTAAAAACCAAGCCAACAGGGGTAAAACACTTGTCAATCCCACATCTTCCTCCTCTCTTTATTGGAGGGCGAACTTCTTTCCATACCTCACCTCCCATTACTCTTTAGCTCACTCCCACCTAGTTTTTGCCCCATTTGCTACTAAAGCAGTTCACCAGCGACCTCCAGACCACTAAAGGTAATAGGCACCTCCCAGTCCTTGTCTTGACCTCTTGGCAGCTTTCAATATTCCAGATCAGTCCCTTTTTGAAACTTTTTCTCTTGCTCATCCGACACATCTCCTCGTTTTCTTCTGACTTCTCTGGTTATTCTTTTCCTTTCTCTGTTAGATGACCCTCCTTCATCCAGCTTCTCAAGATTGCCATTCCTCGGTGCTCCATCTAAACTCCTCTGCCAAACCCATATTTAAGCATGGAGTGATTCTGTGCGCGTCCAGCTACCATGTATGCGTAGATAAATCACAGATTCTTAACCTCCAGCCCTGCGCATCTGCTGCCTACATGAAACTTCCCCTGAACCAAAGCAAATTTATGAGCTAAAGTGCATTCTTAACACCAGATTATCTGCATGGCATTGTAGTTGATGTGGAGAATTAGAAGCTGTCCTTGTCTTCAAGCAGCTTACACCTTAAAACTGTAGAGATGGGCCTTGCAGTATAATGCTCACGGTTGTGGACTCGGAGTCCCGGACAACTGGGTTCAAATCATGGCTCTGCCAGTAATGGTGACATGACCTTGAGTGAGTTATTTAGCCTCTCTACAGGCCCTAGTTTCCCTTTCTATAAAATAAAATTTTTCCTCATGAATTTGTCACAGAAATGAAATGGAATCATGGGGCCCCTGGGTGGCTCGATTGATGAAGCATCCAACTCTTGACTTTGGCTCAGGTCATGATCTTGGGGTCGTGGGATTGAGCTCCCCGCCCCAGTTGAGCTCTACGCTCCATGAGGAGTCTGCTTGAGGATTCGATCTCTCCCTCCCCCACTCCCTGTCCCCCGGCTCACACACACGCTCTCCCTCTCTAAAAAGTATGGGATGAATTCTAGAGAAGGAGACCTGTGAACTGGGCTGGCTAGGAAAGACTTCCTAGAGGTGTTCGGCATAGAGTGGAGAGTGAGTAAGAATGCTGATTAAAAATAAACTGTGTAAAGAGATAACAGGCTGTGATAGAAATAATAAAGGATTTGTAGTAAGGAAATAGGTAGGCATTGGCTTTCCTGCCGAGTAGCTGTAATTTTAGATGAGTTCATTTTTAAAGCCAGCTTCTTCATGTGTAAATCACAGGCATCGCTTACTGCCCTAACCACCTTATATAGTGGCTGTCCGTAATGGGAAAATACTTGTCGTACAGGAAAAATGGTATAACTTCCAGACGTCTGTGTTGATCGGTACCCCTCAGTGGAGAGGGTGGCCTTTAGAGTTGGAAACACCTAAGTGTGAATCCACTGCGTTCACACCGGCTATGACCATGAGCAAGTCACTTCAACTCACAGCTCTACCTTTCTTATCTCTAAGATGAAACCAAGTTCTTTGCCTCAGTGTAATGTTGTAAGGATAAAATAAGTTTACTCTTCATTTGTGGAGGCCCACTAGCAGCCAGGCAGGGGGAGCACCACACACAGGAAAGCGGGGACACATGGAGGAATCATTCAGTGATGACTCCCATCAAAGCTAAGATCGATTGCTGTATGACTGTGTATTTAGCACACGCAGAAGTCATTTCGGGCAAATAACGTGACAAATCCTTTTTTCAGATCCCATGTTAGATCTGGATATTCAAGAATTAGCCAGTCTTACTACTGGTGGAGGAGATTTGGAGAATTTTGAAAGACTGTTTTCAAAGTTAAAGGAAATGAAAGGTAATTGGCTCCATCATGTCTAACATGTTCCTCTCCTGGCGCTCCTCTATTTTATATGGTAGGATTTTGTTTTGTAACCACTGATTGGATTCCATCCTCTGGTCTCAGCTGTCTGGAGACACCTGGTGACTGGGGGACTGTGCCATCCTCTGTTGGTAGAAATTCCCCCGAGGAAAGTTTTCCTCTTTCTTCACTCTCTCTCCTCTTACTTTCCCTTCTTTTCTTGCCTCTCTCGGTTTCTTTCAGTGTGTCTCATTAACCTGGAATCAGTAAGATCCCTGCCAGTTTTCTCACATCATCCCCATGTGGAAAATCGGGAAGACTTAAACTCCCTAACAGCTGTAATGACTGCGCCATAAGCATTTGTCTTTGAAACCCATCTCCCATCTTCTAGCGTTAGAACATCCGTACACTCCAGACTCTCCTGTGCTATTAAGCGAATTTCTTAAGGTCTGTTTCCCCCCTAGACAAGGCTGCGACGCTTCCTCACGAGCAAAGAAAGTTGCATGCAGAAAAGGTGAGACAACCAGCCACATATTTATTGAGTATCTATGAGAACGTCTGGTACTGTTAGGTATCCCACTCATTGACTTTTAGATGTCTCAGTGTCAACTTTTCATTGGATGGTAGCTTGAAACTAATTGAATGTTTACACAGTAGTAATATAATTGCTGTAGTCAAACCAAGATTTTTCAAATGTTGGGTGACATGGAACGTTCATTGAGACTCAGGATGTTTGCCTTCCTAACTGTTGGGCTGGAAAACCCTTAGTCGTTTTGTTTTGTTCTGTTTTGTTATTACCAACGCGACACATGTTCTTGGCAGGAAATGTATGTGGTTTATGGTATTTCATTGTATGAATGTGCCCTCATTTATTTATCCATTTCCCTTTTGGACATTTAGGTCATGTGTGTTTTTTTGCTTCTATAAGTAGAGAAACTGTGCATAATCTTACACACCATCACCTTTGTATGTCACTCTGATTTCGTCCTTAGTGTAAATTTCTCGAAGTGGAAGTCCCTGGTCAGGGTCTCCAAGGGCTTGGCTACCCAGGGCTGGAGGGCTGGAGGGCTGGAGGGCTGGAGGGCTGGAGGGCTGGAGGGCAGGGTGTAGAGCGTTAGGCCTTGATCAGTTCAGCGTATTGACTGACTCATGAACCAAGCTGCAGGGTAGCTCTTGCCTAAAATGTGCTGCATGCTTCTCTCCACAGGTGGCCAAAGCCTTCTGGATGGCAATTGGGGGAGACAGAGATGAAATCGAAGGCCTTTCCTCTGATGAAGAACACTAAGTCGCCCGCACTAGGATTTGACTGCCTCAGACTCTTCCCTACTGCACCCAGTTCTGTTTGGCCAGACTTCCCAGCATCCTGTTGGCCTCCTGACTTAGTTCTAGGGCTGCCTTACTTTTAGTTTTTAGTAGGGGGTAGTGGGGCTTTTCTCCCTCAGTATAGTGGAAGGGAGTGAGGAAGGTAATGCCAGCAAGGAGTGACAGTTTTCCCAGTACAGAGGCCTGGGTGGTTTGCCCCAGCTGCAGGAGGAGGCCACCATGCCATTCCCGGCCCACCTTTAGCAGAGTGTCCTCTGCAGTCACACTCTGTCACTGTGGATCAGGAGCTGGTGCCGCCTTTCCTCAGGCTTCTGGATTTTCCGCCTGCAGGGAGCTTGCCCACCCTGAGCTTTGGTGCTTTCGATGGTAGGGAAGGAAGCAGCAGACTTGATTTGTGCCACGCAGTAGGTGGGCCTGGAGTCACTGGCTCTCAGCTCAGTCTCACGCAAAAAAATGTCTCTGGCCGTTTCCTGTGAAAGAGTGTCTCAGCTCACACCAGAAACTACTGAGAAACGAGGGTGAATTTTTAGACAATGATAGAGGAGGCCAGGGTATCCTCCTCTGGTAGGGATAAACAAACCCATCTACCAGGTTGCTCTTATTGTGGGGGCGGGGGTGGTTTGTGTTTAAGAGAGAGAAAGAAACTTCAGGAATTCCCTGTTCTGGGCCAGTGAAGCGGTCTGTGACCTTATCTGGAGGCTTTTGCATTAGTCCTACCAGGAGGAAACTCGTCTTCCTGAGAGCTCAGTGAGATATCAGAGCTGTGCTGTCACACTTTATACCCTCAAAACAAGGCAACTTTCCCCTCTTTGTCTCTGAGAACCCAACAGATCACTGCCAGCACGGTCACACTGCAGGGTGCGTGAGCCGGAGAAGGAGGGAAAGGATGTGAGAGGTTAGGCGGTGAAGCTCTGAGGGCCAGTGTGATGTGCAGGGCTCGGAGTGGGGGCTCAGCTTCGGGGGAGCCAATCCCCACAGGGAACGTTTCCTAAAGAAGGGTGGGAAATACAGCAAATAAAAATCCCTATTTCTGTGTTTGTAGACACTTGGGAATGTATGCCATTGACCTTCACTGTGGTAGCCATTGTCACAGTTCTAGACTGGCGCATGGTGCCCCAGCTGGCTGGTGCTGGCGAACAGGCTGACAGCCCCTCCTGGCTTAGCGTGGACTGTGAACTCCTTAGGTCACCAGCAGAAACAAGCTTCAGACCCCTCTGTGCCCCGCTAATCTCTGCAGAAGGAATGGTGGGAGGGGTGGAATGCTCCAGGCCCTGGGCCAGGGCAGCCTTGACCAAGGAGGGGATGGTTTCAGTGATTGGAGCATTCAGGAAGAGCCATCATCGCAGGCAACATTGGCAGTTATCTTGCTTGGTGACCCTTTCTCCCCCCTTTCCTTCCCCCCCCCTTTTAACTATTCTGAAGGTCTTTGAGACAATAGTTGATCACCATTCCATCATCTTTGAGGTGGCTACATTAGCTGTTGATAAGAATGCAAGGGAGGTTGGCTCTGGGTTGCAAAATGAAAGGCAGAATATTCTTAAAACATGAAGGGTTTCAGAAAATATATCAGGTCACATGGTTAGGGAACACAGACTAGAAAAAGCTGTGAATGTGATTTTCTGGATTAAACAAAGCCAGGTGATTAAAATATGATTTATTTATAAAGTCTGCTAATGTGTGTTATGATTGTTGTTTTTAGCAGGGCCTGTGTCGGGGAAGGCTTCCTTCACACTGGGCGTAGGTAGTGAATAACTGGAGAGTTGGTCAAACTCACAATTTTGGAGTCTCCCACATACATGTGTATCAACTGACCTTTTCAAGACCTCAGCGTTCGGGGCGTCTGGATGGCTCATGGGGTTAAGCCTCTGCCTTCGGCTCAGGTCATGATCTCAGGGTTCTGGGATCGAGCCCCGTATCGGGCTCCGTGCTTGGCAGGGAGTGCTTCTCCCTCTGCTCATCCTCTGCTCATGCAAGCATGCATGTGTGTGTGCAAGCTTACATGCATGCACACACACATACACTCTCTCTCAAAAACAATAAAAACTTGAAGACCTCAGCTTTTGGGGGCTGTTGGCCCCTTCCAGGGGACATCGGGGATAAAGTATCCAGTGCTTGTCTCCTAAAGGCCCATGGTAAGAAGAGTGATCATGAGCTAATAGTGTAATAAAAGTTGTGTTCTACCTGGCCACCTGCGTGGCTCAGTCGCTTAAGTGTTTGACTCTTGATTTCGGCTCAGGTCATGATCTCAGGGTTGTGAGATCAAGCCCTGAGTTGGGCTCTGCACTGGGCGAGGGGTCTGCTTAGGATTTTCTCTTTCCCTCTGCCCGTCCCCACCCCTCTCCCACTCCAAAAAAAAAAAAAAAAAAAAAAAAAGTTGCAGTCTATCTAATGTGATCTATGTACATGCCAACACAAGTTCCTATGGACAGTCTGGGATTTTAAGTGAGACTCGTGTTCTCCCCCTAGCATTTCTCTATTTGTGTAACAGAGTCGGGCATGCAGTAGGCCCTGAATTTTGGCATTGATTTGGATATGCTAGTTTGAAAAAACTGATGACAAAAAGTTTGAAGGTCCACGAGTACTGGAAGGTAAGGAGAGACAAAAATAAGCTTTTTTTTCCCGCTGAGAAAATCATGTGTTATGTAATAATTTTAGAGTGATGAAGACATAGATATTTTTATAATTTTAAAATATGTTATCCTGCCAGAGTGTGAGAAGATTGACAGAACCAGTTTGCTTTCTCTCTATTTATAGAACTTGGCCACATCTAATTCAGAGAAGCAAGAGATTCAGGGACGCTAGACTTGGACGGCTGAGTAATATGGGATGTGGTTCAAGGACCATCGAGCATGTCAGGCCATCACTGTAGACTACTTGTAACTCATGAAATGTGATCTGTGGCTCCCTTCCTGTTCCCCACTGTGGAGAGAAGGGGATCAACACCGTCACTGTAGCTTGTTGGATTCCCTTAACCTCGGGCCAGTCTCGTAACAATGGCCATGGAGAGAGCACGTGGAGTGCCCCTTGCTCTGCGCTGGGCTGCCACAGAAAAGCAGCCTTAGAAGAATTACTATCTGAGGGTAAGCTGAGAGCTCCGTGAACTATTCTGAGTGCTTGCGGACGCAGAGCTAAATTTAGTGAACATGTGTCTAGTGTGGTCAGAGGCTCTGATTCATTGAACGTTCTGCTTGATGGAGACAGAGCTTCAGAGAATTGTGTAATGAGTTAGAGTCCTTCACCGCCCCCCCCAACCCCAGATTTAAAGCAGTCGCACAATTTAGGTACGGCATTCTGTCATTAAATACCAAATCTTATTGGAGGACTCCAGGTGGAGGAGATGGAAAATCTAGTCAAGTGTGTACCACCTTCATGTAGGAGAACACCCTGACGATGAACTTCCCTGAAATTTGTGTGTCTCCTAAAAGCAGGCTGAACGTGCAGGGTGAAGTTCATGGTTTGACTTAGATTCCACTTAGGGTTTAGTGTAGAGCTCCATCCTTGCGTCTCTGGCATAGAAGCTGTTGCAGAAAAGATTTTCGAAATTCTCGGTTTCACATTCTTGGCACTATCTAGCTTGTTATTAACACCTTGAGTCTTGCTCTTTGTGCAGATACCTTTACGCAGAGTTTAGTGTGTGTGTTTGTAGCACTAAAGCCAGAGTCTAGACTAGGAAGCAGTTTCCTCGATGCTGAGGTGTTTCTCTGACATGCAGAGTGGACAATTAGGAAGAGAGGTGGTAGCAACCACATGGGCCTTTTGTTGGAACACCACTGAGCCCCATTCCAGCCGTGAATGATCCGTGGTTCTACCTCGTTTCCTTTTGAAAAAGTACTGATTCAGAACCTGGACCTCGTGGTTATTACTGCAACTTTAGAACACAGGTTTGGGAAGAAAAAAAATTTTCCCTCTAGCAAGCTGTCATATCTGTATCTATCTGTTGATAGGTCTAAAGCCTCTCTCCCCACGAGCACAGATCTGGGAGGCATAAACAGGTCACGTAAAGCAGTTCTTGACCAGCCTCCGTGGTTCTCGCCTGTGAAGGAGGTGACCAATCATTGCCTCTCCCTTTTCTCTTACCAACCAGGTGGCTTCCATGCTACAAAATGGGGGCTAAGTGAGGTCTGGGGTAGGAAACGGCACAGTTTGGGAGGCCATCCTCTTCATCTGAAGCCCAAGGACAGAGTCTGCACCAATCCTGCCACTCTGGAAAATTCTCAGGATGTCATCAGTGGGGAAGTTAGAAGGCTTCAAGGTTGGAGTTGAGGAAAAGCAACCATAAGGCGTTCCTTTACCCAGGTGAGAGATGAGCCTGGTTTCAGGGTCCAGCACTGCCTGTGAACCTTCCTAGTGCCAGGGTGGGCCAGGTGTGGCAGAGACCACAGACTTGGGGAAGGATGTGGATTTTCTCTGGAAGCTCCTCATCCAACCCAGGTGACAGAAGGGGGCAAGCAAGACGAGGCCACAAAGGTAGCATGCTGGGGGAGCAGGTGAGGTGCGGCGTGACCAGCCTCAGTTGCCATGGGAAGGGGAGACTGGAAAGTGCACCTTGGAGCAATTCTCTCAAACCTGGGCCCACACTGGAGCCACCTGTAGGGCCCCAGCCCAGAGTTTCTGGTTCACTAGGTCCCAAGTGGAGCATGGGGAAGTATGTTTTGACCAGCCTGGGTGCTTACTGATGCTGTTGGCCAGGGTCCACACTTAAAGACCCACTGACGTTGAGGAAGTGATGCTTAAATTGAGCCAGGGGCTTGGGTATGGATTGGGGCAGATGGGCGAGTGGAGGCAGCAAGTTCTCAGTGGAAGTTGCAGCATGGACAGAGGTGTGGAGAGAAAGCAATTGGAGGGCACCTGGGTGGCTTAGTGGGTTAGGCTTCTGCCTTCTGCTCAGGTCATGATCCTGGGTTCCTGGGATTGAGCCCCACGTCAGGCTCTCTGCTCAGTGGGGAGCCTGCTTCCCCCTCTCTCTGCCTGCCTCTCTGCCTGCCTCTCTGCCTGCTTGTGATCTTTGTCAAATAAGCAAATAAAATCTTAAAAAAAAATTGGGGGGCACCTGGGTGGCTCAGTGGGTTAAAGCCTCTGCCTTTGGCTCGGGTCATGATCCCAGGGTCCTGGGATCGAGCCCCACGTCGGGCTCTCTGCTTGGCAGGGAGCCTGCTTCCTCTCTCTCTGCCTGCCTCTCTGCCTGCTTGTGATCTCTGTCAAATAAATAAAATCTTTAAAAAAAAAATTGGAAAACCCTCATAATCCAGTTAGAGAAATGGTGGTAAATAGGGATGGAGTGAAACGTGGAGAAAACCTTGAAATGCTGCTATGTGGTGCCATTGCCTACTCGGGAGGTAATCACGGAGGCCAAGGGGTCTGGAGCGGAAAACACCTCTAACCACAATTACATTGCTGGGAAATCTGGCAGCAGTAGTAGCCAAAACTAACCGATTAACACTACCTGCCTGGAGAGCTGTGTTGAGAAGGATTCTGAGGCTGAGAATGGACCCCGCACTGGGATTTGTGGTTTTTGCTGTGGGTAGAGAAATGGCATGGTGGTCCCCGGACTGGAGGGCACATGTTAGCAGGACAGTAGAATAGCTGGGATCAGCAGGAATCAGGAATGAATTGGAGTGGCCTGCCTTCACGCATGAGTAAGGACTTGCAGGGTAGCACAGTGGAAGCAGATGCAAAAGATATTGCTAAGGTAGAACCTGTGAGATGTGGCCACTAACTGAGTCATTAATTCGGCAAAAGTTGGTGGCCCAAAAAAAGCAGGGCTATGAGAAGATGCAAACGCTGCTCTCTGGGAACTCAGCCTCGAGGGGAAAGCAAACATGGTTACCACACAGTGGGGCTGACTGGCAGTATAACCACGGAAGGCTTCCTGGAGGGGATATCCGCCCTGAGTCCCAGAGCATCAGTGACAGTGCTTGGGTGACCTGCTGGAGTGTCGGGCAGGCCCGGGGTGTGGGTGTGGACTGGGGAAGAGGGCTCGTCCTCATGGAGGGGAGTCCGTAAGGAGCTCCACCGCCTGTTCACTGCCGGGTTGCGGACTAACAGTGAGCGGTGACAGCCAGATGGGGCCAAGTGCCAAGAGCCGGGGGTCCCTGATAAAGGCTTCGGAGCTTGTGCTGTGGCCCGGGGCATCTAAGGTCATGTGGATCACACGGCCATGCAGATGATGCTTTCCCGGGAGCACAGGCGGAGGTGGGGAGCTATTGAGAAGCCCGTGTGGTCTGGGTGCTAAGGACCTGAAGTCCAGGACAGGGGGCGTGGACGAGCAGGACTGGGTGGACGTGGGGGTGAGGAAGCGCGGGGTGACTGTGGCTTCCGGGCCGGTAGGCCAGAGGAGAGGGATGTGGTTTAACGAGGGCAAGGATGAATTCCACTTCCACGATCGTGAGTGTGAGGTGCTGTGGCATCTCCGTGCGCCAGCGGGCTGTGGGATACAAGTCTGAAACTTGGGGCTGATGTCTGTGCTATAAATACGGACTTGGGAGTCATTAGCATTAATGTGGCTTGAAATCATGCGGGGAGATGAGGTCACTGAGGAAGGAATGTCAAGAGTGCTTACAGTGGTCTGGGAACACCAGCCCGGTCAGAGTAGGCACAGGCCCAAGAGAAGTTCGCCTGCGAGGCAGGGACCGTCAGGGGGTGGGGCCTTCCTGAAACGGAGGCTTGCTCAGTAGGGGATGGAAAGATGCCTCGGACCTGTTCAGGACTTGGGGAGGGGGGGAGAGGGGGGCAGGCTACTGATCAAAACTGGGAGTCCCTAGAGAGTGCTAGCTTGAACGAGCTGGAAGAGGGGACGGGTTGGGGCTGCTGTGATTTGGGTCCCATTTACTAGGCAACTAGAATTTTAAGTTGTGGATCTAAAGGAACAGGTTGGGTTAGAGTTGGGGATTTGAGTCACTTGCTGAGAAATACTAGCTAAAACCTTGGGGAAGATGGGGACAGGATGGTAGAACTAGTAATTCTGAAGGTAGGACTTCACTGCAGGCCGTGGGGGCCCAATCTCTAGGCCCAGGGGTGCTGCCCCTGTGAACTTGGCCTCTGTTCAGGTGTGGGAGGTATTTGGGGAGTTCCTTAGCAGGAAAAAGCTGGACAAGTGGCCCGGCTAGAGGATTATTTTAGCCCCATGCCATTCCCCACCCCTGCAAAACTTGTTTATCCATTTTAATCTTGTTTCTTAATCCACATTATCTGGGGTCAGTGAAGATTCAACCAAGTAGTCTCTTTCTCCTTGGGAGTTTTCAGAGGCACTGACCAAGTCCTTGGAGCTGCAGTGTGAAAACCTTTAGGAATCTAAAACTACCTCCGTGCCTGTGGGGGGATGAATCTGGTGGCACTCATCTTTCCTGTACTTGAAGGCCTCGGATGAGAGATTGGATGCAAAATGCCGACACAGGGATGGCAGCGCTGGGACTAGTGTGGTGCTTAGATGTGGGAAGTGAGGGAGAGGTACCTGGTGTGACACCCCTGACCTTTGCTGGGCTGAGCTGGAGCTCCTGTTGTCACTGGAGGGCGGGCTGGCACTGCAAGGTACCCTGGGTAAGTGGAAGAGGCTGGGGCAGAATGGGGGGTGGGGATGAAGACGTTTCTGAAGCCCCTGGGACCCCCTTGGGGCTCCCTTTAAAAATCTCCCCACCCAGCAAGAGCTTTTCAATGAAAAGTTTATTAGAAGGGCACTTACAGGGGAAAGAGATGACACAGATCTTTAACAATAGGGGTAAAATGCTTAAACAGGTGCTCTGCTCTTAAGATACAAAAGTTAGAAAAATCTAAACCACTATAAATACGTACATGCTTTTTACAAAGGTGTTCAAAGGTCAGGCTGGCTGAGAAGTGAAGGTCACCCAACACCCTTCACACTCTGTCCCCGCCCCCCCTCCCCAGCTCCACCCCAGAGAGTCTGGAAGAGCCTCCTTGCCACAGCAGCAGGGAGGTGAGTGAAGAAGGGGAGGGAGTGGGCTCTGGCTCCATCCCTGTGGCTGGAGATCTCACTGCTCTGAAGGGATAGGGGTTGGGTTCCGAGGTCCCTTGGGGAAGAGCCTGCACCCCCCCCCTCCCATTTGTGCGTGCTGCCATGTGCTTAGCCAGTTTGGTTGCGGGGGGGCTGGTAGCTTCTGGACGCTGAGCGCTGTGCCCTCAACCAGCAGCGTTCAGAACGGGCTGGGCCCCTGACTCTTGCCCAGAGAGACCTTTCTGACTTTCTCCAAAACAATTAAATAGTTCTCTGTCTTGAATGGTTTTAAGAAATTATTACATAAATATAAAAACACCAGAATGCTAGAGTGTACATTATTTCAGCATAAAAAAATCAATTACAGAATCACTGAGAGCATTTCTCAATCCAGTTTATATGATCGGCTAGCTGTGTTTCTAGAAAGTTGCCTGGACCTCATCATGTCCCCACTGCCTGCCACCCTTCCATGAGAGACCCCTCCTCTTCGTGTCAGAGCCACAGCCTGCTGGGTATGTGTTTTGCTTTTCTACCCTCTTGAGAAGTAGTGGATACTCCTCAGGTGGATGATCTAGAAGGGAATGTTCAGGCCCCAAAAAGAAAAATGGTACAACACAGCAGTTGCGTTTTTAGTAAATTGGGGACATACTATAGATCTTGGGGCCAACTCTGCCCCTTAAAGTCACACAGAGCCCAGCATTAAACTCAGGCCCACTCTTGCTATGGGTAACCCCCCTGGGAAACCGGCCTGTGAACAGTCCCCAGATTCGTCTTCCTCAACCTTTTAAGGACAACAGAGATGGGCCTCAGGTGAGCTCTGGGCCTGGGGAAAGAATGGTATAAAGTCTCAGAGCAGCTGGGGGCCCAGGCTGAAACCCCATCTGCCTTCTCCCCAGATTACATACATGCGTGTGTGACATGAACATGCTACTTAAAGCCTTTTCCTGCAGTTTGAGTAAAAGCACTTAGCCCCGGGATAGGTCCAAACACTAGGAAGCCAAGGGAAGATGGAGGAAAAAAAAAACAAAAAAAACTAAGCACAAGATACGTGCTACAGCTCATTCCAATACATTAATGATTTTTAAAAAATCACCACGGTCAATAAAAAAATACAACACAGACAACATAAGGACAATGGGAAAGTCTGCCAGCAGCCTTGCCCTTGTGTGCGTGCGCGCTTCCTAAGAGGAGTCAGAGTCCCCGCTCCTGACTCTCAGCTTGTCTCAAAATATCAGATCGTCTGCAGCCCGCCAGGAAGGTGGCCAGCTGAGATGATGTTCCAGCACAGGCCTGTAACCCGAAGCCGCTGGGGCAGCTACCTACTGGGCTTGTGCTGGAAGGACCTAAGTTACTAAATAAAGTTGGGAAGAGGGGTGGGGGAGGAAAGGAAGAGAAGAGATGTTGGCTCCTGGGGGTGGTGCACAGCTGAGGACCTCAGGCCCCGGGCTAGCTCCTCGGGGGCTCGAGGCAGCATCAGCCCCAGAGTGAAGGCGACTGGGTGGGGAGCCCCACCCAGGACAGGACAGTTAAAACTGCCGTCCACCCCTGCCCCCGGACTACCCTATTTTTTCCTGCCCCTATCAACTGTCCTTTAAAAATTCTCTTTAACATGAAAATGCCATTCCTACAACAGGATTTTCAAACTTAAGAAAACTGCTTTGTGACTTAAAGAAAGGCCACTAATAGGACACAAGTCCCCCCCCCCCCCTACAGACCCCCCCCCCCCCCAGTACAGCTGCAGCCTCTCTGATGGGAGGGGCACCAAGTCCTCACCTCTAAGTCTGACTGAATTTCTTCTAGAGGTGGACTTACCTACATTTTCCTCTCACATCTTCCTCCAGGGGTCTAGTCTATAAAGAAGAGGGGCCAAGTAAGCTTTTGTAGAAACACAAGACTGCGACTTCACACCTCCTAAAAGTAGCCCTCGGCCCTGAGCATCAGGGGTGCCAAGACACCATCCAGGCACAGCCACCAGATCGCTCAAACCGTGCTGTATCTGAAGCGAGTCCCCAAGAAACGGGAGGATGGCTGTGTGCCACAGGAAGGCCTAGGAGGAGCAGGAGGCTGATGGAGAACGCAGGCCCTCGGAAACCGCTGTCCTGGCTTTGGGGGAGCGCACCACGGCACCAGCAGAGGCTGCAGTGGAGTGCCCACACCACAAGTCTCAGACCTGACCAGGAGCTCGCGTGCACGTCCAGGTAGGCCCAGCCGGCTTCCTGGGAGCAGCAGTCAGCAGATGGCTTCATAGCAGGTGAATTCCGGCCCCTCGGTGTCTGACCGTCTCAGGGAGAGGGCGGTTGTGTGGGGTCTCTGGGCTCTGAGTCAAAGACCAGCATTGGTCTGGAAAGGTGCTCCTCCCATCTCTTCCTGTGTCCTCGGGGAGCTTGGAGAGCAGCCCTCCTTCCTGGAAACCACACGGCTGGAGCTGCAGGGGCATTAGGATCCTGCCGGGGAGGCGCCGGGAAGCTCCCACTGTCTCCGTAAGGCATCAGAAACGGCATCACATTTGACATTTATACCCGCCAGAAGTAGACATTTTCTGCCCTTCACCTGGAATCAGATAGGACTTCCATGGGAAATCCCTTGGCTTTTCCTGGTAGAAATCCATGCAAAAAGATGGGATAAAGTCATTTCATACAAAAACAGTGACGAAGAATAAAGTCCCAGTTACAAGTGGCAATGCTGTATTCTGCAAGAGGCCAGTTGAAAAGGAGGGATTTTTTCCAGTTGAAATAATTTATACCAGTTTCCTCACTAATTGCCACTGGGAACAGTACTTCTTACACAGTATAGCTGCTGAAGTCGTCACTGATGATCCTCGGCCATGAGCCAGATAATCTTACATCCCTGGGGGGGAAGACGGCACACCTCTGTGCTCCAAGGCTCCAATTTTCCAAGGTGTAAAAAAAAAAAAAAAATTTAATAGCCCTTTTTCATTTGCCTATGTTGGCCTGAGATTTTTTTCCCTTCGGGTGCATTTGCTTCTGTTAATTTCAGTTTCCAGAAGTGCTGGCAGGTGTCTTCTCAACAAAACCTGGAAAAGCTTCACCTTGAGAGAGAGAGGTTGCCAGCCCCCCCACAATGCTGGTTTCCCCGTCAATGTGCCAACCCAGGATTTTTTTTTTAAATATAAAATAAACATTTAAACGAGCGTACGACAAAGCTCATTTAATTAATGCAACTGACTACGTAAACCAAGAGAGCCGGATGCATGAGAATAGCAAGTGAGCTCTTACAGAGGACTGCAGACCCACGGAATGGAGCGTCGCCTCTGCTCAGACCCCACTGATGCGACAGCTGCCTCCTGCCTCACGTGACCATCTCACGTGCTTCAAATCTCTGAGATTAACGCGAGAAGAGAAAATATACATTGCATAAGTGCTGAGTCTCAGCAGATCTCCCAACCGTTCCAAGTGAGAAAGGACAAATTTGAGAGGAGGGGTCTCGTCCACTTTCCCCACTGTCCGTGAGCGCATGTTCTGAGCACGCTGGCTCACCTTTCTCGGGACACTGTCAGAGGAAAGGGGACAGATGCGCTCCCCTCCCCCACCCCAAGTCAATCCGGCTCCTCGGGTGCAGGGTCTGCTGGAGTGCTGGGGCTCAGGAATGCTCAGCTGAAGCACTGGTCACAAGCGCCAGAGGGCTAGGCATGAGGTTCGCTCCTGCCCCTGCAGGCTCTGTCCCACCTAGAACACCCAAGGTGAGTTTCACACTCCAGTCCGGAACCCAGGGCCATTTCCTGTTGGACAGTGACATCCCAGATTGCTGTCATTAAATCCGAAGGGGGCTGGGAGGAGGGGGCAGGTGGTGAACTACTACCTGTTTGCTCAAGCCGCCAGAGCAGAAGCCGATTCTTGCCCTGCAAACGGGGGCCAGAGGACACACGTGTTTGGCAGACACAGCTGTTTCAGAAAATCCATCTCTGGGTTTGCTTTTGCGTTTTGGAAAACAGGTCAGTGCCGCTTTGATTGAGGGAGAAAAATTTCTTCTTCATTGACAATAGTGAGTTCCAATTTTCTCCTCCTATGCGGCCTTTTCCCCCAAAGCCCACCCTCCCCCCACCCTCCCCCTTCACACCCAGTGTCTCTAAGACACACTGGAACAGCGGATGCTTGGGGAGCCCATCTGAGTGAGGACCTTGTCAAGCCACTGCAAAGGCCCATTCAGGTGCAGCTCGATCCAGCAGGGGGTGCTGGTCACGGTTTGTCTCCTGCAAGACATAGGGAGAGGGGTGGGCTGGGAGACTTCAAAATTGTGCAGAAGCACACACATATAAGTCAGAACACCTCTTCCTGCTTTGATGAGAGTCCTCTAGCCAGAGCCAGAGATAGGCCCATGGCGCCTTCCTAGACCCTGCTCTAGAGGAGGATCCAATGACTTGCTGAGACCGCCAGGGCAAACTCCTCCAACCAGGAAGAGCCTTGAACAAATCCGGTTCTCTCGCCAGGGAAGGAAATAGCCCTTCAAGGGTTAAATGTGTGAGGCAAATTCCAGGGTATCCTACTTGTCCACCCATTTCTGTGACGGGCCCCCCTGTAAAGAACTTCCAGCCTGAGCAAAGGTCTCCCTGGGTCCCATCTGTCCTGAATGGGCAGCCTCAGCTCCAGGGCCAGGTCCAGTCCCAGCAGGCCCTGATGACGTGTGTCTGTCTGATGGAGGGGTGTTTTCTGCACAGCGCCGACAGAACCTACATGCCATCAGTTCCCAATGTGCTGATATAATTCCCATCTATGGCCTTATTTTGGAAAATCTTACAAGCAGAGCAAGCCATGGAACAATTACTGGAAAAAACCAAGGCACCCCACACGTTTCTTTTCCCCAAAGCACTTTGTCTAAATTCAGGCTGGTTGATGACGCAGCCCACAGGCGAGCTCCCAAAGGCCTCCAGTGAGCAAAGGCTATCTGCTGAGGCCGGAGGTGCTAGTGCCAGCTGGAGGTGAGAGGCCTGGGCCCGGGGCCCTCCCCGCTGTTGGCCGTCTGACAGAAGGGATGAAACCTTACTCTCTCTTTGGCCCAAGAGGCAGAAGGAGGGCAAGACTGTTCTGGGAAGGGGCCGCACCCGCCCATTAGGCAGCTCTGTGGGGCTGCCAGGTGGCAGTGACGTGGTAGGCCGCACAGGACCCCACGTGCTGGCAGCATGTCCCACATGGTGACACAGTGCTCCCAGGGAAAGGCTTCCACCACCAAGGGACCTCCTCCCAGCAATTGGGAGCTGGAGGGCCACTGTGGTGTGCAAGCTCGAGGGCTTTTAGCTCGAGGCCACTGCCCTCCTTGCTTGGCCTAGGCTGGGCCCGAGTGGAGGATTCTAGATGGGCTTGTGGACCCCATGGTGCCTCTCTGACCTGAAGTGCCTGAGTACAGTCCTCTGAGAAGTCTGGGTGTAGGAAGAGCAAAAGGACCTCTATCTGGCTCTTTTCCATTGGTGTCCAGCTAAGTAGTTCCCTTCCCCACTGAAAGAAAAATACTAACTTTGTAACCTTTCACTCTGGTCCCATAAATGATTTTAGCCAGGGCCAAAATGTGGGCTAAAATCTCTCTTGGGCTGGGCCCTCGGGCCTGGGCTCATCTCCTCAGGCCATCATAACTGGGCTGTAAGTTCTCCTGAGAGGCCTGACTACTTTCCTTACTCGGTTAGTCACTCATCCTGGATTTCACAGAGACGCCCCCCCCTCCCCAGACCAAGGTGCTGTGTTCCCTGGGCCTGTGGGGCAGACACAGGGAACAGCAGCTCAAATACGGTAAATAGGAGAGGGCTTTACGGACCAAAATCCTCTAATGAGAATCTGACTTTCCATAAGTCATGCTCATCTGGATTTCATTACAAACGGTGGCTCAGAGCCAATACTGAAATGGGTTTGGCCTGGGTGCAGAATGACTACAAAACAAAATGGATTCCAAACATCTGGAAAAATGAAGAGAAGGGGGCAGTTACTCGCAAGGCGCTGGCCCAGGCTGCCTCGCGGGCTCCTCTGTGTCTGCCACGAGAGCTGGGGGCCGGAGGGCCACAGGGCTCTGGCCCTCACACCCTCCAGTCTAGGTGTGGAAAGAAAAGGGACCAGCTTCGCCAAACCCAAACCAGATGCTCTGGGAGATTCAACAGAACAGACCAGGTAGACCTGACCAGTGCTATGTTTAAACCAGTATCTGAAATTCTGAAAAAAAAAAAAAAAAAAAAAAAAAAAAACTCCTTTCTTAGCGAGTAAACTCTGTTCCTTTTTGACTACCCAAATCTTCTCTCCTCTCATCTGCCTCTCAATTTTAATACCTGAGATCCTCAGGGTCACCTCCATCAGAGCCAGAGCCCCAGAGAAGGGCAGAACAACTCCTTGGAGAGAATTGTCCTAAAATCATCCGCCCAAAATGAACAACGAGCAAGGAGCCAAGAGGCAGAGTGCTAGGCTCAGCTTTTCCGCTAATGATGTGACTTCAGGCAAGTCACTTCCCCTCCCTGGGCCTTGGTCCCCTCATCTGTGCACCGGCGGTGGTGCCAGTGTCCCCGCCCAGGGTGATGGTGAGGAAGAGAAGAACTAGAACATACGTGTTTCTGGTGCGTGAGACACTGCCGTGCTCAGCCCTTCCTTACCCAGCGTGGCTTGGGCCCTTCCGGCCCACCGAGCCACGGCCTCTGATCCTTGGTCTCTGCTCTCTGGGGTGAGGGTGGCCTAGCTCATCTCTAAGGGGCCCCTGCTCTGCTGCTTGAGTCCTGTGCGGTCGGGCCCCCATGACAGGTGGCACCCAGACCTGACCTGTATTCCGCTCCCCAGCCCTTGACGAAGCTCATGCGGATGGTGCACATCCGGGTCAACTGGTAGACCGCCTCGAAGCCCTGGTTGACGGACTGAGCCAGGAGGGCAGCGAACTCCTGGTTGTTGAAGATCTTCAGGTTGCACCCTGCCAAGAGAACAAAAACAGTGCTTGTGGGGACAGAGGCATACGTGTCCAGTGCCCCACTCCTGGCTGAAGCCACCCCTGCGTCATCCAGAACAGCATACCTCACCCGGCTCAAGTGGCACATGGTGATTCCGTGCGTTAGCCCCATACTCCGCACTCGGCACCACGCTAGGGACAGGCCCCCTCAGTCCCTGCCCTTGAAGCCGTCCCCACCTCAGTGGCCAACACGCAGGGCTGGATTCAACACTGGCCTGTGAGCTCCAGCTCCCGGAGCCAGGGAAGGCTGAGGAAGACTGTAAAGCCAGTGACCTAACAACCTGAGGAAGGGTTTGGAGAGGTGGGCCTTGCCCTGGGCAAAAAGGCCAAGGCAGGACTCCAGGGACCAGAGACATAAGGTACCTAAGCCAGAATGCCCATGGCTGTGTGGGGCATGGCTGACCACCCAGCGAGCAGGAGCCCTTGACAGTAGGCGCAGGGGAAACAGGCCAGACGAAAGGCTCCGCAGCCTGCTGCTCCAACAGGTGGCTCCCAGAGGGTCCCAGGGTACCTTCTACCTGGGCTTCCCTGCTGAATCCACCCAGGACCAGGAAGGAGCAAGAGACTCAGGCCACAGTTTGGCCTTGGGGCACATGGCTGGGTCAGGGTGACATTCGCAGCAAAGTGAAGGTGTGTGTCTAACTCCCCAGGCAGTAAAACCCGAGCCAGGCCCAAATAAAGTTTATAATCTCCTGAAGTTGTACTGCCTGAATGCCTGAATATGTCAATCAGAAAAATAACAACAGCACATGCTAGAAATACCCAACAGGTGAGCTAAGGTGACATTTATTAACAGGCCAACACCGGACTCCTAATCTTGCTGTGTGACTCTGGGCCGGTCACTTTCTCTTCATAAGCCTGGGTCTCCTTTGTAAAATGGGAGGCTGGCCTCGGGGGTCCTCCTAGCTCCTTTGGTCTATGATAACAAACCCCACCAGGGCCAAGTCAGCCCTCCCCAGAAAGGTGTGGGATGGCTGGGGAAGGGAGTAGCCACAAGGCCAGGAATACAACTGAGCTTCCAGTTTTCTTTTTCTCCAAGGGGAAGTCTGATGACACGGGACAGCAGGTGGGGTCCGACTCCCAGCCAAGCCAAGAAGCAGAGGGACCACTGGACTCCACGGTCCCACCGTCCTAGGCTCATCCCAGCTCAGCCACTCCCCAGCCGTGTGCCTCGGGGCAGGTGGCTTACCCTCTCTGAACTTGTCTCCTCACATGAGGAGCCAGGATAATGGGAGAAGACTGTGTGAGAGCAAAGCTAGAGATGTCCTCTGGAGACACAACTACACAATGCGCAGGAAATGGCCAGCGCTGTTCTTTCAGACCTTCTGCATTCTTAAGCTGACCCTGCGCAAAGCTCATCACTCTGCTATCATCTGCTACCAGGAGGAGGAAACACATGCCACACCCAGTACCAGCCCTATCACAGCCCACACTCTGCCAGCAGCACGGCCCGGGGCTGCGTGCCTGTGAGAAGCGGGCTCTGGCGGGGCTCTCGGCCTGGGTTTTCTAGGTCCGGAGGCCCAGATGGGGTCTGTCTCTGCCTGTGTTGCTGCATAGCTGTGGCCCTATTCAAGCCCCCCTCTGGAGTGCAGCCTGTAGCCATTTCTTGGAATACAGGTGGGATTCATCAGTTCTACTCAGAAAACCTGCAAGAGCTCCCCAGAATCAAAGCAGAACTTTCTTGCATCCTTCTGGGGCCTGGTCCCATCATGCCTTCTAAACATTTCCTGCTTCTTATATGGCCTCTCCAGCCAGAGCTCCACCCGCATGCGCCCTACTCTCCATCACCCCCGGGGCCTTGGCCCATAATGTACCCTCGAGGTCCCCACCCCAACCGTCACTCTGTGCCGAATGCCAGCCAGCCCTCAATGCCTGTGCACTGCCTTCAGGAAGCCTTCCCTGATCCATCCCAACACTTAAATGAGTTTTTCTCCCTGGATCCAAGAGCACCTTATCTCTGCTGCTTCCTTGGTGATTAGTACCCTTCCTTGTATTAAGCCCATTTGTGTCTTTGTCTCATACACTCAGCCCGTCTGTAAGGTCTGTGGGGACAGCGGCAGGACCTCCCGGACCCCTCCGTCTCCCGCAAGCGCCCGGCACGGCGCCCGCGCGCCGCTCAAGCTTGCGCCGTGAAGGACGAAAGCCTGATGCCTGTGCAAGTGGCCGCGGGTCAAAGGCAGAGCCGTCAGCGGCTGCGTCGGCTCCCAGGAGGGTCAGGGGGAGCGCGGTCGGCCAGTAAGACACAGACAAAACCCCTATGAAGCCCCTCCAGGCTGGCAGTACAAACGCAGAAGAGGAGAAAAGGTAAGGACGGAGAAAGCCCCGGCATCTCGGAAGCACCACGGGGCAGGGCTGTGAGAGCTCATACCCGGCGGGATCTTGCAGACGGTGGCCGGGTGCCAGCCGTAGCGCTGGTTACAGTTGGGCGACTGGACGAAGATGGCGCTGTCGCTGAGGCACTCTGCGAAGACCTCCCCTCCGATGTAGTACAGCCGCACGCCTCGCCCTGGAGAGATGGGGGTCAGACTGGACTGGGGTGGGGCTGGCCCCAGGGCCAGCCGAGGCATGCCAAGGGGCCCAAGCTGCAGCCCGCGCTCCGAGTGACTGCTTCCCCGCCAGCCTCACCGGACAAACAGGACCCAGAGCCCAAGCTTAAACCCGCAGGGGGTGTGGGGGTGACACCGGGTCCCTGAATGCGGGGCGGCCAGTGACGCAGGGAAGGGGCATGGGCTAAGCCTGCATGACGGCCTTGGCCACAGACAAGCCATGGGCCAACATCAAGTTCCTCCGCCTCTGAGCGTCTGTCTCTTCGGAAGATGGGCGACACTCACACGCACCTCACAGGGCGGCCGAGCCCCACACAGCGCCCACTGAGTGGGAGCTACAACAGAAACTCATTCAGCAGACATCCCAGGGGCCCTTCATGACAGGGATGGCTTCATGCCACCCCCGTACCTTCTCCCCTCTGTGCATTTTTCTAAAACATTCCATAGGTTTCTGTCATTCACTTTTCCTCCATCTCTTAAATCCATTCCAGATGGACAGAAATTATTTTTAAGTTGGCTCTGCAAGCCGAGCAAGCAGTTACGTAAACACGCTGACATGAGTGCTGCTCTCAGCCCGGGGAGGCTCTCTTCCGCACGGGACGGCCTCTGTTGCCGCTTCTGGGGAAGAGGCCCAGAGGGCTGGAGACGGAGCCAGATTCTACAGGCACGAGGTCAAGTGGGACAGAAACTAGGGGGCCGCTGGGAGTTCTGCCTCCTCGTCCCATGATGGCCCCAGAGCCCCTTTCTCCTTAGTTTGGCACGACACACGAGGGGTGTGGGGGGACTCGGGGTCCACAAAGAGGGGCCGCTGGATTGTCTGTCAAGAGCAGAGGCAGAGATGGAAAGACCCCGACAAAAAGAACAAAAATGTGTTTTGTTTTGGTAGTTTCTGAACCACTATTTTTAAAATATAGAAAAGCATAAGGAAAATAAGTAAACACCTATGGATGCCACTCAGGACCCATCTTTTTTAACGTAAAACAAATATGGATGCTGTCTGGTAAGGCTGAGGGCTCAGTGGCAGGGGGCTGCTTGTCACCAACTAGGTCACACTCACGGTGTGGCCTCAGCAAGGCTCTGCTCTCCCGTGGGCATCAGTTGTTCCCCTGGAGAACGAGAACCCAGGCCCAGACCCATGGCTTCCCATTTCATCTTTTAACCATAAAATCCTCTCTTCAAATGAAATTTTCCGTGAAAACTCAAGATATGATATGGACAAGATCAAGGGTGCTCTGGTGCACTTAGGACCAGACCCGCTGGTGCCCTGCCCAGCTCCGGGGTTTGCCCTGGAGCTCAGGGGCTCTGGACTGCCCATACCCTATTATACCATCTCCAGGGTCTTCTGAGGGACTCAGGATCCCCAAACTATGAATATCCAGGTGACACACACACAGCTCCCTCTTCCATAAACAAAGTGGTCTCTTAAGTATGTTCTGGGTATTAGAAGGTTGTGGCAGCCTATATGAAATTAATAAAAGATCACTCTGGAAACTACCTACCTCTCCACCTAGCAGTCAGTCCTTTAGGGGTATGTTTATTAAGATAATCACACATATTGCCCTTTTCATAGATTTGCCATTTTTATCCCCTCAAGTGAGTGTTTTCGTCCTTGGGTTTCCCCTCTTCAGACTTAATCTGTGTTTTCGAACGGGAGTGACCAAGCAATGTGAACTTTTCTGGCCTAGCCCCTAAATAGGGCAATACAGAGTTCGGGGGCTGGCTGGGGAAGTGGGTCCTTTCCCCAGGTCCCAGCAGAAGGTACAGCACAGTGGAGGGGGGAGGGGGGTTAGGAGGGGCAGGTGGGTTCTGGGCCCAGGCTGCTTAGCCGCTGGGGGTGGGGAGGGGGGGTGGATGAGGTGCCCTTACCGATGTGCCTCCGCGTGAGCTCCACGGCCGCGTTCCTGTTGACATTGGAGAGCAGCCCCAAGCAGAAGCGCTCCGAGTTGGAGGGGTCGGTGAAGCCATCCACGGTCATGGAAGGCTGCGAGGCGTGGAATGTTTCCCCAACGCGCTGGTTCAGTTCATAGTAGGAGATGGAGCACCAGAAGGCCGGCTCGCAGTAGGTGACAGGCTGCAGGTCTGGGGAGACAAGCCAGGCTACTGGGTCAGGGGCCCCCAGTTCGCCTGCTCCCCAGCGAGCTCCCCTGGCTGCTCCGCAAGGCTATTTCTGTACCTCTCCGAGGGTGTTACAATCCCCAGACCTCGTGCCTTGTTCTACCGAAGCCTGCGGGATCCAATGTGATAAAGTACTCTAGCGTTTGGAAAAGGGCTTCTCCACTTGCCTTGCCGCTTTCATTTAGTCTTAGCTCATAAAGGGCCCCGTCCTGCCTGGCTGGCCTTGGGTTCGTGCTGTCTTCAAGGAGGGCCAGGCATCACCCAGCACCTGGGCAAGCCTGCTGAACAGGCCCGGCAGGTTCCCCAGGGGTGGCCATGCCACCCACATGGCCACCTCCTGGCCTGTTGGCCTCCAGAGGGGCTTTCAGCTTTCGGCTCTGCCTGGTCTCAGGCACTCCGAGCCTGTAAGATGACAAGGCTGGCAAAGCCCAGGCTGTGGGGGGGCCCACAGGGCGCTGGGCCTCCGACCACATGCGCATGGTCCACAGAGTGAACCCACAGCTATTATAGAAATGATCTTCCAAATGTCTCCATGTGCTGTCTGTCAGGATGGCTAAGACACAAAGCCACCTAAAAGAAATTCTCCATTTGTCCTGTGGTCTCAACCAAGGGCTCCTCAAAGCAAAACTGCCATCTTGGGAGACACCAGTTCTCTTTCTAATAAGAGTTGGGAACCCTGAAATAGAGGTTCCCCGTTACACAATCCCCCCATCATCTTTCCTGGAACTCCCTCACCTTCCTGTCACCTCCGGCCACCCTAGTCCACACCTGTCCGGGCCCCTGGCCCTCCTCCCTGCACCATCTCTAACACCCCATTGGGTCCATGATTGGCCCTGGGCCAGGCCCCCGTCCTTCCTCCCTGCCATCAGTGCTGCAGCATCGTAACAGGACTCCCCAACACTCCGGTCCAGCCTCCCTGCCCCACACGGCCCCAACATGGGGTGGAGTATCATCCTGACCCCCCTCACTGCCTATGTGAATCCACCTCCCTCTTGGAGAACCAAGGAGGCCCTGCCCCTTCTCACTTCTCCGTCTTAGACCTCCAGCCTGATATTAAATATATTTGGAGTCCCCTGAGTACTTAGGGTGCATCTGCGGGATCGGGTACAAGGGAGAGGAAAGGCTCACCGTGCCAGCGCTGAGCCCTGGCCAGAGACCCCAGCTCAATGCCTGGAGTGAGAACCCACGGGGAAATCTGCTCACCAGGCCTTTGGAAATGTGTGAAGCACAAGAGGAAAAAAAAAAAAATCAGAAACTGTTCTGGGAGGGGCCTGCAGGGCCGAGGGCCCAGATCTACTTGTGGGGTCTGTGCCTACGATCCCTTCTCAGGGGAAGGAGAACACCTACCCCGTGTGTGAGAAGATGCAGATCGGTAACATTCCTGCACTGAGCACAGGCCCAGAAAGTGTCCGTGGGAGGGCTGGGACACCTAGATCAGCCTCTTCGCCCCAGCATCATCAACATCTTGGGCCAAATAATCCTTGGACTGGGCGGGGCGGGGGGGAGCCCCGTCTGTTATAGGCTGTGTAGCAGCACCCACTAAATGCCAGTGGCACACATCCATCACCCCCACCCCAGCCGGGACAAGGAAAAACAGCTCCAGACACTGCCAGCTGTCTTTGAAGGGGCAGAAGAGCCCCTGCGTGGAGACCACGGCCTTCCAGATTTAGCTAGGTTATGGAGCCCAGGCTTTACCGCCAGGCGGCCCAGAACGCACTCGGCACTCCACACGGATCGGCTGTGTGACTGTGAGCAAACCAAACCAGCTCTGAGGGTTTCAGCTTGACACGTGGCTCTCCACAGCCACGGACGGGCGGCCCTCTTCACCAACGCCACCCAGTCTGCGGACCGACTGGGAGAAATCCCAAAAGCGCGGGGCACGCATCAAGCATTCCATACGTGGTGCTGACGATTAGAACTGAGGATGTAAGAGAACCTGAGTACGTCCTGCTCCTGCCCCGGCCTCCACTGTGGGGAAGCAAAACATCCTTGGCCCTCTCCTCTCTTCCCAGGGAAGATGAGAGACTGTAGGGGCTACTTTTAATGGGGGAGGGGAGGAGTGATGGGGCAGGGGCGACCGTGGCTTGTGGCCTGGGCCCTGGAGGTCGGGTTGAGCCACATGGGCCCCATCCGGCTCTGGTGTCACTCCACGCTCCGACATTCCAATGAGATAAGCTGTATTTTAAACAATGTGGTCACTAAAATGTGAGCTATGTTGCTTTGGCGACCTTAAAAAAAAAACAAAAACAAAAAAACCCCCAAGAAATCCAAGTATAATCCAGGCACTCAAAAGGGTCGGACAACGCGTCGGAGGCAAGAAGTCCTGAGTAGGGGCTGCCGACCACCACTGCCCAGGGGCTGGCTCTGCTGGCCTTGCTTTGTGAGCTCTCCCGGCCCGGACAGCCACTGCAACTTTCCTGGAAGACGCCTAGTGCAGACCATCCAGGTCACTGTGCATCTGGCAGGGGTCAGCCTGGAGAGGCAGCTGGGGCTGCTCTGCACTGGCCTTGGCGTCCCCAGCAAAGTACAGAACAGAGTCCTCACCCCAAATCATAAAGCCTTCCAGGACCCCCTGGGTTTAGTGCAGACAGGAGAGAGAGAGAGCTTGGCTCCCAGGAAGCCTGGCACAGCCTACCCATCAAAAGAAGAAAAGCCACAGGCCACCCACTGGGTAGCATGGTGCCGGAACCACTCAGGGGAAATGTGGGCTTTGAGGCATCTCAGAACCAGAGACAGGCTTGGGGTCCTGGCCCAAGAGGCCCCCCAAGCAGATCTGAGCCCTTATCTAAACATCCCTGCAACTTACAGACACACACTGGACAATGTGGTGGAAAACGCTGGACTCGGGAGCCTGACACATAATTAAAGAGATGCTAGTTTGAGGAGTTAGGGGTGTGGGGGAGGGCAGGGCAGTCAGGCCAAGGCCAAGTCTGAAGGGTACCATTTTCCTGAGTGCTGTTCGGATGAGCTGGCCTGTGTTTGGAAGCAGGACTGAGCTGGGGCAGTGCCCCCAGCCATGTAGTCACAAGTCTCCAGAAACACCTAAGACCCAGCCGTGCCTTTCACCTCTGCCCCTCCCGGCACCTCTCAGCTGCCCCTCCTCAAGGAACCTCTGCAAAGGGAGCTGCAGACCAAAACGTATGGTCGCCACCTCCGGGTTCTCCCTTGAACGGCAACTTATTCTTAAACAGCACATGTATCCTCATTTTTATTTCCTCATTTGTACCCAAAGATTTATCCACATCATGGTTAAGTACAAAAAAAATGTAAAGTCAGGATGCTGGAAATGAGAACATTATAAACAGTAAAATCATGGGTTATAGTTACTGAGAGAGCACTCAGCTTGGCTCTGAGCTCCCTAGCAGACAAGGCAAAAAGGGAACATCACATGCTACGTGTCTCTGGTTGTATACAGACAATGCTGAGAAGTTCTGCAGGGGAATCAAAGCTTGCCCTGGCCCTAAGTCTCCAAAGAAATCTTTAAGAAATCAGGTGGCAACCTGAATCTCCTCCCACATCCATCAAGCCAGCCAGCCTGAATTCCAAGAGTCTTCCAACAAATGCAGAGGCCATTTTGCATAAGATCGCTCCTTGCAAAGGACCTGAAGACATGCCACACAGAGGCTCCTGTGAGAGGATGACTCTCCCAGGGCTAAGGGCACTTGCCTCCCTGACAGTAGTTTTGCATCTCAAGGCCACGACTCGGCACACCTAGCATGCTCTAGCATGGTGTGTGCCCAAGGCTGCCCCTGCACACGGCCCTGCTCCCGGGCAGACTGCTGTGTCTGGGCTCATCGCTCTTCCTAGAGCAGAGGTGTTGGAGCGGCAGGAACCTCCCGCTCCCACCGCTCTCCGCCCCCTGCCCCCACCAGCATGGTATCAGCCAGACTTCTCGAGGGGCGTGGGGCACTTCATTCACAGCTGGCTCCCCACCAGCCTGACGGCGCTGGCTGGCTCCGCTTTTAAGCCCTATTCCAAGCTGGCATAGACTTTCTGTTTTGTTTAAGGAAAAGAAAACAGAATAAAACCCAGAAGGCAACGCTTGGATTAAGGGACGCCTATTAAAAACATGTGCAAGAGATCTAAATCCGGTAAAGGAAAAGGAGTGGGGGATGGCAGGGGGAAATTAACTTTCTATGATGAATCAAAAGCTAGGAGTGGGCAAAGCACCAGAGTCACAAAGGGTAAAGGTCAGAATGTGAACAAACTGCCTGGGCCCTCCTCCCCTGTGGAAGGCAGTGTGACCTCCCGCCCTGGAGATGCCACTACGCTCTAGTCCCCAGGCACCCCCACGGTCCTAGCTCAGTCCCTGCCGTCCCTGCTGCCTGGGCTGCCCACCCCTCATCGACCCAAGCTCAACCATTCAGCCCTGGCTCACAAGGCTCTGGAACATTCCCTCACCACTCTGTGCGTCAGAGCCACTTGTGTCCCCCAAGGTTAGTTCCCTCAGGCCCAGGATGGCGGGCTCCCCACACCTGGGGCTCCAGTTCCAACCTAGCTCCTTAAGGGGGAGGACAACAAAACGAGGTGTGCACGGACAGCAGCCCCCTGCTCTTCCAGCTAGGACCAGTTTGCTGCAGCCATAGACCAGCGGCTGCCTTGCTGTCATCAAGACGCCTGGAATTTCTTTAGCTTGAGGAGATCAGAGCCTGAGGAGACCATAGCAAGAGCTCTATGTGGCAGCGGGAAGACACCTGGAACCAGGCAGGCTGTCACCTGGACCACGGCCTCTTTCAGGGAGGAGCTCTCCTCAGAGCTTCCACGAGAGGCGCTCTGGGAACTGTCACCTGGTCCAGCTCCAGTGTAGCCGCTATCCCGGAGGTGCTCCCTGGTACCTCTTCTCCATCAGTCAAGACCCCTTCCCAAATGTCTCCCTTTAAAGCAAGAACCACTTACTCACCGGCAGGGTCTAGCTCCTTATCTTTTTCCTCTTCCCACTTCCCTTCTCCTTCCCCTCCATTCGGCCCAATCCTTGACTTCAGGGCTCAGGAAAGCCCAGGTGACTCATGGCGCATGATGTGGAAGCACAGGCTCGTCACCTGCTCACATCCCTTCCCTGCAAGACGGAACTGCCGGGTCTCCCCAGAGCCTGCCTCTGACAAGGAGCTGAGCTGGCGGGCAGTCACTCATCTGGGCCCCGCCCCCAGTCACCAGGAGTGGCCTCGCTGTGGCAGGAGCCTCAGTCTCTTGCCCGGAGTGGGAAAGAAATGAGGAACAAGCCAGATGTCCTCTGTTTCCTCTCTTCCCACATAATTGCTTTGCAGGAAATAGTCCAATGTCCTGAGATGTCCCCATCCTTCCCTACTGTCATCTTGCCTTTTACTTGCCCTGCCCATACGACCTCAGCCCCCACCTTTCCTCGCAGGTGCTCCGAGGGTGCACTTAAACTCCCGACGTCACCTCAAGGCTTCTCCTTCCCACGCTCACTGGCCTCCCACCGCTCTGGCTGCCGGACCCAGCCCTCCCCTGACCCTCAGCCTCTTCCCCAACCTCCTCCCTCCCAGGGCACCCCATCAGTCCCTCTCTAGCCTTCCGTCCTCCTCGAGCTGGGTTTCCCTCTCCCAATTCATCCACTCCCAGGACTTCAGCCCGATCTCTGTCAGAGTTTCCAGGGTGAGATCCTACAGATGGTTGACAGATTATGAGAGCGAAGTGTTTCGGCAATGCTCAGATGCGGAGGTGAAAGGCTCCAACCAACGGGCCTCCCTTCCACAGGGCTGCTCAGAGGCCTTCCCACGTGAGTGCCCTGGGTGCCCAGGGCGGGGGGGGGGGGGGTTGTGGGATGGGGGGCTTACGGCACAGGTTTCCAAACTCCGGTGATGACAAAACCCTGTCTCCCTGACCCCACTTTGGGAAAGGCTGCCCACAGGCTAATGGCTTCCAAAGTCAGCAGGGCCAGCCCCGGCGTCTCTCCGGACAGCTTGGTTGTGTCCTGGACACGGTTAGACATCGGCCATTCATTGCCACCTTCCCGCCCAAGCCCATCCTGGCTCCTGGACATCCTGCCTCACCAGCTTCCCAGTTAAAGTTGGTCAATAATTGCCTGCTGATTCAGGCCCGAGGCCTCTCTCAGTGACCCTCCCAGCCCCGCCGCCATCGCTCCAAAGCGTTCATCTTGGTCTCCTTCAGTTTAACAGCTTTCTAAGGGCAGGTTTTTCTTTTTAAATCTGGGGGGTGCTGGGGTTTGGCCACCAGCCATTTCCTCTAGAGTTTAACTTCTATACAGTGGCCAGGTTAATCTTTATGAGGCTGTCATCTGATAAGCAATCACCCTTCCCCCAGTGACTTCATTCGTAGGCAAGAAGGGAACCACTGAGTGTGGCATTCAAGGCTCTTTGCTCAGTGCCCCCACTGCATCACCAGCCTCATCTGCCCCTCTCATCCCAGCCAACCACAACAGTGGCTGTCCTCTGAGCTCCCCCTCCCCTTTCATGCCCTTCCCTCTACCCGCGATGTCCTTCCCTCCTTCTCTGCCTCCCAGCGTCGCACCTGTCCTTCCGGGGCCAGCTCATACCTGTCACCATGACTCTGAGGTCTTCCTACCTGATCTGGCACTTTCCTCCTTGGCCTACACAGTTCCCCTTCTGCCTACTCCCTTGAGGTCTGGCACAATGCCTCACGGGGGGACAGAGACCCCTCCCACCACTCCCATCAGATTGTGAATGCCCACATGGACTCCCAGTATCTGCACATACTGGGAACACAGCAGACCTGACTGAATGAATTCCACAGGGACACAGGCCAGCATGGGGGCAGGTCCACACCGGGACACCATCACTGCCTCCTTTGGACCCTCTGGCTATTTCAACTGCACCTACTTCTCATTTCAGAATTACATTTACTCCTGCCTTATTGATTCCCCACAAGGCCACAGTATCTTGATGGCAGGGTCTGTGAGTCCTCCTTGAACCCCCCGCCCCACCTGGACTGGCAGGAAGTTCCTGGGGCATCAACGAGGAAGGAAGAGAAAGGCTGGTGGGCAGGGCTCCCACCCCGGCTCCTAAACCCGAGACCCGCCCTCAACGCCAATAAGTGCCCTGCTAGAGCTTTGTCCCGAGGAGGAGGTGAGGACGGGGGAGCTGGTCTAAACAACGCAGTGAGACCGTGTCCTGCTGCAGACAGAAGCACGTGCTCTGAATCCCAAAGGCCTGAGTTCGAAGCTTCTCCATTTACTTGGCAGGAGTGAGGTGACCAGCCTGCTCCTTGGCTTCCTAATCAGGCAAGTGAAGAATCATAGTACTGCCGTCATGTGCGGTGGTTATGAACCCTGGGTTAACGTGCATGAAGCGCTCCAACCACTAAGTTGTCAAGAAATGTTTGCCATCATCATCACCTTCATCCTTCCCTTCCAGAGAGGATGCCTGGAGTCCGTGAGATTTTCTGGGTGGGGACGAAGCCAAGAGTTTTGAAAAGGTGAAGGTGGGGGGGGGTGGTTCTGGGGCCCCACAAGTGGACAGGAAACACTGATGTCTCACCACGAGTCCTGCCCCTGACTCATGAGCTGACTCGTCCCCCCCCATGCAGGTGTTCCCAGCACACCGGCACCCACTCTCCCTCCACCCGGCCTGGGGGCTATTCCAGCCTTTGGAGAAATGACTGAAGCATTCTCAGCCCTCACCCCAGGGGCCTGAGGAATGGGGCAGCAGAGAGGGAGAACTGAGTCCGTGGGACACCCCTGCCCCAGGTCCAAGTTCAAAAACCATCCTGTCATCCTGGTCTACCCAAACCAGAAGGAAATTCCCAGCAAGCTACCACCTGGGACAGCTTTCATTCTGAACCACTGAAGCAGCACAGCTTCCGAGGCAAGGGCCTGCCTCAGGGTCTGCGGACTCACGGGGCTGCCTTGGCCAAGGGCCAGGGGAGTAGAACGGACCCCAAATGAAATTTAAACCAGCTAACCTCCAAAGCTGGAAACTCAGAGTCGAGTTCAAGATCCTGGCCTTTAATTTCTCAAGTGTTAACACAGCTTCTAGCCTTCAGAGTTTGTTTTTAATAACTCAATCGGTCCTTTCACATCAGGAATGTGACCTTCCCTCTGCAAAGCCCAACACTCACAGTGATATTATTTTACAAAGATGTTAGAACAGATTCGCCCAAAGTCCCATTTCACACTGCCCACTTGTCAGCCTCTATGAAAGGGTTTCAGGCATCTCCCGAGGTTCTAAATGCTTTTCTTCATCTGATGCTATCAGTCAAGGCCTGGAAACAACTAGGAATAAAAGCCAAACCAACCTCCACCCCATTCACGGAACTTGGATATTAACTCTTTCTTTTCCCGAGCCATAAACCAAACCCCAGCAGTCAAGGCCCAAACGAAATCAAACTCACATTTTCCCAAAACTACCAGACCAGCACATTAAAAAAAAACAGCCCCCAATAAAGACAGAGTGGAAGTTCCATTTGCCTTGAGCCTTTCAGCAGGCCCCACTCAGGAGCGGAGGGGCGCTCCTGGAGCCCAGAAGCCGCCCTCCCACAGAAATCATGGTCCACCTGCTCTAAAACATCAGGAGACAAGGCAAGAGGAGAGAGGGGGCATCTAAATACGGAAATGCCTTTACAAAGGAAGAAGAAGAAAAAAAAATGGGTGGACAACTGTGGTCACCGCTGTTGAGGCACTAATACAGACCCCTGATCCACAAACGTCAGAAGGACCATAACAAAACAAGAACAGTGTGGGAGGGTGAGGGGATGAGGGGCAACTGTGCTCACCCTTCCCACACCCCCAATTTCCTTATATCTTGCTATTTCAAATAAAAGGCACATGGGCCGCCTGGGTTGCTAAGCCAGTTGAGGATCTGCCTTCGGCTCTGGTCATGATCCCAGGGTCCTGGGATCGAGCCCCACATCAGGCTCTCTGCTCAGTGGGGGAGTCTGCTTCTCCCTCTGCCACCCCCCCACCCTGCTTGTGTTTTCTGTCTCTTTTCTGACAAATAAGTAAATACTCTTTTAAACACTAAGCTTTAAAAAAAAATAAAACTAAAAAGTACATAATTATAAGATGAAATACTAGGATAAAACCCTAAGTCTCTCTTGAAACCAGTCAACAGAAGTCAGGGGGCCAGAGTCCACACAGCCGTCCGTGGCTTTGCATCAAACCACACACGAGTGCTTGGCTGACCACAGCTTCTCGGCTCCTGAGCACAAGGTTTGGGGGATTTTCATTCACTCACGTCTGACAGCCACTCAGGGGAAATACAAACCCAGCACATGGTCACCTTTTTCCTGCCACCACTGCTCTCAGGTTACTCTGTTCCATGGGTGACCCCAGAATCACTGTAACCAAAAACCTGATGGGCTGAGCTCAGCTGATGGTGGGGGTGGGGTGGGGGTGGGGAAGAGAGCCTCACGCTCAGGGCCCCCTCCCCACACCGGCCACCAGCCAGGGCTGCTGCTAGACAGGGAGATACTTACCCAAATTATTGTGCGCTGGGGACATCGGATTCGGGGATAGGTTTGGAGAACCTGCGAGGTGAGACACAGTTGTGAGAACTAATAGAACATTCTTGACTTGGAGAGCTGGATTACTGAACGCCAGCTCAACCCAGTTCCTGGGTCCCAGTCTTTGCCTGCGGCACAGATGGATAATCAGATAACCTCAGAGTATAAGCCGGAGACCCCACCCACGGGCCGGGGGTCCCTGAAGCCCAATGTCCACCTCTGACAGACGATGGGCGCCCCCAACAGGGTCCCGCGGGTACCCTGATTGCGGGGAGAGGAGGAAAGAGGAGCAGACAGACAATGGGGCAGAAAGGAGGGCAGGGAGGGGCCGAGAAACGAGAGCTGAGGGGGAAAGGGGCAGGCTGCTCATTCGGTGCCCGGACCCCCTTCTTCGGCCCGTTTTGACAACCGCACAGGAAGAAGAGCAAGGAGGGGAGAGAAAGGAGCGAGGAGCCGCTGCTCAGCCAACGCCCCCCCGCCAGCACCTCAGCTGCGAGCTTGCAGTGGCCGCTCTGCACCAAGTACAGGCGGCCTTCGGCGCATTCCAGCCGGGGCCGCGCCGCCCGCCACTCGAGGGGTGTGTGCCACCCACCACGTGCCACGATGCCCAGGCTAGGTAGCCGGCAACTAGGTTCATGGCGAATGGGCACGTCTCCTTCCTGCTTCTTGGAATCGCACACCCTCCCCTGGGCCGCATGCGAGGGCAGCCAGCTCTGTCTCCCACCATGGCTCTGTGTGGCCCCCGCATGCCCGCTCTTGTCGGGACGGACATCCGCTCGGCTCCTGCTCCTCCTCACCCCACCACACACCCAGCGAGACCGCAGTCTATGTGGCTGGCAGGTGGGCTTTGGTTCCGGGAGCCAATTTGGTCCCATAACAAATGACGCAGGACATCTGGAGACAGAGGGGCTGGGTCCCTCTTGACAGGAACACCTCAATCACGTTTGGTCACTACACGCAGATCCCCCAGCAAAGACCCTGCCTCTGTGTGGGTTCTCCCGATCTTGGGTGATGGAGCCCACCTCCGCCAGTGGACTACCAGCAACACCTCAGGGCAGGGCAGGCAGGGGGGGAGGGGGGACTCTGCCTACAGCCCAAGGGGACTCCTGCCCACTCCCAAACCCCGAATGACTGTCCTCCCGCCTCTCCCCACTCTCCAGCCACACTGAGCTCTCCTCGTCCCAGGAAGGCACAAGGCTGTCCTGCCCATGTGCCCCAGGACTCTGCCTGGCATACCCTTTGACTGCCCCGACGACTTGGCCAACACTTGCCCAGGTCTAAGACTCAACTCAAGAGACACCTACACTGGGGCGCCTGGGTGGCTCAGTGGGTTAAGCCTCTGCCTTCAGCTCAGGTCATGATCTCAGGGTCCTGGGATCAAGCCCCGCATCGGGCTCTCTGCTCAGCAGGGAACCTGCTTCCCCCTCTCAGCCTGCCTCTCTGCCTATCTGTGATCTCTCTCTGTCAAATAAATAAATAAAATCTTTAAAAAATAGAGAGAGAGAGACCTACACTGTGAGGCACTGCTCTGCCCCCAGGGCCTCCCTACTTGCGCCCCACGCCCTAGGGGCACAAGGCAGATCAATGCCCGCTGTCTCCCTCTCAGGCTGGGAGCAGCTCAGACTCACTCCTCTATCCCCAGCACCCGGCACACAGAGGTTGCTCTGTAAATGCCTGAGAGAGGGCTGGAGGGATAGAGGGATGGAGGAGAGACACGCACTCAGACAGGATTAAGACTGACCTGCATCCATGCTGTGGTTCATCTGGTGGTCACTGGTCTCTCCATCTTCACTCAGGTAGCCAGGGGGTGGGGTTTCTGGGAATCAGAAGGAAGGCGGTTCATTAAACGGCCTCCAGTGTTTGGCTTGGAGAACCCTGCTACACACATCACACAGTCACGCTACTCTGCCCAAGGCAGGTGCTGCAGGAACTCAGCCCCGGGGGCAAGGTCACCGTCTCCTGGATCCTGTGATCATCACACCCATCGACCCCTGGCTCCTCATCTGGATGGGGACCACCTCTGTTCACGCAGCCCTGACTCCCTAGACTGACATGCTTGTTCCGAGAGCCTCTACCAGACTAAGTGCTCCCCATCCTGGAAGGTCAGGTGTAAGCCCACCCCTCCAAGGAGGCAGTGGACTTGCCTCAGTCTTGCCCATCTCTGTCCTCCCAAGGGCAACCGTCTCATGGTGCCCGTTGGCTCTGCTGTCTACTCCTGCAGGGACACCTTGGTCTTTGTCGTCCCTCTAGATGCGGTCCTGGCCTCCCTGGGTGGCCGCAAGTTCACTGACAGCAATGACTGTGATCTAGTTCTCTGACCCTGGACGGTGACTGAGCTCTCTAAGGTTTGCTCAGTGAACACAGTGACCTACCGCCAGGGACCAGCGCCACCTGTGAAGGACCTGGAAAGGCTGGGTCTGTAAAGGGGTCTCTTGGAACGCTCTGCCCCAGCGCACAGGCCTGTGGTCAACCTCAGCACTGCGCTAACTCACTCAGGGTGAGAGGCTCCCTCCAACCAGAGCGCTCTGGCTCTCGGAAAAGCAGGCGGTAGGATTCCTGCCACTGAGACCAGCCCAAGCACCGACAAGCAGTTTTCCTGGACGCCCCAGGGCTGGTGATTCACACCTTATTTGCATGTAAATGAGGGGCTTCTAAAAACATTTGCACTCTGACAGCTGAGCCCACTTTCTCCCCGCTCACAGTAAAAACTCCCGCGGGACTCCAGCGGGCAGCAGCTCCCGCCCAGGCTGCAGTCCCCCCACCAAGCTTACTTACTTAGGGCCCCGGTTCTCCGCACTGGCCGCCCGGCCCTCGGTTCCCCCACGGCTCTGCAGGCCCCCAGACCGTCAGGGGATCCTGCCCAAACTCCAGCCTCGGCCGCGAGGGCGGTGAGAGAAACACAACGTTGCTATTTCCGCTTCCAAAATAAATGACTGCACCGAGCCCGGGCGGAAGGGTCACGCCGCCGCTCCTCCGTGCCAAGAAAAGCATCATTAGTGAGCGGGGAGCCAAGGCCACGGGTCCTCTCCCAATGGGTGTGCGGTTCTGAGTCAGGGGCCCTTGGGCCAGCGCTGTGTGCGGGGGGACGGGGCCAAGGGGGCCAGTTGAGCCGCTGGGGGTAGTTGCGGGGATGGGAGGCAGGGCCCCTGGTGGCCTACACACCCCGGCACCTACCTGGAATATTGCTCTGGGGCTCGATGCCCGCAGGGAAGTTCGTGTTCTCGGGGATGGAATGGCTGTAGTCGTCCAGCGGGGGGAACTCGGCCGGGATCTCTGTGTGGCGTGGGACCAGCACAGGAGGTAGAACTGTCCAGAAGAGCAGAGGTGGGTCAGTGTCAAGGCTGGGCTGGCACCAAAGCCCTCCTAGTGTCGCTGGCCCACAGGCACGGTGGACCCGCCCCCTCCCCATGAAGGGGAAGGAGACATCTGGCAGATAGCTGCAGAACCCCGGGGGGTGGGGGGGCGCCTACCTGGGGTCTCTACCCTCTGATAGTGGTAGGGATTCACGCAGACCTCATCCTTCTTCATGTTGAAGGCGAACTCACACAGCTCCATGGCCCGCAGCTCGTGGTGGCTGTGCAGGTCGGGCCATCGCCACAGGCGGCAGTAGATGACATGGGGGAGCCCCTTCCGATGGGACACCTGCAGGCGGCCATCCAGGGACCTGTGCAGATGGGGCGAAGAGGAAAAGCGGAGTGGATTGGGCTGATGTGCTCCCTGACATCGGCCCACACTGCTGCTCCTGGGAGCTAGCTGGCCCAGCCTCAGGAAGCCCCCCTGCCCCATTTCTCTGAGCTGCACAGGGCCTCAGGACCAGAGAATCCTGTTAGGGCTGGCAGGGGTCCCAGGAGAGGAACACAGAGGCCCACTAAGGAAGGCCAAGGGCCTCCCCGGGCTGGCAGGGTGGACCTTGACCTCACCAAGCCCTGGGGTGAGTTCTCCAGCCCTCGCCCCCCCCCCCCATATGAAGGGAATGGCACTTGACTCGTGCTCTGAGCAGGTCCATGGGCCGGGCTGAGGTGTGCAGAGGGGCTCAGGCCTGAGCAAGAAAATGGGAGTTCTTGAGGTATGTGCATGTGTGAGGACCACAGGGATGTGGAAGTGACGAAGCACAGGCTGCATCTAACCCCTCCCAATACGCAGCCCCTCCCCCCACATCAGAAAAAAACGGGAAAACCCCTCTCCCTTCTAGCTGCTATTTGTGAAGAGCTGGGAAGGAAAGAGGGCAATGGAAGGGGATTTCAAATGGTAAGAGCCTACAGCGGCAACCTCTCAGGAACCCCATTCTGGTTGAGGGTGTCACCCGGGTGTCACTGTCCACAGAGTGCTCCTAGTTCAGAGCCAAGGCCTGAAGCCTCCAGCTGGAGCTGAGGAGAAAGGGAGTCTCCAGCTCTACACCAGGCTGAGTTCTGCAACTGTCCCCCGCCTGGCTGGACCAAACACCACAGCCAAGGGGCCTTTCCCTGTGCAAACAATGTCTTCTGTGGTGACCCGACGCCCCCACCTCTCAGGCCAGGCCAAAGCGTGGGCCCTGACAAGCAGCACGGGGCCACGGAAGTGGGTTAAAAGGCAGACTCTCAGAGGCTTCCCCAACCTACTAAGTCAGATTCTTCCTCTTCACAACCCCCCCAGTGAAGTGCAGGAGAAGAAAGGCAGAGCGGGGGCGCCGGGCCTGCCTGCTGGGAGCCCGGGAGTGGCAGGTGCAATTTCAATCCCTGCCAAGAGTAAGGCAGGGACATGGGAGGCTTCTGAAGATGACGCCCAGTGTCCTACAGGTGAGGAGATCCTGTTCACACAGTCCTTTCTTTAACAGACCTTTTATGAGCTCCTACTACGTGTGGCACGGGGGACACAGTGGGATGGGAAGAGATGTCATAGTCAAACAGACCACAGAGTGGTCCCTGATCCCATGAGCCTCCAGTCCAATGGACAAGACAAATATTAATAAAATCATTCTACGCAGCTACAATCACCAACCGTGCAAGGATTCTGAAGGCAAAGTGCAGGGAGCACATGACCCCGGGGACCTTGTTTTACTAAAGGGCTGGACAGGGTGCCTCTGGGGTGGGGATGGTTGGCCTGAAAGTCCAAAGGACAAGGAAAACTAACCAGGCAAAGGTGCATGGGAGGAGGGCGTTCCATGTAAGGGGAAGGTCATGTGCAAAGGCCCTGTGATGGTGGAAATTATGGTAAGGAGGGAGAACAGAAAGAAGGCCAGAGTGACTGGAGAGGAGAGAGGGAGAGAACTGGGTGTAAGATGAGGTAGGGGAGCGGGCAAGGCTGGCCTTGCAGGGCCTTGGGAGCCGTGATAAAAGGTTCAACCTTCTTCCTAAAAGCCAAGGAAGTCCCTGAGATGTTTCAGCTGAGATGTTTTCAGCACACATGTGTGTGCACAAGACTGGCCCCGTGAGACTTGGCAGCCCGGACAAGACCGGGGACCGTGGGAGTGGACAGTGACTTGGCGGTACATGTGAATAAAGAGGTACATGGCGGGACGACTTTCCCTACAAGAAGGCCCAGGCTAGGATCCCACCGCTCAGTGGGTGCAACTTTCCTTAATAGCTGGGTGGGGCCAGTGGAGAAGAGTTCACAAGCTCTCCCTGCCCTCGGCCCCCACCCAGGGCTGAGGGCACCCGTTTGCCTGGCTAAACAGAACCCAAGGGCAAGCCGTGAGGGAGGGACAAGCCAGATGCAACCAGAAGCACCCATTGAGGGGAAAGAAACAGGAATCCAATCAAACTCCCTAAGCCCCTGGCCTGGGAATGGGGAAGGGACAAAGGTCAGAGCAAGACTTAGTTACAGGGATTGACAAGTAGCTGCTGACGAAGAGCATCTCCAAGGATATAATTACCTCCCTCCCGTGGGGCTTGAACCAAGGAACCCCTTCAGCCAAAAAACAGTAATTACCAGGCAGAGCGAGAGAGGACAGCCTGGGACTCACCTCCCACCACCCCACCCTCCCCACCACCGCCCCCACCCCCTGAGGCAGAGAAGGAAGACTATAGGATATGGAGTCATGCGACCTGGGGTCAACAAGAGGCTCTCCTCTCCCAGCTGGGAGACCCTGGGCAAGTCATGAGGTCTCTGGGACTCTCAGCTACTTCGTCTGGAAAATCCAAATCCCCCGCCCCCACACCCCCCACAGCTCAGTGTCCACTAGAAGCACTAGCAGTCTCTCTCCACGGGACAGCAGCCCTGGGGCAATGGGGTGAGTGACCAGGCTGTGGAGGAGAGAAAGGGAGGGTGGGAAGGGATAAGTGGAGAGAGTATTACTCAGCTGCTCCTGTTCTCCTGCAAAGCCACCGAGTGCCTGCAGATGAGGACAGCGGCCACGGTCACTCGGTGTTTGAAAAAAGTCCAAGCTAAGAGCCAGCTGAACACCAAGCGGCCTCTTCCAGGGGTGGCCCTGGAGAAAGGCTCAGGTGGGCAGTGAGGGAGGGCTGGGGCTATGGAGAGGGCCCCTCAGCCCCCACCTAGCTGATTGAAGGGGATGGCACTCTTGTTTTAAAGCTAACAATAACACAGGGCAAGAGTAGGGGCGGTGGGGGGTAACACAAGAGAAGGGTCTCGGTTTCCATGGGGCAGACGGCCCCAGAAAGAGAGCATGAGCTGAAGCTCCTGGCAACTCTGTATCTGGGCCAGAGCCTTTAGGAAGAGAAGGGGGAGGGGACAGGATGCTCTGGGCGCTCCTGAGGAGGACAGACCCTCACACACAGCCCTGACATCAGAAACCCCCAGAACCAGGACACTCTCGGCTGGCAGCTCACCCCCCAGAGATAGGACTGGACCCGAGAACTCACACCTGCTCAGGGACCTGTGAGGGGGAAAAGGGCACGGAGAGGGCACACATGGGACGGCCACGCAGATGTGCAGCTCTGACACGATACAGGTTGACGGGGACAATGTCTGCATGTGAGGTGGGCTCTGATGGGGTAGCTACAGGTTTCTGCCGCTGAGGGACAGGAAGGGGCATCGAGGTGGCAAAGGAGGACAGGTGCACTGCACTTGTAGGTCGAGAACCTCAGTCTGCTCGCCCCTCATCTCTTCCTTTCTGCATTTCATGGCTGTTTCCTCTCAAAGATAAAGTGCTCGGCTGTCTTCCCAAAGGATTATGGCATAGAAGGCTCCAGAGAGAGGAAAGACGGGGGAGAAAGGAGGAGAGACAGTAAAGGGGAGGGGGTATGGGAGTGGGTAGAAGAAGGTAGTGGAGGGAAGGAAGAGAGAAGGGGAGGGGTGAGGAATGGATGAAGGGGGAAGGGAGGGGAAGAAATGTACTTCCATCACCTACAACAAACTGAAAGAATCCGTCTACCTCTGTCCTGCCCAAGACAGCCAGTAGGAGAAGCACGCAAACTCACTCAGAGCCGGCCAAGTGGGAACCGACTTCAGAGTGGAGTGAGCGGAAACCAAGGCACCTCTCAGAGGAACCCAACAAAAGGGATTCCATTTGCTTCTCAGAACCTGGGAAAGACTTGGGAATTGGGGGCACCATGCACTTCTCAAGATGAGGCCAAAAACAGGAGGATAGCCTGAAAGTCTATGGAAGAGACAGGCAGGTCAGCTCGCCTCCCTGAGCCCCCCAACTAGTGAGAAACAGGTCTGCTCTCTGCAGAAAATGAACTGGAGAGCAGGGCTCCAGATGGGACCACGACGGCACAGCTAGGGTCAGGCGAGGGCTGGAAACAGGATGTTGTCGACCGTCTCTTGCTCACGCGGTACCCAGGATGGTGACAGGCAGGCACGTCCCCCCCCCCCACCCCACCTGTTGGAGACATTAAACAGCCCAGCCTGCAAGACACGCAATACTGACATTTGGGGAACCCCCAACAAAATGGCCCTGTTCCTGCCAGCTCACCCTACAGGGGGGCTCACGTGCCAATGTCAAACACAGAGCATTCAATCTGCTTTTTACTGCTTCACTCGTAAATACGAACGCACAGCCAGAAGCCTCAACCATTTAAAAAAAGCCTCCAACAAGAGGCACAGGGACCGAAGTAAGTGGGGGAGAAAAAGGAAGTCTCAGACAACGCAGGGAGCAGAGAACCTTTCAAACAAAATGAAACGAAAACTACTCTCAGGGAGACAAGATATTATAATCCTAAAACCAGAACATTTACAAACTATTATAAAAAACACTTAGGGGGCGCCTGGGTGGCTCAGTCGGTTAAGCATGCAGCTCCTGATTTTGGCTCAGGTCATGATCTCATGGGCTGTGGGATCGAGCCCCGCGTTGGGCTCTGTGCTGGGTGTGGAGTCTGATGGGATTCTTTCTCTCCCTCTGCCTGTCCCTCTCCATACGCCCCCACACTGCTCAAAATCAAACAAAAAAAAAACAACAAAAAAAGCCCTCTTGGAAATAATAATAATACATAAATAATAAAAATAAGTTTAAAATTCTGGAAAGACCTGAGTTTTCCCATTGTATACATGATTTGCCAGTTTTTAGAAATCAAGGAAAGCCCAGTAACCAAGGCAGTGTGATAACGGCAAACCACTGAGAAACACATCAATGGAGTCTAACAGAGCCCAGGAATAGTCACGTGTAAATGGACAGCTGATGTTCAACAAACGACAAAGACCATTTAGTAGAGACAGGATTGTCTGTTCAACAAACAGTGCCAGGACAACTGGATATCCGTATGCGAGACAAATGACCTTCAACCTACGCCTTGCACTCTACACAAAAATTAATGGAGATGGGTCCTAATACAGAGCCTGAAACTACAACCACAAGAAGGAATCTTGGTGGCCTTGGGCCAGGCCCATGTGGCTCACACACCACCACGTCCAAAGCATATTCTGCTAAAAAAACAAAGCTCACCCATCGGACTGTCATCGAAATGTAAGCTCCTGGTCTTTGAACAACATCGTTAAGAGAATAAAAAGCCGCAAGTTGGGAGAAAATATCTGCAAAGCCTCCATCTGACAAAGGACCTGCTTCTGGACTAGATCAAGAACCCCGAAGACTCAGTATTAAGAAAACAAACAACCTGACTGCAAAAACAAAAACAGATAGAGGAATTGAACAGACATGCCACAAAAAGATATAAAGATGGTAAATGAGGCACATGAAATGATGCTTGACTCCACTAGTCATTAGGGAAGTGCAAATTGAAACCACGATGAGACAACCCTTCGTAATTGTCCGAACGGCTACAATTAAGGGCCGGGCCACAGGCTGGTGAGGGCAGGGAGCGCCTTGTGCTGCAGACGTTGCTGGTGGGCATAGATCACGGTGTAACTACTTTGGAAAAACAGTTTGGAAGTTCAAAATCGTTCCTCAAAAGTTCAAACCATCAACTTCCCACACGATCCCCCCATCCCACTAAGAGCTTCCTCCCCCAGGAGAAGTGAAAGCATCTGTCCGTTAGGAGACTTGTGTGCGAACGTTCCCAGCCACGTTACCAGGAAGAGCCCCAAACTGGAAGTCACCCCGTGTTTCTCAGCAGGTGAACAGACAGGCAGACCGGGATCCATCCACACCTAGGAACGCTCCTCAGCCGTAAAAACGATCGATACATGCAACACAGACAAATCTAAAAACAGTTATGCTGCGCGAAAGCCAGCCAGGACTCGGTTTCTGCCCCATGACGGAGTGACTTAAAGGAAACATGCCAGCTTCTCCAGAGTGACGGAAAGCAGATCAGCGGTGGCCTGGGGGTGGGGCAAAGGGACGGGAGTGGGGGCAGATGAGGGGCTAAAGGTTATGTGGACTATTTTTACAGCACAGGCGGCTTCACAGGTGTAGACAGATGGCAACATTTCTCAAGTTGTTCACTTTAAATACATGCAGTTTGTTGTACGTCGGTGACACCATTATTCAAAAAAAAAAAGAAAGAAGAAAGAAAGAAAAGGCAAGAGCTTTGGGGCTTTGGACTTGGATAAACCTGGATTCAAAAACTGACTGTGCTCGAGGACTGTATAAACTTTATCAAATTGCTTCAGGTCTTGGTCTTAATTTTTTACCACCAGAAATGTAAACCCCTTCATTCAATTGCCAGAAAGATCCATGGATCCTCAGTGCAGAATGCCTTTGGGAGAGAGTTGGACACAATCAAGGTGTCCTACCTTCAGTATTGTTTTCGGCTTTTGTTAACTTCGATCGCCGGGACAGTATCTGGCGACGTGCATAGGAGGGCGCTCAGAAACCCCAGCCCCCTCCCCGGCTTGGACATCCGGGACCATGGCTTTGTTTAGCCCGGTGCTGCTGATGTCTACAAGTCTTCTGTGCTCCTCTGCTCAGAGCAGCACCCCCACAGTGCTGTGCAGGGGGTGGGGGAACCGTGGGGGGGAGGCAGTGTGGCTCAGGCCAGGCTTGTGAGGATAGTACACTGGTATGATGTCTGAGACATCAGGCTCCTCGCCTGGGATCACACAGTCTGTACCAAGCTGCCGCTAAAAACCCTCTTGGCTGCCAGGCTGCGCCCCAATGGCGGGGAGATGGTCAGACTCTCCAGCTCACGAGCACATGACCACTGGCCTGGCTTGGCAGGATTTTCCAGAAGTCATCTGGTCCATGCCGCTGCTTCAGGGCCATTCACTTCTTCTCAGGCATTGGCTGCTACTCCTCTTGGTTCAGAGTCTGGGCTGCCCAGAACCAGCCCTGGCGGTGTTAATTCTCCATCCCATTCCCTCCGTCCCACTCGAAATCCTCCCTGATGCTTGCCACAGTCAGAACAGTGAATCAGGCGTTTCAGAGGCTGGATCTGATTTAGCGGATGTGTCCCGTATACGCCCTCCCGAGCTCACGGGGCACCGGTCCCATATTAGGTAAATCCAATAAATAGGTCTCAATTCCAAGCTGATGTTACACCATGAACATGCTCTGTTGCAAAAGAGGGCCTGTTTACGACCCACTCTGCCCCCTGACCCAGCCCTTCCTTGTAGCCCCAAACCAGTGGCTGAGGCTGAGAGCACTGTCCCAGGAGCCGGCCTCTGGGCCTCCTCCCCGTTTATGACGGAGATCTCTTCCCACACCCAGTGGCTTCCTAATGAGAGACCTCCAAGTCCTTCTCCAGCAACCGTCTCCAGCTCCCCTGACAGAGGTTTTAATCCTTAAATATATTCTTCACCAGCCGAACCATTTCCTGTGGCAGGAAATTAGGTTTCCTCCCATTGGCTCCAAGTGGGACCCGTGAAGTGTCCCAAAATGGTGGTGGGAGCCAGAGCCAAGGACGTGGACATGCCAGAGACCAGAGCTGACGGCAAGGCAGAGTCTGCCATAGTGCTCCTGGGGGACAGGGTGGGACTGGGCCCACTGCCTGCCACGAGCCATTCACAGCCTCTGTCACCAGTGATCTGCAATGCACAGCCACCTGGGAGCCCCCACAAAGTACGGGAGGATTTGGATATAGGGGTCCCGCAAAAGACTGGGAGCACAGCACGTAAGTTCCAGAAACACGCCAAGATCGATTCTGCACGAGCTGTGAGCCAGGTACACTGCTATTATGTGAGAATACAAAATATGGCAACACCCCGGGTCTGCCCAGCCTCCACCTAGCTCGGAACTGAAGGGGCTTGTCCAAGTCCTGTACCTGCGCAGGACGGACCCGGGATTCAAACTCAGGGCAGCGCTGAGAAGTTCAGGAGAGGGAGGGTCAATGGGGCTTTTTCTGCTGTTCTACGCTTGCATGCCTCTCAGGGAAACGGGCCTCTTACCAACCAGCAAATACTGACCGCATACCTCCCACAGGCCAGGCAGCAGCCGAACAAGTGAACAAAAAGTAGATTTGTTAACACTATCCTAGTTCAGTGAAAATCGATTTTGTTTAAACACACGTGATACTAACCTTTCCAGCTTCTTCCAGAGATAAGCTTTCTTTTTTGGACCTGCCTCTTGAGTCACAACAGTAATACCAGTGATAGAAGTTATCACTGCTACTACTGTATGCCAGGCACCGTGCTGGTCTCAGAATGAGTTAGCCACCTTCTCTATATCTATGCCCTTAACTAGATGGCTCCACTGCTCCTCCTCCCATGGGTATAGTGAACTTCCTAGGCCCTTGACTTTGGGCTCTGCCATGGACTAGCTTTGGCCCAGGGAACAAGAGCAAAAAGGTCAAGAGCCATTGTGCGCTTCTGCTTGTCTTCTTCTACCTTGCTTCGAGAAGAGCTTCCCCCGGCAAAGCTGCTGCCCCCCACCTGGGCCCAGGCTCTCACACAGGGGGAGCAGACTGAGCCAAACCTGCACAAGGCGCCAAGCCCAGGTGAGCCACAGAAGCCCACCTCAGCACCAAGATGGCTGTTTTGACCTAAGCTTCTGGAGTGTTTGTTACTCAACGCTAGCCGACTGATACGCCACCAGTGGTCTTCCAGCTACACCTGCAAGTATCCTTATCATCACATCCTGATGGAGAAATAGAGCGCTGACAAGGTTTCCCAACTTTGCTAAGGCCCCGGGGTTAATACAAAGTGAAGTCAGACAATGTGACACTCTTTTCTGTAACTCTAAATGGGGCATCATGGCTTTTTCCTGACCTTGAAGAGGACACAGAGAGAAGACGTAACCATCTCAGAAGGACTTCATTTTTATTTGTGGAGGACAACCTTCTCTAGGCTTTCAGAGCCCATTTGAATTAAATGGGAACTTACCACAATTTCTCAACTACTGCTCTTTTTTTGAAGTGGTTCATTTAGCCCATTAACCTCAAACCCAAACCTCTGGTATCCACAGCATCTCAATCTCTTCTCTACCTTTACATTCCTCCCCGCCAAAATATCTGCTATATCTTAGTGTAGGAAGAAGGGGTTATTTCCCATCTTGGGGTTACCAGTTAATACCACAAACCCACACCCACACTTCCCTCAACACAAATGCTGTGACTGACAGGTCGGGTCCATGTGCTCTGACCATGCGCTGCATTCCCTTCCCACACTAGTGGGATGAGGCCTCCCCTTCCTCCCTTCGACGACAATCCAGCCAGCCACGAACTACGAGACCACTCACATGCAATAAAATCTTTACACTTTTCTTGAGCTTTGCCATCTATGTGAGTTTTCTTTCTGTTTTGTTTTCCTGGTACAAACTAAAAGCAAGGCTTGAGTGACTTCGGCTTTGGGTTAGGTGCTCACTCAGGAGACCATCCAAGAAGGCAGAAAACATTCTGGAGACTTCACAAGGCCCCGAGCACTGGTTCTGTCAGGCCTTTGGGCCGAGTAGAATGCCTGAGAGCCCTGCTCTCTGCTGCTCCTTACCATGCCAACATCAGAACACACTTTCCTCTCTTCTGTGCCACAGACGGCCCTGGAAATGCTATGAGAGTGCAGCAAATGCAAAAAGCCCAGAAAAACCTGCTGCTGAGAGGGTCAGTGGATTTGGGGGTCTACCCAGGATCCATTTCCTTTGACAAACACAGCTGAAATCAAAGCATCCTTTGTTCTGGGCAGAATTTCTGCCTGGGGATTGGGGGGGGGGGTGTTATGCAGAGTCTCCTGGCTGTGGGGGACAAAGCACAGAGGCACAACATTCAGGGAACAATGTGTCCCATGTCAGCTAAAAACCTGAAAACCCACTGTAGAGAATTACCCACAGCTGGGACTTGAGAGTGATCTTGTCCAATCCCTTCTTCTGGTGGCTGAGGACACAGAATGGTGGACTGAGCATCTCCAGGCCACCCAGCAAATGAACACAGAGTGAGGCTCTTCCCCCAAGCAGGGTTTCCCTGGAGCCAGGCTCCCCGCTAATGCACTGACAAAGTCTGTAACGTGTACAATTCTACTTTCCCACCCTGGGAAATCCAGCACAGTGAGATGTTCTTTGTTGTACTGCATCTGAAGGGGCCCGAAGGTCTCCCTCTTCGGAAGGACTCATATTCAAACACAGGACTGAGCCAAGGCTGACTCCAGTGGAGACAGGATTCTGTCTTACCATGGCAACTTGCGAAGGCTTGAAATTACACAAACGTAAAAAAGCTACCAACAAACTAAGAAAATCGAGCTGTCTGCTGAATACACTGTTCCCAGACATGTGCAAAGTTGTCTTGGGTGGAGTTTAAAGAAAAGAAAAATTTCTGACATCAGCCTGTCCTTGTCATTTGGGGCCATCAAGGAGGAAGCTGGCTTGGTGAAGTGTACGCTGGGGTAGGTTCTGGATAACTGAGGTTTCGCTATGAGCTCTGCCACACGGACCACACGTTCTTGCCCTGTTTCACGTGTTCTCAGCAAGTTCTGAAAGTAGAAGCCCGTTTTTGAACATTCCACTTTAGACTGGCCTGGGAGGAGCTCAACACAGGATTTCACAATCCTCCACACCACTTCCACCAAGGACAACTCAATTTCCTTCGGAACCTGCAAATGGGCAACATCCGTTGCTTCAGGCTGTCAAATTTGGTGACTGCCCCATAAAGGCCCAGCCCAGGGCTGGGCCCCCTGTGCCTTGCCCCAGCGTGGCAGCTAGACTCCTCTTCACGTCTCCGCCCCATATGTAGGGTACCCCCTCTCCCTGCTAGCCTGCCGGGGTAGGCTGCTCAGGTCCAGGACGAGGACCACAGGCAGATGAGCCCTGACAGTGAGCCCCAGAGGTTGAGAGAACCTTCTGGGCAGACCCTCAAGGCAGGAACACCTCGTCCTGCCGTCTGCAAGGGGCTGGACCCGGTGGGAAACACATGAAGATCATGGGGGAAACTCGGGTTCTTCCTTCCTCCTCAGGGGCCAGGTTGGACACAGAATGCATGCTTCCTGGGGGGGAAAAAACCCAGAAGGCTGGTGTGTGGAGAAAGCTCAGCTTAATCATGATCATCTAAGCACCAAAAGTGTCTCCAGACATTGCCTAATGTCCCCTTGCAGGCAATTCACTCCCCTGGGTCCCCTGAGAACCTATGGGTTAAGGAAATCCTCTGGCCCAGGTCAGGCATGAGGGACAGAAGCAATCTACCTCAGAGCAGGTGTCTACCTGGCACTTCTTCCTCATCATCTCACTGGCTACAGGGGCCCTGTGTGGCTGGTATCCTCACTTTCACTCTCCAGGTAAAAGAGGCACGTGACGCTGGGGGACTTGTCCAGAGCAGCAAAAAACAGTGCCTGGCCTTGAATCTGGGTGTCACACCCCCAAACCCAGTTCCCTATGATCTCAAAACGCAGTGTTCATTGTGTTAGAATTAACAGATTGTCCTTGGGCTCTGGTGAGACAACTGTGCTTGTCCCCTCCCTTCCCCCTGTGCAAATAAAGTCATTAAATCTCAGCTGAGGAGGAAGAAGAGGACAAGGGGGAGGAGGAGGAGGAGAAGGGGGAGGAGGAAGAGGTTGCCTTTGAAATCTTTCTATTTAACAGCTTCGGTGTTTGAAGCCCCCCACCCCCACCCCTGCCAAGCACCAGATTGATGGGCTGCTTTTTCCTGATTATCCCCAGGATCATAGAAACTTCAGGCCATGGAAGATGCCAGAGATCTGGGTTGGTCTCTGGTTATTGGAAGAAGGGGAAAGAAGAGTTCCCAAGCCTCTCAGAACTTTCTGGAAGGCCATTTCCCTCTGCCAGTTAACATTCACTCAGAGTAGAATTAAGCCCGAAGATCGTTTGTTTATTTTTAAAGAGCTCACTCAGGAAATTCACAGCCCTCAGCACTGTTCTGATGGCCTCAAGGCAAAAAGTACACTTGAGCCCAAGTTTTATTACAACCCCCATCCCTAAAGCTCACCTCATAAAACACAGGCAGCTTGAACTGGAATCATAAATCCAGGTGTGTTTAGAAACCTCCTCTTATCCTACCGGGTGCTTCTGGCCTCAGGCCTCCTACAGCCCGTAACCAACACTTAGAGGCTTGGTTTCCAAACTGCTTTTGGGAAACGGATAGATTTGTATTTTTTCAATTCAGGAGAAAACAAAATATAATGCCAGGCTATACCCACAAGACGGAAGCAGCCGGAACAGAAAGGATTCCTCCGCTCTGACAATGTGCTGCTCCAGGTGGGGAAACAAAAATGAGTAGTTAGGGAAAGAAATGTTTTTACTAGCCTCAAAAGTCTAACCTTGGCTGGAAAGACAAACAGAAAAGAAAAAAGGGACTATTAGAGAATTATCTTGGTTTGAGCTCTTTTCTCTGCAGCAGGTGGGGTGGGGAAGGGGGCTGAAACACAGATCTTGACCTGCCCCGAATAAATGCTTTAAGACTAGAAAGATCGGGGTGCCTGGATGGTTCAGTCAATGAAGCATCCGACTCTGGTTTCGGCTCAGGTCATGATCTCAGGGTCTTGATAGGGAGCCCTGTGGTGGGCTCCTTGCTCAGCAGGGAGTCTGCTTCTCCCTCTGCTGCCCCACCCCCACCCTCTTCCTCCCACACACTCTTGCAAAAAAAAAACAAAAACAAAAACAAAAAAGACTGAGAAATATCTTTGCTCCCTAAAAAATAAGAAGGGCAGCGTACCAGAAGGTTCTCTCCCCTGACAACTACTATTTCTCTTGTCTTATCTGCCAGTGAACTTCAACATTAGCTCACTTCACTAAACAAACAATTCTTATTACAGGACTCTTAGTCATTCTGTTTTTCACTTTCTTCCACAAAGCAGAAACCATTAAGGTCTGAGTGTCCTCTCTAGGCTGTCTTTTCCCAGACCCAGTTCCCAGCCTCCCACCTCCTGCCCCATCAGGTTTGCATGAATAGAGCACCGTGAATCACTTCCTGTGGGCAGACTGCACGTTTATGAGTGGCATTTTCTTTTCTTCTTCTTCTTCTTTTTTTTTTTTTTTAGAAGATCTCACAGACACTAAGGGTTAAACAAGTGGAACCAGGTGATGGTGATGATAACTGGCTGCCTTGTCCTATCAAAACACATCAAAGTTTCCAAAGACTTATAGAAAATGTCAGGCTAGTGTTCGTGTCTAGGGCAAGGGGTAGGGGTGGGGTGCAGGGGTGAAGAGGGCAAGTAAGGAGGTTTTGTGTTAATTGCACAGTTTTGACTTCCTTAATTATGAGTCACCGGCCAGGGAGATAAAACAATGCCACAAATGTTAGAGCACATGCAAAGGGTAAACGGGGCAACGTGGGGACATTCCTACTGAGAGGCAGTGCTCACTCGAACTCCAAATTTACGATTCCTCACAAAACACCATATAATACGGGTTGGAAAAGAACATTCCCGCATTTCAGTCTTAACCACATTTACAGCTCTTTCCCTGTTTTTAAGAGAGGCCCCAAAGCCTTTAGAATCCTCAAACCTTTCAGGTCAGCCACTGTGGGGGAGCCGGAAGTAAGGGGGGATGGGGAAGAATGATCCCGTTTCTAGAAAAAGTGTAAGGACCCTGAGATTAAATAGCTACCTTTGTATGTAGAAAACACAGCATTTGCTGGCCGCCAGTCCCTGACCTTCCCCAAACACGCTCCTCCTCTCTGGACCACGGTTTACAGGCTTACAGAAGCTGTTTCCATCTAACCGGGAACAAAGGATGGCTGTCCCTCTATTCTGGGCACCGGTATCTTGAGGACAGTTAAGCACCAATTAGCATTCCTTTCTGTCTAAGGGGACAGACTTCCTATTGTACCTTAACAAAAGGTTCTGGTTCATTGGGGGCAATTTCACCTAAGACAGCCAAGAACCCCTATGGGCAGGATGGTAAGAATTCCCAGTCAACAGGAGAGGACTTCAGAGAGCCAGGCAAGTGCTGGGAATGTACCAGATGGCCCTTGGCTGAAAGCCGCAGCCCAGGTAGGAACACAGGCTTCCAGGAGAGCCTCTCCTGGGTGGGTCCCCGGCACTTACCACTCCCGCCATACTCGGCCCACCCGGTCCTAGCCAAGATTTGCAACAACCCACTTTTGCAAGCAACCCACTTCCCTAATCCTCATCAGACCTCCCCCCACCCCTGTCTGCAGATAGACAAATGTTTCGAGGCCTGATCTGCAGGGACAGAAATTCAAAGTGCTTAACCGAGCCGAGCAGCAGAAGTGGAACGTGAAGCCACAGCACATGAACGTGGGGCCCCTGCTCCCTGAGCCAGAAATCTGCAGCTGGCGGCAGCGGCGTGCCACCGTGACATATGGGTCCGGAGACTCTCCTCAGCCCTCCGACGGGCCTCATGTTGTCTCTAGCTCAAAACAGAGCCCATTCTGTGGCTCCTTCTGCAGAATGCCCTCTCTCTGACCTCCTTCCTCAAAGTCACAGGTACTGCCATCCCATGTTCCCCTGACTCATCAGCACTTTGCCCCAACGGCCTGGTGAGATGAAGGAACTTCCAGGTGTTTCTGGCTTCCCCTCCCAACTAAGACAGGAGCTCCTTGAGGGCGAGGAGACCCAGCTCGGCTTTCCCTGCAGCCAGGAATGAGCCCAAGACTTGCATATTACCTTTGCTCACGAAGCAGGTCGTGACAGTGCAATGGTCGGTCGGCCCCTCCAGACCAGCAGAAGATGCGGGAAGCCAACAGGAACCTCAGGCCGCACCCCACCCTCCTTGTGACCCTGATCAAGATGCCAAGCCTCTGGGCGCAGGGATCCACAACCCCAAGTGACAGCCGGAGACCCAGTCTCGGCCACGTTCTCTAGGCCACCAGCGGCTCGAGAGGCACAGGTGGAACAGCAAAGGAGGACAAGGGATGACGACCGCGGGTGCCACTCATGCTGAAGCAGCCCATGGGAAAGAGCGAGAAGCTAACACGCCGCTGAGAGAGGAAGCTCCTCCCACTCCACCTGCCGCCCCAGACAGCACCAGGTCATCTGTGGCGGGCTGCGGGCCGGCAGGAGTTACAAGGCTTTGTGATACATTTCCTTCACAAATATCTCTTGACTGCAGACTTTACCAGCCTGAGACGTCCCAGAAGGGAGAGCACGCAGACCCCCAGGGTGGGCGGTGGTGGGGAGTGGAGCGTTTGCAGCAATGCTGCCAAAAAAGAGGGCCCCTCGGTCCGGGGCACCCCAGCTAGAACACGATGGAGGTCACCGACCCCTGGAGGCTCCCTGCTTTCCAAGTGCCAACATCCTGCAAGACCTGTGGCTTCAAGGTGGCCGTGCCTGAACTTGCCATTCCTTCTCCGCCTTGAGGCACGCGGGCCTTGGACGGAACAAACCTGCGGCACCAACTAAAGCCCAGCAAATGTGTGACCGAGAGTGAGGACGCCCACCGAAATGCCTTCCTCCTCTACCGGAAGGGGGACCCCCGGGCAGAGGGGGAGGCTGACTCTTTCGGCGAGGGGAAAGCAAAACAAACAAAAAACCCCAAGGTCACGGCAGCATCAGCCAACCCAGCAGCCACAGCTGTGATGGGACACGAAGGAATCCGGTGGCTATCAAACACCGTCCTGAGAGAGAAGGTGGCTTCAAAGGGGAAAGATGAGCCGTGGTGAGTGTGACAGGCCACAGAAGGGCTCCTGTCGGGGCTGGCCTGGGTGCAGTGCGAGCTGGTCGCAAGAGTGGACACAGATGCCCTCTTGCGCTGTCTCCCAGACTCGGGAAACACAGGGCCCCGGAACTGAGGGGGGCGGTGGGGAGGGCTCTAGAGCTCAGCCCCTTCACAGCCCCCTCCCCGGCCCTCCCCCACACATGAGGACACCTAGGCTCAAGAGGGGACAGCGTCTGAGCCAATGCCCCTGTCTTTCTTCTAGTTTAGGAACCCACGATCCCAAACTCTCTGGGACCCCAAATGGAAATCACAGCTGCGGGCTGACAAAGCAGCTAATACCACAACAAAGGGCAGGGCGCCCACCCAGAGCAGGGAGGCCAAGGCCTGCTCTGTGCAGAGGGGCAGCATTCCCGCCGTTCTCACCCTCCACAGCCCAGCTGTGGGGTCCCCAGGGCCCCCACAGACTGCATTTCAAGTCAGCCAGGGCCCATCTCCCAGGTTCTAGAAACATCTCCCACTCTCTCCTTCCTTGGCCTGACACCCCCTGCCACGGGGCCTGCATTGTTTGGTAACAATTCAGGGGACATTAAGCAGGAGCTGAATGAAGACAGGAAGTGAATCATGGATGTCTCAAACAGGCTCCTTGGAAGAAGCAGGGAGGAGGGAGGGGTGGCAAGAGCCTGGGGCCACTCCCGGGGCCTCCTAGAGTATGCGTGTGTGTGAGGGGGGAGTCTTGGGAGTTCTCTTCTTGCCCTGCAGTATGGTGCCCTCACCCTCTGTCTGCCTGTGACCTGGGAGCTGCTTCGGGCATCAGGTTCCTGAATGCACGCTCTTGAGGGAACCAGGTGTTCTCTGTCCCCTGGGTCAGGCAGAAGGAGGGGGATAAAGCTGGGTCTCCACACACTGACCCCACCTTATCCCCACACCCCTTAAAAAGCTCGAACGTGAGAAGAGGTGGCTGCTGGCTCTCCCAGCAAGGAGAATGGGCTGGGCTTAGAGCATTCATTACACGAATGTCAATGTTCTACACACACACAGACACACTCGCAATGACTGAGCGTGAATCCAGATTGCATCTAAATTGCTGAAGGAAACGTCCTCTCCTGCCCTTCCTCCCTGCCTCCCATGCCCCTGGGTCTGCCCTGATTCCCACTCAGCCCTGGGGCCAGGCACTGCCAGCTCTCGGCACCATCTCTCGCCTCCAGGCCCCACCGCCACAGACTGACCACCTGCTGTGGACTTGAACAGCACCTTTCAAGTCTAGTCTCTGCCAGGATCTTGTCCCGTTTTAAGAGTGTGTGTAGGGTACGCAGAGGCACATTCACGGGTGCTCTGAGCATCCACAGGGAGGGGGCTTGACCAGCCAGTCTGTGCTTGCTGAGGGCCTACTATGTACAAGGACCTACCGTGTGCAAGGCACCTGGTGAGCGCCTCCGTTTTCTTAACTGTGCAAAGGATCAAGGACTAATGGACCAAACCAGAAAACATTTAAGCTTCTGAGTGCAAGAAAGGGCACTCCACAGTTGGTGCAAATCTGCCCTAATTTTTGTTTTACAGGCATTTGTTTTTCATTTCATTTCGCTTTTCCTGCACCTGCCTCACCTTCATGAAAGCAACATCAACCAGCTGCTTTCTATAAGCAAGTTTTTTGCTACACACTTTATATACATATATATATATATGTTTTAATCTCACTTCCCAAAAGACAAAGAGATTCAGAGAGATTAAGATTATCCCACAAGGTCACACAGCAAGCGAGAGCAGAATTAAACTCTCAATTCCAAACATGAAAGCCCAGGGTCTTCCCACTGTGTCGTGTTGTTGTCCCGCACACCTCCGTGCCTTGAAGGGAGACGGGCAGAAATGGGAGACTGGGAGATAGGACGTGGATTCCAACTCTGGCTCCCTTTTGACGCTTGGGTGAGCCTACGTTGGTTTCCTGGGAGAAAGGGGCTATCCAGCAAGACTGTCAAAGGGTTCGTGTGTGAGGCTACAGGTAGGTTTTTCCTATGCTAAATGCTACACAAATTTATGGTGTCACCTATCACCTTTCATTCGTGTGCCAGAAAATATTGCCAGACAAGGCTGATCACCCACCCCTGAACTTTTAACTTTTTCCTGGAACAAGTTGGTGACAAGCTCAGGAGACTGTAAGATATGAGAACATTCTAGAAACATCATCTGGGGACAATTTATGTGGCTTTTTTAAAAATAGTATGAGCAGCTTTCGACACAGGCTGAGAGATTAATAACTTCCTTCCCAAGCCTCCTAAAATTTGCCAAGTGTTCCTGGAACTCCTACCTCACAGATGAAGGTCTTAGGCAGTTGTCTGGGTCCCCCAAGTCCCAGTTCTGCTATTAGGGACTACCCAAGTAGTCCCTCTCTGAGCCTCAGCACTCATCTGTAAAGTGGGGTCACTGTTCTCACAATCTGTGACTGTTAGTCAGAGGCTCACCAGCTTTTCACACACACAGACGGCCACTCAGTGAAATTCTCCGGAAAGAAACAACGAAGAGAGCACACTTCCAACTACCCCCCCCACCGCCCCGTCCCGACAAAACACTGTTCCACTCAGGCACCTACTGGGGGCTGCCCAAATCCCCAAAGCGTGGGAGGAACACAGCTGCCATGGTGCCCTTCCGCCCTCACCGTGGGCCAGAGGCTTTGTGAGGATGAGGGAATCCCGAGGCGGATGTCCTGGCCACACTCTGCCCCCTCTCACACACGCGATGCTCTGGGCAGGAGCCATGCAACTGCAGAAATCACAAATGCCCGACCACAGAGGAACCGAGGGCAGGAAGGCCTCTCTGCTCTCCCCTTCTATAGAGCTAGAAGACAAGGTCCGGCCCTTACAGGACAGTGGAAGGCAAGACTTCAGTATTTCTTCCCCCCCCCCCCGCCCCGCCCCGCCTAAGATTTTATTTATTTATTTGAGAGAAAGAGAGTACAGGCAGGGAAAGCAGCAGGCAGAGGGAGAAGCAGGCTCCTCACTGAGCAACGAGCCCAACTTGTGGCTCAATCCCAGGACCCTGGGATCATGACCTGAGCTGAAGGCAGACGCTTAACCCACTCAGCATCCTGAGACTTCAACCTTCCTGCAGAGCTGGCCTAGTTCCGTGTCTCCAAGCGTGGCAGGCCCTCACACATAGGGTGTGGTACTGCTAACTGCTGATGAAAGCTCAGAACGGAGTCCGCTCCTGACCATGACACGAAGTCCTTCTGTGCTCTACAAGTCCAGCTCCGTCATCACTAAACACTGGCGGGGGTTGATGAATTAAGAGAACGTTCAGGGCCAAGAAAGTACCAGCCAAATATTTGGAACTTTCAAAGCATACGTAACAAAAAAATACTCCTCTATCAGAAACTTGAAATACAAAAACAAAACATGATCATACACATTTTATAGAGCTTCCTTACTTCTGACAGTTTTAGCTGAAATTCTCTGCTTATGCAAACATTAAGATCAAAACTCCTGTTTACATCTGTACAGTGAAATAATGCCAGGCCGTAAAATGGTATTCATGATTACAAGACAAAGACATGAAGGAATCTGAAAATAATGACGCTAGGTGAACAAAAGCAGACCCCTCCCCAAGGAAAGAGTACATCCCATATGATTCCCATTAATTTTAGGAAATTAAAACAAATGTACATTGACTGAAAGTAGATCAGTGATTGCCTCAGGGACTGGTAAAATTACAAAGGGGCAGGAAGAGACATTTGGGGGCAACGGCCATGCTCACGATCTTGACGGTGGGGACAGTTTCACGGGGGCACACATATGTTCAACACATCAGACTATCCACTTTCCATACGTGCCCTGGATTTACGTCAATTACATCTCAATACAAATGTCTCAACTCTAAAGGGAAAGTGATCAGAAGCCAGACTTTAAAATGTAGCAAAGAAGCAAAAGGCCCAGACATATTATTCCAACAGATTCTGTCAAAAATATCTTCCTCTGCTCATTGCATGACAAACTCTGAAAAGAGCCCATACTGAAACACGAGCAGGCTGCATTATGTTCTAAAAAAGTGTGACACATAACGTGCTAAAGATCTCCGTAAGAAAGGAGTTATGGCCTATCTTTGACATTAATGTCTCTTCTATTCCATTACTCCCCTGAAAACGTCTGCAGATTCCTCACTTGACATGAAAAGTTATCACTCTGGGCCAACACTGCTCCCAATAACTGTTCACCAACAGAAAGCCCTGAGGGGCAAAGCATCCCCAAAGTGGGTCACCAAATTTCAGGCTGGCGTTAGAGAATCGATCGTACCCAGAGACCCTCACCCCTTCTGCAGGGATGCTGGGGCTGGGGTCCAGAGACCTGGCTCTTCTGCCTAGAGGTCCGGTCAGGCCGGGAATGACCCAGTGAGTAAAGGACGTGCCGGGGAAAATGAGCAGGTGTTTAAGGCACAGGAGGAAACGGCTGGGTGTGTCCGATGCTGAGCTCTGTCCTGCACATGGGTTCATGTCTCCTGTTCCAGATCAACATGGTGGGCCCACCCGATGAGCCGCAGGGGCCTTTTTGTGAGCATTGTAAGGCTATTGTGTAAGCTTTTGCAAAAATCACCTTTACAATTTGAAGTCCCTACAGCTTTGTTGTTTTTTAGCATGGTGGTTTTCGAAGGTCTTCAGACGCTGGCAGCCCCTACTCAGGCCTCTGGACTCCCCTACGCCAGCCTCCTATTCCAAGCCAAGCAGATGCCTAATTCTCGGTCCACCAAGAAGCCTGAGATTTGGGGCTTGGAGGGGTGCATATCAAGGAATATCATTTAGAAGCCTCTTATCTAGGACACAGAGCAGAAAAAGAACGGCACATACTCAAGACTGACCTGAGGGATGGGGAGAAGCAAAAGTGGGGGGCAACATTAACAAGGTAAAAAACAGAGTGTCACCAGTCCTGGAGGAAATGCCTTCCAATCCATTGGTGATTTGTCCTTAAAAGTTCTACAGAAAGACCTAGTTTATTGCCAACCCAGCCCTGGGGTCAAGGGTTTCTAGCACAATTCCACGCAAACCATGGAGGCTCAGTAAATGTTCACAGATGGTGATGAATTCCTACTTCTGGCCAAGTACACAGGGCAAAAAACACCCCAGCTATTAAACATCTAAATCCTGAATCCTGATCGTCCTGAAACAATGGGGAAAAAAAGACACATGGAAGAATGAACACACAAAAGGAAATGAAAAAATCAAACAGGTTAGCATAAAGCGTAAGAGAGCAGGGGAAGCCAATCACCTGGTCTAGGGCCTGGCTTCTTACTGCCCAGCTGTGCGGCCTTGGGCAAATGACTTAAGCTCTCTGTGCCTTGGTTGCCTCAAATTATCCTAGCAGTCGCTATTATCCCTAATTTGAAATTCCCGGTGCGGGAGACTGGAAAATGGGAGTGACATTCCACAGCGTCAGGAACAGACTTTCCAAGAGCCGCTACCTCCCCCAAACCCTCACTCCTGGGCAAACAGAGCCTTTCTCCCAGTCAGAGCTCAACTGTTTTTTCTTGGGAGGGGGGCTCCTGGCTCCAAATTCATCTGCCAGAGGGTAGAAATAAGCCAGTACCCGCTGGGCGTCCATCAGACATAAGAGCCACAAGCCAGAAAGGGTATGGAGGCCCAGGAGTCTAGGGGTATGCGGCAGGTAGCCTCAAGGCATTAGACTTTCTGGCAAGGAAAGGCTAGCAGAGAGGTCCTCTAATCCCACAAGCACAGGATGCCAAGCTCCATTAGAAAGTTCTGCCACATCCAGCGTTGAACACAGTCTGCTCCTCAATGACTTCTGCCTCCTGGTCCTAGCACGACCATCTAGGACCAGGCAGAACAAGAGTCCCCGGGCTGGGATCCCTCTGCTCCAGGCTCCACGTCTCCAGTTCTTTCCTTCAACACGGATCCTCTCGTCCTGTTGTTAAGTTCGCATTCATCCCGGTTCCGATCTCAGGGAGAGAGCCATGGAATCCCAACAGTGCACGACACACAGTCCACTGGCATGAGTAAGACACGGCTCATCCCCAAACGTTAAAAAGAGAATACAGCCTAACGGCGAAAGCACACTGAACACAATAGGTGCTTGATAAATATTTATTGTGCAAATGAATGCTCCGTGGAGGCCAAGTCAAGCTCCCCTCCCCTCTTCCCCACCTCACTTGTGGTCAGTCTGGACAATTTCCATAAGAAACTTCCCGTTGCCGGAACTCAGAAGACCGCCACCAGTTAACTGGTCTAGGCCGGAGGTCGAAAACAGGCGGCAGCCTACAGATGTTGGGTTTGGACTGCAACCGTGTTTTTAAGATGTTTTCATTAGTTGCCATCTTTTCAAAGCTGGGAGGTTTCATATGTAAATGTAAATCTGGGGCATCTCTGGAAAAGAAATCAGAAGTCCTGGCAATGCTTGGCCACTGGCTGATTCCGAGTCACCAAAGCCCCTTCTGACTGGGTCCAGCTCCGTCTTCTTATGCCAGGGGCCACTTCCTGCACTTCCCCCTGTCCTCCTGAGCCTTGGAAGCATCAGTCCTCATGAAACAGAACGGAACCTGGAAGGACAGGGTCTGGCCTTTGTGGGCCCGACCACATGCCCGCCTGTTGGGACAGCTGCAGTCACACTGACTATGCTGGTGTCATTAGCGACGGCCTCCCCCTTCGCTCTCAGAGGCCAGGCTGGGGTAGCAACCTGTACGGCTGCCCTGGGCCTCCACCAGCTCCACACCAGTCTGGCTCACCTCGAGGATGCTGTACCCAGAGCTCTCAGAAGGCCGCTTGCTCTCTACCCAGCTTCCTACCCTGAAGATTTTGACCTTCTGGGACAGTTCATTCCACCAACGAGGCCACTTTCAAACACCCTGCAGAGCTCACGCAGTGCTTCCTCATGGCTCTCTCTCGGCTGTGGCAGCGGCCAGCCCCACTGAGCGCCAGAGGAGGCCATGGAGGGATGGCCAGTGCCCTTGAGGTGGGCAGAGGTCAGGAAGCAGCATAGGGAGAAGAAAGGAGGACAGAGAAAGAAAGGAGTCTAATTAGCAATCCCACCTCTGGAAACCATTTCTCTTGCCTGAAGTCAAAGGGACAACCCTCCATTCCCCCTTTCAGAACTGGGGGACTGAAGAGAGGATGGTGGCGTTTATGAAAAGACGAGTCATCCATTCCTATTTATTGTTCCTTCTAGAATCTTGCATCCTCTTGGATTAAACCCACTGACTTGTCAGGGTCAAGGGCACCATTTCTACCTGTGCCTGCAGACAGATTTACCACATCTTGTAGTTGGGAGAAGGTGGGTCAGGGTTTCACCCCCCCCCCAAAAAAATCTAGTTAAATTTGGGGGCCTTTTAGTTTAGCCTAGGAGTACCTCGTTTTAGAAGGGATACTTGACGAAGGCACCGGGACAGGAAAAGTGGGCGCTGTGAGCCACCTTTCATACCAAACACTGATACTCGGCCGGCACCAGGACCTACTGGTGCTGCTGCATTCTTAAGGATTTCCTAATACACCTGAATTCCAGCCTAGGCTAATACAGAGGCTTTATCTTTTTTTTTAAATGTATTTTCAACAGTTTTATTTAATAAAAAAAACTTACATAGTACTTACAGTGTGCCAGATATATTATAGTATCAACTCTCTGAATCCCCTAAAAGGTTATCCTCATTTTATAGATGAGGAAAGTGAGCGGAGGCGTTATCTTTAACCCTAAAATCAAAGCATTCCCTGCCCCGTCTTTAAAGGGTTAAAGGCCAGGGCCTGAAAGATCTCAGTAAGGGAGGAGAATAGCAGAAGAGCCTCCTCCCCGTCATAAATCTTGACATTTTATAGAAAAACTTGACATAACTAGATGTCCTGGGGCATCTGAGGCTCATCTTCCCCCCCCCACCCCAATATGAGCAAACAGAAGAAAACCCAGTTCTTAAAATCCTTAAGGTACAATGTGAATTTAGACTTGGAAGTTAGATCTTTTTTTCCTCCAAAGTGAGCATAACACAAGAATCTGTTTCCCGGCTTCCTTTGGTAGCTGTCTTAGACAAGGCCACGCTCACTTTACTGGGCAGCAGGCGGGCAGGGGGCGGGAGAGCTTGTGGAAGACACAATTTGTGTCCCAATGGGTTCCTGACACTTCGCTCTCTCAAAGGTAGCTCTGTAAATAGGCCCAGCGAAGGGCTTTTGCTTTGAAGTGGGCAATCAGCCACAGTTGTTTAAACACGGACTAAAATTCCACAAAAAGGATAGAGAGAAAACACATCAAAAGAAATGATATGTTACATCTTTCCCGATTGAGTCAACCAATAGCTTTGGTCTGGAGGGTTAACGGGAGGGAGCTTTTAACCATCTTGTGGGAGGGGAGGAGTCGAAGGGCATTCATACTTTCTCAGCTGGCTTCGGCCAGAGCTCCTTTTATTGATCTAGACAGACACAAATTATGATGCCAGACATATACAAATAGCCATCTGAGAACAGTCACAGGCCTAATTGAAGGAGACGGGAAAAAAAAAATATCAAAGGACACACAAATGGAGGAATCAAAAAACCCAAAAAACCAAAAAAATGAAAAACCCACCCTGACCCACACAGCACAATTTCAGCTGCCTGGAGAGGCTGAGCAGGGCCTTTTCCTCTGAGGGGAGGTGGATGTTTACTTACACAGATGAGTTCGCTTCCCTTGGGTCCAATTGTCCCAGGGAACCGCTCAGCAAGGCCGTGACTGGAAAGAAGGAACAGCAACCCCAGCCAGCAGGCTCCCCCTGCACACCCTGCTCCAATGGCAGGCCCGGCCCTAAGGTCAGACGGGGGAGCAGAGTCTCGGGTGACCGGAATGGAGCAGCGGGCCATGAGTAACGCCTCGGCCTCACTCACGCAGGGGGTTTCCTACGGGAACAGTGGCTTCCTGACACCCCAAGCACCCACATCCCCCCCCGCCCCCGGAGCAGGATGAAGCCTGGAGGCCTCTGACAGATCTCTGGCCAGCAACCCTGTGGACCAACAGGGAGGCCAGCCCATACTGGAGAGAGCACTTGTCCCCATCCACGGGGCTTCCTGGCCTGGCAGGCCCTGAGCTGTCCCTTCCGATGTCTGCTAAGTGCGAATTCGGAAGGTCACAGGGTAGAAGGCAGGGGATCTGATGACAGACAACACCGCCCTTCCTAGGAGAGGTCTTACTCCCGAGACCTCCCATTTTCTCTGTCACGAAGAAGAAAGCACTAATACCCCAGAAAGGAGAAATCCAAGGGAAAATCATACTTCACAAGATTGTTCCACATTCATGAAGAAGAAAGACATTTTGACCCGTCATTCTGGTCCCCACGAGCATTGTGGTCAGATTACCAAAAAAAATGAGACCCCAAACAAAACTGGAAATGGCTAACATCACACACCTGAAACATCTGTTGCAAATAAAAAGTGGGTTGAAGAATCCTATCTTGTTGTCCACAATGAAAAACTGCAAAATCCACAAGGGGAGAAAAAATAAGTCTCAGGGGAAAAAAGGTCAACATAAAAGTGAAAGTAGCTAAAACTCCAGGCTGTGAAACTCATTGACTAAAAACTGATGAAAAAAATTAAATAACTCAGATCATGTAACATTTTCCCCAGAAAAATTGGACTTGGTGGCAAAACAAAAAAACAAAAAACAAAAAAAGAAAGGAAGGAAGGAAGGAAGGAAGAAAGAAAGAAAGAAAGAAAGAAAAGGAAAGAAAATCCAAAATGGCATACATTAAAATCAGTACCAATAAAAAAGCAAACAAAAAGAGAAGAAAGTTTTGTTGTAAAACGCACATGGAAATGAATGGACACTAATGAAAATAATTTCAGCTTAAACAAAAGGACGAATTCTGGCACAGTTTCACTGTAGTATACACAAAAGGACTAAGATATTAAATTGATTTGTAGTCAGTTGAAAATGGTAAAATGAAAATTGTCCTAGACCGTTTCAGGAAAGACAAAGGTCAAGCCCCAGAGAATGCCTCCCAGTTTCCCTGAAGAGGAAGCGGGACCCCTCTCCCCACTCTGGTGGGCACTTGGCACCGTGCCTAGATGGGGGCAGGGGGCAGGCATCATCATGCTGGAGGATTAGACCCCAGCATGGAGAGTAGACATGGCAAGAAAAACGCCTTCAGCCACTAGGAGATGGCCTTCTGGTCCAAGTGGTGCCACTGACCTGACCCTGGGCAGGTGACTATCTCTCTCATCCTGGGGACACACACAAGCTGAGGACCTGCTCAGGAAACCCTAAGAGACCATGGGACTGGCTCTGCTTGGAAGGCCCAGTGACCTCTAGGTCTCCACACTTGGGGAAGGATAGGGTAGAGCTCAGAGTAGGAGGAGGGCAGTGAAGGAGTTTAATCATTCCTTCTCTCTATGTTCCAAATTCTCTATAGTAAGCCCATGTCACAGTTGTGGCCAAGGCAGTGGGAAGGGGTCAGGCAGTGGAGAAGCATTACAGAAAAAAGCCAAAACACCTGCTCTAAGAATAACTGACTAGGCCTGTATTTACTCACATGAAAGGTCCAGATGACCCCGGGAGCTCAGGATGGCACAAGCTCAAATTGGTCATCAAGCATGTGGGTGGGGTCAAGTTTTACGTCAAAAGCAGTAGACTTACAATTTGGGAATTTCAATTTGGGAACAAGTGGGTTTATGCTCTCTTTCTGAAGTCACACGCCCCTGGCCTTAGGTATTCACACTTCTTCTTCCCCAGTAGTGATCATTTGCTTTGGTGGTTCAAACACATTCCAAAGGAGGCAGCTAGAGTTTATAAACAACAGGCTACCCAGTCCTGGCTGGGAAGGACACACACCAATTTCAGGAGAGTAAACACCTGTGAGGAAAGAGGAAGAAGAACAGGAAGAGAGCAGAGTCTTATTTTTCTTAGCAAAGCAATAAGACATTATCGATATCTGAAGTCAATATGGAAAAACACCGACATTTGTTAACTCTGGTGGAAAGTGGACAAGTTGTAATTTGCCTATAACCAGAATATTTCACATCTGTAGGCTACAATGAAAGGACACGCACAAAACCCCAACAACAATAGACCAAGGCCGGGAATTGCTCCTGGCGTCTTGGAGAGGACGTCTGAGCCAGCACAGACCCAGCTGAGAAAATCCAAGTTCACAGTCCCGTGGTATGTAAACACTTAGGACATTCTTGGCTGGAGAGTATATACAGCAACATATTAACTTGTCTCTGTCTTCTAAAATTTTTATTATCCTGGCGGGGTCGGGGGTGGGGAGGTTATTAAAAAAAAATGAGTGGAAGGGAAAAAGAAAACTATTATTTTAGAGGGTCTCCTTGGTACCAGGTGCTTTGCAAGAAGTGCTGGGTATTAGCTCCTGTAATCTTGACAGTGAAGAAGGTGCTGTGATCCCCTTCTTTTCCGAAGGGAGGGAAGGGAGCTTCTAGAGAATGAAGGGTTATAGAGACAGTAGTGGCTCAGAGGCAGCCGGCTGGCCTGGGGCTGCCTCTTGGACTTCTGGCACAGGGAGGGGGCCCCTGGTGAGAAGGACTCACCAGAGCCACCCTCTCTCCTCTGCCCACGGCTCCTGCCCCCCTCACAGTGTCCCATAGGACAGCCAGCACTTGGACAGCCAACCCCTGGGACAGACAAGGAGCCTTCCCAAACAAAGCCCTTCCCTGCCATCTCTCTCTGTCATTCCAGAACCAGGCCAGCTCCAGTCCTGGCACCTCCCCAGCTTACACGCTGCTCTCCCAAGACAGGGCCACCCTGCATGCATGTCCTGGGAGGGTCTGAAGGGCTGATGGCTTGGGCCTCTGCATCACCACCACGTTCCACTTGGCCTCTACGGGCCTTGACAGTCCCCTGTCAAAGAAAGGAGGCCCGGCGCTGCCTCCCATGGTCACTGTGAGAAGGAGGTGCTCTCAGAACAGGGCCTGGCACCGTCCCGTCCAAATATTTACCATCACTATCATGGTCCTTAACACCCACATGGAAAGATGGTTTTTCTTAAGACCTGGACTTCATAACTTTCGAGAAAGGGACTGATGCCCCTCCCCACGGCACCTGGCACCAGAGGGAATGGGAAGGAAGCCGCAGAGGCTGGGCTGGAGTGAAGGGTCCACATAGTGGGGAGCGAGCTGTGCCTCTTGAAGGAAGGGTTCCTCCCAGCCCTGAAGACATCCTGTTGGTGAGGAAAATGGCGGAGCTGGGCTGGGAACTCACAGCAGCCGCTCTGCAGGGTGTTATCCCAGTTCGAGGTCTGTGTGTGTAACACACGCACACACGCAACGAGCAGGAGAGGGGACATCACAGCGCTTCGCCTCCGATGACCCAGTGGCATCTCAACGGCCCGGCTCCTCTGGCGGGGCAGCCTCGGGAAGAGCTCCTTCTGCACACACATTCCCCGCTTGTTAACCACAGGCCGACTGTCCCTCACACAGCAGCACAGCCATGGGCACGGCGCTGGGGCGGGGCTGGGGGTGAGCCTGGGGAAAAACCGGGCTCTGGAAAGTGTGCCAGGGCATAGGCACTAGCACGTCTGCACCCTGAGCGCATGGGGGGCAGTGGGGACTCTGACCGGATCACCCTGCCCCGTCTCACCAGGAGCCCTGCTTGGGGCATGAGCCCATCTCAGGGCTCAATGGAGTGAAAGCCTCAAGCTGACCAACACCTGGGAAGCGGGGGAGGGATGGCGGGCAATGGTGGCCGGAGCCTCAGAGCACAGATCCCAGCTCTGGCCTTCCTGCTGTGTGACTTTGGGCAGGTTGCTTACACTCTCTGGAGTCTCTCAGGTACCTCGTTCAGAAAACGAGAAGGTTAGAACACATCATTCTGAAGTTCCTGCCAGTTTTGAGATTGTTGGAAAAATACTTTCTTCCGGGGAATATTTGAGTCGGTCTTACTTTCCCGAAATCATAGACTTGAGAGAAAACCAAAGCCACTCTTGGGTGGCCCCCAACCCATCTGCTTCTGCTAGAGTTTGTGAGTTGGGCCTTGAAAAGTCCTCCCAATCCTGTTCTAATTTGTCGTTAATTACAAGGAACTGCACTTACATTCACTTTTGGGTCACAAATGGAAAATACTAATGACTTTGCAAATTAATTTCAGATCTGGCTCCATAATTTCTGGCAATAAGATCATACTTTGTTTTCCTTCTTATTGTTTTTAGAGGCGAATGGAAACTCAGCCCACTCTTCTCCAAAAAATACATTAAAAATTCCAATTAAGTTTTTCTTTAAAAAAAGAAAAGAAAAGGCAATATATATTGGCATCTGGGGCAAACTTACATTACAATGTGGGAGATTACAGCTGTAAGCCGGGACGTACGTCAATAGGCCAAAGGGGACATGGTTTTCCTTGGGCAAGAACACGGATTACAGGTCCGGGAAGGCTTTTCCCATCTCTGTCAGCAGTTCAGCAAATGGGGTCAAGTTCACCCTTCCAAAAAATCAGACTGTCCCAGCAACCTGCCCCGAGAGGAGGCACAGCCCCCACAACAGGGAGGCCCCAGTCTCTGCTAGTTTGACAGGACTGGTGCCTGGTGTCCTGTGTGTGACACTATATAGGCCATCAACAGGCTGCACAAGTGTTTTGAGGGAGTGACCAAGAGGGTGAGGAGGCACAAAACACGGGTCAGAGGAGGAGCAAATGATGTGTGCGATGCTTTGCAGGGAGGAAAGTAGTCCGAGTGGACAGGACAGAATATCCAAAAGGGCAGAAGATGTAATAGTGGGCTGTCCTCAAGGGTGGAGAGGTTAGAGGGAGGATGATTTCTGCTCAGCTCAGGAGTTTATTAGAAGGAGACAAAGTACATGGCCCTGCCTTAGGGTGATGAGTGGAGGGAGCCTGCAGCTCGCAGGTGATAACAAGCCCGCCTGACATCGAAGCCATGCTTCCTGGTTCTTCAGGACTGCGAGGCATGTCTCCTCATCTGAGACACATGCCACTTCTGCAAAGGCAACAATGCAAAGCTACTGGAAAGTTCGTCTTCCTTCATATGGAAATGGGAACTCAAAGGTCATGCATCTAAAAAGCATAGGTGCAGGGACCTGAACCCAGACCTTCTACCCAGTGCTCTTTCCCTCTCATTCCTCTGATTCCAGAGCCTTGGAACCCCTGCCTCTTGGATCCGAAGGCTAGGCTTGGGGGTCCTGTCCTCTCGGCTCCCGATGGGAACCACAAGGTATCCACCCTGGTCTAGCTCCATCTTGCCCATGGAGGGATTCCCAAGGGGGCCAAACAACACACAGTGTGCATGTCCCCTTGGTTTTCCATCTCGGACAAGGGCGAACAGTGAGGTGGCCTTCCCAAAGTCCCCTGGCAAGGGTGGTGGGGACAGAGGCGTTTACCTAGCAAGTACTAAGTTCTAAGCCTGTCACTTCCTATAAGGTAGAGTGAGGGGTCAGGCTGAGGTTCCCGGCATGGGAACGTGCTGTTCAGACGCAGAAAGAGGATGCATTCTCATGTACTTACATCAGTCCTTATGGCTGATCTCTCTTGGACTTGGTTTCCCCCTCTATAAAGTCAACGGTTTGCTAGTTATTCTCCAAGATCCCTTTGTGTCACAAAGTGTAGGATCTCTGAGGAGATTGGGTTCTCTGCAGGCCTGCTTAGGCTGTTGGTTCTGGAAGAGGGCAGCTCCAGATGCCCCCAGTTAAGGAAGCACACCCCATGTACTACACCACGCCTAACAAAGGAAGAGGAGCAGAACAGAGGAGCAGAGAGATACGCTGATGGGGTGCACATGCGGGATCTCTCTTGCACTAACACAGCATCCTTGGCTAGACAGGATCCCAAAGAAGCATCGTCTCCTGGACAGGCTTGTTTCTGAGGGGCAGACCAGCTGGCCCTGTCCCCACCTTCCGGCTGATAAACCTGAAGACCAGACAGGGCTTCACAAGAAGTATTGGCAAGTGGGGCTTCACATGAGGACCCGTATGGGACCCCAGTGACAGAGCAGCAGTCAGTGGCTATCTCAAGGCTCTGGAGAGTTGTGGGACTTCAGAAAGTATCGTCTCTGTGCCCTGCGTTCCCCCTCTTTACAAGAGCCCTGGGAGGACTCCCCAGTGCCTGGAACACACCGGACGGCAGCCATGATTCAACACCCAGTGACTGTGACTGCGGTGATTGAAAATAAAACCAAACAAGCACACTAAAAACCAAAAATCTGAGCATGTAGCTCAATGCCAGGAAATAGAAGGAGCTCGATGCCTGACTGCTGGCTAGACAGGCAGGCGGACAGATGGACGGATGAATCCAGACCCCTTAGTTCTGAGGACTTCTATTTACCACTCAGCAGCCTCGATAGAGATCTGTATGCTGAGCCTCAGTGTCCTGTATTGGGCAGGGGGGAGAACGTGAGTGCTTCCAAGACCTGCCATGAGGCCCCCCCAAGCGGATGACTGGGATCCTCTGAGGTAAAGGGAGCGTCACAAGATAACACCCAATCATTCTTGCCCAAAGCGTGTATTCGATAAATATTTGGTGAGTGAGCGAGTAACTACAGGAGCACACACATGCCTTCCAGAACTTACTCAACACCAACCTCCCCGAACTCCTGGGAACTTCCCAGGCAGAAACTCTCAGCTGTTTGGAGGCTCGTGAAGTGCACGGCATTCTCAGCTGGTACGGGGTGCGGGGCCCAGCTCACCACATCCCCCAACTGTTACTAGCCCAGCCCCCAGGGGCAGAATAGGGTGCCTTTCCAGCAGAACCTGTTGGAAAAAATTAGAAAGAATGCTGCTTTTATGCACGTATCACTTCAACCAAAGCAGGCCCAGGCTTTCTGAACGGACAACCTGGAGCCCCGGTTGAACAGGCCAGCTGCAGTGCACCCACCCCCCCCACAGCCCAGGCCTCTGTGCTCTCTTGGAGTACTCAGCCTGCCTACCACACAGTGTGCAAGTTCTCCGCTCTCTGCGGAGGGGGAAGAGAACCAGTGAATGGAAAGCTCTGAAGTCAGCAGGCCCAGATTCCCACTCCCACCTCTGACCGTGACCTCAGGGAAGTTGCTTGGCCTCTCTGAGCCTGTTTCCTCATTTGTAAGACGTATCTGATACCAACCACACAAGACCGCTCTGAGGCTTAAAGGGCAAAACAAAGGTAGAGTGTCTAGCACAGGGCCTGGGACACAGCAGGCACTCAGCAAATCTAAGTCCTCCTGCTCCTCCGTGGAGACAGGATCTGACCATCAGCCCCATTCTCCACCCAAACAGGTCACGGCCACCGTGAGCGCACCTTCTCCCTCCAAAATGCAGGTGATGTCAGCGGACCTAACAAAGAAATCCTAGAGCTGTGCTGTCCAGCATGACGGCTGCCAGCCACAGGCGGCCACAGAGCGCCTGCAGTGTGGACAGTCCAAAGTGAGATGTGCTCCGAGGGTGGGGAACACATTAATGTCAGAGACTTAGTAGGGTTTTAAAAAAAGAACATCAGCTCATTCCCAAGTTTTATATTGTGTACATGCCAAAAGGAAGGATTTTTGACATACTGCATTAAATAAAATACTACTGGAAATTAAACTCACCTTTTTCTTTCTACATTTTAACACAAGAAGACTTCAAGTTGAAATTAGCTCAATTATATTTTTAGAACACAGCACTGCTCTAGGACAGCAATCAATCAGCAGTTGTTATAGAAACTATTCTCTTCCCACAGAGACCGATTCCCTCTAGAGAGAGGACCCCTGTTTGCCCTCATTCTTTTTCTCCTAGCACGTAACACACAGCACACTAAAATACTCTCAGCGATCTTTAAGATTTTAGCAGTGACCACATGGTCACTCCGCACCAGGAGCCATGCCGATGTGTGGAAAGCATACACTGGCTCGTCTGATTCTTCGGAGAACCCAGGTGGTAAATCCTACTCCCCATATTTTACAGGTAAGGAAACTGAGGCTCAGAAACGTTGAGAGATTTGCCCAAGGCCGCCGGACGGTCAGGACCAGCTGGGAGCCCAAGCCTAAGTCTGGGTTCCTCTCGGTTGTCCAAGAAACAAGCACCTGATCCACATTCCTCGTCCATGTGAGGCCTCGAAATCATGAACTTCCTAGAAGACCTCTACCCCAGCGATGCTCAGCTTCCCATCCCTGCCCCTACTGCCAAAGACTTTCCCAGCAAGTCAGAAATGACACACCACCAAACACAGTCCGTGCATAACCATGTCCACACGGGGCCCAGGCTCGGTTAGCTCACAATTAGTCACATTTTTAAAAAGGCTGAGTGGTACGGAAGGTGGATTCTGTTTTGTGCCTGTGAACTTCCTGGCCTGGGTACAGGCGGGAACCTGCAGACATAAGGATCCAGTAAACAGCAAAGGGCCTGATAAGGTATTTTTTCAGAGGAACTCATCAGCAAGGCTGAGTATTCCTGAGCTACAGAAGTTCAATCCCTCCCAACTCCATTAAAGACCACCTCCTTGGGGTGCCTGGGTGATCACGGGGTTAAGCCTCTGCCTTCAGCTCAGGTCATGATCCCAGGGTCCTGGGATCGAGCCCCGCATGGGGCTCTCTGCTCAGCAGGGAGCCTGCTTCCCCTTCTCTCTCTCTGCCTGCCTCTCTGCCTACTTGTGATCTCTGTCTGTCAAATAAATAAATAAAATCTTTAAATAAATAAATAAATAAATAATAAAAATAAATAAAAATATGTGTATAAAAACCACCTCCTTGACACTCCCACAGTATCCTCTGGGCTCTGGCTGCCCACTCCAGCCCAGGCACAGGCTTCTCTGGCTCCCTGCAAGGAGAGGCCCCGAGCCAGATGCCCAACAGGCTGCTGGTAAGTGTGTATTGTCGGATGAGCAGGTGAGGAGACGAATGTATAAGCCAACCCCATAAGGGAACAGAAGACACAGACAGCCCTGTGTCTTAAAGAACTCACAGGACAGGGTACAGAGGACGGGGACCATGAAAGCACCAGGTGTCAGCTGCCCCAGACTACCTGCCAAATGAGTCCTGAAGGGGATGGAGGAGGAGTGACGGTCCTATCTGGTCCACCCCGTGCCAATCTGGGAAGGCTTCCAGGAGGAGGACGCACCTGCATGAGGAGCAGGGTTCAGACAAGACCGGGGGCCATTCTGATGGTTGACTGTGTCAAGCCGTCACTTAACCTCTCAACCTTTCACTTTCCTTTTTTAAAAAGGAGGGAGGGATGGCAGGCAGGAGAAAGAGAAAAACAGACCTCCTGGTAGACGGCTCACATTTGACCTCAGACAGGGTAAATATTTACTCATGCATTCATGAGCCTGGCTCTAGGTTTGAGCCACCTGGGTTTATGCTGGTGTCTGGTCCTGATCGGGGAGGCCGGAGGTAGCCAGTGTTTAGGCCCGTGGCACAGAGTCCGGCCCTACACCTTGTCTGTCTGCGGGCTGAACGAATCCCGTTTGATGGCAGTGGAAAAAGTGACGGCGATGATGACCCTACCGCTCACACCAAGACACCAGGGAGCCGCAGCACATGACCTGCCCCCCCCCCAGCAATGTGGGGACACTCCATTGTGTGTGGGCAATGTTCATCTTACCCTCGCTAGGGACCACCTGGGAGGGAGGCATACTGCCCCCCATTCCTTGGATGGGGAAACGGACACGCAGCAAAGCTGTACCAATCACACACACTTACCAGAAGGAAGACCTGGCCCAGCCCTATGAGACTCCATCATCCACTCTCCTGCACTAACCATGGAGCAGAGGGAAATACTCATGCCCCCAACCAATATTTACTGAGGGCCTACTGCGTGCCAGACACCAAGACACCCCCATGGACAGGACGGGGAGGTCCCTGTCCTGGGGGAGCTGGCATTCCACATGAGGAGCCTGGCCCTCAACACACAAGACTAAGACCATTCCAGGAGGCCCGACGGGTCTGAGGTCGGAGGGTTAGGCGGAGTTAGCCACTTGGTCACTTTAGCAGGAAGGTCTGTACGAGTCACCACGAAGCACATTTAAAGTACATATTCCCATCTGGTACCCCAGGGGTTCCATTCAAAGTGGAAGGAGAAGGTTTCAGGAAACCCCCGTCTTCAGTAGCAGGCTGGGAGAGAGAGGCCCCAGGCTCTGGGCTCGTCCCACCACACGGAGCCCCCACAGACAGGAATGACAACACGTACTCCAAGGTCCTCATCCTTGAAAAAAGCTTCATCACCTGGGCCTGCACTACCTCGCAGGGCAGCGCAGAGACACGAAGAAGCCCATGAAGGTCAACTGTCAAGGGCAGAACAGAGGAGAGTTGTGTCCATCCTTAGATCACACTCCTGGGAAGAGGATGCAGGAGAAGCCCAGCAAGCGACCCCTGGGAACCTGGGGGCTCCTGTCACATGTGCAGCTGCTCGGGACAAACACCCCCACACAGAGCCCCCCGAGCCAAGGACGAGAACTCTTACTCAAGCGCAGTTGCTCAACCCGGCCAGGCTGTGTGGGTTCCCACACAGTCAGCCCATCCTGCGGGAACCCCGCATGTGGGGCCCCCGGTGAGGCGAGCGGCAGCGGGAGAGGACCCCACGGCCTGCGGCCCGAGTCCACGTGTTGCCCTTCCGGCCGGCGCGCCCCGTCCAGCAGGGACCTGACCCCCCAGCACCGGTTTAGTCGGCAGCCTCTCCTGTTATGTGAGGCCCCGGCTCGCATTTCAGGCCGTTTGCTCCCCTGGGCGTGACTCAGAGAGTCAGTTGTCTTCAAAAAATGCTTTTCATATTTCAAATCAAAAATAAATACCACGCACTCTGGACGCCAGCCATCACAGATGTCTCTCTCTGTGGAGCTGGTGAAGGGAAAAGGCCCCGGGGAGGACGACAAAGTGGTTAATTCAGATCATCCTGTCCCCGTGGCCTTCGTGGAGGCCAGGACCGCAAGAGGCCAGATCGCCGGCCGTCACAGGGGGGTCGGGGGTTCACGCGGTCACTGGGACTGGAGAAGGTGGAAAGAAAATGCTCTGTGGGGCGATCCCACTAGAAAACAGGAGGCTAATCTGAGCAGAGAGGAGCAAGGTCGCCTCAGAGAGGCTCTCTGTCGCCGGCCACAGCGGGTCCCCATCCCTACAGAAGGAAGGCAGGTCAGAAGGTGTGGGGCTGAGAGGTGCAGGGGGATAGCCAAGGGCAGGGCCCTGCAAGCCTGTCCAGCAGGGAGGGGCCCCGCCACCATTAAGGGCCCTGGCACTTGCTTCCCAGCCTTCCCTCCCCCACCCCACCCCCATCCTGACCCACCCATGCCTCTGACCATTTGGCTTCCTGGGTAGGGTGCCCACCAGGAGAGAACGCCCTGGTTAGAACCCCACAGTGGTTATACTTTCCAACAAATAAACTAGTGGTTTGATCCGTGTTTCAGATTCTTGCAGGTTAGTGGGAGCTGGGAGTTCTGACTCCAGGCCTGACCCCAACTCCCCCCACCCCCAAAGAGGTTTCTGAATTGAAAAGGCCAGGCCCAGCTCCCAGGTAAATTCCTAAAGGTCAGGGCCATCCTCTGGCCACCAGCCTCCCACTGGCTGCCCCCACATCCCATCTTTCCTTCCAACCCTCCAGGTGCATCCTCCTCTGGACAGGAGACTGTGAGGTTTTTCAAGGTGCTCCAAGGCCACACTGAGAGGAATACCTTTGAAAGCTGAAGTTAAACTGACACTTTACCTTCAGCTGTTTTCCCCAGAGATTACAGATTCTTTTTCTAAAGACCAAGGAGCCTCCAGCCCCTCAGGCCCAGATGCGGAAGGGAGTTCCCAAGGCAGAGGTCAGCGAGCTAGGTCAGCGGCCGAGGGAGACAGCTGGCTGGGTTGCCGAGACACCCCAGGACAGTCACCAGCAATTTCTCTTCCAAAGGAACAAAAGCTTTAACATAAAAGCAACCTATTTCCAGGGCTTTGTTGTCTTAGTCGGCAGGGTCTCCAAAAAGTTGGTAAACAGGATATACTCTTTTCCCTGTTTCTAGACTTTCTGGACACTCTGGGATGTAGATGTTGTACTTTCCAGATTAGCAGTTAGACCCATCTCTTTAAATTTAGAGATCCAGGGCACCTGGGTGGCTCAGCTGTTAAGCATCTGCCTTCAGCTCAGGACATGATCCCAGGGTCCTGGGATGGAGCCCTGCATTGGGCTCCCTGTTCCATGAGGAGCCTGCTTCTCCCCTCTCCCACTCCCCCTGCTTGTGCTGGCTCTCTCGATGTGCCTCTCTCTATGAAATAAATAAATGAAATCTTTAAAAAAAAAATTTAGAAGTCCTCCACCTGAAAAGAATCCCAAGGGTTGCAGGAAAACACTGAATGTATCATTTAGAAATATAATTAAAAGACCCTTTCAAAATAAGTTTATCCTGCTTCCCAACTTTGTAGTGTCCTATAGGTCAGAGTGCTTTACAGATAGGACACCGGCTATAACATGAGAGTGTTGGAAGGAGGTGATGATACTATCATAATGGGATGGCAACGGTTTAATGAGCATTTACAATATGCCCAGAATTATAAACCTCTTACACAGGTTGCAATTTAATCTTTAAAACAAATGCAGGGAGCTATTTCATCCCTACTTTACAGATGAAGAAATGGATGCTCAGAAAGGTCAAGTTTTTGCTAAAGTCCCATGACTTTTTCCAAGTGGTGGGTCCAGAATTTGAACCCTGGTCTGTATAACCTTAAAGCCCCACGCTTCTCCACCCTCCTGAATGGTCTCAGATCAGAGGAACATCACTGCAGTGCACAAAGTGGTTACTTTTTTAAGATTATCACATAAATCCTGCCTTGAAAACAAGTTTAAGAATCCTAGCTACCTGCATGACCCTCCCAGTCCCCTCATCTTTCTGGACGTCAGTATTTTTGGCTACAAAACTAGTGTATATTTCCTAAGGCCTCTTTTGGCTTTAATAAAAGGCACCCCCCGCCCCCAGCCCCACAAGAGATCACCAACATCCACAAATCCTCCAACAGGAAACAGGCCAAAGGATTACTGTGAGGAAAACACTGCTAGCTTACTCACTCCCAAACCCTGGTGAGGACACCAACAGGAACCAGCCACCCCCAGCTGGACGGGGTCTGGGAAAACGGCAGGAGAGCAGACGCACACAGCACCCTTTAGGCTACCTGAAGGGCCCCTGAACCTTCCAGATCCATTTCTCTTCTCTGAGAAAGAGGAAAAAAAAAAAAAAAAAAAGAAAGTATAACCTTTGGTTTCTTTATTTGTAAAGCGAAAGTTTCTCATTTGGTCGTTAGACAAAGGACAGCTATATGAAGCCACTGAAATATTCATCACAAACGTGCTTTGATAAATGAATGGATAGATGGACAGACGGACTCTGGAGTCAGGCAAATCTGGGTCCTCACTCTCACTCTGCCATGTACCGGCTATCTGTGGTGCTGACAACTTAATCTCTGTGGGACTCCGTTTCCTCATCTATAGCGTTCAGACCTTAGACAAGGGCTAGAACCTTCTGTCTGGATGAAAATGACCTCTTCTGTGTTGGCTCACGTGGTAGTGGCTAGCCACATGTGGCTGCTGAGGACCTGAAATGTGGCTCATAAGACTGAGGAACTAGATTCTAGATTTTAACTACCTGAAATTTAAACAGCCCCATGTGGGTAGCAGCCACAGAATTACATAACACCGCTTTCTACTGTGGTGATAAGAACTACGTATGATAGCATTTATAAGCTGCCTTGCACAAGTCCTGGAAGGAAAAAATCCATGAAGATGTGGAAATCCTACCAGTGGAGATTTTTTTTTTTTAAGCACAACAAGAAATGGGGGTGCTAGAAGCAGATAGAGAGATACACAGACATTTTAGAAAGACCTAAAGAGATAAGATATTCTACTGGAGTCATTCCTTTGCATGAACAAAATGGGCTCAAAGTCTGTTTTACTTACAAATGCTCTCATCAGCAGAACAAGAGCAAGCTGTTTTAGGCCAACCTGGGTTTTTATAACCTTAAACACCCCCCCATACAAACTGCCCCCTGAGCAAACTCTTGCTCCTCAACAAAACCTTCCATCCTAATGGGCAGCCACCCCCGGCCCAGCTGCAGCCTCCCCCGGGCCCTCCAGGGAGCTGCCCACCCAGCCCTGGGCAGGATAGAGCCAGCAGGCACACCCTGGCAGGGACCACGGTGGGAGACAGCTGCCCACGGAGCCTCACTAGGGTCACAAGGCAGGCTGGCAGCGGCCCGGGTCAGGAGTGCCCCCCAGCACTTGCTGGCAGCTGGCCTGCGTCACAGCCCGACAGGAAACGAGGAGAAGACAACACAGGCCGCGTGGAAATCCCCACCAGGCTCCAGGCCAGAGAGTGACTCAGTGGGGCTGGCCGATGAGCTGCCCTCTCCCACCCCTCGGCCAGGACCCAGGGGGCTGGGCGGCAGTCTGGGCACAGACTAAGACACCCAAGAGCTTCAACAGTATTCATTACCATTACAGATACCATCATGCCCCGCCTGACAACATGCCAGGTGGGGGTTCCAGGCCCTTTTACAACAGCAGAACATGCTTTCTCGAAAGGGAGGTCTGAGTTCAAGTCCCGAAGCTGCCACAAAGCCCAAGAGATCTGCTTAAACTTTCGCAGCCTGACTCCTTCGAGAGCAAGGCACACCCCGTTGTCCCCCCCCCCCCCCCCCCCCAACCACACAGCATTCCCGGGCAAGCCCGGTCCATAGGACGTCCTGCCTCCTCCCAGCCCCTGTGCCCTCCCCATACCATCCTGTGGCCGGTACTAGTCTTCGCCCTGTGACGTGAATCACCCTGTGGACATTTTGCCAGGCCTCCCCTCAGATACGAACGAACATCACCAGGACCGAGGCCGTGCCTTACACCGCCTTCAAAGGGAGTTTGCTACATAGAGGAGTCTCTCAAACCCTTCCTGTATTGACCCAAAGAGATGGCAGCTGTCCAGCGCCTCTGCGGCTGGGCTGCAGAGGCTCCCGCCATCTCCATGCCTTGCTGCCCCATGCTTATCTTCTTTCCCGCCTAAAATATACGCAGTCTCTTCCAGGGGCCCGTGGCTATTATGAAACAAAAAGAAGTAACAAAGTTAAAAAAAAAAATTCCTAGCGAGATGCAAGAGGCTCACTAAATCCAATGTCTTGACCCTTTGAAATTACACCAAAAGTCTGACCTATGTTATTGAATGATACCAGCTCACCCTGACTCTTTACTTTCAGAAGCTCTCTGAGGCCATTTTACCTTTGGACTATAAACTTCTTACCAAATAATCCGTTTGCCCCATTTTCCTGAGTGTGTATTGGTCTGAATTTCACAGATGTCTTTGCCAAGTCTTAGATACAACTCGGGCAGGGTTCCGCATGTCTACTTAAAGCACAATTCCTTTCAGCAGGGCTGTGAAGCACTGGAGGATTCCCCCCCCCCACCTCGCTGGGTCATCCCTTGCCCAGGCCCCCACGTAGCCCACTCCTTTGCTCCCTCCCCACGTGGATGAGCCACTGGTAGGGGTCCCCCAGGCCCTGGACTCCCACGTCCTCACCTGACACTGCATGGGCCTCTATCCCCAGCTTTCCACCCTGACCTCCCAGTTAAAAAACCCAGAACATGTGCTTTTCACACCTTACCACCCTGGATCTTCTCTCTGCAGCGTCTACTGTTCCCGTCCTCAGTGTCCCGGGATACAGTCTGGCTTCTCCTCCCTCCCTATCCCCTAAGTGCGGCCGTTCCTCAGCTGCTGGCCTGAACCTCCTCATCCCACCCTTACATGCTTCTCAACCTGGCTGCCTCCACGTGATGGCTCCCAAATGCGAAGATGGCTCAGACCCCTGCCCCGAACCCCACACTCCTCCACCTAGCTGCCTGGTTTATGTCACACGTAACAGGCGCTCCATAAAAGCTTGCTGTTGTGTGGCAGCGTTTATTAAGGCCCTCTTTGTGCATGGCTCTGTTCTAGGCACAGCAGGAGATGCGCGCCCCTGAGCTGAAGTCCCCCACGGTGCTGGACATGAAGCAGAGCTCTTTTGGTGGCTTTTTGTGACAAACAGATATTTTCCCTCAAATTCTAGTCTGGTATAAAAGTGACCTGCCTGGGGTGCCTGGGTGGCTCAGTCAGTTGAGCATCTGCCTTCGGCTCAGGTCATGATCTCAGGGTCCTGGGATCGAGCCCCGCATCGGCTCTCTGCTCAGCAGGGAGCCTGCTTCTCCCCTCCTCCTGCCTCTCTGCCTACTTGTGATCTCTCTGTCAAATAAATAAAATCTTTTTTCCTTAAAGTGACCTGCCTTTAGGCCAGAGTTTGCTGACCCCACCCCCAGCTCACTCAGCAACAGGGTATTACCTTCTTGGAAAATATCAAAGACCACCAGAAATCAGGCAGAACAAGAACCGACATACATTAGCAGAGGATACAGTAGATCTGCTTTACCCTAACCCTGGTAGGGAATGCTCTGGAGAGAAAAACTCCATGCGTATCTCGGTCCCTCTCAGCCGGGCTGGGCTTCTTCACCGGGTTCCTCCTTGGCCATTCCCACAGTGGACCACATGGTACATGCTCAGCCATCCCTACTTTGTTGAGGGTGCCCAGCCCCGCGTCAGGCGTGTGGTCAGCACCCACAACAGGCCTGCTGAAAGAATGGATTTCAGATTCTCAACGAGGAGTTCTAACTATAAATTATCTACATGCAATGCTTAGTATTATTTGCTTTCTCTACTCACTAAAACATTACCATTTGATCCCGTTTCCAGGTGTTTCTAAACTAACATGAACTCTCTAAAGCCTTGAGTTTTGTGCTCCAGAGACCAGACCTCTCTCACATGAGCTTGGGGGTGCTGGTTCCCAGCAGGTGGGAAACACCCACACACCCACCAGAGTCTCACACCCGCACCCCCTGCTCCAACTCCATGTGGGGCCCTAGTGACTTCCTGGCAATCCAAAGGGGACGTCCACTCTGAGCAGTGAGTATGGCCTGGAGCTGGGACTCGGGGTCCTGAATCAGAGGGCTGCCCCCCTTCACCATCACAACTCCTATGCTGGGCATATGGCTTCCTCCTCTAAGAATGAAGGAACAGACTTAAGGAGGTCTGAGGTCCGTCCTGGTTCTGACAACAGTTCTCTTCCACCTTCCGGGTCTGACTGAACAAAACCATGCTACCCAGTCCCTCAGGGGCAGAACCCAGCACCACCACCTGATCGAGGCCAGAGGTTGGGAAAGCTGAGATCTGTATCCTAATCGGGACACTCTCCCTGTGGGGGGCCACCGATTATACGCATGCAAAATGGATTATTACTCTTCCAGGTGACTCCGCTAGACACACCAGCCACGGCCCCAGACCTCTAGGCACCCATCCTCCAGAAGGAGAGAAAGACACATTCACACTATGTGTGTTTAGGTGTTGGGGAGATGGAGGGCACCGGAGAACTGGGTGGGATAGCCCAGAAAGGCTTCCTGGAAGAAGCACTCATGGGGATTTCCAAGCAACTTGCAACATTTTTCAAGATAAACATTGTATTTATCTGCTCTCTTACCCCCTGACCTTTGCCTTCCAGATCGGACGTGCCATCATCTCTAGTCACAACATTTTTCTATGACCATGAAGCAGAAAGCTGGCTAGGTCACTTCCCCAGAGCTGTGAAGCCATCTGCCCAGCTCCTTGAACACGAGTCCATTTCCCCTGCGCCTTGTGGATGCACCCATCACCCAAGGTCGTCCTCGCCTGCCACTGCTCAGGAGCCGTGACCTAGAGCCCTCCAGCTCCCATGGGCTCCGCCGAGGAACACTCCCAGCACTGGCAACCTCTCCTCCTCTGATTTCCTGCAGCACCTGACTTTCAGGACGAATTGCAGGGCTGTCAGGAATAACAGCGCTAACCATGGCGGCTCCCCTTTGCCGTGTGTTTCTCCAGCCAGGCGCTTGCTGGACATGGCACGGCCAAGGCTGCGGCACAGCCCACATGGCCGCAGGAGATGGGAACACTGTTACCCCACCGGAGCAGGAGGTACCCACGGTCCAAAAGCTTAGTTAGGTCCCTTGGCTGAGTCCACGTGGTTAGTCTGCGGGGAAGACAGCTAAGCTGCCTTGCATGGCTCAGATCTGCATCCTCGGGCAACAATCCCACTCACTCTGTGCCGGACGCTGTAGTTAAGGATGTGCATAGAGCAGGGCTGGGCCTTCGAGGCGCTCTCATCAACCTTCCTGCCCTGATGGACCTCAGAGCTGCCCTCCTGCACCTGGAGATGAACCTGGCACCTAGCGATTGCTCCAGAGACCTGCTGAAAGAAACGGAAGAGGAGACACCAGACAGCAGTGTCCACAGTCCTCCAGGCAGAGATCCCCATGGACCGTGCCTCCCTGTGTAAGGCTTCTGCATTTGCTTTTCCCTCCGCTCAGGCTGCTCTTCTCCTGGGGACTCCTACTCACCCTTTGGGCTTCAGCCCAGATGTCCCTTCCTCGGGATAGCCTTCTTTGACTACTCCCTCCCCAAACAGGATCAGGTCTCTCTCCAGCTTCCTGTCCCCATTCAAGGTCTGCGATGTGACATCTGTGACCCCTGGGCTCCCCAGACTGCAAGAGACAGGTGCCGCCTCTGTTCACCACTGAATACACAGCCTGGCAAGACGGGAGAGGTCAGCGTATTTTGTTGAAGGCGTTCATGCCATTAAATCTTATTTCAGCCTCATCGCCAATCCAGCAGGGAGGTCACCCAGACATCGTCACGGCCCCCAATTTACTGAGGAGGCAATTGTGGCTCAGAGGACAGAAGTCTGTCACCTGGGGGTCAGGGACAAGGTCAAGACTGTGGCAAAAGCACCCTAAAGGGGACCACGGTTTTTTTCTTGTCGGGTACTCTGGCAACCAGCTCTGAGCACACAGATTTGGGCAGCCACGTACATGGAAACAAGTGCATGATCTCCAAAACCACTTGGGGGTAGGGGTGGGGGGGTGTTAAGCATCACATTTCCATCATAGCAGATTCTGGAGGGAGGCCACACCTGTTTGCATTTGGGTCCGTTCTACCTGCCCTCTTCTGAGAACACAGCTATGTGCTAGAGGGATACGAAGAAATCCACAGCTGTGGGTGCGACTTCACTTCTGGGGAGAAAAACACTTTGCTATTGTCTCATCAGGTAGGCGAGACACTAGGAGAGGCTCCAGTTCCAGGAATTTTAAGCTTGTTCGTGCAACTTGATACACATTTGCTCACCGGCTGGGGCAGAGCACTGGACCAGGAGTCAGAGGCCTGGTTTCTAAGCCCACCTCTAGCCCTAACCACCTGGTGACCCTGGGCAATTCAGTATCCCTGTATGAGCACAGAGGGGTTAACAGTCCCCACCCTGCCTTGGTTTCAAGGCTGTGGCCAGACTCTAGCTAGAGGGTGTAAGATACTCATGGTAAGCTATGGGCAGTCAGCAGACATCCATAGCATTACAAGGCTGCTCCTGGCCCCAGGCGATGGTGCAGAAGGTGACCCCAGGGGCCTGTTTGTTGACTGCTTCCCCCATGGAGGCCAATGCAACTTTCAAGGGAAGCATGGCGCTTACCTGTCAGAGAGAAGGCTGGGCTCTCTACTTCCGAAATTAGATAAAGACGGGGGGCGGGGGGTGCCAGCAGGTAGAAGAGGAAGGAGGGAACAAAGTCAAAGCCAGGAGCCCCTGGGCTGGAGCCACATCTTCACATGCCATGACCCTCAGAGTAGTGAGACTCAGAGCAAGTGGTTTCCTCCTCTGAGCCTCCACTTCCCCATCTGTAAGTTGTGGAATAAGGATCACCTCCCTAGAGGCTGGCATTCAAATCTATTTAAAACAACAACAAAGGGACGCCTGGGTGGCTCAGTTGGTTAAGCGGCTGCCTTCAGCTCAGGTCATGATCCCAGCGTGCTGGGATCGAGTCCCATGTCGGGCTCCTTGCTCAGCAGGGAGCCTGCTTCTCCCTCTGCCTCTGCCTGCCTCTCTGTCTGCCTGTGCTCGCTCTCTCTGACAAATAAATAAATAAAATCTTTAAAAAACAACAACAACAACAACAACAACAACAAAAGGATTCTCCTGAAAAATAATAAAGCCTTTTACTGGGAATAGGATGGAGAAGGCCACTGCGATACTATGAATACATTTCTCATTTGTCCAGGGCTCCAGCCCAAGGGCTCCTAAAACGCTTGGATTTTTCTGCTATAGAAGCAATGAAGAAATCCTTTGTTATATCAATGAAGGTGATTTGGGTACTTTGCCAGGAGGACCAAACTCGTGAGTAGAGGGTTGGAACTTCTGTTCCTATCCCTCCTGCCACCTCCCAGGTGGGGAGAGGGCTGCAGGTTGACTCAGCCAATGGCCAATGACTTAGTCAATCCTGCGTGTGCGGGCCACCCGAAAAACCCAGCGGGACCCAGGAGAGTGACATGCCTGCGGGTGAGGGCACGAAGCTTCTTGCCCTTTCCCCAGACCTCGCCCTACGTATCTCTTCATCTGACTGTTGATTCATATCCTTTAATAAACCAGTAAAGGTAAGTGTTGCCCTCGGTTCTGTGAACCGCTCTAGCAAATTCAGGAACATAGGAGGAGGTCCCTGGAGGCTCCGATCTGTAGCCAACTGAACTGAAGCAAGGTTCACAGCCCCGGGCTTGTGACCAGTGTCTGAAGTGGGGGATGGGGATGGGAAGGGGCGTGACCTTGTAGGACTGAGCCCGTCACCTGCACAATCTGATACTACCTCTAGGCATGTAGTGTCAGAATGGAGTTGAACTCTCTGGCACCAGTCAAGGTGTATGCCTTGTGTGGGAGGAAACTGCCCCTATGCTAAAAATTGGGTCCGGGAACCCTAACAGAGCCACCCCACATGACATAGGTAGTCAGTTGAAGGCGGCTGGTTCCTTGCCCAACAGTGAAGGAGCTGATCTGGCTAGTCCCCTTTGCAGAGTGGCCATCCCTGCGCCCAACGCCACCTTCCCTCTCTGCAAAGTCACCGCCATCTCTCAGCGCAAAAGCATTCACATGCCTCTTCGCCCAAAGGTCATTGCCGCTCGGGAGCCAAATGCGAGAAATAACTTGCAAAATGCAGCCAGAACCCCACCACTGCCCCTTTTCCATACCCAGATTAGTCCAAACCACTCTCAGCCTGGTGGTAGAAAGGTCACCATTCTGAATTTCAGAAAGAATTCAACTGAGGTGTTGTTGTTTTTTTAAGCACTTTCCTGTCCAGTTCTAGGCACTATGAGAAGTGAGGCAAACGAGACACAGTTCCTATCTGAAGGAGCAGAAACACAAATGAAATAATTATGTGCTTAAGCAGCTCTGGTTCCTGGGGCCCACAGGAGAAATCCTCTCATGTGGTTGTTGCTGAAAATACTGGGTTTCTCCGTGGAAAATGTTTTGGTTTTTGGGGGTTTTTTTGTTTTTGTTTTTTTAATTCTTATGGACACTTATGTTACCCTTGGCCAAGGTCACATTTCTGTTTTACTTCTGGCTACGAGGAAGCTCAGAGCCAAATTCACAGGCCACATCTAACATCTCGCAAGACTTTATAATATGCAATACTGTTGCTAACATTACCTTTGATCTCATTTTCCTCTCCTTTTGTCTTTCCCCCAATTTCCTTACCTCTGTTTTTATTCACTATACTTCCGAGAATTACCTCACATTCTTTTTTGGAACAAGGTAGATTATGAACAATCCATTGAAAACGTTGACTAATATTACAAAACTTCAGTCATTGTGACCAGCACGAGGATGGACACAGCAATCAACAGACTAGAACGGAGAGTCCAGAAATAAACCCTCACTGATTCTCAACAAAGGTGCCAGGCAATTCAGCAGGGGAAAGACCAGTCTTTTCAAACAGGGCTTGAGCAACTGGATGTCCATATGCAAAAGAATAGAGTTGGACCCCTACCACCCACCACACACAAAAATGAAATCAAAATGAATCGAAGGCTTAAATATAAGAGCTGAAACAATACTGTTAGAAGAAAACAAGGGAGTCGATTTTGGTGTCCTTGAGTTAGGCAGGGGTTTCTTAGAAAGGACACCAAAAACAAAAATTTAGCTTCATCGGAATTTAAAACTTCTGCACTTTGAAGGACAGCATTGTGGAAGTGAGAAGACAACCCACAGGGTGAGAGAAAATATTTGCTCACCCTTTATCTGATAAGAGGACTTGTACTCAGAATATATGTGGACTCTTAGAACAACAGAAAGGCAGCCCCGTTAAAATAATGGGCAAAGGCGGGGGTGCCTGAGTGGCTCAGTCAGTTAAGCATCTGACTCTTGATTTTGCCTCAGGTCATGATTTCAGGGTCCTCGAATGGAGCCCTGTGGTGGGCTCTGTGCTCAGCAGGGAATCTGCTCTCTCTCTCTCTCTCTCTCCCTGCCCCTTCCCCCACTGATGTGCACATGTACGCACTAAAATAAATAAATAAATAAATCTTTTTAAAAAATGGGCAAAGGCTCTGAAAAAGTACTTATCTCAAGAAGGTACACGATGGCCCATAAGAACATGAAGAGATACTCAGTATCATTAGCCATTGGGGAAATACCGATCAAGGCCACAATGAGATACTACTTCACACCCCATAGGGTAGCTAAAATAAAAGAGACAATAACAAGTGTTGGGGAAATCAGGTCCCCTCATAAATTGTTGGCAGGATCGTAATATGGCACGGCCACCTTGGAAGAGAATTTGGCAGTGTCTCAAAGAGTTAAACACAAAGTTATCAAAAGATTCAACAATTCTACACTTAGATACCTACTATGTATCTAATGAGAACATGAAACCACACAAAAATTTATAAAGAAATGTTCACAGCAGCATTAGTCATAATAGGCAAAACGTACAGACAACCCAAATGTCCATTCACTGAAGAAGCCAATGGAGACACAAAATGGGGTACACCCAGACTGAGGAATATTATTTGGCCATGAAAATGAACCAAGTACCAACACGGGCTACAACATGAACTTTGAAAACATCATGGCATGCGAGAGAAGACAGTTGGCAAAGACCACATATCACAGGACTCCAGTTACAAGAAATGTCCGTGCAAGGCAAATCCACAGAGGCAGAAAGTAGACTGGGTTTCCAGAGCCTGGGGAGGGACACAGGGAGTGGTTACTGACAGGTATGAAGTCTCTGGGTGATGAACATATTCTAAAATTAAATCATAGTGATGGTTATAGAGCTCTCTTAATACACTAAAACCAATGAACTGTACATCTTAAAAGTGTATTTTATGGTATGTCAATCATTTCTTAAAAAGGCTGTCATTTGGGGCGCCTGGGTGGCTCAGTGGGTTAAGCCTCTGCCTTCAGCTCGGGTCATGGTCTCAGGGTCCTGGCATCGAGTCCTGCATCGGGCTCTCTGCTCAGCAGGGAGCCTGCTTCCCCTTCCCCCTCTGCCTGCCTCTCTGCCTACTTGTGATCTCTGTCAAATAAATAAGTTATAAAATCTTAAAAAAAAAAAAAAGGCTGTCATTTTTTTAAAAGTTTGATTAAATAAATTCTGGAGTTGTGTTCATAGTAATATGCTGGTATTGGTTTCTTCGTCTGGACGAATGTACCGTGGGAATGGGATAAATTAACATGAAGGAAATGTGGATTAGGGATACACGGGAACTTTGCGTCATCTGCAATTTTTCTGCAAATCTACAACTACTCCAAAATAAAGTTCCTTTAAAAAAAAAAAAAAAAGGCTGATCACGTAGAGCTCACAACTATGGAATTATTTAATTAGGCTTGCATGACTGTCGTTTACCTTCCCTTATGGACCATGGCAGCTCGGGGGAAGGGACAGCCCATTCGGGTGTCTACACCACTGATGCTCAATGAACCGTAGACAGAAGGGCTGAAGTCAAAATAAACATGGTCCTTTCCCCCGCTCACTCCTTTCAAGGCTCAGCACGACATGGTGAGGTAAACACGGTCGCCCCCAGGAAAGGGCCAGCCAGAGGTACTGTTAGTATCCTATCTGACCCCCCCCAACCCATCTCATTGTGTTTATATCCACAGGATTCTGTTTCGCCAAACCCACCAACCTGTAAATCCACATCTCTCCTGCTGTAGGCTGGGGTCATGGGGGACCTAGCCAGGCATTTCCTCATCCTCCTTCTCCTGGTGGAGCATTCCATAGCTCCTCGCACACACCTTGATCTGAGCCCTTAGATCTCTACGTATTTATCAGTCTTACCCCCCAGCTAGCGTAGATCTCCAAGGGCAGAGACAGGATCTTTATACCTCTGCCCCCAAGGTCTTACAGATAGACACCCAAGCAATGGATGAGGTCATGAATCCATTCACTAACTGCTGACCTAGATGAGTTCCCAAAATACATGGCAGCACCATCCCCTAAAGAAATTTCAGGCCAAGAGCCCCTAAAAAAAAAAAAAAAAAAAAAAAAAAAATCAACCCCCTCGCGGGCCTCTCTTTCCTGCATGGCCCTTGCTGTTGGGTCGGGGTTCTGTTTTTCTGAGAAGCCCTGGATAGGTTTCCCCGCTCCGTCCAGCCTGGGAGCTGTGGCATCTTCCTCTCTGGGCACACAAGGGGGCTGGGAACTGGGCCGGGGCGGGGTAGAGCCGGCTTCACTTCGCATGCTCATGGGGCAGACTGCAACCCAGCTTCCGGTGGGGCCACGGCCTGCTGACATCACCGGGAAGCCGGCAGCACACGGGGTCATGTGAAGTTCAGCTCTGGGGCTCTCGCAGGTCATTGGTTTTTACTCATCCCCTGTCCACGAAGCATGTTTCTCCCCTCTCTCGCTTTCCTTTCTCTGTGTGCGTGTGTGTTTTAATTATTCGATGGCTCTTGGCTTGCTTCCCTAAACCCCAAATTAACAGTTCTCCCGGCTACTGAGAAACTAGGCATTCCACCCACTGGAAAGCAGTCAAAGAGGCCAGGGAGAATTCCAGCTCCATGCGTGACCCTTGGGGACGCGGTCCGTATCCAATCAGAGAGCATGAAGAGCAGAAAACTCTCCACAGCCACATGGCCACTCCGGCCTTCTGTCCATTCCGCAGATGACAATTATGAGGCCCAGAGCAGCACAGCGACTTACACAAGGTCACCCGGCCCGGGTCAGAGCAAAATGACTCAATCTTTCAAGACTGCCCCTGCAAAGCCTGTGTCAGTCCAGGCCAGCACTCCCCCACAAAAAGTATTCCCCCACACAAAGATTTTTACAGTGGAAATGGTGTCTTACAAATTAACAAGCCATGGGCATGTACTCATCACCAAGCACTAGAAATGCCAAAGTTCCTATTCATCCCGCGCGTTCATTTGCAAAGAATGTATTAAGTGACCAGGCTATCAGGCACCGTGCTAGGCTCAGAGGATATGAAGGTAAATAAGGTCTGGTCCTTCTGTTTCAAGGAGAACCCAGTGGTGAGACACAGACCAGCCCGTGGAAAATAAACCTGTCTCAAACAAGGCTTGATTCACGTAACATTCGTTAAGGAATAGCACTTTGTTCTTTGTAATTTCATCCTTACCTCCAGGTCAGTGAAATCTCTAGATTTCCACTCCTTTAATTTCTTCCCAAGTGAAAATGAAACACAACTGTCTATTTTCAGTATATTAAGTCATAAACCACAGGGCCTACACTGGACCCAAAGCTCAGTTTAGAACCACTCCGGTCCAGAGAACAGAACTCACACAAGGCAGAGACTTCCCCCCCCCACCACTGTGGGGTCCAGAGGTGCACCATGCATTATGGGACCTGGGAGCTGGCACCCCGCCAGCGTCTGACCCACACACCAGCCCGCAGAGCTCCTGTTCTCGAGAGGTTCACTGTCTAGGATAGAGAAGAAAGACCCAGAAATATAGGACTTCTTGACATATCATGGTGCCCGCTAAGAACTAAGTTTGCTCCAGTGACAGTGAGACATTCTGGGCTCAGCATGAGGCAAAGCACTGTGTAAGAAATGGCTTGCGGCAGGACAGGGGCACAGGATAGACAGGACAGGATAGTCAGAGTGGAAATTCTTGGCCATGTGGGACAAAGAGGGAACATTCTGGACTCCAGCGATTTTCAAATTACAAATTTTCAAAGTACAATGCTGTACTTGAAATCATGGACTCCGCAGACTGCGCTAGAGTTCACGGGGATCCTGATCATTCTCATCCAATATGGAACCTACCAGCATCTTCAGCGGCCAGGTGGGACAGCTCCTTACCAGAGCCACTGAGGGCAAGTCTGGGGGAGAGGTAGGAGATGAGGCAGAGATCCCAGGGGACCCGCCACGTCATCCCCGAGGCTCCCAGAGCCGGGGATGGATTCTAGGCGGGAGGTGCCAGGGCAAGAAAGAGGACCTCAGGCACATGGGGAGAGCAGATCCAAAGGCGTGGGAGGGGAGGCTCAGTCATCCAGGTGAGCAGGGATTCTCCATACCAGATGTCAGTGTCATGGAAGCCTCATGCCCCAGATAATCCTCCCTCCCCAAAACTAAACTAAGCCAAGCTCACCCACTCATTTTCAACAACTGCCATCCTCTTTGTACCCAAAGCTCATCCTTCCTGCCTCCATTCTCAGGCCACATCCACAAGGGGTAGTGGGGAGGTTGGGGACGGTGGGGAACAGACACGGCATAGGACCCACGACTGTGGGGCGGGGGTGGGAGCAGAGGTTCTAAGGAGTTCCTGTCAGTGCCATAACCACAACCCTCTGGGCAATGATCGGACTGTGCACACCGACGTGACCTTGACAAGGGTGGGAGGGGCCGGGGAAACCTGCTCTCCTCGGAGGCATGATTTTCAGCCCTTTGGGGCTTTGTGGGCCTCCGCCTGCCAAGGACCATAAACTGCCCCAGCTGAGGAGAAGAATGGGGCGACAAGACCCCCTCCTCTCCTCTGGCACCTTGGAAAGTAAAGAGCTGATAAGTCTGATGCGGGACAAAAGGACAGGTGGCTGAAACGGAGTGACCAGTGTGAGAGGTGGGGAGAGATCTGGACTCAGGGGCTCTGAAGAGCCACGCCCCTCTGCCCGCATAAAGCTCCCTCTCCCGGTCTCCTGGCACGTTCATGGCCACGGTGCCTGAAGTTCCCACTATTTGTCATCCCTCTGGCATCCAAAGCCGACTGACTACACCAAGCGCTTCGTTCACACATGAGTCAGTAAAATCTGTTTCTTTTAAAACCACGTAGTAAACATGAACTGAGGGCCTGCCCATGCCAGGTCCTGGGATGGGCCTCAGGTAGGGGAGGAAGATGACTAAGGCCTGGAGACCTAAGGCCAGAGGAGTAGACATGGAAGCCAAGTGTGCAGACTGAGCCTTTCGAACCTGCCTAGGGAGACCGGCCTCTACTTGGGCTCTCTGGATATTCCTGAAGAATCTTAAACCACTGGGGAATATGTTTTGATGCCATCATTTTGCATCCCCTGGGGTTTAAACACTGGTCATTAGCACCTTTAACACCTAAGTGTGAATTAGGTAATCATACGATGTGTCACCTTGCTGAAGACAGAGACAGGGGGACGGATAGGTTTTGATGCCAAAAGAGTGATGCCAGGAGACACCGGTGCTCTGTGGCCACCCAGTGGGGGCTGGAGAGTAGGGGACAGGCCCCAAGAGAACCAAGGTGCCAGGGCCACGGCAGCTCAAACAAGCAGACTGTCCTCTACATACAATCCTGCAAATATTTACCCAGATCCTCAGTCCTGGGCCCCGGGGCATGGTGGAGAACAAAGGAGATGGTCCCTGCCCTTGAGGGGTAGACAGACAGTAAACAAATAACCACACAGACTTAGAACTACAAGCTGGGGTAAGGGCTATGAAGGAAAAGAACAGGAAGTATATCAGGGGATAGAATTTAAACAGAGGGGTAAACAGCGAGGGTTCTCTTAGGAGGGGAGAGTTAAGCTAAGACCTGACTCACATTAGCCGCAAACTATGGGAAAGAAGGAACAGCATGTGCAAAGGTCCTGAGGAAGGAAATGTAAAGGCCTGAGTGGGGAGGGAGGAGAGCCAAGCTGGGTGTGGGGGGCGGGGAGGCCTGCCAGGCAGGTGAGGCCAGATCACAGCCTCATCAAGGATTCAAACCCTTACCCTCAAGGCAGCAGGGAGCCCTGATTTTAGCACATGTGCCAGATGATAGGACACACATTCTACAGAGATCTCTCTGGCTGCTAGCAGAGAGCAGGATGCAGGTAGAGAGACCCATTAGGAGGAATGCCAGGCCAGAGATACCCTGATTTGGAGGAGGTGGCCCCAGTCAAGATGGGGGAGCAGATGGGTGGAGATATTCTGGAGGCAGAACCAACAGGGCTTAGTGATGGATGGGATGGCAAGCAGGAAGGGATGACCTCCCCAGGTGTAGCTCAGGCAACACGGTGGATGGTGGTCATTTCACAGAAAGAGGGGAGACTGGAGGAGGCTGGGCAGATGGCAGGGAGGAGGAAGGTAGATTGACACTTAGATGTGGGACGTGCTTGAGCAAGGCCTGGAGAGGCGGCCCAACAGAGCAGGCCAACAGCGGCATTCACAGGCCCTCCCTGCAGAGATGGGTCACTGGGGGGTTGTAAATCCTGTGGGATCTTCAGCCAGGCCATCCCAGGAAGGGAATTTCTTGGCACCTGAGCTCAGAGGAGACACATTCTTGTTTTTCCCTCCTGTGTGCTGTCAGAGAAAGGCTTTCCCTTTTCTGGAAGTGTCAAAAAGGCAGCACAGAACCTCCTTCAGCTGCTAGGGTGACTAATATTTATCACTGGTACATACAGTAGCCATTCTTCAAGGCCGTGAAATTCAGCCACAGGGGCCCTGCCCAGGCTCAGCCATGCCTCGGCATTCCACAAGGCTGAATAACACCCCTCACTTCCCAAAAGGGCTCTGCTTACCTTACACCCTCGAGGCTTCTCAGCACCCTGGCCTCGCGGCCTCTGGGTCGAGGTCCGGGCCATCCACTGGGGCATGGGGGTACACCATGCCCTCACCCAGCCGGCCCCTCCAGCCCAAGTTCCCATTGCAGGACAGAGGAGATGCTTGCCTCCCTGGAGACAGCAGAGGAAGCACAGGGAGTACAGGAACCTCCAAAGCCCCTAGGCCAGCCCTTTTGTTTTCAGAGGAGCAAACAGGAGCAAAGAAACCAAGCTGATTTGGCCAAGGTCAAGCAGCAGGGTCCAGACAGGAACTCCAGGCCAGAGCTCGCGCACGCTCTCTCTCTCCAGGGTCCTGGCCATAGGAGCAAAGGCAGCCGGGCTGGGTCGGCTGAGATGGTATGTGGGCAGCTTGCCAGCGAAACCCCTGGGAGAGCAGCAAGCAGATCGGGATAAACGGCCACTGGGACATCCTGCGAGATGAAACTCTCAAAGAAGATCGCTCGTGGGACGCCCCACCGTCTGTCCTCCCCCAGCAGCTCTCAAAGGAGAAGCAGACAGCAGTGCTAAACAGGAAGAAGAATCAGGGCTTGGGAGACAGACCAGAGTCTCCTGGGAACACGGGGGTGGGGGGGGGAGGGCAGGCTCCTTCGAGGAGGCTGCTTTCCGCAAGATCCCAGCTCTGAACAGAAACGGTTTCATTCAGACAACACAGTGGATGAATTTATCTACACCCAAGGTCTCTACAAAGGGAGGCCCACAGAGGAAGTCCTTTCTCGTGTGACAATGACCATCGAGGAAACAAGCTAACAAGCTAGGACGGAATACAGTGATCCCATGTCAGCTCTGTCATTTGCGCCAAGCCTCCAGCCAAGGTTACCTGCCCGCAGCACCTGCCAGCACCGAGGGGGCTAATAGGAAATCCCATGGAGAAAGGGCCCTGCCCACGGTCAGTGTGAATTTGTGTCCCTGAGTATGTGCAGAACAACGTCAAGTCCCCATAAAGAGAGTCTCTGTTCCTTCCCCATCCCAGATACCCCGGGATTCAGGAATATGGGAGTGTGACCACAAAACGCAGAAGGACGGGACAGAGATGACAGCTTCCAGGGGGCAGTCCTTTCTTCCCAGAAGCTCTGTCTTCCAGAATCAGACACACCGATAGGTATTTAACCCACAACATCACGTATACCTGGACCGTCTCCGGAGAACTGGCAGCCACGTGCTCACTGAGCACACTGCACACCCAGGCGCCGTGCTGTGTGGGGGTTACAAAAGTTGAAGAATACCCAGGCCCTGCCAGGCCCAAGATGCAAGCTGGCAAAATGGGGGGGGGCACAGTGGTGAAAATCCTGAAGTCCGATCTTATCTATTTTCCCGCCTTTGAACACCCCCATCACCAAACCAGCAGAGGCTGGTTTGGGATCTGTTATACATACTGTGCAGCTCCTTCCCTTCTTCCAGATTTCCTGCCTCCACTGCCGTCATTCCAACCACCCTTAAATGTCAACACCTCTGCAAAGGGGTGACGAAAATTCTGCCACCTTACATGGTACAAAGAGCCTCTCCCATTAGTCCAAGCAAGTGTTCATGGGGATCTAGCAATAAGTGAGGCCCAGGAAAAGAAAGAGGTCCAGCGTGATCCCTTGAGGGGACATCAAAGCTGCTAGGGCCGACCCAGAAACAGTAAGGTTGGAGGGAAACCCTCCTGATTGTTTTGGCTGATTTCCAGCCACACGGGAGAGGGAAGCCCACCCCGCCGCCCCGTCTGACACACAGCTCCAAGACCACCAGTGTCAGAGCTGGAAAGGGTAGTCAAGCCAAGGAAACGGAGGCCCAAGGATGGTGAGAGGATCTCAAGGGTCTTGGACTCCAGGTCAGCAGCATACACGGGCTCTCCACCTGTCCTCCAAGCCCCGCAATGGACCCGGCATTCATGTCAAGGCCACATGTTATTGACAACCTACAAGACCATTACTAACTCACATCTGCACAGCACTTTGTGGTTTTCCAAGACTCTCTCCTGATCCTCGTGGTAGCCTTTGACCTAGGTCAGGTAGATCTTACTATCCTCACTCTGTAGGATAGAGGTAAGTGCCAAGGAGGCTGTGCACCGTGTCTGACACCACACGGAACAGGGAGAGAAGTGTCTAGGCCTTGCGGGATCTTATCTACCACGCTTCTGTAAGCTGGTGGGATGGGGGTGGGGTAATAAAAAACAAGACTAAGACACAGTTCCTTTCCAGGGATGTTGGCCCTCACACCCAGATACATGAATGACACAGACGTGAGTAACCCATCATGGACAGGGCCACGTCCAAAAATATTTATGGAGCGTGTACTCTGTGCCAGACCCAGGAGGTGATTCAGGAGACCATTTAGAGAAAGGGGAGGTGGTCACAGTGAGCTGGGATAGAGAGTCAAGGAAGATGTAACAGGGGAGGCAGGGCTCGCTCCCGGCTTTAAAGACAGAAAGGTACAGAGAAGTCTGGGAATGCATCCCAGGAAGCATACGGGTGAGCCAAAGCAAGGCAGTGGGTGGGGATACAGCAGGCTGGGGAGGAGCTGTGAGGAGACTCATCTGGAAGGAACAGAGGCCCACAGAGAAGGCAAATCCACAGAGTGGTAGGCTCTGGAGGACCTGAGGTACCAGGCCTAGGGGACCACAGAACCTGCCTATGAGGGGCTGGTGATGAGTTCTTCCCAGACCGTCCAAGACAGCCGCCTGCTATGGTCCCACCAGGACCACAGATTCCAGAATTCCAGCTGTTTCACAGAACAGAACCTCTAGAACCTTGATGCCGTCACACACAGCCCACACCTGTGTACCACACACACACACACACACACACACACACAAGCCAGCCGGGGCTGGCCAGAGACAAGCACCTCAGGCAAAGACAACATTCCTGTAGATCAGGAAAGAGCTGAACATTCACAAACCCATTTGTGCCCCAGACCATGTGGGTGGAAGGCATACTTTCAAAAGGGCCACATTTCACACATTTTAAGTGGTTTTCACACATTTCTGTGCAAGCGGATGACTGCTCTGTGTGTGTGAGCATAACACATTTCAAAGGGGGAAAAAACAGTGGGTAAATCTGACTCATCGTACTCCCCTGGCTTTCTCCTCTCTCAGAACACATACACATTCTCCCCCCACCACACACACACACACACACACACACACACAGAGAGCGCGCGAGCGCATTTCCCCCCGTGCTCCAGTCTGAACAGCACAGTGGGCCTGGGGGCCTGAAGGCTTCATCAGGTCAATTGCGCGCCCTCTCAGTGTGTGCCTTCCAGGTGACCCATGAAAAACACAATTACACTATGAACTTGGGGAGGCAGGGACTGGGTTTTCCCCACAAGGCCTTCAAGCAGGGGCCTCCCAGCCGAGCAGCCCACAACAGAGGCTCCCCCGAAAAGGGCCACAAATGCCACCCCGTCCCCACCCACAGCTGTAGACCAGTGTGCCCATCAGTTCAGTTCTTTCAGCCCCTCCCACCCCTCGGTCTCCTTCAGTCACCCCAGGAAGAGCCTCGGCAGCTCACAACTGCCCGGGAACGTCCATCCGCTCGCTTGGGCGCTCCCCCGGACTCCGTGACGTGGGAGGGGCCGGGAGAGTCCTCGGGCTATTTCTCGAAGGTCATGTCGCTAAGAGGGACACCAGGTCTGCATCTGATCATTGCTTTTCCCTGGATCCTACCGAGAGAAAAACTAGACTTCCAAGACTCTGAAACGTTATTCACCACATCCTCAGGATTAGATCCATGCTTAATTCAACTACTCTTCAGTCTCGTAAATGGCAACGCTATCGTCACCATCATCACCATCGCTATGTGGCCAGGACAGAATGCCAGAGCTTGACTTAAGAGAGAAGGCAGACCTAGCCACTACACAACCAGAAAGGGGAGGGGACCCCTTGCTACATTTGAAACCTTCTCTGACATCCAAGCATTTAAACAGCTCATTGACTTCCATACATAAATATTACTATAAGCTACAGTTTCATTTACCCTGTGCTGGGGCCAAGAGGGGTTAAAAGCAGAGCAAGCACAAATTAGGTACTGGAAAGTTTCTTATTTCCTGTAGCGTCAGATGTTCACAGTCAAAAAGAGAAGAAGAAGCAGTGTCACGTGCTGAGTCCCCCCCATCGAACACCACCTGTATATGTTTACACATAATTGGTTCTTTTTGCTAAATGTTGCATGAGTAGCGCAAGTGGAATTGTTGTAGACACATGCGTGGGGACACAGCCCAGGCCTTTGGCTATTTCCACTGAGCAGCCCCAGGTCCTCCTGACAGCTGAGCTAACACAGGTGCTGTCCCACCAGCTTGGGACAGGTTCCCCAGGTACTCAAAGAAAGCACAAAACACCAGGTGAATAGAGCTGAAGCTCTGCGGCCCAGAATGTACCCAGGGATGCCAAGGAGTACCCACTTTCCCACTGTAATTTTCCTGACGGAAAGCGAGATGCTAGGATCCAAATCCTGACTCTGGTACCTTGCTCTGTGCGCCCTTGCGCAAGGGACTAGTCCTTTCTGGGTCTCCGGGTCCTCATAAAGGTGGAACCTGAATCAGAAAGCCCCAAGCTTATTTCAGCTTATTTTGCAGGTCCACAAAAATGACCCCTTCCCTTTCTCTTGCATTGCATGTAGGCCTAGGAGAGCCCAAGCTTTGAGAGGAACGCCATGAGAAGAATACACTTTTAAAAACTACATATCGTGCGTAAGTGCACATAGCAAAAATAAGCTGTCTTAAGGTGCACAATTCTATGGCATTCGGTTCAGGTGCAATGTTTACAACCATTACATCTATTCAGTCCCAGAACGCTTTTATCACCAAGAAGGAGACCCTGTACCCATGAAACAGGCACTTCTCATTTCCCCTTGCTGGACCCCTGGCAGCCATTAATCTGCTTTCCAGCTCCGTGGCTTTGCATATCCTGGGTATTTCACATCAATGGCATCCTACGATATGCGGTCTTACGGGCCTGGCTTCTCTCCCTCAGCATCACGTTTCCAACGTCCATCATCTGGGCCATGACACGTACTTCATTTCTTGGGTGAAAAATATTTCATTGTATAGAGGAACATGCCTTTAATGGCTAAGTCATTTGCAAACTTCAGTACTACGAATGAGTCGTAATTAAGATCACCTACGTAAGGTTGTGGGAACATGGTGAGTGCCCAATGGGCTGGAGTTTCATGTTTATCATCACTGTCATCCCTAACAACTCCTCCTCGTGCGTCTGGCTGGCGGTGGGACACCACATCTCACTTGGGAATCCGTGGCCTAGATGCCCCCTGAGGCCACCCCCAGGTCCCAACATCTCGGGGTACATGGATCAGAACATTCTGCACACATCAGCTGTTCCCCCAGTGCTCCCACCTGTGGGAACCCCTTCTGAGACCGGAGGAGTAGGCAGCGACCATCGTCAGCTAACAGAACAGTGGGACTCCTCTTTTAAGCAATCTTGCAATGTGAACTCGACCAAAATAGAGCAGTGCTGGGGAGATAGTGTAATTCTTCATTTTTCAAAATGACCCACAACAGGATTCCTTGAAATGGTTTTCCTGTCATGCTTAAGACATAATTCAATTTACACCATCAATGTTTCCGTAATATACCTTCTCCATAAAACAGTACGTGGCCGTTAGAGGAGTTTGGGGTCCCATTCTGGAGGGCAGGGGCAGTCGACAGACAGCGGGAACTAATGTTTGCTTCCCCACCCCCTTCCCCACACACATAATTAGCATGTTCCATCAGGAGACAGAAGTCCTGAGTCCTTATTTCACCTTCCAGCCCCGAGACCTGGAACGAAAACAGCCACCTTGGGGTGTTGGTTTACTCTTGGGGAACACACCAAGGCGCACCCACGTTCCCTGAGGCCAGTGAGAGAATCCAAAATGCCCCAGTGATGTGAATGATCGTGATTCACAGAATTCACTCCAGGACTCTGTCTGTATTTGCGAAGCATGTCAAAACACCGACCCGTCTTCGCGGGTAGCTTGAATTTCTTCTACACGGGTCCCCTCACAAACAGAGATGATCTCCCCTCTCGGGGAGGCCCTCCGCCGTCTCCATCCGGGTCTCCCAGCTCAGGCACCACGAGGATGTGGGGGCCCCGGATGCCCACTTCCACCTGCCTTCCGGGGACCGTGGAGACCTCCGCAACCAAAGAAATCCTCCCCAGGTCCTCTGTGGCCAGTTTTCTCCCAACTCCCAAAGCTTGTGTGCTCGCTTCGGCAGCACATATACCAACTCCCAAAGCTTGTTTTCTTTAATTAGCTCACTGTGGCAGGAGAAAAACGCGGCCCCACCCTCGAAATGAGCAGACCTGGGCCTCAGATGTACTCTGCGGTTTGCCTCGGTGCTGCCAAGTTCTTAGCCAGGGAGTAACAAGCTACCGGGGCTCGGGAGGCAGGGGGTGGCGAGAACCCCCTGCCATGGTAAGACGGGCCTTCCTCTTCCCAACATCTGACATTTGTCAACCGCAAGGCTGGGCTGCACCCCTTCCTGAGTCCCTGAAGCCCGCCACTGTGGTTCCAGAGAGGGGACAATTCCAAATGCTGTGGGTTTTCTTGCTCTCTCTCCCTCCCCATCCCTTCTTCCTTGTTTTATAACCTGCCTCACGGGGCAGCTCATGCTTCATCCAAGTCTGTTCCACTCAGCTCACGGAGGAAGAACTGAAGGCCAGGCAAGGCAACTGCCTCTTCGTCTCTCGTGACAATAGTGAGCAAGATTTCAATAAACATGGAAGATACACTGGAGAGCTCTTCCTAACACAGCACCTCAAACTGAACCTTAGGAAAGACTTCTTCACGTGTCCCCTCCATGGGGCCTCGTGCTGTAGGGCAGGCAGACCCATCGTGGCTCCATTTTACAGATGAAGCAAGTGAGGCTTGGTGGGGAAGGGACTGCCGCTGATTACATGACAAAGGGTGAGAAGACAAAGAACCCAGACCTCCAAAGTTCAAACATTGTCATTTCCCCCTCATTCCAGTAACTTCCAGTTCCCCTCATTCCAGGAACACACGGTCTGAAGAGCTGCTCAGAAGTCTGAGGCAAAGGTTCCATAGGCATTTGTACTCATAGACTCTCTGAAGTTAGACCCAGAAGGCTGGGGTCCCCAGATCCTACTACTTTGGTCCTAGCACCTCTAGGGATTTTTCTTCCTCCCTCAATGTCCTGACCATTTTAACCATTTATTCAACATTATGTACCAGACACAATGTTAACTTCCTTCCCTGTACTCAGTACCCTATGAGTAGTTACCATTAGCCCCATTTTACAAACAGGGAAACCAAGTTTCCCACAACCTGCCTAAGACACAAGAACTACTTAAGTGAAAACAAGAGGTGACCCAAGGATGGGCCTCCAAGAGGCTCACATTCTTGGTGTGAGCTACATTACAGCAGAAAAACTGAGGATCACCTGATGAGGAAACGTCCAGGAAGAAATTCCTTGCCCAAGGAGACCAAGCCAGCACTGGATTCAACCAGGGGCCTCTCTCAGCTCATTGTTGGCTCGAGCCTCGAAACAGCTCAAAAATTCACAAGAGTGAATGCACAGTGGGCCCCAAAACACCTCCTGTAAGGCTGTGTGTGGAGCCTCTGGCATTCCTGAACTCTATCAACAGACCCCTCAACCCCTGGAACAGCCTAGAAACCTCAGAGAGAGCAAGTGTCAAGGCTCACTTGTCTATATGTTGTTTCTTGGCCCTGCGACCCGGAAGACAGTATGAGGAGGCCCGGGGATCTAGCAAAAGGCCTGTGTGTACAAGACCAGCTTGAGACCTCCAGCCCTGGGATGCCAGCCAGCAAGGGCTCCATAATTGGTGAGCCCCCGGGCAAAATGAAAATGTGGAGCCCTCCGGACAGAAAGCAGGAAGAAAGTAACATTAACAGTATTAAAGCAGAGAACTTTTTCCTTTCCTTCCACAGTCTCTGTCCTGACTTGTTATGGTGGTTTTTTATTTGCTACTTAATAGCATTCTAAGAAAAGTGAAAGTTTTAAATTATTAGCATGTATTTTATCACTCTTGTTTAGGTTACGTAATGCAGTTTTAAATACAAACATAAGAGCATTTCATGCGTACATGAAATCCTTGAAATTACACAATTTGTACTTTGCGGCTTGGACAAACATACACACTGCGACTTCACCAGAATAATAGCAATACGGCCCAAAACTCACTCAGCTGTTCTTACTCCACTTTTTGGTATGTGCGCATCCTACCAAGCCTCTAGCCTCTGCATCCTGAGGGAGGAAGGGTTGAAAGGAAAAGGCACTATCGGCTAACTTGGCTTTCCCTCTCCTACGTCATCATTTTCAGCATGAGCCGTTGGCTGATAGGGGGCATAACACAAGTCAGAAGGCAGAGGAGAGGATTTCTTGGTCATTAATGTTTCTTAGAATGGCAGGGCCTTCTTTCTCAAGTTCTGGTTCAAATGGAAAGTGGCAGGACTTTCTGTCCTGTTAGGGCAGAAAGGAACACTGTGCCTGCCTATCTCTTCTACTTAGGCATACCCTCCACTGACTCCCCGGACATTGCTTACAAAAACCCTCGCTCAAAGAAAATCGAGAATTTCAAGATGGTGACAGCAAACGCTGGCCCAAGCACAGGGCCCTCCTGAGTGTGGGGCTGTGTGTGACGGCGCACGCCCAGTGCCCATGAAGCTGGCCTTGATACCAGCCACTCCCATGTCAAGGACAGGCTCAAGACACGCTCCCACGCCTGTCCTTACCTTTGCTGGCTGGTCCAAAGCCAAATTAGCTCAAGTCCCCCTACCCAGAGGCCCTGCGTCCCAGAAATGTCGGTTCAGGGATTCAATACTGAAACATAAAAGTGGTCTGGATTAAAATACTTACCCACTTCAGCACCTGACGGGCTGGGGGACTTCACAGGCATTTGTTTCACCTTACTGGGGCTGCCATACCATGGGACTGTTCCTTTGTCCACACAGTATAGTTGGCTGGGTGAGCAATCTGCCACCTTTTTATGTGGTCAACACCAAGGAAAGGGAAGAAGGGACCATTTACCAGCTCTTAGCAAGGTGAAAAACACTGAGCTGAGCTTTGTATGCGCATTTTAACTCAATCTTATAACAACCCTAAGAGACAGGCATCATTATCCTCATTTTATTGCTAGAGAAACGGAGGCTCAAAGAAGTAATGTGACTTGCCCAAGACCTGCCCATCCAGTCAGCTCAAGCTGACTTTTCTGGACTTATCACCACCCCGCTGAGGTTCCTTGTGATAGTGTGATTTATAATAAGAAATATACATTTGGTCTTGGTCCACTGTTCCTGGCACATAACTCCTAAAATCCTTGCAATTTCCTAGAGGAGAGCCTTAAGGGCATCTTTTGTTTTGTTATAATTCCTGAAATAGCTCCAGAGCAATGAAGGTGAAAAGAGTCTCTTTTGTTATTCATAACAAGCCCTTTCCAACACAGCTGGGTTTCTGTAAGCTAGGGGACTTCTGGAAAGTCCCTAAGGATGGACAGCTGGCTACTAGGGAAACCAACCGTGTGATTAGAAGGCTGGAACCTTCCGTCACAGTTCCCCACCTCTGCTCCCACCTCTGGGAACAGGAGAGGGGCTGAAGATTGAGTTCAATCACTGATGGCCAACGACTTAATTAATCATGTTCACACAATGAGGTCACCACAAAACCCCCAAAGGATGGGATTCAGGGAACTTCCGTGTTGGGAAGCCCAGGGAGATGCCAGGAGAGCTGGGCTTCCAGAGAACATGAAGGGTCAGAGCTTCTTCTTCCCTATCTTATCCCATGCGTCTCTTCCTTCTGGCTATTCCTGACTCGTATCCTACAAACCGGTAAAATGTTTTCCTGAGTTCTGTGAGCCACTCTAGCAGATTAACTGAGCCCCGGGAGGGGGTGGGGGGAACCCCTGATCCATAGCCCAGGGGTCGGAGCAGATATCAACCTGGACTTGGGAGTGGGCATCTGCTGTGGGATGGGGGGGGTTGGTCTCGTAGGACCGAGCCCTTACCCCGTGGCATCTGATGCTGTCTCTAGGTAAAGAGTGTCAGAATTCAGTTACACTGGAGGGAGGACATTCCGCTAGTATCCAAAGCATCTGAGAATCGCTCTGTGTGGGGGAAATCGTGTGTGCATACACACATGTGCGTGATACACACACACACAACAGCCAGAAGCATCACAAGGAAAATATGCCGTAGGAGACTAAAGGAGACACACAGCAGAGTTTCCTAAACACCCCCTCCCCAAATGCAGCCCTGCCAGCTGCTGAGAGGCTTGGGGAGCTGGCTTAGAACTCAAGAGCATTTAAATCCAGCAGAGGAAAGCAAAAAAGAAGACAAAAAACTTGCTGGCATATAAATAAAGAATTAAGGCAAAGGCTTCTTTTGAGACACCTGTTAAGTGATGTGGCCACATTCTTCCCTAGCTTGGTGCAGCCCAGTACGCGTCCCTAAGTGCCTGTAAAGCCGATCTCGGGTAATTATGATCCTCGACTCGTCCCTGGCTGCACTGGCAATAACGTATACTTACTGAGCTAACAGCTCAGGTCCTGCCTCCACCACAGTCATAGAGTCATTAAGACCTGCCCGGGCAGGCCCGGAGTTCCATGTTACCACGCCCCACCCAGCCCTGCCACAGCCTTCTCCTCAGGGTGGCAATTTTGAGCCGTGCTTGAACAAGAAGATTGTTTTGTGCTGAGTCGACCTTAGAAGGCAGCCGGGGAAGCGCCCTCCACCCTGCCCGGGTGAGATGATGGCACCTGCTCGCCCCCAGATGCAGGCCTAGCGGAAGCGACTGGCACTCTCCTCCCAGGGGCTTCACTCCCCAGTTTGAGGTCACTTCTAGGTGTGGCCCACCCAGTAGGATCGTGGTTGTTGGCTGGAGGGTGGGGCACATCTTCTGCCCGGGGCACATCTTCTGCCCGGGGCTCTGGCTGACTTTTCTGGGTCCTTCCCCCAAGGACCCACCATGCCGGCCACTCACTGTCCTGACCCCCCCCCCCCGCCCCCCCGCCCAGGGCCTCCCGCAGAATGAGCAGGAAACCAGCTGGAAAAGTGCCAGCCATGCCTGGCTCAACAAGGCACTCGGGTGTCATGCAAAGAGCCCCGGACCAGACACCACACGATCTGGGCTCAGATTCCTTGCCTGTTTAACCTCAGGTAAACCATTGGAGGTCTCTGAGCCTCAGTCCCCCAGCCATTAAGTGAGGAAGACACCAGAGTCTGTGGCCGGATGGCGGCTAGTCCTCCTCCTGTTGGTCCACCAAGTTTCTCTCAGGTCCTGCCAGAGGCAGGAAGATGGGAAGGACTGGCTGCCTTTGCTTCTCCTGACCAGCTCCCATCAGCTTGTCTAGTCCACCCACACACAGGACTTGGGAGCCCAGTGGATCACCACCGGTCAGCAGGAACTATTCCTCTGTTCCTCTTTCCCGGCTCAGCAGGAGCGACTCCGTGGACGGCTCTGAGGCAGAGTGGGCCTCTGTCCGTCCCCTCAGGGGTTCGCTCACATCCTTCCTCTTCAGCTGGCTGAGCCTGGTTACTTCTCATAAGACTCCCTACTTGGTCGGGGTGTGGGAGGAGTTTGAGAGAAAGACATGTGGAAGACCCCGCTCCAGTGCTTCCCCACAGGTTGTGACAGGACAAGGGGGGGTTCCCGGATACCTGCCCTCGCTGACAAACTCAGATTTAGTACTTCCCACATCGGGACTAGAACACGAGACCTAGAGGGGTGGCAAAGCCGGCCCTGGCAGAGATGTGGACCCTGAAGGCTTTCCGCTCATGGGGCCCACTAAGATTCAAGGCAGAGGTCACGTCCATCGACCCACCTGATCTTCACCAGGGCTATCCAGGGAGACAAGGCAGAGGTTTTACAGGTAAAGAAAGTAGAGCTCAGCAAGGTTAAGTGGGCTGCCCAGGAACACAGAGCCAGCACAGGCAGCCAGGGTTCCTTCCACTCCACCAAGTGGCTAGACAAGAGGGACAAGAAGGGGTAAGCACAGGGGCAGGTTAGAACCCTAATAAAAGCAGGGCGGGGCAGGGAAGCTTGACTCCTAACATGCGAGGCTCCGTCCAAGATTCCTACAGACCTGAAGCTTGCTCGTCAGCTTCCTAAGCGCTCAGCATTGACTTACAGACCACACACTTCAAGGGCTGGTACCAAGGCCAATTTTCTGCTCTTGCCACACTTTCTCAGCAAAGCTCCAGAAGACCCCCATATAGGGACCATTGTGCCCATGATTTCGTTTAATCCTCACACTACCGCCATGGTTTGATATTTTTAGCCGTTGAACGAAAGAGGAAAGAGGAACCACAAGGTTAAAGGCAAGGGTGAAGCATGACCCCAGAAGCATACTGCGCTGGAGTCTTGCGCCTTTGCCCTACACCACACTGCTCTGGATAAAGAGGCCTGACCACCAGCACCCTCGGCATCCCGTCCCGCTCTTCAGTGAGGTGTAGCATCGCCCATAACGGTTTCTCAAACTAGAAGGGCCCTCAGCAACCCCCCTCCACCCCAGAGGGCTTTTAAAGCACAGACTGTAGGACCCACCCACAGGGTTTCTGAGTCAGGAGGTCTGGGGTGGGACCTGAGACTCTGCATTTCTAGCAAGTTCCCTGGTGATGCTGAGCCTCCTGGTGGGTCCACACTTTGAGAGCCGTGGAATTATCATTATTTTAAGCACTCCCCCAAGAGCTGGGGAATGGGCAGGCTAAGCATGGTACTTTCACTTGAGTTAACATGTAGAAGTATGGAGACCATGGGAAAACAAAGGGAAATGCTTCTGATGGTATTAAATTAGAAAAGAAGCTTGCACCCCAGGCTGGTCTGGACCCCGTCTGCCCTCTGATCCACTCCTCATCCTCTTGTGTTCTGCTCTTATCCCCCAGAGCTGAAGCCTGACTTTCTAGGCCCCACCTCAGGGGCATCTGGTGGGGTCTGGACAGCAGCAGGCACTCAGGGGACTGGAGGGTGGGAGGAGGGGAAAAGCCAGGACATTTCTTCCCTCTCCCCCTACCTTGGGGAGAGGCAGCTGCGTCCACTCTAGGTAGGCCGCCGGTGACCCTGACCCTGGGCTTTGGGAACACAACCTTCTCCCTTTGTCCCTCCAACCTAAAAGGGGCAGTGGCTTCCTGCCAAAAAGCTCTGGGTCACCTCGCCTTCCCATATTTGGCTCTCAGCTCCTTTATCACCCGTATAACCAAGGCCCCAGATTAACTTCCCTCTGTGGTAAGTACTGGATGGAATTCCTGCTTTCCTGGTTTGACAGACTGATGCACTGATGACTGCCACATAAAAACACAAACCCAGATGGGGCGCCTGGGTGGCTCAGTGGGTTAAGCCGCTGCCTTCGCCTCGGGTCATGATCTCAGGGTCCTGGGATCGAGTCCCGCATCCAGCTCTCTGCTCAGCAGGGAGCCTGCTTCCCTCTCTCTCTCTCTCTCTCTCTCTCTCTCTCTCTCTGCCTGCCTCTCTGTCTACTTGTGATCTCTCTCTGTCAAATAAATAAATAAAATCTTTAAAAAAAAAAAAAACAAAACAAAAAAAAACACAAACCCAGATGGGCAACTCTAGAAAATATGTAAAAATCAGGGTGTAAAAATAAGGGTTTTTCTCCCCAACATATTAGAAGAGTGTTGGCTATCTATTAATAATATGTAAAGCTAGTACCGAGCCTATGACTTATAAGAAAACCAGGCGGGTCTTTATGAGAGAAAGGTAGGGGAGCCGTACATCCGTGTCAACAAATCTGAGGAACCAGTCCCTGGACTTTCATTTCTACACACACCTGACTTTGGAGAAACCATGGCCACAGCCACAATGATGCCAGCAGTTCCCCTGAAAGTACTGGTGGTTACCTGGGGGGTGAGTGACTCACTGGTTGAAGAGGTCACGTCGTAGTGCCACAGCGCTGGAACCCTGGCCTCCCTGGCAGGGCAGATCGCTGGGCAACACCCCAAACCACCTTCAGGCCTTGTTACCATGGAGACAGCTCCCACCCCAGGCCAGGCCTCGAACCTCCTGGGAAATCCCTTCAGAGGGGACAGGGTCCCAGAGACTGGGTGACAGGAATCACACACAAGGATGTGGAAAACCTGGGAGGACTCTGCTCGGCCCCCGTCCACCAAGCAGCATGGCGGACATGTGCATGCACTTGCAAAGCTGGGGAGGGGGGGGTGTGTGTCTCATTTTTACACTATTCTGGGGTTTTCCTCTCCCAAGAGGGTGACAGAAGTCTAAAGAAACAGACTCTGTGAAACCAGATGGTAATGATATAAGAAATCCTGGATTCCTGCATTGGAACCAACAGTCTCCCTCACGGAGCTCAAGACAGAACCCTACAGCAGATAATTACAGCAGATAATCCAGTGCTCAAGTGGGGAAGGAGGGTCTTAACCTTGGACAAGCGCAGTTTGGTGGTCTGTTGGTAATATTCTAGCCGAGCGGCACTGCTCAGAATGGACCGGAGGCTTACCACTAGGATGGGCTACTTCCAACCCCAAGCCAAAGAGGACTGAAAGCACTAGAGGAATGGGGGTGGGGAATGCAGAAGCAGGAAGCATCGAGGCTCTTTAGGAGAAACCTAAGTCTCCTTTCCAAGACCCCGAGTGGACCGTCACAGCAGCTGAACCTCACTTACCCTCAGGCACACTTAGAAAACTGGGATTCAACCGACGATGGTTCACGTCAGACAAGCATATGTGTTAGCGCCCTGCCCTGATCTCCCATCCATGCTCCTCTCCCCAAGACGCTGACATCAGAGGCCTCACACATTCTTTCGTGGGTGTTAATGGACTTTACCTTGTAAGATAACTAACTATTCAGGGAAATCTGTGAGGGGGTGAACAAATAGACACAACCCCAGGTTCATGAAAAGCCCAAGCAAATGAACAAAACACTCAGGCTTGGGATCAAGAAACCTGGTCTTAACTAACTTCGGCTTTGCTGCTAATTCACTACAATCTTGGGCTACTCATCACACCATTCAGGGCCGCGGATTCCTCCTCTGTCAACGACGGGGTTGGACTACAGAGCCTGTCAAGTTGCTTCTGACTAGGAGAGTAACTGTTCTAAGACCCATACTGTGGCAGGGACTCAAACTTCCAAAGGACATACTGAGGATCCCCAAGTTGGGGTTCAGAGTATTGAAGTCACTGTCCAGGAGCCCACGGCTACTACACAGCAGAGCTGGGGTTTCCAACAAACCTGTCAGATTCCAGACTCCTCGATCTTCCTACCACAGCAGGAGAGGCGCCATGACCCAAACCGCCATATTCCCAGACATGCCCTTTGAAGTTCACCTCTTGAATCAGAATGCCCCGCCCTGAGCAGGGTGAACCCCAATTTCAGGCACTCCCATGCAGCCCATCACCACGCCCTCAGGGGGCCCTTCACTTGACCTGGGTGTAGCTCTTCCTCACACACTGGTCTAGGCTTCCACGTGGGGCAGGGCGTGCACAAGCAGGCCCTCTGTGAGAGGCTCACGCTCAGGAACCAGGAGACCAGAAGAGCCAAGCCTACTGCCTCCAATCATTAGTTACACCACCCACGGCTTCACTGGACTCTCACTTCCCCCTCCAGGGCATTCAGCCAGCGCCACCCACTTACCACTGGGCTGCTGGCTGGCTGGTGTCCTGGGCCAAGTCGCTCAGGGCCTCCGGCCCTCCATTTGCTCATCTAGACTTGCATCTATTTCCAGGGACTGTCACAGAGGTGAAATGAATTCATATACATGAATGTGCTTTGTACATGGCAAAACACTGTACATAGGGTAGGACATGGTGGTGTCCCCTTCCCTCTGACAGCAGCTGGAAAAGAATCCATTATCCTCACATTTATTTCTGAGGCCACACAGTGTAGTCAAAGAACCACACTGACAAAGGACTAGAGGAAGAGCCTCAGTCCCTGCTTCTGCATTCCCAGGTAAATTGTCCCTGGTCACCTACAAAATAGGGCTAAGACCCCCTCTGCCCTGTCCCCATCCAAGGTGGTCTCAAGACAGAACAATGGGCAGTTGCTCTGCGGGCTCTAGAAGCATGCCAGCCATTCCCCCACCACGAGGTTGGATGTGAAGGAGGTCACAGAAGAAAATGTGGCTCGTTTTCCTGCTGTTCGCCATCCCCAAAAGGCTTCAAGGCAAAAGGAGAATTTGTTGAAAGCAGCAGCCATGATCATAGCCTAGCTTCTTCAGAACCAACAGCCCAAAGCAGCCATCCTCCCCCACACACACCCCAATTTTTTAAAAAAGCCCACTTTGTAAAAGAAAGCTATTGGGTGTGCTGACACCTATGGGGGTCTCCTGGGAACAGCGAGTCAGGGGCTGAGGGTCTCTGGGGGAAAGGCCCCCCCTGCTTCTAGCTTCCCTGGGCCCTCTCTGTCCAGAGCAAGGGGACCCTGACAAAGGGATGAGGTCAGGCGGGCCATGCCACACACTCCCAGGTGCAGACTCTGCTGGCAGAAGCGGTTTCCCTCCTCACCCCAGAGCGGGTGCTGCCTCTGTTGTCGGGGTGGCAGGGGGCAGCTCTGAAATGGTCTTCCCAGCAGCACCCAACTGGGAGTGGTGTGAAAAGCAGCAAAACACCACTGAGTTTCCTCTGCTGCCATCCCCACCACATAGCTGCGGACAGCTCTGCGGTTTGGGGGCGGGGGGGGGGGCTTCTCCCCAGCTTCTCCTGCTCATCTGCCTCCCTTTCCCATGTTTCCCCGGCTGACCAGCAAAGCAAAGAAAGAACAACAATGTGACCCCCCCCACCCCCCCCACCCCCGGGAGAGGCCACTTCCGCTCAGCAGCAGCTAAACCCAGTGTGTGCCCCACTGAAAATTAGTCCCAGGCTTGGGGCTCTGGAAAGTTCTGACTTCCAGAGCAGAACCATCCATGTGGGCAAACGGGGAACCGAGAAAACCGACCCCGGCCCAGAATGACCCACAGAGGATTCTCCCGGCCCCCGAGGTGGTCATGGGGGATAAACTAATAAATGCAGATCCCCACCCTCCACCCCCTCCACCCACCACCAAGGCTCAAGGTTTCTATTTTTGTTGTAGAGGAGCTCGAGTAATCACCTCTGAGCTGCCAGTCAGCTGGTCAGAGGAACTCTAAGAACTCTGACCTAAACCAGGGCTTCCAAAGGTCCCGGCCGGCTCCACCCGTTTCAGGCAGGGCTGGCCTCACGGCCAAACCATTTCAAAGCACAGAGCCCGTAAACACAAAATTAAAAGGTGAAGCAACGAGGGAGGGAGATGTTTACTGGAAACTTAAATTCTGCTGCCCAGAAAATATAGGTCTTTTTTTAAACACATAGAGACACGCGCGCGTGCCCGCGCGCACACGTGTAATGGCTTTGCCACCCACCTTCAGAAATATGTACTTTGCTCTATATATAACTTTCTTATCTGCCCCCGATTACACTCAGCTCGTGACCGTGAAGCCTGGAATAATTACCCACAGAGAAATAACAGCCTTGGCCACAGCCAGGACCTCAAGAAGCCAGTCCCGCCTTGACGGACAGTCACACAGCTTGAGTACGGGACAAACATGAGTTTTCTGAAGCACGGAGAATCGTTCCCATCCATACCTGAAACGCAGCCACCGCCGAGAGGGTGCCAGGTGGCTACTGGAACCAGGACCAATCGTATTACATGGTATTTCTCAGCCCAGCAAAGAAAGACGCTCCAACTGAAACTATGCAGAAAATTAAGGTGGGCAGATGGTGGTCATCAAAGCAGGGGTCTGGCAAAGCGCACCCCTCCCTTCCAGGAAGACTTTTGAAAAAGCTAAAGGAAAATTTACTCTTGGAAGCCAAGAATGTTGATGGGGGCAAGAACAGAAAGTCATTCCTGCTAGCAAGGAGGTGCCCACTAGGGCTGTTCCCCTAAAACACATCGACATCATGTTGAAAGTGGGGGGGGGGGACCTGCACAACAGTGGGGTGGGTGGGTGTGTCTCCCTTTTACTGGTTCACACCCACATTCCTTGATGCATCTGTCCCATCCCCTCTCCTTCTGAACCCCCAAGTACTCACCACGTGACAACAGTAGAGCAGGCCTTCACTACTATGCCCCTCCCCCACTTAGGTATTAAGCCCCTAGGGAGACTACAGGCTCTTTGGAGACGGGGACCATATTTCCCATTTCTCTGGGTGTCTTGCTCAGCGCCATAAATATTTGTTGACTGATGTACTCCTCGCTCATCTCAAAAACAGCAACTTACATCTGGCCCATGTGTCTACCCCAAAGTCTGTCATCTCAGAACCTCCTGGAACACCTCCCCCTTTGTGAAACTCTTTGGAGTTGATCAGAATGGACAAGTTCTCCTTCCTCCATAGCTCATTCCACACCAACTTAAGTAGTCACCTTTGCATTCCAAACCACCATCTGAAAGAGATGCACATTTAGCTGGTCTTTCCTCTTTGAGCCCTTTTCCATTAATGTGGAACCCAAACAGCTGTACCCCATCAGATGTCTTAGGCCGCAGGGATGGCTGCCCTGCTGTGAACCACTAACAACCGGGCAAGGACGGGAGGGTTTAAATGTTACAGTTCATGAAGTGGCCCATGCTCTCAACCAAGGGCAGGACCACTGTCACCGAAGCACAGGGACAACAGCCTACGTGCCTCCATAGCCCCTGGAATCCACCCGGGGCACTGCCAAGGATCTGACACGAAGGTACACCAACGTTGGCCAAGGCTTCTGACTTCGTTTCTCGAAAAAAGCGTGGGTGTGTGTAATGGCCTGTTTAATCCATTTGGGCTCCACCTCCCACTCAGTGCTCGGAGTTTCCTGAGCAGAAGTAACCAACTACAGATGGTTCCACTCCTTCAGAGATGTCGAGAAACCACTGACCCAGAGATACGACAGAACCGGAGCTCTAAACCTCAGGGTAGCGGCCGCTGTGCTCACCAAACCAACGCGCTGCTAGAATCTAGAACTGTGCTGTCCGAGTGCATATGCTTTTTATTTATTTATTTTTTAAGCAACCGCAATCATGCCCCCCCATGCCCCTCCCCTCCTCCCCAGAACAGATGTCGGTAACACCGAACCACAGCTTTACATAAGATCTGAGGCTGGGATTCTCCAACCTGGCTGCGCAATCACCAGGAGAACTTTAAAATACGGATTCCTGCAGGCCCCACGTGCAGAAATTCCGAAATCATGGGTCCAGGGTACAGTCTGGGCAGCAGAGTTTTCATAAAGCATTAGGGACCTTCTACAGGGAGCCTGACAACCAAATGTGAAGCGTTCTGAGGCAGGAGTCCCAGTTACCACGGCTCACCTTGAGCCTCTGATCTTTTTCCATTCTGTCTTCTGGGGGCCCCCATCTCAAGCCCCCACAGCGATTTTACAGTGATCCCGAAACTATCCGAATGAGTAACGCAGCCAGTCATTTCTTTGAATGCAAGCTCGAGAATCAGAAGTTTTACAGTGGAAGAAACTTTAAAAGCCTGGTAAGCCAACGCCTTTGGTCTGTAAAGGAGGAAAACAGGGGCTGGGGGAGTCAAGTGACTCACCCAAGGTCACCAAGCTGGCCCACTAGGACCTTCTGCCTCTAGGTCTCTCTCCTGATAGCACAGAGCAACCCCTACGGAGACGGACTCGACAAAAGCAGCATCAGAGGAAGGCTCGTTGTTCACTTACCGGACACTCTCAGAGGCCGTTCTCCAGTTCCTCTCTGGAAGGTTCCAAGCCTCAGTGACCTTAAAACAGCTTGAGGACAAAAGGATGCTTCTCTCTAAAGATTCCTGACTGAGTCAGTCAAATTGTAATCCTCAAAGAATATACTTGCTGGCTGAGGTTCATGAGAAAACCATTCGCAAAGAGGATCCTAACTGCGGTTTTAAAAGGACACTCTGTTGAGCTGAGCTGCGGGCCTGACGCACAGACAGCCAGTGGTGGATTCTGGTTTCTTGGGGATACGAGAGAGCTGAATGTTGGTTTAAAATCTCTAACCAACCTGTGAAAAAACGTGGTTCCCTTCCTTCCTGTATTTTACGACACCACGCACGGAATGGTGCCTAGACGCAGTGGAAGCGAGCTTTGGGCTAAGTGGGAATTGCTCTCTGATTTCCCCTGGCCAAGGAGCAAGGAGGGGATCCCCATCAGGCGGGCCTCATTCCAGCACAAGCCAGAAGCGTCAGAAAGGCAGAAGTATGCATGACTGTCCAAGTCAACTGTGCATTTACAACTGCCAGGCCACCGCAGCGTCTGGTCCCACCACCACCGCCGACTAAAGATGCTTAGTAAATTTCTGGGGAATTCGACAGGGATTATGATGGAATTAAGTGAGATCATTAAGGAGGAACGGGCCACATCTGAAGGTAGAGCGTAAGATGAAAGCTTTAATTCGTCCCCCTAGGAAAACACGAGCATCCAGAAAACAGCACAGGGGCACCTGGGTGGTGCAGTTGGTTAAGCATCCAACTTTTGCTTTCAGCTCAGGTCGTGATCTTAGGGTCCCGAGAACGAGCCCCAAGTTGGGATCCCGGCTCACTGGGGAGTCTGCTTGAGCTTCTCTCTCCCTCTGCCCCCACCCCCGCATGCACGTGCACGCACTTGCGTTTACTATCTCTCAAAAATAAATAAATAGGGGCATCTGCCTTTGGCTCAGCTCATGATCTCGGGGTCCTGGGATCGAGCCCCGGTGTCGGGCTCCCGGCTTAGTGGGGAGTCTGCTTCTCCCTCTGACCCCTACCCCCACTCATGCTCACTTGTGCTGTCTCTCATATAAATAAAATCTTAAAAAAATAATATATTTAAAAAAATAAATCTAAAAAACAAAACAAACAAACAAACAAAACAGCCAAAGCCAGAAGCCAAGGAAGAAAGAGAAGACAGAGAGGAGTCAGAAAACATGATAGTTGATTTAGAGCTCTGGGATTCTCTCGAGCCTCTCATTTTGTAGCTACAAAAACAGATACCCAGAGAAGCCAGGCTGACCTTCCCGAATTCACAAAACCAACCTCCACCAGGGAGTGGCCAAGGGCCCCTCGGTCTCACAGAAGCAACAGGACCCAAAGACTACATTGCCTCCATGTGCGCCTCTGTCTGTCTTCTCAAGGATTCAACACTTCGTTAAACCTGAGGCCCCGAGAGGAATGAAAACCAGCGTAGGCTGTGGGAGGAGGACAGAAAGGAAAAGCACAGGTTCAATTCCAGGTGTAGCTGGGACGTTCCGGCGCTGACATCCAGAGCACAGTGGTACGGAGCGTCTCTAGCTATGGAGAGAGACACAGAGCTGGGGGGGGCACCGCCACTGTGAAACCCAGGGAGGGGAGCAGCGTGCACGGCAGTCTGGCTCCAACCCGGCTGGGGTAGCCCGCCATCCAGCCTGTGGCTTGATTCTTTTCATGACCGAAGTGAAGGCCGATAGACAAAAAAATAAATAAATAAAATAAAACTAAAAACACGGTGGCCAAAAGTTGACATTCAAAAGGATTCTTGGATCAAAGTCCCTTTGTGAGTACTGTTATTCTACCCTCCTCCTAACGGTAACCACTTCCCACATGAGCCCCAGTAAGGCAACCGTGCAGCCCACAAAAGAGATAGAAATATGACCACACTTCCCTCTTATAAACAGGCGATGGTAAACATCTGAGACCACTGGTCCACAGCGTGGTTAAACAAAGGGCTGGGGGTACCCTAGGATGGCAGTCGGGCCCTCCACCTCCACACACGCTGACTCTCCCTCTGCGAGTGGGGAGCTCGGGCCATTAACTTCAGAACCAGAGCTGATCAAACAGGTCCAGCCTCACATGGGACAACTTAGTTCGGCTTCAAGGCCAGCGTCACCTGGCCACGACTCCTGGAAACTCAGGAATTTTCAAGAAAAAGGAGCTGCTTTGGTTCTAGGCCTACCCTCAAAGGTGCCTCTCTGTGGGGAACCGTGTTAACAGAGCAGAAGGATGATGTCACGTGTTTACTGAGGTGTGCAACACGCCCCCCCACACGTGGATCAGCAGCAGTGACAGCTTCCCTTTTTTTTTTTTTAAACAATAAAAGCAAAAAACGGCAACTCTTTCAATCAAGCAAGAAAAACAGGCAAACCTCAAGCAAACATCTTTAATTAGCTTTGAGATGTTCCCCGGGGTCCCGAGTTATCCCAGCATCTAGATCAATAGGAAAATGAAACATGAGGCCTTGGGACGGGCTCTTTTTTTTTTGTTTTTCCTGAATTGGAATGAAAACGCACTTGCCGACCTGAAGTCAAGTTATTAGCTTTCTGTGACAGGAAGACTGCAGGGCATTCCATCTCTGCAGAAAGTTCCATCAGAAAACAACAAAAAATTACATAAATCAGCCAGCACTTTTGTCTTTAACCGTTACAACATTTATAGAATTCTCATTTCTTCATCTATATGCTTTCAGAGAAAGTTTCCAGCAGATTCAAAGCCAGTGAGACTCCCAAAGACACTGAGCATGCTGTTAAAACGCACCTGGTTTTGAAGCCAGAATACCACAAGAACCTTTAGAAAATTTCCCCTGGGGGCAGGAGGCTCTTAGCTCTGTGCCTTTCCCCCACTGCACACCCAAGGGCAAGTTTCTGCCTTCCTTTTGTCAACAGGAAAACAAGACTGGAGTGGAGGAGACAGAAGTCTGAACTGCTTAAAGCCACCTGGCTTGGGTCACAAGATGCCACCCTCAGGCACAGCTTTCCGAGGCCTCAAGGGTCTTCCCTGAGTCACACAGCTATTTGTCTCCCCAAACCCTCGATCTCTGCCACTGCTTCCAAAGACGCCACATGGCACACGGCCATGGGCCACACGCTAGAGGCTCTCCATCACTTAATTGTTTCTCCATCTCCTCTGGACTCTAAGCTCTGTGGGGGGCAGGAACTGCTCCCACAGTGGTTTTCCACCACAACCTCAGAATTAGCAAGACATCGAGTGAGTGCTCAGGAATCCGCTCAGAGAAGGTAATCAGGAATCAGCACGTGCTAACTGAAATTTACCAAGTGCCTCGCAGGGACTGAGCACAGTAATGAGTCAAACAGTCCACATCCACGACTCCAAGAGGCTTCTCACAAGCCATTACTTGTGCCATGACTGCACGGGACACGACGCTGGCCAGTGAGGTCCCAGGAGGCTCTTCCTGGAGAGAGAGACCCCCAAGGAGAAGAGGCCTTTTCTGCCCCCTGGACGTGTAAGGAGGATCATGCCTGGAGCAGCTGGGGCCATCATGGGACCCAGAGGGGTGGAGCTTGAAGGCAGAACCCCTCAGGCTGAAGACGAGCCAAGCAGAAAGATGAAAGGCTCCCAAGTCCTTGCTGATGCCTGAACCCTCCCCACCTCCTGACTTAGAGAAAATAAACCTCCCCACTGCTGAAGGTGGTACGTGGGTTTCAGGTGACTTGCAGCCCAAAGTACCCCAATGCAGTGAGTCTGGCCCCAATATGGATAGAGGATGGGGGAAGGACCAGAGAGGGAAAGACCAACTGGCTTAGTGTGGTACCAGGCACGAGGGACCGTGGGCCTCTGTTACGGAGGAGAGGGCTGGAATGTTCCGGATTGCTGGAGCCCGGCAACAGACTGCCTGCCGCCTTACCCACGAGACGGCCTGGTCATCTCCATGGAGCCCAGGGCCCAGTTCCCACGATGTCTCTCCGAAGAACCGGAACATAAATAATTAATACTCCCTGCCCATACTCACCCACACACATGCCTCCTTGTGTCTGTGAGGCAGAGAAAGCAGCGGGGCAGGGGCGGGGGGAGAGGGGGATGCGTCTTGTGCTATTTATAAGACACGGCATAGCCACAAAGGATGACGACCAGAGCTCCACAGTATCAGCTCAAGTTCTCCAAGCAAATGCCGCCAAGCTCGGCTTGAATTTACACTTCCCTTTTCTCAGCCTGTGACCAGTCCTCTCTGTCACTCCAGCTGCTCTCCTTGGAGCTCCTCAGACAGGGCCTGGCCTACCGCAGCCGTGTGCTGGGAGAACACAGGGGACTCACCTCTCCAGATTTCCGACAAATTATTCGGGGCAAGAGAAGATCACAGGAACAAATCCTGAGAACACAAAGCAGCGGTGGAATGGCTCTGAGCCCTTCCCTGTCCTCTGCGGAATTCCACTGGCGGAGGGGTTATGTGGGGCCACATGCTTCACAGAGGCCCTGGCACATTCCATGCATTTAACACAATCAAAGAGAAAGAGAAGGCATGCTTGCTGTTATTTTTAATTCCTTCCTCAATGCCTTCCAAAATTCCTCAGCAGAGGGATTAGCCACTAAACTTGCACCAGCCGCTGGCCAGTGGGATCCTCAAGGCCTCTAAAATGGAACGGGGGAGCGGGAGAAGTCAGCTTCCAGAAGTCTCTGCTCCTGGCCGTTAAATACCATCTCAGTCTCACTGGGCCTGAGGGCATCTCCTGGGTTTCCAAGGGACGAGGCCTGTAGAGGACAGCAGACCTTCTCCAGCCAGACGAATGCCTTACACCATCTCCCCACGGCAACCCCTACCCCTGCCCTCTGTCCCCTTCCCTCCAGACTAACCATCAGCTGAGCCAAACGTTCCCTAATTCTGCTCCACTTAAGGAAGCTCTAGCGCTAATGTGATTCTTTCTAAGGCCTCATCCCGTTTTCAAATATTGTGTTGCCAACTTGCTACACAACCTTAGGCAAAGTCACTTCCCTGGGACTCACAGTAAGTAAGCCAGAGAGTTCCTTACCTTTAGTGGTACCATAAGAACTGGCTGATCTAACACTCCCAGTTACCTTGGCAGGTGGCATAACCATGGCCACAGAGGTAGGGGGCTTGAGGCCGCCTGTTTGCCCAGGTTTGGCTGGACAGTCTGGGCTTATGCTCACTTCGGGGCCCTAATAACAGCACCGCCCCCTTTTCACTATTAGAAGTGTCCTGGTCTGTTCAATAAATTCTATTGTCACTCTCCATTCTAGAAGGGCTGATAGAGCTTCTGAGGCAAATCCAGCTCCATCTCTTATCATGGTACCTAAAACAACTTATCTAGGCCATCCCTGCTTATGAGGCTGAAAACGGTAAGAATGGTAGCCCCTTGTGGGGGAGCTGGCGTGGGGAGCAGACAGCCAGAGTCGGGAACCAGAGATCTGAGCTCAGATTTCTGCTCTGCTGTTGACCCCTCAAAGCCTCAGCACCCTCCTCTGTGACTGTGAGTAACCCATCCTTCTCAGAGTACGGCAGATGGGGAAAGAAGACCAGCTAGTTGATCGGTGGCCCATGCTAGCCTCGGGCATACAGTCAGCACTCAGTTCACGCTGTCCCCCCCCACAGGGGAGAGGGTCTCAGGTGACCGGCCCCAGGTCAACACTGCCGAGTCAAATCCTCAGGCAGGGCCCAGAGCATCAGTTCGCGGAAGCTTCTGGCACTGCCACCTCCCCAAGCATGCACATCCTGAGTTCATACTCCAACTGAATAGTGTGCATCCTTTGTGATTTTTCTTGAAAGGCCTTTGTGAAAATCTGGGTGTGAACTCACAAGCCTCAGTCCGTCTCTCTCAGAAAACATCTTTAGTGATATGACAGAGCCGCGCTTCATAAAGAAATAGCAAATGACGCTGTAATACTTTCCGGTCTGCGAGTGCTCTGAATGCATAGCTCATCCACACAAATTAATGTCAACAGTCCTACTGAGGAAGGTATTATTGTTCCCGTTTCACTGATGAAGAAAGGAGGCTCAAAGAAGCGAGGGGACCCGGCTGTGTCACCAAAGCAGCGAGTGGGGGAGCAGAGGTCTCAACGTGCATCTCCTAAGTATAAACCCAGAGCTCTCCTCGGTTGTCTGCTGTCCCTTCAGAGGCGGGGCTCCATGGGTGTCTTCAAAAACGGTCCACAAAACCACGAGCAGTCCGTGGACACAAAACTATCTTCTGAAAACCTGTCAGCTTCCACTGACAGCATCCACAGAAAGCTGACTCCAACCACATATGGTAAGTTGTACCCAATCTCTAAATGGTCAGCAGGCTCTCTGCTTGCTCTCGGGGCTGACAGAAATGAGCAACACGGGGGTACCTGGTGGGCTCAGTCGGAAGAGCATGGGACTCTTGATCTCAGGGTTGTGAGTTCGAGCCCCACGCTGGGTGCAGAGATTACTAAGAAACATAAATAAACTTTTAAAAAAAGAAAAGAAATGAACAACACGGACTTAAGTAAACGATGCTGTTCTCTAATTAGGGAATATAATCTGGTTTTTTAAGACACTGAAACAGCATTCTGTGAATCTGCAGGAGAGAAGGGAGGCACGCTTGCCGACTACAATGTGGTCAGGAAGTGGAAGGCCTGCTGGCCTAGATGGTCATCAAGGAAGAAACCAAAGAACCCTGTCTGGGGACATTCCACCCAAGGCGCTGGGCCAGGCACATGGGACACCATGGGGTACGCCGAGATCTGGTCTCGAGGCCTTTGCTTGAAGGGACCAGGCACCACTCGGCTCACTTTCCCAAGGAATCCGTGGGAAGAGGCGAGCGTGACTCACCAGCTAATTACCTGAACACTCGGGCTCCCAGAGCCCTCCAGGCTGGACAGCTAGTCTTCTCCCCTGAGAATGAACAAAACACTATTTTCACCCGGCCCAGACATAGCCTAAAGCTGTCCATGTGGCGGTGTGAGGGATTAGGACTCTAACCTGGGTAACTCAGGCAGAAAAGCTTCTGCTATCAGCCCCAGGATCGGGGAGGAAATGAAGTCCCAATCCAGCGGTGGCTTGGACCCCTACTTGAAAATCCCCAAAGTGCTCAAGAGCAAGGTCCAAATGCCAAGCCTGGCCTACTGAAGCCTGGCCAACACGCCCTCCACGGCCCGGCCACCCGGAAATCTCCAGCGCTCCATCTGGCCAGTGTGCCAGGCAACCTTCGCCCCATGTGCATGCTCTATCCATCCATCGAGGTCCTGCTGGAGAACCACCGCCTCTGAGAAGCCTCCTGCCTTCCCCCCAGAAAGAGAGCTGCTCTTCCTCTGGGCTCTCAAGTCAATACTGATGTGACCTTTATGAGAGCATCTGTCCTACAAACCCTCCCTACCAATGGTCAGTGGGACCCGTCCTGCCTCTATACAACTCAGAGATAGGACCTCACCTCTATGTCTCCATATCCCCTAAGGCCCAACACAACGTCAGTGCCCAGTAAACACATCAGCAAACAAATGCACCAGCAGCCGTCCTGCTCTCCACCCCACTTCTGAGACCGGCAACTACAACACATATTGCATTCTCCCGGAGCTGTAATCCACTCGGATCCAGGTTCAAGGGGAAGGAAATCAGTCTCCGTGGAAGTCCCCAGAGCCTTGTCCATACAGCGGTACCACCTAGGCTGGGCCTCAGTCGTGGCCCCACAATAGAGAAGAGGTGCTAGAAACAGACCTGCTCCGCCACTGGTGGGTCCTAAGTAGAGGACGTGCAAAGGCCCACATGCCATAGATCCTGTTCAAAAGATAGAAGTCAAGGTTACAAACCGATAAATAGAATATATTCTATCCTTCTACCCTGCCAAATACCTTAATGCAACCTCGGAAGGCCAGCTTTGCATTTAGAGTTCCCTGGCCCCCTGGGTTTCACAGGAGAATGTGGACATTCAGGGAGAACAGGGCCCAGATGCCAGCCTACCCCCGGCACCATCACACACACTGACCGGCTTCATGCACACCCATACAAGTGTGAATTCCATCTGACTCCTCCAACCCTCTGCCCTGCACGCCTTGTCAGAACCTTAGGCCCACGGGCACACACATGTCCATGGCCAACGCAGTATGCCCTCCCTGGGGCAGATGGATCCAGGAAAGGCCCACACAGGACTTGGAAGCAATCTTGAGATGACCGAGGCAGGGAACTGAAGGGTCAGGACCCAAAGCATAGCCTGGAAGGAGGAGGTGTGGGCCCTAGATGGGCCACCCCTTGACCCTACAGCTCTGTCATGTGAGCGGGAACACCCCTGGAAGGAGGACCGAAGCCCGGTCCTGTAGGCAGGAGTCCTCTCTTGTGGACACCTAAGGGCAGTCAAGGGCACCACTGCCCGCATCTACACAGCCAGTGCTGACCATCCTTACTCAACCACCAAGCCGAATGGTGAAGTGGTGGTTGGGACCAGAACTGCTTTCCAACCAGGTCTCAAAAAAACAAACAAAAAAAACCCCCAGCAACAACAAACATCCTGCACTTGCACACACTTACCGGCTGGCTATCAGTGACAAGGGCGTGAGTCACCGCATCTCTGCTTTGGGAGCCGGCCCATCCCCCGCCCCAGGAGCCCTGATTCATCAAAGTTTGTTTTCAATACTATTATTTTTAGTCAACCAAACAATTTTTTTTTTAAAGATTTTTTATTTATTTATTTGACAGAGAGAGAGATCACAAGTAGGCAGAGAGGCAGGCAGAGAGAGAGGGAAGCAGGCTCCCCGCAGAGCAGAGAACCCGATGCGGGGCTCAATCCCAGGACCCTGAGATCATTACCTGAGCCGAAGGCAGAGGCTTTAACCCACTGAGCCACCCAGGCGCCCCAACCAAACAATTTTTTAAATGACAATAAAGAGGGGGATGGGGAGAGGGAGGGCAGAACCACCCAAGAATATGAATTGTTTCTCTTTCCGTGGCTGGCCTAGCCCTCAACCAACCAGTGGCATGCTTGGGGGCCCTCGCTGGCCAGGGGGCGGGGATTCTGTCACTATGGGAACTGAGGTTCTCCCAAGGGTGAGCTCTGAGAGCAAGGTGGGGGGAGTCCTCTGCTGCAATCCACTGCCACTCTCTGTCAAATATCCCTCCTGAAAGGGAAAGGGGAGTGTTTACTGTGCACCGACTATGGGCCGTGAGCTGCAAATGTGGGACAAGGGCTTGATCTCTCTTACCTCATTTGGGTTGATTTATGGCGGTCCCATCCCCATTTTACAGATAAGGAAACAGGCTCAAGAAATTGAAGCAAATGTACCCAAGTTTGCCACAGAGCCAGCAACTGGCAGACGCAGACCCAGGCTTGTCAGACTCCAGCGCCCTTTGCTCTTTCTTCATTACCAGGCTTTTCCTGTCTACCCACGCCCACCCCATCCACACCCCTGCTCCCCAGGTAATATTTTAAGCATCTGTTGGGTTAGAAATAAATGGCTACATGCAAAATTTAAAGGGACAGCAGGATAAACCCACTCACCCAGCCCTCCCATGCACACCAAGAAATAAGGCTCACCTTGAGTCTGAATTCAACGAGGGTCAGAGAGACTTTACAACGGGAAAGATTTGAAGCAAAAGGAAAAACCCAATTTCCATCGTCAGGGCCTGCTTTCAGCCGCTTGTAACTACTCAAAAAGTCTTTTCTGGATCCATTACTCCACAGTTGGGCTTAGCCCAGAGGTGATTTTTTAAGGAAAAAATGCCTTTTGGCATTTTTGAGCTGTGACAGCGTAAAAACAGACCTTTAAAACACACACACCCAAAAAGCATCACTATTTTCAAGAGTCCAGTCTAAAAGGAAAAAAAAAAAAAAAAAAAGGTGACACCTCAGAGCTACAACTTGGCTTGGCAATCGGTGAGGGAACACGGAGCAGCAAAAGCAACCAGATTTATAGCTCTGGAGGTTTCAGAGGTAAACCCGTACACAATGTGTCTTACACAGCGCTCTCGTCCTTTGCTGAGCAGAGCAGTAAGGAGAAAAACTTGCCTGATGTTAGCATGGAGGGCCAGGGGTTACAGAAAAAGTACTTTTTCGGGGGGGGAAACTCACTTTTCATTCCCGGGCTAGGGTTTCAACTTGTAACCTCCACATTGCCTAACAAAAGGCAAAATGCTTTCCAAAAGTATAGCCTTTCTTTATATAGATGCTTGAAAATAAATAAAAGAGGCTTCCTGGGTAAGCTCTGACATATGAGCAAACATTTTCCACAGGTATCCTTTAGAATGCCCACCTCTTCACAGGTCGCCATTTTTAGGCGTCTGTGGTCATTAGTGTCTGTAAACTTCAGGCTCTGAAAATGGCCAAAAATAGCAACAAAAGGAGAAAAATCGCTCAGTGCATCTCAAGACACATAGCCTTCATGTCTCTAGCCTCGAATTTGGTCATTTTTATATTCCTTGGTAGTTAAATTTCGGGGATTTAGATTGAGAGAGTTAAGGGAGAGGCAGGGAGGAGAGAAGGGTAACAAAATCAAAATTAAGACTGGATTGTAGTTTTATTACTTTCACTTGTATAAATTAATTGGCTCGACTGACAGGCTCTCAGGACATTAATAATCAAGAAAGACCTGTGATGTATTATTCAACTGAATGCATCCAAAGGAGAGCTCCTGAAATGCTTGCATGAAAACCACTTTAGTGTTAGGCCCTCCCATAACGCTTTGCTCACCTATGAACTGGGAACATCTGAGGCCCAGAGATGTTAAGCAATTTGCCCCAGGTCACACAGCCAATCCGAAACAGAGCTAAGCCTAGAACCTAACCCAGGTCTGCTGACTCCTGCCTCCAAAAGGAACCCCAAAGCCCTGTTTATAACGAATTTTTCTTTAACAACACTTCTGGGGAGAAAAAGCCTGCTAAACAAACTTCAGCCTCGTCCAGAATTAGCCAAACTTCTTAATTAATAGGCTTCGACTGTGTTTTCATTTTCAATTGAGTCTCTCTGTCAAAACATTCTGCAGCAGATACGGCTGTGTCAGGCTCTGTTTACAGCAGAGGCCTCAGGTAATCACCAGCGGATAGGGTGACCTGTACTACAGATTTATTATTTCTAAAACCATTAAATAAATAAAAACAAAGAATACCGTTACACACTCACGCACACAGACACACACACACACGCAAATCCCCTTTGTCAGGAGTCCGTAAACTGTAGAGCTCGAGCGATTCGGCTCTCCAGTATCAAGAAAACAATATTTTCAAATTCACCAGGGGGAACACCCAGGGCATTATTACAAATCCAAAGAACCCATGTTGGCAGCCAGTGGACTAGAAGCTACCAGACGGTAGGGGTGGTGCCAGTCTTCTTTACTCTGTCACTCCTGCCCCCTAGCATGGCGTTTGGCTCCAGGGACAGACGATGCAGGAAAGCAGAAAAAGGAAGGGGATGAGTTCTCTGGGGATCGTGGTTCTGAAACTTGGCACAGAGTAAAATGAGAAACCAAATTTTTGGCGGGTGGGGTTGATATGGCCATTTCCAACTGTTTCCAGGATCCACAGGGCGTGAAGGTGGAGACACGTAGTAGGCTCCGTGGCCAAGAACTGCTCAGTGGTCAGCAGACGAGTCCCCGCCCCCTCTGGGGGAGTGGCTAGTACCATCCAACTGGGCCTCAGCCATTCCCACCTGCACCAGGTGGTAAAACCTCCCAGCCCCAGACGCAGAGAAGGACAAAAAGTTTATTAGGTCTAATCATGAGCCTTGTTAATTGCAGAAAGCTCTGTCTCCCTTTTAGGAGGCTGGGGGGAGAAGCGGAATAAAAAGATGGGAGAATAAGGTAGTGGGAATGAAGTCTGATTTCAATTTTTAAAGCCAGCGCTGCCTGGCCCTATTTATTTCATAAAGGAGCTCACGCAGAACAATGGCTGTATTGTGCGTTACATGGCATTAAAATCCCCTAATAAATTAACAAGGGAAAATTAATGGTCGCTCGGTCCATTAAATCATGTTAATTTTATTTCCGTTAAAATAATACAGCAATTACAAGTTTACATTATTAAACCAATATTTATTTTTCAAGAACTCATTTTAATTGGATTTCTGATGTGATAAGCTTGAGTCACATTCTCTCAATTTCATCGGCTTCTTGCGTTTCTCATCAGAACTAAATGACTACTGTATTGGCTGACTTTCTTCCACGATTAAAATGGTCACTTGAAACTTGACATCCTTGTGAAGACTTTTTTTTTTTTTTAAATAAAAAGATCATTCAAATCTCTTATGTCCACGCAGAAACTCAGGCTTACAGGATTCAGTTCAGCAAGTGTTAACCAGAGACCCAGAAAGCCAGGTCACACCAGAATGCTGAAATTCTAAGTATCCACGATAATCAACAAGTTACCCAGTGTTTACTGACACTCTTTGTTACATTCTGAGCCAATATATCTAAAGTCACTGTTCCCACGGAGGAAACCTGAATTTCAGGTTTGCAATACTAAATTACTTCTTACTTCGACGAGAGAATGCTGTAAGTGGAGTAAATATTGCACACCGGTCACTGACCCTGCCATGCAGGCCACAAAGTAACATTTTTACAATAGTACTCAGTTTAGCAAAAGACCAAGAAGATAAAGACATCCTCATTCTCAGAGACCAGTATCACCACGTACCCACAAGTTCACGTGATCATGTTTGTAGTCCAGAAACTTCCTTTGGATAATAATTCCTCGCATTGACCCTTCCCTCCTCTCCCCACCCCCTCCCACAGAATTATCAGTCTGTCCCCATGTCCCTGGGCACTTTGTCCATCCCTGGGCTGTAGCACATTTCCTGTATCTTTGGCCAAGTCCGTCTCCCCGCACCCCCACCCCTGGACAGGGAGCTCCTTAAGCACTGGAGTCCTGCCTTGCGAATGGTACTAGATATTTAACAAATGAGTGAATAATTCAGTTAGAACGAGTGATAAACACAGAAGCCTGAATACGTAACACATATCTGCCAAACTCCCTGGTCTACAAAATATTTCCATAGGCCTTCTATCCGCCTGATTTCACAGGTGCAGACGAGAAGGCTCTAAAACATTAAAGGGAACTCCTCAATCCATCGAGATGGGAAAATGGTAAGATCCAGGACTTGCTTTTTTTTTTTTTTTCCTGGCAAAAACAGATGGCGGCCATTATTTTGTTTTCTAGCAGGGGCTTCCACAATATTTAAAAGACACATTATAGACCCCAGCCCCTACCCTCAAGTCACTCATGCTAGAACTCATTTTTCTTCTGATGGTGGGGGGCGGATAAAAAAAGCAATAGCAGGGGCACCTGGGTGGCTCAGTGGGTTAAGCCTCTGCCTTCAGCTCAGGTCATGATCTCAGGGTCCTGGGATCGAGTCCCACATCGGGCTCTCTGCTCAGCAGGGAGCCTGCTTCCTCCTCTCTCTCTACCTGCCTCTCTGCCTGCTTGTGATCTCTCTGTCAAATAAATAAATAAAATCTAAAAAAAAATAAAAAATAAAAAAGCAATAGCGGTTAGACCCTCATATAATGCCTTGTTAATCCTTCCCTTATTGAAGTAGAAGCTCCTCTTAGGCAGGAGCCATCTCAGATTTACCTGCGCATCCTCTCCCACTGCCTGGAATATTGACTCAGACCTGGGAGGGGGCCAAGAACCATCAATGAATCAACAAGATCTAACACCGTAGCCTCTGATCAGGAACTGGGAGCAAAGAGCTGTCTGTAAGATACACTAGCCCAAACATTCAACTCCTGGGTGCAAGTAGCAAGTTCCAAGGTTCCAAATGCCAAGGGAACACCAAATGTCTCCAAGATTCAGCCACAGCTCGAAGCCAGCCCCCAGGGGCAGCTTCTGTGGTCTGTGAGGCCCTTCCTCTCCCCAGCTCCCTGTGTGAAACGCCCTTCATCAAGGTTAACCAGAGAAAGGAGTGGACGGACAGCTTCCCTGGCAGCCGGAGGTGGGCCTGCTTCCTGAGGGACCAGAGTGGCGCTCTGAGCGGCAGCAAGGGAGGTGGGTGGACAGGAGATAGTGAGGTCAAGAGGGTATTAAAAAGAAGCCACTCTTGCAGCCCTGGTCATAGGTCTGCCCCCAGACGTCTGAGAAAGGAGTCTTAAAGATGACGATCTTTTTCCTTTCTCCCTAGGGGGAGAGGAGCCTGGCAAATTCCAGGTGCTGAACAGGAGGAAGTCATGTTCAAAGAACAGAGTCACAGAGGAAGAGGAGATGGCACGTGTCAGACCTGCTGTCTGGTTCAATTCCCCCATTTTCCTCTGGACGTTGACACAAGAAAGCCCAGATTCCCTCCCAAACCAACCAGACTAGAAGCCTGGTCCAGCTCCCAACAACCAGGCCAAGGCATGGAGCCCGTCGGTAGAAGGACAGTTACCAGTGTCCATCAAAACAAGTTATTCTCAAGTGTGCCTGGCCCGATCACTGACCCAGCATGAGCATACCTTCTCTTCCTCTCCGTGGTAAAGCTAGGACTCCATGCTTCCCAGCTGGCCAGGAAGATGCCTGCTGCCTTACTCAGATACTCGGGCAGGTGACGGGTAAGATGCTGTTATACAACTTGTCTAAGTTCTGCCCAGACTGCCAGACCTCAGAGTCTCCGGATAGCCTCTCGCCTGGTGAATCTAAATCAAGCTCTTACCACTTCCTTGGCACGGGTCTCTTTCACATTCTTGGTATCAGTAAGCCTGCATCGCTCCAGCTCTCCTGATCGCCGAGACAGGTTACAGCCGGCGTTAACACAAGCAAGCCTGCCGACTAGAAGACCCTAGGATACTGCCGTCCTTGCCAAAGGTTGCTGATGTTGATCATGATTACACATTAGCCAAAACACGCTTGTCAAATCTCCCCAGACTGAGGTCTCCTGAAACCCCAGGGTAGTTTTAACCACTCAGTGCCCCATCCCCCTCCACACACCATGGGATAACTAGGTTAAACATCACCCTTGGTCAGCTCTCCAAAGCCCTCGTTATACAAGGTAGTGTAGAGACAGCAATTTGACAAACACCACCACCGCACTCTTTGGGGCTTAGCAGACACACTGATATCACCAACGTGGAGGCCAGCTAGACACCTCCCCAAGACATGGCCTTTAGTTTCCTGCCCACGACCAAAACAGTGGCAGCCGTTGCCAAGGGAGACAAGGTGACCCAGAGGCGTGGGCACAAAATCCGGGGATGGAAATCCATTTTGTCTGGATCCACCCAAGCAACTGGGTTTCCCGGAGAAAAGATTAAAAACAAAATCTACCTTCCTATTCGGCCCTTGCTAGGCAGGTGGAAGATACCGCACTCCTAGCAGAGAGTCGTGCAAAGGCCAGGTGCAAGTCAGCCTGAACTCAGAAAGGTCCAAACTGTTCCTATGCCTCACGCTGTGGAGGACCTTGGAAGAGGAAAGGGCAGGCCCCAGCTGAGTTTCCCTAGAGGGTAAACCCCAACCAAGGCAAGAGAAAGCAAGGGTTCTCTTTCAAGCAGTCACCAACCCAAAGACAGAACATCACCAACCTTACCAACAGAGATCCACAGCTGCCCCTGCCCCAAGCTAACTGTGCTCTAGCATTCAGCAAAGAATGTATTCAGAACTTTGGAAGTAGAGAGCAGCCTGCGGTAGGAAAAGGAGCACATGTGGTCAGAGTCCCAAGTCCACTGGGCCAACCCTTTTCATCTCCCTCCTCCAGTTTTCTCAACTTTAAAAAGGAGACAAATGTGCAGTCTGACGGCCTTATCTATTTTCCAGGAGTTTCTTTCTTGGTCTCATTAAAACCATGTGAAAGTGCTTTGTAAACTATAAAGCACTTTACGCAGCTGCTCATTTTATAACTAATGCCTTTCTTTCTTTCTTTCTTTCTTTCTTTCTTTCTTTCTTTCTTTCTTTCTTTCTTTCCTTTCTTTCTTCCTTTCCTTTCTTTCTCTGTTTCAAGGCACAAAGCACTTGTCCTCAATGCACCCAGACAGGTAAGAAGGCACGTTTTGCACACCCCTCCCCAGATGCGAGAAGTATGACACTCATTCACCCTACCCCCGCCCCCCTAACCAAAGGAATAAAGAAGAATTCAGAACCAGAGCTGGGCCCAGAATCCAAGGCTCAGGACCCCATCACATCACACCACCGCCTCTGAAGTCAATTCTGGCTCCTGATCACAGGCCCAGGGCGCACTTCCCAGACGACACACCACCTTCCCTCCCCTTTAGTGACTGGATCCACCCAGTTAAAAAAAAATACTACTTTTTAAGCCAGCTCTCCCACCATATGTGGCATTTATTTCCAGAGGAGGCCCGTTCTGGGTTCCTGTGGACAGATGTTGCTTTGTGCCTGCCTCACACGGCTGGCAGGCCGTGTACAGCTGCCCCAAGCAGGTGGCCAAGGAGGCAGTCCCCTCCTGGCCCAGCAGCAAGGCCCACAATCTCTGCTATGGGACTCGGGCCCTGCAGACCCTCTGCTCATTCCTCTGCAGCCTGGGACCCCCAAGGACATCCCACCCCTATGCACACACACAAACATCCTTGGTGCAAAGTCAGAATTTAAAGGGGGCCCAGAGGGAGAGACAGGAGGCTAAGGTGTCCCCCCTACCCTGACTCGCTCACACACACACACAAATACACACACTTCCCAGCCAGGGGCAGCAACACTAAGAGAAAGCCCTGGGGAGTGAAGTCACTGACCCCTTCCATCAGCCATCTGTGAGCTCCCGCCTGACCTAGCTAGCGCGATGCGGAGGAGAAAGGAGGTCCAGACAGATGGCAAAGCGCTTTGGGAAGGAGGGCTCTGCAGGAATGCGAGGGCCGATGCGAGGCCCACTTTGGGGTGCGTTGTTATCTGATCAGCTCGAAGCTCGTTCTCTCCTCCATCAGCCCGCAATCTCAGGCTGAAAGCTGGACAAAACAATCGTCAGGGGAGAGGGAGAAGAGAAGACCCTAACCTCGGCCACTTGTCTCTCATTTGAAAGCACTGCGCGGCAACTAAAGTGCGTGTGTGCGGAGGGGGCGGGAGACTGGCACAACCGAGTCTAAAAATACTGGATAAAAATGCTAATCCCGAGGCAAAGAGAGAACGAAGAAGGAATCTGTCAATCACGAGGCTCCCGCTCCTCACCCACAGCCCCAGCTGTACGGACTGCATTCCTGTTGCGGAGGAAAGAAGTGGGGGGACAGGGCTGAAGGAAAGAAAGGGAGAGACACCACCACCTCCACGAGCGCGGGCCGCGGGGGCGGGAGGCGGCGGCGGAGGAGGGGCTCCGGCCCGCGGAGCTGAACAAAGCGGGCCTCAACTTCTAGCCCGCAGCTCCCCGGAGTGGGGGCTGCCAATTCCAGCAGCACCCCCCTTTCGCGGAGATGAAACACGAATGTGAGGTCTGGAAGTGAGAGTGCCCCGTGGAAGCCCCAGGATCTGAATCTTTGCAAATCCAGAGAAGGTTTTGTTTGGGGTCCCCCCCAGCCTCTTCCGGACCGCGCTCCCACTGCCCCCCCTTACACTTACACACACACACACACACACACACACGAGCCCTTTCGCTCCAACCCCACCCGACCGGCCCCGCCATACCAGGGGTCTGGGCGGGCGCGCCCCCCGGGTCGCTAGGGCCCCCCACCTGGGGATGGTGATGCACTTGGTGTTGACGTTCTGCGTGGTGATGGCCTTCTCCAGTTCGTCCAGCTGCCCCGTCTTCTTGAGCTTCTTGACCAAACTCTTGACCGCCTTCTCGCACCACTTCTCCTCCTGCCCGTTCTGCTCGCCCTTCTTCCAGCCCAGCAGGCGCTTCACGATCGGGGGGGTGAAGGGCAGGATGGACGACATGGCTGGGGAGGGCGCGCGGGCGGCGAGGGGCGCCCCCGGCGGGGCTGGGCGCGGCGGGGCGCCGAGGGGGCGCAGAGGGGAGCTCGGCCGCCCAAACTTCGCCCGAACTCCCGGCGAACTTGCCCGTGCTCCGGGCCGGGCCGCGGCGCTGCAGCCAGCGGGGCGCGGCGCGCGGCCCTGCGCCCCGAGCGGTTCCCGCGGCGGGAAGGAGGGCGGCGGGGGAGGCGGGCGGACGGCCGACAGCGGCGCCGGGTCGGGAAGGCCCCGAACGCCGGGCGGAGGCGGCAGCCGCGAGACTCAGAGTGGCAGAAGAAAGTTTGGGTTTCCGCACGGGGTAGCTGTTTGGGTGCCGCCTCCAGGAAGGAAAGTCCAACCCCCAGCCAAACTTTGCTCGCCTCGCTCGCTTTGATGCGCAGATCCCTCCGCCTCGGCAGCCTCGCTTCCCCGCTCTCCTCCTCCTTCCCGGCTCGCTCCCTCGCTCGCTCGCTGGGCCGGCCCGGGGCGTGCGCCGCGCTCCCGCTCCCGCTCCCTCTCCCGCTCCCGCCCGCTCCCAGTCTGTGTTTCATGCAAATCCGCGTGCAGCCTCCTTTCCAAGCGCTGTCACCGCCCCCTCGCTGCCGGGGCTCCCCGCCTCCTCCCCCGCGCCCCGCCGCCTCCGCCCCCGGGCGCCTTGCCCACCCCCAACCTCCGGGAGGGCGCCCGGCCTTCCCCCGCCCGGCGCAGAGCACGCCCACGTGGGCGACCCTGGCCGGCGGCGGCCCTGCCTGGTGCGCGCAGGACCCCGCGCGGCCCGGACCTCGAGTCGGGCGGGCGCTGGGAGGAAGTCGTGGGAACCGAGCGGCGAGAGGGGAGGGCCGGGCTCTTGCCGTGGCGTCCACTCTCTGCACCCACACTCAGGAAGCTCCGTTGCAGTGTCGGGCTGGAGAGGGCCAGACTGGCAGCTAGCGAGCGCTGTCCGGCCAGAGGCTGGCGGCGCACCCATGGGGGCACCCGCGTCCGAGAAAGGGCGCGCGGAAGGCTGAGGCCCAGGAAGTCGGGGCGCGCTCTTGGATGTGCGCGGGCTGATGCCGGCCAGGTGCTTTGGCGGCGCCGGAGTCCCTGGAGCTGTTTTTGTTGTTGTGGTTGGGGTTTTGTTTATTGTTTTTTTATTCTCTCCTCGGTGAGATCACACCGGCTGAGAGCCCCCGAGCCTGTGTGCGAAGGAGAGAGTTGGAATTGGGAGGGGGGTGGAGATTTGAGGATCCATGAGACTCCCTGGATGATAGCCGGAGCCAGGGGTCCCTTGGGCCTTGTGAATCAAGTCCCGGACAGAAAATGGGCCTCAAAGACATCTGTTGAGTTCATGAAGGAATGAATGGGGGCGCTTTAGAATTTATCTTGGGGGGGGAGGGAGGGATTGCATTACTGGGTGTTTTCAATCTTATGATACAAAAAAATCCGAAATTCGACACCCCCAAAACTAGGAGAAAGCTTTGTTTCCAAAGCTGTGAACTCGCAGAAAGTGGGGCAGAGGGGGAGTACTCGAGAGGTTTCTGTATTCAAACTTAGGCTCGGTGGGAAGCAAAGAAACCCCAGGACATTGGGGCGCCTGGGGATTGTCTCCCCACCAGCAGAATTCGGGGCCTTCTAGGCGCAAACCCCACAGTTGCGGTCGGGAGTTATTCCAGACCCTCAGGCCATTTCTCCTGCTGCCCCTCCCCTGCCAGGCCTCTAGCCGGGTGTCTACAGCCTTTGTTTGTTTTTAACAGCAGGAAACCCCCCCCCCCCCCGGTGAGAAAGACGTTATCCGCTAGCGGGTGGGGAGTTACAAAGCTCTGTGAGGTGTGGCCCAATCCACAAAATCCGCCCGGTAGCTGCAGGGGTCCCTGCCTTGGAAAGAACGGCCTCCCACGGGCCCATCGGCTGCGGGGGAGGGCTGTGTTCTTCACACTCCCCTCCTCACTCCCGTGCCGCTTGGCCCTGAGAACCCCTGAAACCCAAGTGGGGCTTTCCCTTTCCTGGCTAGACCTCAGGTCACCTGCAGCCCCTGTAGTGTGAGGTTTCATTCGGTTCCTCCCAGCCCTCATCAGAAAAAAGAGAGAGAGAGAGAGAGAGAGAAAGAAAAGGAAACAACAGTCAACATGAATTGGTGGCTTTCTTCATTCCAGGTAACCCAAATGCTGCTTTCTGCTTTAATCCTCAGAACGGCACCCCCAGGGAAGATATCCTGGTGCCTCCCATTTACAGGTGCACGTAGAGCCTACAATACCTAACTCGGGTTTCCAAACTGGGGAGCTGGAATTTGAATCCAGTACTCGGTGAGGCCGAAGTCCACATTCTTGCCTGTGCCTGCCCCTCGCTGCTTTTCAGAGTCCTGGCCCGCGAAGGTGACATCACGGATAGAGCTCTTTGCAAAACAAAAGTTCTTTACGCAGGTGCGCTATTGTGGTCCCGCAAGGAATGTTTGCTCACTGATTAAATAGGGCTAGAAATAGCTTTCCTCTCAACCTCAGGCAGTGGTCCTTGTGGGAATCTCCTGGGAAAATCTTTGCAAACAGTCAAGGACTGTTAAGGGACAGAACCACAGCTGGGGGCCCCAGGGGCCAATGCCATGAAGAGTGGTGTGTGGTTAAGTGAGAAAGTTATGTTAGACACGCGTCTATAGGATGCCTCTGTGTCACAGCCCTCTCCTTCGTTTCTGGGAAGGCTGAAAAGGATGATGAAGGCCCCTCTCCTCAGGGAGCTCACAGCCTAGAGAAGCACCAAGGCATGGGAGGCATGTGCCTGGGAGAAGGGGCCCCTGCAGGCATCACCTGCTAGTAAAACCTGAATATCAAATCATGCCGATGGGACTGCTGTGAGGCCGTCAGATGAACTAAGGGGCCCTCAGGCTCCCTCAGTGACTTGACCCGACCTTCCGCCCTGGCTCCCTCTGCCTCATGGAGCCTCTCCTCTCAGCTGTCAGAATGGAGAAAACCGTTGTTACTGTGTAGAGTAGTGAATCCAGAAAAGCATCAAAAGTGCCCTCGAACATCTCATTTCACAGAGGCAGAAGCCACGCCTCATGGAGGCAGGCCACGTCCTCCACGGAGGTCAGGAGCCAAAGAGATCGGGAAATTAAGCGGAGTGGAAGGGCCTGGTGTGGACCTAACTCTAAAACCATGGTATGGGAAGAGCTCCTCTTCCAGTGCTCCCATTTTCCCAAGGGGAGGAAATAACTAGTCAGCAGCTAGTTAGCATGGCTGACATACACTTTCTCGCACTTCTTCACAAGCTGTCATCCGCATGACAGGGACAGTCGTGCGTGCAGAAAAACAGGGCCAGATCCACATGTGAGTCCAGCAATGCCGTTTCGGGGCTAGTCCTTTCTCCTCTGGGCTCAGTCTCTCCACAAGAAGAGTTGAGGGGCTAAGCCCAGTTTCAACCAAGCGGCAAGGAGGGCTGAGGAACGGATTCCTTCCCCACCCCCCCCACCCCCCCACCCCGCCCCGGGCCAAGAGGACCCTGCGTGCTCCTGTGACTCTGGGCGGTGAATGGGAGGACAGCTCCGGATGGATAGGAACCCTGTTCTGGCACCTGGTCTCCCGGGGCCCAGCCAGGCCAGCTTTTGCAGAGGTTGTCCTTGGAAGGGAAACATGAGCCCAGTTAATTTTTCATCACCGTAAGTGCAAAGTTCAAGAGAGGTGGGATGGGGCTGGAGGCAGCGAATCTGTTTCCCTGGGAATAGTCAGTCCTATCAGGAATCGCCTCGCAAATGGACTTGCCAAAGGGTTCTCGCAGATTTGGAGCGGCTCCCAGGTAGAACACTGGAGAGAAACAAATACATGACTTCATTTCTGATTATTTTTTTTCCATGAGCTAAAGGGTGTTTAATCAACAAGTGGCAAATCTAGAAAGAGCTTTAAAATTGTTCTGTCTTCATGTCACACAGACATGAAGGGACATCTGGTGAAGGGAGGTGACTGGCACATCTAAGTCAGATTCGAGGTGGGACTGGAAGTTTCACCGGAGTGGCCTCATCTGAGAGAGCACATTGGCCTGTGGCTCTGTGCAACCCCTTACACGTGGGAGCCCGCCCCATGGTGCCAGACAGAGCTGGGTTCGATTTCCAGCTGGTTCGACTTCCAGCTCTGTGACTTTGGGCAAGTCCCTTACTCCCTGCGGGTCAGTTTCCTATTCTATAAAATAGAAATAATACACCTCTCAGGGTTGCTGTAAGGAATCCAATAACCCATGAGCTTGCCACAAACACACGATACGTTCCACACAGAGTAGGGATATGGTGGGTGCTCACCACAGAGTACTAGAACAATGAGTACTAGTACTAGTAAAATGAATACTAGTATTAGCACTAGAACAATGAGTGCGGCACACACAAAGCAAACGGATGGATCTTAAAAACAGTGCGGAGAGCAAATAGGAACACAGAGAATGAGGTAAGTAACATAATGCTACTTGCGGAGAAAATTACATATACACAGAACAACTGTGTGCTTTCTGAAAGATGTCTTAAACAAAAAGATAACATGTCGAACCACTTCACACTCATTCGTATGGGTAGTATTTTTAAAAAGGAACAAAAGAACCAGTGTTGGGGAAGACAAGGAGAAATGGGAACCCCCTTGGGATGTAAATGCCACAGCCACTGTGGAGAACTGTACGGTGATTCCTAAAACCAAAAAAAAAAAAAAAAAACAATGAACAACTACACACAGAATTACCACTTGATCAAGCAATTCCACTCCTAGGTTTATACTCACGGGATGCCAAAGCAGGGACAAATGGCGACGGCTATTTGTACACTGTTTGTAGCAGCATAATTCATGAGAACCAAAAGGTGGAAGCAACTCTAGTTAATCTGCTCATGGACGAATGAATAAACAAAATGTGGTATATACACATACAATGGAATATTATTCAGCCTTCACAAGTTTCCAGAACCTTCCAGTCCAGTGATCATGATCTCTCATGGTGCAGAGCCCAGTCAAAACTATTTCACATGTCCCACATTGTAGCCACCCCTAGGAACATATAGACTTAGGGGTGGCTCCATTGGACAGCGTAGGGTGCTGAGGGTCAGGAGACTAGCGCCATTTGTGGGTCTGCTCTATGCCGGGCTCTGGGCCCCGGACCTCAAGGATAGGGTCATGTTTGAAGTTATCCCAGATGCCACATCACTGTGGCTACTTCACAGAGCACAGGGACACCTGGAGCTCAGCTGCTGTTACTCAAACAGGACCACTGACCCCGGCCTGCCTGCCGGCCCAGCACTGCCCCTCTGTCCCCAGAACCCCCTGCAGGGTGCTAATGACATAGTGCCCCTGGGAGCAGAATGGGTGGCAAAAGGAGCTGGTGCAGGTGCTGGCCAAGGAAGGCACTGGGAGGGACCAAATCTGACTTGGGGAAATTTGGGTCAGGACATTGGACTTAGGGCGAGGAACGGTCACCTGCTGCTTGCTGTGTGCACACAGAGAACGGGATCAGGGCTGTGAGGGAGGACAGGAAGGGCCAGCAGGCAGGTGGCTGGAGCCCAGGGCAGAGTTCACGGAGCTGTTCTGAGTTCTGCAGGAGTTCCTTCCCAGCATTCAGAAATTGCAGGAGTTGGGGGCCAACTGGTAAGGGGATGTGTGTGTGTATGCGCGCGCATGCGTGTGTGTGTGTGATGTCTGCATCTGCCCGTGCCTCTGAGTTCCGTCTCGTGGGATCACATTATTTCACTGAGTCCAGCCTTACATGTGTAAGTGAAACGGATATATTTTGTGAGTTTCCTCCCTGAGCCCATGTGTTTTTGCGTTTGCATCTTAGATGTATGTATGTTTGTAGAGGTCTCTGTGTTTCCCCTTTCCTATTTTCTGGGAGAGTAAGAGTCATAAACACAGCCTTGGCTTCAGCCCAGATCTCCCTCAGTCCATGGTTCAGTTTACAATGTGAACCTAACAACTAGTAGCTGGAAAATTGTTGGTTCATTATAATTGCATTCATTTTAAAAGCGCGCGTGCACACACACACACACACACACACCCACAGCCACCAAAGAGTGTGCCAAAATGAAAACATAGTTCCATAAAGGCAGTGAGATTGTATGCCTTCAAATTATTTTTAATGTAGTGGCATGCTCTTTTTATATTAAAAATGAATAGCCTATACCACATCAAAGTTATACCTCAATTTTTAAGAAGATTTAAAAAGCGAGTGAGAAAACAACGTGTAGGACGAAAGGGGAGTTGGGTGTCTCCAGGGTTCTGGAAAGTGGAAAGGAACCAAGCAGTGGGTCTTTGGACTGTTCAGGTCTGAGAGCAGTGCATGCTCCTGGGGGCTCCAGGGGCCGGTCTGTGCTTCTTTGTAGTCACGCTGTGGGTATGTGAAAGGAGAAGCAGAGTCCTTACCTCTCAAAACACACACCTAGAACACGCCCCACCTTATATAGACTCAGGATCTGAAAACAAACATCCTATAGCTGACTCAGACTTTGAAGTTAAATAGAAGTTAGAGAAACAAGGAAAAGCTGTGCCTCTTCCAAGAGTTTCAACCAAAATGAGCTTGGTAGCGTGCTTTGTTACAGGAATCAAATGTTCGCATTGCAGGGAAAACTGTCAAGCTTTGTAACGGCATTAGTAATGAAGGTTATGTGAATAGGAAAGCAGTGAGGTTCTGATCCACTCCAGGGCACGGATGAGTTTGCAAACCTAATGCTAAGGGAAAGAATGAGTTACAAAAGAACACATGTTGTATGAATTGCTTTATGGAATGCCCAGAGTAGGCTGATCCACAGAGACCAAAAGTGGATTACCAGTTCCGGGGTGGGGGGTGAGGGGGAGCTAGGGGAGTGGGGGGCAGGGTGCAGAGTTTCCTTCGAGGGTAATGAAAGTGCTCTAAAATTAAGGGAGGGGATGGTTGCACAACTCTTTGAATATGCTAAACCCCCATGAACTGTTCATTTTGAAATGGGTGGGTTGTAGGATATGTGAATCATGTCTCTTAAGATGTTTTTAAAGATAGCAATAACGGGGATGCCTGGATGGCTCAGTCGGCTAAGCGTCTGCCTTTGGCTGAGGTCATGATCCTGGGATTGAGTCCTACATCAGGCTCCCTGCTCAGTGGGGAGCCTGCTTCTCCCTCTGCCTCTGCCCCTGCTCATGCTCTTTCTCTCTCAAAGAAATAAATAAAATCATTAAGAAAAAGGGGGGGAAAAAAGGATAGCAATAAAGGCTAACAGGGACTGAGGTCTTATAAGTGGTAGGCCCTGTTCTAAACACGTCACAGGGATGACATTAACTCATGTAGGTTTTATAACTAGCTGTCTTGGGCGTGATTATCCTCACCTTTCCAGAAAGAAGACGCTGAGGCATGGCCAGGGGGCGTCAGTGAGTGGCCTCCTTAAGATGATCCAGGCACCTTGCTAGACAGCCCTGAAAACAAACCACAACCACTAACTAGAAACAACCACCCTATAGTCATTTGCTTTTTCATTGAATATATCATGAGCATCTATGTCAATAACTATACACTGACTTCATTCTTCTGAGTGACTGGGGAGGCTTCTGTCACTCGGATCTCTCCGAACGTATCCACACCCGTTTCCCATGATTGGGCATCTAGGTTGCTCACAATTTTATTTGGTATGAGGGAAGGTGCGGCTTTAAACGTTTGGGGGCCCGTGCCTTGTGTACATCTTTGATTATTTTCTTAGAATAAGTCCCTAGAAGGAGAATTACTACTTTCGATGCCTTAACCAAAGGGCCCCTGCCAAGTTGCAGGACCGGCTTACCCTCCCCTCACCAGCTTTATGAGGTGAGATCACTCCTGAACAGATTCCTTTCTCACTGTCTCATTCAATGCCAGCAGCTCCATTCAAGGGGAACACGCTTTGCTTGAACTGTAACTTTTGTTTTCTACTGAAACCGACCAATGAAGAGGGGTCTCCGCTGAAGGAAAGACCTCCGGGCGCAGAGCGGAGTGCTGCCTGCAAAGGTACCGAATCACAGCTGTCATTGTTGGCGGGTGGCATAGAGACACATTTTTCAGACCTCTTCCCCTGCTCTCCCATAGGGGTTTATGTTCCCCAGAGCCAGATGCTTGCCTCTTTCCTTTTACGGCCTCTCCCTGGGTGATTGCATTCACCCCGGAATCTTACCTAACCTTAATGCACTAACTCCCAAATCTAAGGGCCTCGGTCTCAAACTGTCACCTGGATATTAGACATCCACAGTCATCTCAAGTCAGTGAACTCATCAGCACCCCCAAAACCTCATTCTCAGTCCTCTAACCTCCAAGGGTATCACCAGTGTCTACAGCCGCCCCACCAGCAACCCAGAGACTGCTGCCCTCTCTCAGCCCCGGGGGGGGCAGCCTGTCACCAAACCCTGTTGAACAGGCCTCTCTTTCACCTGGCCTCCATCTTCTGGGACCTCTCACTGCTCCCCACCGATCACTACAATAATTTTCTCGTTGCCTCCATCCTCCATTTGCTGCCAGAGTGAGCATTTCACGACACAGATCTAACCTGCACCTCCCTGCTTCTAAGAGGTGCTTTCAGGGACCTGCTAGTGTCTACGACAGGACTGTCCACTGATATAGGAGAGTGACAAGTAATCTCACATGGTCCCGAGGCCGTGTGCAAATAAAGGAAAAAGGAACAGGTCCAGTTAAGTTTGATAAGGTATTTTATTTCATCTAACATATCCAGGATGTTATCATTTCAACATGTGACCATTATTAAAATGTTCTCAGTTTCATGGTCTTTTTCATACAAGTCTATGAAACCTGCTGTGTGTTTCATGTTTCCATCTCACTTTGGACTGGCTGCATTTCAAGTGCTCAGTAGCCACGTGTGGCCAGTGGTTGCCCTGTTGGAAAACGCTGGTCTAGATAATGGACTCCACAGTCCTTCATATGGAGTGTTGTGACCGGGCCCGTGGCAGCCTCTATCCCTCTCCCTGCGCCCCACGTCACATCCTTGCTCCAGGAATCACAGATACTCCTGATTCTTTCATGTCACCATGCTTTTGCTCAGGCCACTCCTTCTTGCCTTCCGGGTCCTATCCACTCCTTCCATCTCCACACCCCGCCTCTTCAGCTAGATGAACCTCTTCCTCATCCTTGACCTCAACCTCAACTAGGTTCAAGCCCCTCATGAAGCCTTTACTCCTCTGGTTCCCTGGATAGAACTGAGTCCCCACTCAGCCCTGTTCAGACCTCCAAGCTGATCCTAGCACCCGTGATTCCATGTATTTGTTTATTTAACTGATCCATCCCACTAGATTTTTAAACCTTAATGTCAAGGACCTTGTCTTGTTTTTCCATCCCCAGTACCTGTGCCTGCGCACACTGCAGGTGCCTAATACCTGTTTGGCGGATGAGATCATTAATAATTAGAAAACTGAGGCCCAGAAGGATTAAGTGATGTGCTTAAGGTCTCATAACTAAAATGTGGCCGCCTGACTTACATGGCAGGCTCTCAACCCAGTGCTTGTTCCACCAATGGGCTAAGGGCTGTCAGAGAGCCTGTTTTTCGGGGTATGCATGCAAGGATCTACATGAAGATGGGTTTGAGGGATCAGTTGCTAAAATCCAGGCAACCTGACCCACAATCTTGCTGTCTCTGGCATGGATTCAACTCTAGCTGCCCTATATTTTACTGTCCTGTCCTCAGATAATGACTAGGAAATGATGGGACCAAAATAAACATAGGAGGGGGTGCAGGACGAACCACAGCTGTTAATCGGGGCTGACCTGACTCACAGAGGAGGAGGATGGCTTTAACTGGGGTCACGTTTCCTGTGAGGTGCTCGCTAGGAGCCCAGCTAGCTGGCAGAACCAACAGCCCGCAGTGCCGGTGGTGGTGGGGGGGTGGTGGCTGGCTCTGTTGATGGACCTGCCCCCTTCCTACAGGCCGGTCACACCTGCAGCTTCAATGTCCTCATCTGCGAAAGGAAGCGATCGGACTGGCCTTGGGTGCCCTACAGACACGACTCCAGCACCCTCCCTTGCATGCCCTACGGCAGACACTGCCAGTGGATTACGGAGTTCTTTCTTGCCTGGGGATCCTTCTTTACGCTGTGCCTCCGATCTGTCATTGTTCCAGTCGAAGCCTGTTTGTCTTTGAGACTCTTCTACTCTGAACTTGTAATTCCACTGTAGACACATTCCTCTGGTCTCTGGGGATCCCCCAGCGGGATGCAAATGACTGTGGGAGAGTAACACCTCGTGTTCTCGTCAGCTTTCATCACAACCTCTTCTCAGGGCCTGAACCTGCCCAGGCCACCCAAGAAGCCCGGGAGGAAAGCTAGGGAAGGAGGTGGTGGCCGGAGAGGAAGTCCAGCACGCACTGGGACAGCAAGGCACACAAGCCCACTTTCTTTTGTGAGCCCATCGGGCCTGCTTCCCGAGCGTCCATTGTGGGCACCCTGGCTCAGGGGGCTTTGTAGATGAAATATGTCACCAGAGAAGCTGACTCCCTGCCCTTGAGGAGCACACAGTTTAAATTGGGAGCCACAAAGTAAGAGCTGCTCCCCGTGACTTGAATAGACAAGAGTGGGAACTCATTTATGTAATTACTGGATGTGCCCCCAAGTGTCCACGACAGCCACTGGCACAAAGTAGTCTCTAAAGAAGTATTTGAATGAATGAAAAATGAACAGACATGCACAGTAACAAAGAGACATTCTCCGTCCTCAAAGCTGAGCTGGGCGGGGTGCTGAGCTGCCAGCCACGGGACTCCTGTTTGCATCCTTCCCTCCCACATCTCCTTTCGTGGGTTTCCAAGGCAGGCCGCGTTTACCTTAGCTTGATGTCTGAAGCACACACAATTCAAGGCTCCCCTTCAAATTCATACCCCACTTTCTGTGGTTCGGGTGCATGTTACACATCCCTTCAGCGTATTTGTGCCACTATTGTTATTTTTTAAGCAGAGCTGGGCCCAGTGTTTGTAGGAATGCGTTACATAGACAAGCATCAATGGGGACTGCCTCAGGGGATCCAATAATCCCTTCGTCGAACCCCATCTTGTGGAAAGCTGGGGGGGAGGGTTCCCAGCCCCGCAGTCCAGCATTTTGGTTCAGGGCTAGGAGCTGATCTGTCTGTGGGAAACTTGTCCATAGGGGTTGGTCTGCATCAGGAATCAGTCCTTGCCTGGCCAGATGAGGAAACTCCAAACACGGTTATTATGAAAAGGAACGGTGTGTTTTTGTTTTGCTCTCCCTTGGAACTGGAGCTAAGGAAACTTACTGAGCCCATCCGCACGTGTGGCTGTGTGTGTGCACCTGTGCAGGGGCGAGGGGAGGGGAGCACAGGCTCTGCCCACAGCCGAACACAGCACTGCTTGGCCTCAGTCCTCTTCCGGGAAGCAGTCATACCTCCTCTGATCTAGAAGACGTGTGCTAAGCACCCACTATGCACCAGGCCCCTTGGCAGGCTGGGTGACCCAGGAGGAAGAGCTAGTACGTGCTTTGGCCATTGGCAAAGCCACTGCCCCCCTTTTCCCAACCTGCCCCCAGCCCAATGAGAAAATCCCGGCTCCCTTGCCTCCATCCTGGATTCTGCAGTCAGAATCTCTAGAAGGAGTCTATTTTGGGTTCAGAGCACATGGATGGATGGCACTTATTCAGGGTTAGAACTGAACAGTTAGAACTGTTTCTATTTGAGTTTCATACAAGAAACCTGGCTCTCTCCAGGGCGTCCTGGAGTCTTTTCCCAGCCCCATCCTAGCGACAGTCCCTGTGGGAGCACAGACGTGACCAGACACGTTCTCTAGGGTGAAGACCACACAGGGCAATTACCACAGCCCCTCCAAGCCTCATTCTGTTCGTCTAAAGCCGGGAAGAGGAGCAAGGGGTCCCCGTGACCACACCGTCTGGGCACTGTCGTTCCAGAGCCCCAAGCAAAAGCCACACCCATGCCCATGTTCCCCGGGACCAACACCATCATGTCAGGGACTAGAGGTCTGCTAAACCCAGAATCTGCTGATCCATGGGTCAGGAACTAAGGTTCCTTCCCCAGCTCTGCCAGGATTTCCACGAGATCCTACATTCAAGAGTCCTTTCCAAACACAAAGAGCCACTTTCTGTGGCTTACGATCGACAAGAGTGTCATAGAGCTTCCCGGAGAGTCACACGCTCACCTATACCATGAGGTAATAAACACACCCAAGGGAGTAGGTGGGAAAGGCTTTGGCAAGCTACATGGTGGCGGGCCCAGATAAACTGCCTGAGCATCTTCTCTCTCGGCCCTGCCCACCCGCTCTGGGCCACCTTCACAGCCATAATGAGCACTCCAGGCCAGCCCCCCAGCCGAGTGATGTGTATCCTCATTTACGTGTCAGCTCCTTAAGTATCCCCTGACCCTGGGGCCCTCCAATGAAAGGTCCAACTCCACAACTTGAACAAATCCAGGTAAATGTGGGGAAAAGCACTGTTTTTGCAAAAGGCTGGAGACCCAAGCAGAGCTCCCCTCCTCCATGGGTGCTTCTTCCTCTCTCCTCAGAAGGGCCAGTGGGGAACGACAGAGGCCACAGAAGGGGGAGTCCCAGTCCTTGCAGCATCCTCTCCCTCCTCCCCAGGCACAGCTGGGGTCTCCCTGTGCTCCAGTGGGACCCACTGCCCAGGGGCAAAGTGCTCCCCCTCTCCCCCTAGACCTGAGTTGGAGGGTAAGGTGCCCAGAAAAATAGGTTTGGGATTTCTTTGACCTGGGTCTAAAACTCCATCTCCCCATTCATCTTACCAGGTTAAGACACAGCTCCAGTGTGAACTAATTTCCCCATCTCTGGGCTATGCTATGGCAAATAACTTACTCATGAGTAATGTGGCCATGTTTGTGCAAAGTTTATTTAGATAAGAAAAACAACCCCAGGCCTCAGGGGAGGGACAGCTCAGCACTGCAGGGCCAACCCCGTTTCCTCGGCCTGCCTGGGAGGGCCAGGCCCTTGGGCTGCTGGAGCGGCCTTGGAGGGCTCCTGAAGAGCCCGCCTGTCCCCAGACACCTCTGGCCTGTCCCCAGACACCTCTGAGTACTGCCACAGGGAGTAAAGATGGGGGAGGAGCTGAGGATGGTGGACAGGAAGGCCGGGAATTGGATACTGAGTCAGCTCTGTCACTCCACAGTTGTGTGGCCCCAGGTAAGACACCTCTAGTCTCTGTGCCTGAGGTTCCCCCTCCTTGAAAAGGGTAGGTTGGGGACGTCTAGGGGGCTCAGTCGGTTGGGTGTCTGACTCTCGGTTTCGGCTCAGGTCATGATCTCAGGGTCGTGGGACTGAGCCCCACGTTGGGATCCACACTCATCAGGGAGTCCGCTTATCCCACTCTCTCTGCCCTTCCCCCCCTCAGTCTCTCTCTCTCTCTCTCTCTCTCATAAATAAATAAAATCTTAAAAAAAAAAAATAGCAGACCCTACAGAATGGCTGAAAAGATTGAGAGACCATGTAAGGGAAAGTACCTTGGAAATTGCAGAGAGCAATGCACTGGTTAGTTATTAATTAATGTCTGGCTTAAGGCCGTGTTTTCAGGCCACACACACCTGTGGAGGAGGCACCATGCTGGGAGGAGAAGGCCTGTGTCCAGGTCCCGAATCTGCCGCCTGCTAGTCCCGTGACCTCAAGTCTCTTCCCCTTCCTGAGCCTCTACATTCTCCCCTGTGAAGTGGGGCTAGTCGTTTCTCATTAAGCCGTCCTCAAGGTCTGAAGGGAAAAAGACATGAAAGTGGTTTTTGAACTGCAGAACGGTGCCAAGTTATGCAAAAGGTTATTTGTCAGTCAATCCGTCAACAAATGCTTCTTGAGCTGGACACCGAGGATCTGGAAGGAAAGCATCCAGCCCGAGAGAGGAAGAAGGCTTCTGCACACCAGGAGTGAATGAAACACACAAAGCAAGGCGAGGGGCAGACTGGCCTGGGCTGGCGGGGGAGTCCCTCATCTCCTCCTGGCTGACACAGGCTGATCGTACCTGGAAAACCTTGTGAGCAATGCCTTGGCCCCATTACTTGTCCTTAAACTTTTTTTAAAAACCAGATTAGTAATAAAAATAAATAAATAAATAAAAAGCAGAATCCAATTTTCAAGTGAAGAGTGAAACAGAACACAGAGAATAGGAAAGGACCTTAGCTAGCCACAGTATATAATAAACTCCTACAAATGTGTAAGAAAAAGATGATTCGATATTTTTAAAAACTGAACTTGAACAGACCCTATATAAATGAGAATTAACCAGAGGCCACAAAGCATTTGAAAAAGTTCAACATTGTTAATCATCAGGAAAATGTGAATTAAAATATAATTCTATACTGCACTGATAGGGATGGCTAAAATTTTAAACACCAACAACACCAAGTATTAACAAAGGATATGGGTTGACCAGAACTCCCAATCATTACTGGAGGAAATATACACTGGTGCAGCCACCTTGGAAAATTGCTCGATAGCATCAATTACTAAATGTGTGTACACAACCCCCAGAAATTCTACGCCTGGTTATATACTCTACAGTGACTGGGTCCATCAGAAGACATGTGTAAGAATCCTTATACAGTCATGAGATCTTCAAACAGGAAATAACCCAAATGCCCATCATCAGTAGAACAGATAAATTATAGTAGAGTCATACAATACTATACAACAGCAGAGAATGAACTATGCTATACACAATAATCTTGTAGGTGAATCCTCTAGGCGAAGAGACAGATACAAAACAGAAGATCCTATAGATCATTTATGCAAAGGTCAAAGTCAGCAAAACTAACCCATGTGACAGAGGTCATGCTGGTCGTACTTTGGAGAGGTATTGCCAGTGAAGGGGCATGAAGGAGCTTTCTGGAGTCCTGGAAATGTTCCATATTTGATCCAAGTGGTGGTTACACAGCCACATTAATTTGTAAAATTCTTCAAGATATATGCTTAAGATCTATACACTTAATGGAAAACAGCATGGAGGTTCCCCCCAAAATTACCCTATGATTCAGTAATCACATTACTGGGTATTTACAAAAAAAAACAAAAACATAAAAACCCCAATTCAAAGGATGCACACAGCTCTATGTTTATCACAGCATTATATATATATATATATATATATATATACACATATATATATAATGGAATATTACTCAGCCATAAAAAGGAATGAAATCTTACCATTTGCAATGACCTGGTTGGAGCTAAAGAGTGTAACACAAAGTGAAGTCAGTCAGTCAGAGAAAGACAGATACCATACGATGTCACACACACATGTGTAATTTAAGAAGCAGAACGAACAAGGAAATAAAAGAGAGAGAGAGAGACAAATCAAGAAAGACCCAGAACACTGGAGAACAAACTGATGACTACCAGTGGGGAGGTGGGTGGGGGGAAGGGAGAAATAGGAGATGGGGATTAAAGAGTACACTTATCGGGACACCCGGGTGGCTCAGTCTGTTAAGCCGCTGCCTTTGGCTCAGGTCATGATCCCGGGGTCTTGGAATCGAGTCCCGCATCAGGCTCCTTGCTCGGCAGGGAGCCTGCTTCTCTCTCTTCCTCTGCCTGCCACTCTGCTTGCTTGTGCACACTCTCTCTCTCTATAAACTCTTTAAAAAAAAAAAAGAGTACACTTATCATGACAAAAAAAAAAAAAAGATTTGTGCAAGTGATACATTCACAACTTAAAAAACAAAGAGACATGTACAGAGAATGCAAATGGCCCATTCAGGATAAGTATGACGTTGAGAAGTGTTTCTTCCACAGGGAGGGAAAGACCACTGCGAACAGCTTCATGGAGAAGGGACCTTCTCTTAGGTCCCTTATTTTAAGGACCTACTTGGACCTTAAAAATAGAGATGGGGGCCGAGTCATTTCCAGAGTACAGACTGGGCAGTGAGAAAGCACAAGATGGGCTTAGTGAACAGAGAGAAAGAGGCTGGAGAAGTGCAGGGCAGGGCTGGGCAGAGGAGATGGGAACGGCTCTTGCATGGTGGAAGAAGTCCAGATGTGGGTCTGGTGGTCTCAGTGCAAAGCCCAGGTCCACTATAGGCAAGCTCTGTGACTTTGGGATGGTCACCTCACCTCTGAGACTCAGGGCCTCCTTTTGCAAGATGGGAAGTGGTGGGAAATAATGCACGCAAGCTGCCTAGTGTGGTGGCGGCATACGGTCCTCCGGACCCAGGAGTGCCCCCAATCACGATCACTACATTCGGGAATTCTCCTAACAAGATGCTACGAAGGGGTGCTTGCTGTCTTTATCTCAGGTGACACCCCGAAGGCTTGAAATAGCACAACAGGTCCTGAGCATGGCCCCATCGTAAAGCAAGGGCCTGGGCCATCTGTGTGGGACAAGCTAAGAGATCATGGAAACTTCTGCCAGCACCTCCATGGTAACAAGGAACGGAATGGAAAAAGAACAGTTGTGAGAAGTTCTCTGAGGAGAGTGGAAAGTGTGTCATGTGTGCCCAGGACCCACAGGAGAAAGGAGGCGGCTCTTCAAGAGGGGACGTGGAGAGGTGGTTACGTGCCTGCAGAGTTGGGGGACACAGGGACTGCTGATGGGTGACACATGTCTGTGTCACTGAAAGGCTGTTGGACAGGCTGGAGCAGGGACAGAGAAGCTGTTCCAGGAGGGAGCATCACACTGTGGGCTGGTCAAGGGCAGCCCCACTGGGTCTCCAATGGGATCTCCTTGCAGATGACATCTGGAAGTGGGGAGGGACTCTTAACAGAGTGGTGGTCACCAGAGAGCTGAGGGCTTGGGGGGGATGGTCCTAAGTAGCAGAAGGAAGAGATGTACCGCCCACAGTGGGGCACCCCACAAAAGATGCTGGGGCACTAGAACAACCCCACCCCAGCCATGGGTGACTTTTCCTGCCCCCCACCTCTTCTGAACCCCATGTCTGCCCTGCAGCTGGCCCCAGTAGTTAACCGTGCGGCGGCAGACGCAGAGCCAAGTAAGCCAAGCCATGGCCGCGGCCTTGACCTCCGCTGCCCCAGGGCTAGCCTGTAGCAGGCCTGAGCTACAGGAGGGAAAGCTGTAATTAGATCAGAGCTGACATTTTTGATATTCAACTAGACTACCTTTCCTATCTCCTGAAGTGAATCTGTCTTGAAGACTAAGAAGGGCCCAGATAAGCTACAAGACCTGCCTGAAGCTGTATTGCCGAGTGGGAAGAAAGACAGTATTCTAAAGAGGATTGGAGGTGGGGGGAGGTAGAGTTGACTCTGTCCCTATGGTGGATCCGGCTGGAACCATGGCATGGTTGAGTGTGGGTAAGGGTGCCCGGAACCTCCTAGGTGCACCTACTCCTTCCCCCGGACCCCGGGAGGGGCCACTTCCAGCCCAAGAAATGCCTTCCAGTCCCAGGAAGGCCTTGGCTCCAGGCCGGAGGCTGACAAGGAAAAAACTCCTCTGCACCATGTTGCCTCGGCCTCTGGAATTTACCCTTGCCCCACTGCCCTCTGCTGAGTGTCCCTGCCTATTCCAGCCCAAGCATGAAGCTAGGGCTCTGCGAGGGCCCCAGGACCGGCCTCTGAGCTGCTGTCAGAGGTTGTGACCTCACTTCCTCAGCCATGCTGCAGGCTGGGTGGACAGGAGGGCAGCAGCTCTGGCTCCACAAGGCCCTGGCTCGGAGCACTGTACAGAGAGTCCAACACCCAGGCCCTTGTTTGAAGCTAAATGCACAGAGGAAATTCCTCAGTCCAGGAGAGCTGGGGGAAGTGCATGTTCCGAGGGCTCAGCTTTCTGGTTAAGCAAACGGGAGGCAAGGAGCTGCTGTTTGTCGGGCGCTTCCTGTATACTAGGCCCTATAGTAAGTGCTTTCCAAGGGCTGCCTTGCACTCCCGAGGACAACCACATGAGGTGGACCTTGTCATTCCCATCTTACAGATGTGAAGGAGGGACACCCCGGAAGGGAGATGTTGTCCCATGTTCTTTCCACAGCATCACACCCCTCAGGGTGAGGTCGTATTCACACATGCATATGCACCCCAGGAGTTGTAAATTCAGTGGTTTTAAACATTTATCTTTCTGGCACAGAATACCAAATGGAGTATTGCAGTGTGAAGAGCCAAGGGCTGGGGTCGGCCAGCCCGGATTCTACAGCTTGTGAGCTGTCCACCCACAGAAGCATTGGTTAGCTTCTCTGAACCCGGTTTCCTTACCTGGAAGGACAAAGAGAATAACAGCACCTTCTCCATCACCTTGTGAAGATGACACGTGCACAGGGGACACTGAGTCCGGGGCTCAGCCTGTTGTACACTCTCAGTAATCATGACTCATGATGACACTTGTCACAACCCAGCGAGGGGATGGGACAGACTATCGTACCCCGTGTGGACAGATGATTAGGACTCTGAGCTTCAAAGCTGAGATGATATCCAAAGTCACCCACGGTCATGAAAACATGACCCTAACCCATGGCCCGTGTCTCCGTAGGGGGCCAGCTCTCTCAGGGTCCCCTCTCACCTCTGGAGACCTCCCGTGGATTTACAAGCATTTGCCAACACAAAGGGTTAGTTAGGCACTGAGCCGTGCACATGGATGAAGGATGTGGAGGCGGCCAGTGCTGCCAGCTACCAGGCAGTGCTGGCTGTGTGTCCTCCCTGCTCTGTACTCTGGGGACCAGTTTGCAGGAGTAGGAAGAGGTGGCTTCTTGGAATAGACAGACATTACAGAAGCCTCCTAGACAAGAAGATCCCCCCCCCCCCCCCCCCCCCCCGCCAACCCCTCTGCTCTAAGCCATGCAAGAATCCCTCTGGCCTTCAGATAAAGTCCTTAACATAGTTTCACTTCCTGTTACATTTTTTCCAGCTCCTTCCAATTTGATTCCTTGAAGCATTCCATTGTGTGTCCCTACCCTCTTCCCTCCGGTCAGGCCCTAAACACACTCACACTTGCACACAGAAGCCTGGTTCCTTCCCCTCCCCCGCCCCCAACCCCCATCCCATTCTTAAGTAGAAACTAGCCCATATCAGGGCATCTGGGCAATTGCCACCCCGGACATTGGAAACAATAGCAAATCTGCAAGCCAGCAGAGGAACCCAGCTCGTTCTGAGTAAAAATAACCTGTCAAATCAATTACAGTGGCAGAACCAATTAGGGTGACCACAGGGGAATAAATATGCAGTGTTTAACTTAATCAACTTTCTGTTCCAACGGCTCTCCGGCAGGGCTGCATGACTAAGGCAAATGACTATTATGTAACTGATATTTTTATTCTTTGCCCCTTCTTTTCTGAGAGACAAGTCATTAAATTTCGCTTTGCTTCAAAGTGGGGGGGAAAAAAGACAAAGGGAAAAAAGATTGTCTCTGCACTGGCTTGAATGAGAAGAAAGTCTAGAGCCTTCTATGGTGAATCCCTACATGTAACACCACTCTGTTCGCTTTGTGACCTTAGGCAAGTCACCTCTCCTCTGTGATCCCCCTCTCTGTGAAGGAAGGGATCCGGAATGGCAATCGCCAAGGGCCATCCGTACAAAGTTGGGCTTTCTATTGCCTAGGACAACTTCAACTCTGAAGTCCTGCGTACTCGCCACAATGGTGTCTCACTGATCAGAGTCTCCCTATTGCTCCTTGCCCAGGGTCTGTGTGCCCAGGTGCTCAATTGATGCTTGCTGAATGGAATTAATTGGCTCGTTCTTCGTGTCAGCATTTCCTAAGTCTAGAACACTTCCTGGGCCCTGGAAGATAAGTGGCCAAGTGGTAGAACAAGTCCTCCATCTGAGGGAGGCTAGGTATGTCTCTCTGAGAAATGCCAGTCTTGGGTGACAGGGTTAGACAAATGTCACAGGCAATAGACACTCAGAGAAGAGGGATGTTTCTAATTTTAGGGCGGTCATGAAGTACTTCCTGAGAAGGTGAAATCTGGGCTGGGCCTTGAGTTCCTACAGATGAGTTAGATGAAAAACACCCTGGGGAAATCTGCAGGAGTGGCCTGCACAGAAGAGGGCAGGGAGAGAGCCTGACTGCTGCGAGCATTTCTGTTGGAAAACCAAGGAAAATATGGCACCTTGGAAGTAGACTATGAAAAATCTCGGAGCTGGGGTGGGGAGGGTGGGTCAGCATCCTGGACTCATTGGGAAAGGATGGTAGGATGGGATCCTTAAGAACATCACCTTCTCCTCTAGCTCTTGGCTGAACTGGCCATTCTGAATGGTGAGGGATGAGCTCTGGTGTCAGCCTCCGGGAAACAGCCTGGAGGTCTAGAATCTGGAGAAAGGGCCAGAGGCTTGTCATTTTGTTCTGCCTATCATACTAAGTCCCTAAATCCACCAACATACAACATTTCAGAGCTGGAGGAGATTTAAAGATTGGTTATAACAGGGACTCTGTCCATGCCTTGCCCCTACCTCCACACTCACCCCCACATGGAAGGCTGCTTGCTTCCATACCCACAGGCATGGTAGGCCAGTTTGGGGCAAGCATCGAGTGCCCAAGAGCCCATGCCCCTGGAAACAGCCCTCTATTAGGGAGGGATCAGTTTCCTCTCCACTTGGGCAGGAGAATGCTGAGCTGTGCTCTAACTCGGGCTCCCCCGGTCCCCAACCCGGGACTGACCCCCCAGTTGCCCACGGTGATGACCGGCTCAACAACACACCTTCCCTTGGCTTCCTTCCCTCTCTGCCTCCCTTCCACACCCACTGACCTGGGTTTCCAGGTATTACCTCCCAAATGAATTACATATATTTGAATCTTTGACTCAAGGTCAGCTTCTGGGGAAACCAAACCAATGAATGAACTGCCCTCATTTTATAGCTGGGGAAACTGAGGCCCAAGCTGGGGAAACTGAGGAGGTCGTCTGTCATGAGTCAGGGTGCAAGTCTGGGCCTGCAGGCCCCCAGTCCAGTGCCCAACCCACTAGACCAGATATGTCTCAGATGAGTCCTGCCTCCCCTCTGCTTCCCCAACTGAGGCTCCCCCAAGTCAGAAGTCAGCAGCAGAAATTCTCCTATTCTTGTTTGAACAGAAAGCAAAAGGCCTCCACAAAGAGGAAGAGGTGAAGGTCCAGAGGCCCCCAGATGTGGCCCCATTATCTTGGAAAGTGTGCTTTTGTCTCTGTGGTAACCAGGGCGGCCACCCCTTTATCTGATTTCAGTAAAGCAGCCACATCCTTCAACTCTAACTGCTGGGGGTTAAATGGCATGTTTGCAAAACAGAGTAATTAGCCCTTAAAAAATGAGGAGGAGGTGGGTGGTTTGATCCCCCCAGGGAAAAGGACATAAAGCTTGGGGTCTTTCCATAATCAACATCAAAGAATTGTGACAGCCACAGAAATGACTTTAAGGAAGGCCAGAGCAATTCCATGGGAAGATAGCAACCAGGAAAAGGAATGTGGATGAGTAGAGTTTAAAAGCAAGCAAAGACATCTTATAATGGTGAAGCTGTTTACTGTCAGTGAAAGGAATCCAAGGGGACTATCACTGAGGAACAAAGACATTTTCTGTCTCTTTAAATAACTCAAGGCAGCTTGACATCTTAGTCAACAGAAGGAACAAAGATATTGTGTGTTCAGGGAAAGGAAACTCTTTTTCTCTTGAAAAGAAAGCAGATGTTATCACCTAGCTCTGGAGAAGTTTGAAGAAGTTAAGCACAATCTGACATCTTTCCAGGTTCAATAAACACAGCTTTGATGTGCTAACAACCCCAATGAAGGTGGCCAGTTAAATGAGCCAACCTTCAGGCTACGAATAGATTGTTATGACAGTTGGCCTTTCTCGGTAAGGACTATTGAACTGCAGACCCCTCGAGCAAATCATTTTGTTTCTGCCTTGCTGTGGGGGCATCTGCCGAAGGGTTAATGATAAATTTGTTCATACTTCCACTCAGAAAATTCATTATTCGTATTACATGGTTGAAGAAAAAGGATATATGCAGACAATGGATTAAATTGGTCACACTTGGGGGCACCTGGGTGGCTCAGTGAGTTGAGCAACTGCCTTCAGCTCAGGTCATGATCTCAGGGTCCTGGGATCGAGACTCGCATCCAGCTCCCTGCTCAGCAAGAAGTCTGCTTCTCCCTCTCTCTCTACCCCTCCCCCATGCTCACACGCATGCTCTCTTTTTCTAATAAATAAAATCTTAAAAAAAAAAATTGGTCACACTTGTAATATGCAGGGGTGAAAAGGTGCCCCAGGGGATCCTGTTGCAGGTAGGGCAGGGAAGAATCACTGCGGCTACGGGAGGGAAAGAGAAGATTTCACTGAGTATCTTTTTCTCGGACCCTCATAGGATTTGAGAAGAAGTTGAATAAGAATTTGAATAAATTAGTAGGAAGGCAGCCAAGGCCAAAGCCAAGGTAGCTGGGCTGGGGCAGATGGTGGATGACACGGACTTGTTGGAGACCGAGCTAGAAAGATAACCTGGGTCCCAATCTGATGTATGCAAAGAAGTCAAAGCTTTTTCCTAAAGGCAACAGGGAGCCAGTGAATGCTCAGGGTCACATTGGGGAAGAGAACTGAGCTCAAGATGGTCGCCTACTTACTTCAAAGGGCAAGGGTCTCTGGTAGGGTGTGGCTATGGTGAGTGGCTTATGAAGTCCATTCTTGGGGTGAGGGACAGGGGAGGAAGAAAGGAAGAGGGTACATTATCAAAGATGTCAAATTACACAGTGGAAGAGAAATTTCTCAACTGAATCAGAATTTCTCAAGGACACACTCTCCTTGCTAGGACCCGAGCCCCAAGATGGTGTCCAGGTCTGGTGTCCACCATGGGATCATTTGAGCTGGAATGAAGATCCTGGTGGGTCTTCATGATAAAGCCTTCCACACTTGTCATTCATATAGCTCGTCCACAAAACTTCTGCTTCAAGTTGGACCTCAACCTGGCACTCGATTACTTTTTTCTTTTCTTCCTCCCCAGCTACTCTCCAAAATCCATCAGAGAGAGTAAAACTTCAGCAAGGTCTCTTGTAGTTCTGGTTTATTGGGGCTTTTCCTCTTCTGCTCCTCTGAGGCTGGACTTTGGAAATGTGTGTGTTTCCGTCAATATTCTATTAAGCAGAAAGCTCAAGTGGCAGATGCAGGATAATGACATTTTCTGGGTAATGGAGGAATCTGCTGATAAAAGTCAATTTGTTTCAGTCTTCTTTGTGGCTGCTAGTTATTTAAAAATGTCTGGGTCCACTTTTTCTGCCCTCCCTTTGTGATTAAATGCATCCTTGCTGTAGAGTGTTCTTGTAGGCCACGGGGGAGTAGGACGGCCATCAATAAACACAGGCAGGGGCCAGAGAAGGGGATGGAAAGGAGAAGGACGTGGGTCAGCCACTCCCAACCACATGGCCACAGGGCACCATGGGAACAGAGGCCAGCTGCCATCCCAGCCCTCATCCCTCCCCCTCCCTCCCCAGCAGCCTCCTCCCAACACACAACCCAGTGGAGGAAGCAGGGTCAGAATCATGGAACAATCTTTTCTCTTGCGTCCTGTTTAACTGACTTCCACAAGGGATAGACAGATGTTGGAAGAAATACTGTGAAGGGGATTCATTTTAAATGGCATCTTCTGGGGGTGGGGACTCTAGGGGTCTTGCCACCCACCTCCCGGGTCCCCGGGTCAGATAGCATATCAGCAAGAATGCCATCCATAAGCCGGAAGAGTTCATTTCTTGTCCCAGCTTTGTTCTTCATTACCTGTGCGGCTTTGGGCAAGTGACTTCTCTCTGGGCCTCACCATCTGCCTCTATAGAGTGAGGGGGCTGGGCTATGTTCCACAGGGTCCCTTCCCTGCGGCTGTGAGATCAGGATGATAATGCCTTTCCTGTTCATGTCAAGGAGGCATGGGGAGATGGAAATTTTAAAAATGATCCAAAATACTTGGTAAGCTGGACAGCTCTCTGTGATCGGGAGAGGTAAGCCTCTAGGAGAGGCTCCCTGCAGCCGTGAGGAACTTCCTGATGCAAACCACAGCTTCGTGTGATCAGACTGGAGGGCGGGGTCGTAGAGAGACCCACAGCCTCCGGCAGGGAGAGGGAAGTAAGGTGGGCAGCCTGGCCTCCCAGTGTGTCCCTCTAGGCAAGACCCCCATTCCACCCACAGCCCCGGTGCCCAATAGGACTCATCCCCTCCCTGATCCTTTGCCTGGCTCATGTCCTGGTACACTGGGAGCCCTTCCCCTGCTCCTGGGATTCTTCTACCTGGCTTCTTAGGACATCCCTGCCCCTGCCCAGGTAAGACATAGAGCCACCTCCAGGGAGAGGTTTGGTAATGGGGCCCAAGTCCTCTGGCAAGTCAGAGCCCTAACAAGGCACTCATCCATAATATTGTAGGACAAGCACAGACTCTGAACACAGAGGGCTCTGGGTGCTGCTCAGCCAACTCCCTGGCCAGCTGTGTGACCACAGGCAAGCTATGTAACTTCTCTGAACCCCATTTTCAGACAAGTCTGGGAGGATGCTTCTCGAGAGGTTCCGCTGAGCTGTGGCCCCCTTTGCCCATAGCAGTGGGCTTACCAGCTGTGACATGGGGCAAGGCCAGATGCAGCTGAAGTTGGGAAAGACGCTGGTTTTCAGACGGCTTCCAGCAAAATCTCTGAAGACCCATCCACTCCCACTGCACCCACCAGCAGCAGACACTGTCTGCACAACTGGGGCCTCATGGAAGTCCACCCTGACCCCCATCCAGCTCCTCTGTGCTCCCCCAAGCTTTGACCTTGATGGGCTTGGGGCAGAACCACAACGCTGGGACCTCAAAGCTCCTCAGAGGCACAGGGAAGTTTTCGGGAAGTACAACTTGGAGGGGGCCAGGCTTTGGCCAAGAGGGTTGTGGTTTGGTCCCCTGAGCTTGGGGTTTAACTGAACTTTAAGACACATTTGGCATCTGTATGAAATCTCTGCTCTGTGTCCCCAGCTGCAGGACAATGGGGGCCATTTATAACTTTGCACATGAAATAAGAACATCTGGTTCAAATCTCACTCTCTCCCTCTCTCTCTCTCTCTCTCTCTCTCTCACACACACACACACACACACACACACACCAACAGGAATACATTACAGTAGAGAAAATCATTCTAAACCAAATGTATGCTCCTGCCTCAACTCAGGAACCATGAGCAACGGTAAATAATACACAATCTCTATCCAGGAGGAATGGCAGAGATCATCTGATCTACACTGCTCACTTTAAGGTTAGATGTCTGAGATGACAAGTAACTGGTCTAAGATCACACAGCAAGTGAGAGACAGCAGTGAGACCCAGAACTGGGTGTCCTAGCTTCTAAGCTAAAGCCTTTCCCCAGCTCTGCACACAGGCTCTACTCCTCCCCCGTGGAGAAGGAAGCAGGCCCTCTACCATCTTGAGTCTTAAGGAGACAGAGGCACCCTCTCCCGCCAAGAGGATAGAGAGCTCAGGGTCCCCAGCCAGCCAGGGGCCTTTAATCGCATGCAGCAAGGCCATCGGAGCAGCCAATCCTGACGCTGCAGCTGAGAGGGGGACCCCCGAGTCATGGAATCTACAGGGCCACTCCATGACCCCCAAGGCGGGGTCACAAAGCCCAGGGTGCTCATGGCCTGGCGCAGGTGTGACAGGTGCATGTGCACACAGCACATGAGGGGCAAGGGGTGTTGGGGGAGGGCTGATGGTTGTGCCGCCACCCTGTGCTGCCTCCCCTTTGAGTGTGTGCTTCTGCAGAAAACTCTTCTCTATTTAGTTCTGGAATTTCTCTGGTTCTCCACCTTCCCAGGATCCTTCTGTTGGGGTTCTGCTGCCCAAGGTTCCTGGGCAGATTTCCCCTGGGGAGAGGACTGGGCGGAGGTGTGGACACCCCTGCCCCACTGTGCCTTTCTTCTTCATTGGGGATCAGTTTTCTCTAGCCTTGGAGGAAGAGAAATAGCCCTTCATAGCTACCCCTTTATTCCCTGTCTTCCGGGAAGACTGCCCACCCTCCCCCGTGACCTTAGCACACCCCTTGGTGAGTAGAGGAAAGTTGATTGGATATGGGGTATGAGGGCCACTGAGGGATCAGGGGTAACACCTGCACATTTTACCTGAACAGCTGGAAGGATGAGTTGCCATTGGCTGAAATAGGGAAGAGGTAGGTGACATAGGTCGGGCCAGTGACAATCGGGAGTCCCGTATTAGGTATATTTTGTTCCTGGGCCCTGCTGGGAAATCCAGCTGGGAATTCGTAGAAGGCAGTTGGATACAAGAACTTGGGGTTTAGAAGGGAGGTCTGATTGCAGCGAGAAATTTGGGAGAAACAGATGATATATAAAGCCACAGGACCTGGGTGTGAGTGCTGTCACTTTACCCCTGTTCTCTGAAGTGGGGTAACAAGGGAAGCCTCGTCACGGAGCTGCTGTGGAGATGAAATGGGACTGTGAGTGTTAGGTGCCCAGCCTGATATTTCACTATTCCAGATGAGTCCGGGGAGGTCAGGAAGGAAAAGTGACTGTGGGCAGCGGCAGAGCCCTTCCCAACCAGAAGCCCTTGGGAGACTGCAGACAGATTACTAATGGTACAGCCTAGCCTCATCCCCTCAGAGCAGGGTCACCCTTTCTGCAGAGATCAGATCCCCAGGTGCCCTCTGGACCTTGACACGTTCATCCGGGCTGTCTTACCAATGAGTACTCCACTCAGCCAGCACCCAGCTAGAGGGGGGTCTGGGCATCCCAGCCCTGTCAAGGCAAAACCTGGGCCCTGTTTGCTCCAGCTACACTCTGGTGCTTCCCTTGCTCCTGACTGCCAGGAGCTTTCCGATTTCCCTGCCTCGCATGCTCCCACCGGATGTGGCCACAGATCTGGTGCCTTCTACCTCTGCACCGCCCCATTCTATCCCCACAGCAGCCCTGCTAAGAAGGTTCTCGTTACCCTACCTGAAAAGGAAGGATGAGGGACAACACTCACTCCCTAAGTCATCTCATCCCATTCCATGGCCTCAAATATCATCTATACCAAGGGCTCCCCAATTTTTCTCCTCAACCCAATCTTTCTCCTGAACTCCAAACTCTTGTATCTAACTGCTATCTTGGTTCCTGGTTCTGTAGAGCTTCTAGAAGGATGAGGTCTGCTAACCTCATTGTTGCCCCTGGAGGGGTCATTTTTTTTTTTTTTTCCTGCCTTAGAATGTGAAAGATGGAGAGGAGCCCAGCAGCCATCTGGTCAACCTCTTCTAGTTTTTTTTTATAGATGAGGAAACTGAGTCCCAAGAGAGGAAGTGACTTGCCTAAGGTCACATTCAGGATCAAGCATCAGGGCTCCATGTGCTGTCCGGAATGTCTGGAGAGCGGGGCTCCACTCATACACTCCATCTGACCTCATCCTCCTCCTGTTTGAAATCCTTCAGTGGCTTCCTATTGCTTTGTTACAATAAAGTCAAAATTCCTTAGAAGGATAAGTCTCTGCTACCTTCACCAGCCATATCTCCTACTGCCCCCGGGGTCCACCCCCAACCAAATCACTAGTGTGTCCCTGGAAAGGCACTAGTGTCCCCTGACACCTGCAGACCTCTACACAGATTCATCTCTGCCTAAGTTCCTTCCCTTGGGCAGCCTTTACTCAATCTTTGTTCTAGCTGAGACATTCCATCTTTCAAGAAACCTCTAAAAGCCTCCTTTCGATCTAGTGCAGGTCTTCTCTCTTCGTCTCCACAGCACCTTGTCACCACATGGCATTGTGATGTCTGGTTTTTAGCTTCCCTACATATCTAGGTTTGGGAAAGTTCACATCTTAAGGGGCAAAGGGAATGATGGGGTAAATTGAAAGTGGTCCTAGGATTAAACCAGTAAAGATGATGCCCCCCTCCCCAACACACAACAGATTTGGAATCAAGCAGATCCAGGCTCAAATCCCAGCCCAGCCAGCTCTTAGCTGTGGGACCCATGATTCCTTATTTATAAAATGAGGTAGTAATCATTAGCTGAGGCCAGGCCTGGAACAGAGCTAGTAGTAGGAGGAACATAATGTGGAACAGAGTGTGTGCTCACCAGAAAAGAAAGAGGCAGGCAGTAGCAAGTGGGAAGACCAAGCTTTGTTTGCAAGGGGTCGGGATTTCCAAGCCTTCCCTCAAAATGCCTTTACCTGTCTGTGTTCTAGACTCTCTGCCTCTTTTGTCCCCTCTGTCTCCATCTGTCAGTCTTTCTACATTACAGCCTTGCTCACCTCTTAGCCTTTGGCTTCTAGAAGACTCCCTGACCGTCCCTGCCCCCCCACCCCCACAAGAGAACTGAATCATAAAGACTGGCAGAGGGGCACCCACGGGGTTGGGGGGCTGTGGCTTTCAGGAGAGGAGACTTGTGGCTCTGGCTCAGAGGCCCCATGAGAGACCCCTAGGGATCGTCCCATCCTTCACCTGCCCCCATGCCCAGTGGTCTTGTCATGTGTCTGCTGGCTGTGCCTCTGGATCCAGACCTTAGGGTCCTCCTGCCTCTAACCTGGCATCTTCTGAGTAGAAACACTGGCCATCTCTCACTGGGCCTTGGCCTTCAGCCTCCTCTTCCCGGCAGTAGACCCAAGCCCAGACCGCATTTTGGCCTCACTAGTCTTAACAGGGAGATGAGTGCCCACAGGGCCACCGTCCTCACTGCTGGACCAAGGCTGGGCAGCCTCTCCACCACCAGTCCTCAGGGCTCCACACAGCCTCACCTCTTCTATGGAAGCTTCTCCCTACCCTGAGTCCTCACCCATCCCCATTCTTTGAACTCTTAAAGCCTTGCTCTCTTCTGTCCTAGGTATAGTTTTCACTCATAATCTTAGTCCTGAATTATGTACTTCACCAAACAGTCATTCATATATATATATGTATGTAACATAGTATGGTAACAAAGAAGGCATTCTTTACAGTCAACAAATCCTAGGTCAGCTTGACTTCATCTTTCTTGGCCTCTGTTTCTGCATCTGTAGAATGGGATAATAGTAACCTTCCTGATGGGGCTAGTTGTCGGGATTAGATGGGTTATCACATCAAGTGCCTAGCTGAGAGGCCACCTCATGCTAAGAGAGCAACCAGCAGCAGTACTGCTATTATTTGGGGAGGCGGCCATTCAGACTGTTTGCCTTAAGTGTGCTCCGGCACTCACCGGCTTTGGGATCTTGGGCCAACTTCTTAAACTTAATACGCTTTGACGTCCTCATCTGTCAAATTAGTCTCTCCTCCGTGACTAATTGTGTCTATTTTTATTTTTTTTAAGATTTTATTTATCTGGGGGCACCTGGGTGGCTCAGTGGGTTAAAGCCTCTGCCTTCAGCTCAGGTCATGATCCCAGGGTCCTGGGATCGAGCCCCGCATCGGGCTCTCTGCTCAGCGGGAGCCTGCTTCCTCCTCTCTCTCTGCCTGCTTCTCTGCCTGCTTGTGATCTCCATCTGTCAAATAAATAAATAAATAAATAAAGATTTTATTTATCTGACACAGAGAGAGATCCCAAGCAGGCAGAGAGACAGGCAGAGAGGTGGGAAGCAGGCCCCCTGCTGAGCAGACAGCCCGATGCGGGGCTTGATCCCAGGACCCTGGGATCATGACCTGAGCCGAAGGCAGAGGCTTAACCCACTGAGCCACCCAGGCGCCCTGGGTCTATTTTTAAAGGTAAGGACACCAAGGCACAGAGAGGTTGAGAGACTTGCCCCGATTTCACAGCTATCAGGTGTCAAGGGCAGCACCCAAAGGTTCTGTAGCCTGCTCACTTGACCAAGACCGCAGAACAGTGCAAGTAACAGACGGGGGCCCCGCCATGAGGAAGTGGAGAGGAAGGAGCTGTCATTTCTGCTGGGGGTGGGGGGTGGGGGGTGGGAAAGCTCTCAATGGAAAGTGAAAATTGTTCTGGTCCTGAAAAGACAGTGTGTGTGGCTGAGAATGAGATTAGAGAGTCAGCCCAGAAGGTTGCACAACGGCGTGAATGTGTGCAAGGCCACAGAACTGTACGCTTCAAAATGGCTGGCATGGCAATTAGTTGAGGGATGAATTAAAAATAAAAATTTAACTTTAATTTTTAAATGCTATTTTATTTATCTTTTTAAAGATTTATTTATTTATTTGAGAGAGAGAGAGAGAGCATGAGAAGGGAGAAGGTCAGAGAGAGAAACAGACTCCCCAAGGAGCTGGGAGCCCGACGCAGGACTCAATCCCAGAACTCTGGAATCATGACCTGAGCTGAAGGCAGTTGCTTAGCCCACTGAGCCACCCAGGCATCCCTAACATAATTTTTTAAAACCAATTGACTATAGTGATTTGTAGTCTATGTGAACATGCAGGAAATAGGGATCATCAAGAACAGAGTAAGTCAAATAATCTGTTATTTCACATTCAGCTACTAATGTTATTTTATTTTATTTAGTCTTTTAAAGATGGTGTTTGTTTTAGAGAGACCGAGAGAGAGAAAACATGAGCAGGGGGAGGGGCAGAGGGAAAGGGAGAAGCAGACTCCCCACTGAGCAGGGAGCCTGATGCAGGGCTCGATCCCCGCACCCTAAGATCATGACCTGAGCTGAAGTCGGAGGCTTAACCAACAGTCATCCCTATAAATAATGTTATTTTGATGCATAACTCTCCAGGATTGTTTTTCTATATACGTCTCAATTGTTATTTCCTAAAGATGGGAGCTTATTATATTTCTATACATGTAGTTTCAGAACTTTTTCTATTCACTACATTATACAATTCACATGTCATTAAATGAGAAAGACAGACAGAAACAGAGCAAGAAAGGCAGGAGGACTGGCATAAGCAAATGCATGGGGGGGGGGATGACAATGCAAAGTGAGTCTAGAAAAAGTGAGGAGTCCAGAGGAGCAGGAATGCAAATTACAAAGACGGGTATAGTGAGACTAAAACCCGTATTGGTTTCTTGGAACTTGATATTAGAGGGCCTGAAAGGGAAAAAAAAAAATGATTTATGCCAGAAAATATGGGCTAAAGGAAGACACTATACCTTATCAGAAAACTTAACTGAGGTTCCTGGTAGCCAAGGCAAAAAGAAAAACACAAAAACGAAAAGAGCTTCACATGTTACAAAGGTTTAAAGAAGTAGATGCTTTGGACCCTGACTCTTCCGTGTATTAGTTACGTCACTCTGCCCAATTAGTTAAGCCCTTTGTGCTTCAGTTCCTCTATTTATAAAACAGGACAAATGATGGCGCCTACTTCATACGGTCGTTATGAGAATGAAATGAGCAAATACCCGTAAAGTACTTAGAACACATTGTAAGAGCCTGACACATTGTAAACTCCCAATAAAAGTTAGAAATCATTGTTATCAATACTTTTTCCTGATTGAATTACGAGATGAATTTATCTTGAGGTTTCCTTCTGCAAAGAGCTCAGAGCTACACAGGAGAGAGCATTCTCAGTAAAAATGGGACGGTAACCACGGCTGTTCTCAGTAAGCCTGTGTCTGACATCTCCTGGAAAGAACCCAAGGGCAAGCAAGGGGCTCTAAGAGAGAGCCAGAGCTCCTGTCCGAACCAGGCCCAGAGCTTCCCCACTGCCTGATGTGCTCCAAGAATGCCCTTGGAAAATGCCAAGAAAGGATTTGCACCCTCTTCCTGCTTGCCCTCTCCCTCCGTGTCCAGCTCTTCCTTTCGACCTGGCTTTCTGCCCAAGTCATTTCCTATTTTCTGAACATTTATCTCGTACACATTCATGCTTTTTTCTCCTATCATCCCTCCACCTATAATACTTCTTCCTTCCTGAATCCTCCTGGCAAACTCCTACACATCCTTCAAAGCCCACTTCCATTCTCTGGCACTCCCTGAACCCCCAAAGCTCTCCTCTGCTCCTGGAGGACTCTGCACCACCCTCTCTTCTGGGCTGTGTGCTGGTGATAATGGTGATAAAGATGGTGATGAAGAGGGTGGTGGTGAGAAGACACTGTCACCTTCACTGACCTCTCCGAATGCGCTTGGCCCTCTGCTAAGTGCTTCGCAAGCATTGCTTCGGTTAATTTTAACATCCACCCTATAAGGAAGTGGCTAGTCACACCCCCATTTTATAGAAAAGAACACTAAGACATGGAATATCTACATAAGTTGCTCGAGCCACACACGATGCAGCCGAATAGCTGGGACACATACACGGAGGGGGAGTGTCCGGAACCAGCGCCCACCAGCCATTATGGCAAACCACTTCTCTGAATTATTACTTCTATTTTTTATTGTTACGAGCAATACTCCTTGAGGATGGGTCTGTTTCCTTTGTGCTTGTGTCCTCACAGCCTGGCACCACACCCGACACCCTGTGAGCATTGAAGAAATACCTTCCACAGTTGAGTCCAGTAGTTGCCTTCAGTTGAAAAGAGTCAAGTCCCATTTCACAGGCCTCTTCCTCCCTCCTGGGCCTCCCAACTACCTCACCCAGTCCCCTTAGGGCTTTATGCCTCTCCAGGGTCCTGGGGCATACACATGCTGAGACTTCTTCCAGGTGCCACCAGCAGCCGCCGCATGGTGGAGCCCTACTATGTGCCCATCAGCCTGCTGGGGGCTCCCATACCTTACCCCAGCCAACCTGCACCCAGTTTAATGAGGTGAACAGAGCTAGCCCCACTTCACAGACAAGGGAGCCCAAGTGCCCAGCTGGTAAGGGCCCATGCTGGGGCTTGAGGCCATCACCCTCTGGCATCACAGGTCCTCCATTCTTCCTTCCAACATTTCCTTACAGCGTCTCCTGCAACCTTGGATTGCCTGCTCCCACGTCCTCAGCACGGACCCTGGCACCCAGTAGTCCTGCGATAAAGAGTTGCTGAATCGAAATGAACCAAACGAGGGCGTGGGTGGCCCAAGAAAAATGTGCCACGACTCAGGCATTTCAAGGGAAATGCATAGTTTCCAAACCCGAGCACAGAGGAGCCCGCTATTTTTGGACGGCCCTTGCACAAATGTTGTGTGGGCTTCCTTTTTGCTACTAAATGTCACTGCGTTAGTTTCCTAGTTTCGTTCTCCTGCCTGGGCTAGAGAGGATTATGCAACTAGAGCCTGGGAATGACTCATCCTTGGCTCAGCTGCCAAACTGTCCACAATTGCCATGATATGGTACAGCCTCCCCACCCCCCCCGCCTTGGCTATTTGTGGGTGGTTTTGTTGAACTTTTACAGTCTTTCTTTCTTTCCTTCTAATTTTGCTTCTCCCTGTCTTTTTCTTTGAAGGGATGGGCTAAGGATACGGAAGGCCTTTAAAATGGGGGCCCCTCTGTACCTGCCAGTCTGTCGACCCTCTATGAAATCCACATGGGGCAGGAAACAATTCTGGTGACGCTATCATGAGGAGCTGACCTGCAAAGGAAGGTGGACGGACCTCTTTGGGGTGGATGGGGGTTTCCCTCCACTGGACCAACTGCTGCCACCCCCTACCCCACCCCCGGCCTGTTGGGAAACTAGCAGAATTGGTCTTCGGCACTCTGTCCTAGGGCTGGGCCCTTCACCCTCCTTACATGGGCCTGTTTCCTGGATTTGGGGAGGCTGGCTGCTTCTGGGAGGAGGAGAAGGCTCACCCGGCGGCAGGGGCGGCAGCTGTGGACCACATAGGAGGGCAAGGCCCAGCGCTCAAGGGGACCGTGTGCCAGGTACAGTGCTGGGCCGCCGAGCAGAAAGGGCGAGCTGATGTCCAGCTGTCTAGGCCCTCCCATATACCGGCTAACTGGGCTGTGAACCAGGGCAAGGTTGGACTTGTAGGTGACACAGCAGACGCACAGGTTGGAGGGGAGGTGGAAACAGAAGCTGGCACTGGCCCCTTCCTTGATGAATACCAGCTACCAACAACACTCAACCCAGTGTTCAAATGGGGGGCTGTCAGCCCCGGGGACTGGAGTTCAGGAGGAATCATTAGGAGCTTCTTAATAAGCTACTATGCCCCTTGCCGTATGTGCAATACCTGATCATTTCCAGAACACTTCCTGTCCAGGCTCTCAAAGGGTGCTGCACAGCAGGTGGGGACCCAGCAATCCAAGGCAGGATGAGCCAGCTCTGTGGGCCCGTTCCCCGGCTCTCTCAGGCGGAGGCAGAGGTTAGCATGTGTAGCAACTCTCTTCACCTTGAAACCTCAGCTTCCCCACTTGCAAGACATGGATAATAACACAATTGAGAAATGAGCTAACAGTGGTTTTAGAAAATTTGTGCTGTCATTCTTCTAACACTCTCCGGGGGCTTCTCATCTGAGTTGGAGAAAAGTCCAGAGGGCTTGCCCTGACTCAGGAGGGCCAGCATGATCTGTCCCCTGGCTCTGACCTGGTCTTCCACCCCTGCCCTCTTCTACCCTGGTTTTCCAAACACCCCAGCCTCCTCCCCACCTCAGGGCCTTTGCACCATCTATCTGCTTTGCCTGAGCACTGTTTTCCCAGGTGTCTGTATAGCACCTCCTCACCTCTCAAGTTTTTGTTCGAACATTAGCATTTCAGAAAGGCCTCCCAAGAACTCCCTAAAATGGTATCAGCTCTTCCCCAACCACACTGCTTCTTCTCACCATGGAAATATTAGCTCGAGGAGGGCAGGACTTTTTCTGCTTCGTTCTCTGCTATAACCCCTTGGCCCAGAATAATGCCTGGGGGCACATAGTAGATGCTCAGTAAATATTCCCTGAATGAATGAAGCCAGAAAAGAATAAAGAGGTCTTTAGTACTATTATTCTAGGGGAGGGGCCCAGTTTTATCCTGACCCCACTGAGAGGCCAAGGCCTTGGGCTCTTTGAAGCTGTGATCTCACAGAAAAAGCTACATCCTCTCCTCTCTCTCAGCTCTTCTGAAACCCCGGCTGGGTAACACGGAGCATCAGTTCATCATGGAGGGGATGACTGCATCTTGAACATCGTGCTAATGGCTTGCTAGTGAGAAAATGGGCACTTAGCCTGTCATCTGAATCAAATGGGGTGAGAGAAGCTTCTTCAAAGGCCCGATTTCCTAAAGAGAGAACAGTCAGTGTGCAAGAAATAGGCCAGTCTGTTATGACCAGCAGGAATGGCAAGCCCGGTCCTCCTCCTGCCTGTCTGTTGACCGAATGGAGAAACAGGTTTGGAGCAGGACTGTGTCTCGCTCCTTGGACCTGACCGCCAAGCACTCTGGAGCCGCAGCCAGCTGGGAGAATGCCGTTGACCCCTCCGACCAACCAACTGCAAATCCCAGGAGTGAGTCCCTCTGGGATCCTTTTTAAAGCTGATTGTTCCCTAAATGATAGCGCTTTTTAATCTCTTCCTTTTGAAGACAGAATCTTTTTTCCTTACAAGGAAAGGCTAGTTAATTCTCCCAGGAAAGTGTTGTTTTCCTTCGATACAAATGATTGTATTATATTATAGGTGATTATTTTTTGATAACTGATATACTTCACCGCACTGGGTTTTTTTTCTAGATAGGAAAGGTAAGCTGGATATACTTATAATTCCTAAATTTTAAAAGGCTTCCCCGCTCTTTTTATTCTTACAAACTTCCACCACTGCTAGCTTTGTTGGGTGTTTTGAAGAATTCCGGTATAGGTCACGTATACCTGAAAGCTAGAAAATTAGAAATGTTCCTCTCCCAATGTTTACTGTGCCCTTGCCGAACAGAAAGCCAACTGAGGCCCTTCAGGCAGCCAACATCAATACTGGGGTGAGCTGAGGCCAGAGTGCCAGCCAGAGAGTGGGCAGGGAGCCCAGACTTGGTCCTCCAGCAAAAGCTGAGTTGGACCAGCCTGGGACTCGGCCAGGAAGGGGGCCACCAGCTTCAGGATCTGAGTCTGGAGAGGCTGACGAGGAAGCAAGCCCAGGAAAGTAAGCCAGTAAATCCATCCAGGTGGAAAACACAAGCTCCTTGCCTCAGTGGGTCTCAGAAGCACAGCTCAGCTAACTTAGAATCGGCAAGCAGAAGCCGGGGAGGGCACCGCGCATCTATCAGAGGCCCAGCCCCTGTGATGACACGGAGCCTCCTGATTCTGATGCCGCTTGTGAAGACCAGATGTAAATGTTATTACTACAAACCTGAATGGGTCGGTACACGTGCTTCTTTGAAAAGCAGCGCAGTTAAGGCCTGTATCAGTAATGATACTTTCTTGAGCGCTTTACTGTGTAATGAGCATGGTTCCAAGTGCTTTACATAAATCAGATCACTTGTTCTTTAAAAAAAAAAAAAAAAATACCCATTTTAAAGCTAAGAAAACTGAAGCAGATGAAAAATCGGTGTGTTGCTCCAGGTAGAGTCGGGCTATGAAGCCAAGTACTCTGACTTTAGAGTAAGGTTTTTCAACCTTGGCCCTTTTGACTTATGAGGACGGCAATTCAGACAATTCTTTGTTGGGGTGCTGTCCTGTGCACTCTAGAACGCTCAGCAGCATTCCCGACCTCTGCTCACCAGATGTCAGTGGCACCCCCCACCCCACACTGGGTGTGTTGAGTCACAGTGTCTTCCGTTCACTGTGGGGCCCTGCAGAACCGGACCGTGCCGCCTGTGTTACAGGAGACGCACCTAGGAGGGAGTCTCAGAGGAGCGGCTCAAATCACACCTCCCAAAGGGAGCCTCGCAAGGGTCCTTGGCTTCTAGTTTTAAAAATCCCATTTATCGGGTAGGTCATCTACAATCAGTGGGACCCGCGGAAACAAAGTCCCCCAAGGCAGCCCACAGGCCATCTGATAAAGCCGAGTCTTGCTCCGTAATGTAGTGGGGGGTTGTGGCGAGGGGTGATCTGGCTGGCTGGCTTCCCAGGACGTTCACTCTGACACGCAATCGAGGTATAGAGTGCCAGAGAGGGTGGACGAGTGGCTAAATTTCTTGGCTGCATTCTGTTCTTGAGTCCCAGGCTCTTTCCTAGTGTTTCTCTGTGAAATCTAACATGGGGACCTTGCCCTTTCCTGCCTTGTGAGGCCGGTGAGTCTGGCAGTGGCTTTGGCCCAAGTCAAAGCAGGACCATTCATCCCTATTTCTAGCATGTTCTTCCTACCACATGCTGCCCTGTGAGGAGTGTGTGGCTCCTGTAGTCCTCTCCTCCCTGAGAGGGAATCCACTCCCTCAAACTCCATTTTACTGTTTGAAACCTGAGACTGAGTGGCAGGCGGTAGCTTTCCCAGAGGCACACAGATGTCAGTAATAGAACAAAGACAAAAATCCCAGGTCTCTGGGTCACCTCCGCCCACCTCCTGTTGGTGGTTCTTCTTGGAATATTGAAGGAAAGCCCGGAAGCTGACCTTCAGGGATCAAGGCACACATATTTATTGAGGTCCTACTGTACTGGGGTGGGGGGAGGGGCAAGAGTCATGCTGGGAGGCGTGATCTCCAAACTCTGAGCTCAGGGAGATCACAGACTGGTTGGGGTTGGGGGGAGCCAGAAGCTATAAGCAATTATCTACAGATGAAATGAGAAGGAGGAGGGAGGGAGGGAGAGAAAGAGGGAGGAAGGAAGGTACCCCCAGGTGTTGGCAAAAAGGTTCCGGTTCAGAGTCCATGGAGCTCTGAATCCAAACCGGGCTCCGGTGTTTTGCAACACAGGTGGAAGGACAGGGTCCAGGAAAAGGCAATGACCCCATCTGAGCCCTGCTGATCTGAAAGGCCACAGGCTGTCCAGGAGCAAGCCAGCTGGCTAGGCTGGAAGCTGGGGCTGAACTCTGAACAGGAGAGGGAGACTGGCGGTTTTGCCCTCAAGGTAAAGACGGGGCTGGAGCTGGGGGAGCCAGGGAGGTGGCACAGGGAAGGTGTGCAGAGCGGGGAGCAGGAGCAGCCCGAGGAGGGGCAAGCTGCAGGGTGGCTGAGAAGGAGCAGCTGGGGAGGAAGGAGGAAAGCCTGCCTTGAGGACGGAGGAGGACCACCGCCGTTGGGAACCAGGGGACGCTCAGCAACACCCCCCCCCCCAATAAGTCAGTAGCAGATGCTAGAATACACCGGGCAGAGAGGGGAGTGGGAGGTGAGTACAGACCCCACCTTTGAGGAGCTTCCCCGTGGAAGCGAGGAGACAGGGCTGGAGTTTGAGGGAACGGCACACTCCTGATTTCAAGTTGCTGGCATGCTGGCTGACCTACAGAGGAACTGGAAGATGGGGGAAGCCCCAAGACCAGACGTTTCCCCACAGAGCGGACAGAGACGGCTTCCTCCTGTCGCTGACTGCACTTCCTCGCTCCCATGCCATCTGCACACCCGGGCTGTGCGCACCTCTCAGCGCACCTGCTATTGCCCGGGGAGGACCATGGCCACCAACGAAAGCTGCCCTGGGGCTCTCCGCGCGCTGGAGGGAGTTCCGATTCAAGGCTCTGTGGGCTCTGAAACCTTTCTGCCTGCCCCTAGCCCAAGGCATCTCAAACCTTCCCTGTGAAGAACCCCTCTTGGCACCTGGGAAAGAGCACATACCCCAGGGATCAGGGGTCCAAGGGGAGCATTGGAGCAGCCACCGCAAGCCCAGGGTTTCTCTGAGGACTCGTGTTTTAGCTTCAAGATCCATGCAATTTTGCCTGCTACTCTGTGAGGGGCTTGTGTGTTCTGGACTTTAAAAGTGACGTTCCAAATTGCTTACTTACCTTGCCCCCCGAGGAAGATGTGCCTGTCTTGTACCATGGCATTCCAGCCAGAGCAGCGGTCTGACCCCTTGGCCTCCACCTCCCCACATCTGCGTGCGCATGCGCGCACACACACGCATCTTACAGTGGAGGAGACTGAGGCTCAGAGAGGGGAGGTCATATGCCCAAGGCCACACAGCAAGTGCAAAAAATAGAATTGAGGTCCATGAACTCCCTATCCAGTGCTCCTCCTACCCAACTCTGTTGCCGAGGGAATCAAGGATGGCATAGCTTTATTGGGGGATGTTGGATTTCACACTTGATTTTGGCAGATGAAATGAGAGATGGGTAGCAAGAAGTGTAAGGTAGAAAATAAGTCATTTAATTATCTGGGCCCCACAACTAGGTTCCAATGCTTTTAAGACTTGACACTATTGTTAAAATTAACAGCCACATTCCAGGGAGGGTGTAACAGACTTTAAGGAGGACTTTCAGCTCCAAACTATCTTCTCTATTCTGGCATTAAAAACTGTGAAAGCCACCTTTCAGTTAAGCATGGCCTTTTCCCCCTAGGTCATTACTATGGGCTGAATACGTACACCCTCCCCCCCCTCCCCACCAAACTCACATGTTGAAGTACTGACCTTCAGTATCTCAGAATGTGACCTTATTTGGTGATGGGGTCTTGGCAGAAGTAACCAAGCTAAAAATGAGGTCATGGGCAGGACGGGGGAGCTAATCCAGTATGACTGGTATCCCTATAGGAAGAGATTTGGACACAGAGATACACAAGGGGGAAGACCAGGTGAAGATGTACAGGGAGGAGGCGGCTGTCTACAAGCCAAGCAGAGAGGCCTGGCAGAGATCCCGTCCTCTAGCCCTTAGACCACCTTGACCTCAGACTTCCGACCCCTAGAACTGCGGGATAATACACTTCTGTTGTTTAAGCCACTAGGAAACGAATACAGTCAGGCTTGTGATCCTCTGGAGGAAAGCATGGCCAGACTCCTTTAGCAGAAAAGTATCATCTCTTACTGAGCAAGAGGAGCTTCTGTTTTCGAGCTCGACTTTTTGCTAGATGCCTCACACATGGCATTTCATTTTCTCTTCACTGGAGAGATAACAACAAAAATTACGGCTCATCTTTAGGGGGCATTTGCTATACACTGTGCTACATATCAGGTAGCTGTTAATGCTGTACACTGAATATCCCCTACCAGGATATCTGAGGCACTACTGTTCCCATTTTAGAGGTGAGGATATTGAGTCCCACTGAGGTCAAGTGCCTAGCCTAGGGCACTCAGCTAACAGGAAGTAGGTGATCAGAATTAGAATCCACTTTCCACCCACCTTTCTCTATACTTTCAAGGCGAATGAGCTTCCCCAGGGCTTTCCTCCTGAGTGGATGAAGGGGAGCTGCCTCCAGGGCGCAGCTGGTTAAGGCAGGAAGAGAAACGATTTCCCCCCCCACCCCCCGTGTAGTGCCTGAAACCACGCACCTCTGACCTCTGGGCCCTCCTCCCTCATCCCCCCCTACAAGTCCGCTGGGCTTGGCCCCAATCTGGGCTGACGTCAACGGGCTGGAAATTCCTCTGCCCAGTGATCAAGGCTTGCAGAACAAAAGCTCCCACCGCAGGAAAAAAACTTCCTGCTCAGCCCCTAGTGAGAGGCTCGGGTTTCAACCACACAGCCGGTGAAGTCATCGGTCGCGGGCCAGCGGCAGAGGGGCTCTGGAGGGCAAGGAGCAGCTGGGCGGAAGGCCTCTGCTCTCTTCCCCTCCAGGCCGCAGGGGCCAGCTCAGTGGGGCTGAGATTCCCCTGTGGCCGGCGGGGGACAGGGCTGCGGCCTGGCCTTGCCAAAGCCTTTTCCCATCTCTGACCTCAGCCAGGCCTTTCCTCATGACCATAGACAGATCCATTTGCCAATGGGGAAACTGAGCCCCAGGGAAGGGACGTCAGGGGCTCAGAGATACTCAGTGCATTAGATTCAGGTGGGAACACTTGAACCCGGTCCCCGAATTCTTGAGCACCTCTGGATACTAAGCAAAGGGGGAAAGACGAGTCCTCCAACAAAGAACTGAGTCAAAAGGAACTAAAGCTCATTGCTCAGCCGCCGCCCTGCCGGCCGTGGAATGCTGACTGCTGGATGGGAGAACGTTCGCGCAGGGGCGCAGTGCACAGCCACCGCGTGCAGGCCAGGCTTGCGCCGCGTGTGCCGCACTAACTTCCAGAGGTGCGGTGCGCGATCAAGGCAAAGGGAGGAAGTGACTGGAAAAAATAGACATAAAGCATCTGGAGACATGAAAAACATTGCCATTAACAATAATGTTCCCTCCAAGCCCAGCACCAGCTAGGACGGCGGCCGGCGCAGCCCAGAGCTCCATCCACATCCGCCAGCCCCCTGCTGCCCAGTCCGTGAAATTTTGTTTCATCTTCCCGGGGCTCCGCAATGCTGTGGTGTGGACCCCAGGATCCACCAGCCCCACTCTCTTTGGGACCTGGATCCCTTCCCTGGTCACCTAAGAAGTCCCTGAGGCCATGTCTGTACTGAGTGGCTTTGCCACACGGTCCCAGGTGATCGAATCAGGGGTGTGGGCAGATGACTTCAGCTGGGCCCGTGAGGTTCTCTTTCTTGAGAATTTAGAATTGGGATGTCCTATCAACGGAGGACCACAAGAGTAAGGTCTGGAAGTAAAGAGAGAGGGGGGGACATAGGGAGAGAGGGAGAGAGAATGAATGACTAATGCAGCAGGTATGCTGGGGGCAGGAGAGTGGGTGGTGGAGCTCTGGGCTGGCTGCTTTCCGTGGGGGGTGGGGGCGGGGGCGCCACACTTGCCTACCTCCTTAAGAATAATACATTCTGGTTTTGCCTAAGCTGGCTTGGGTTTGTCTTTGTCACTTTGCCTCCGAGGATCCTCCTAAATAAGTTCCATGCCGGCAGGGACCCAGTCTTGTTCTCCAGTACATGTCCGGGACCGTGCACACAAAATGTACTCGGTGTGCATTTGTTGAATGAATGAAAAAGCCGAGGTTCAGAGAAGTTAACCGATTAGGACTGAAGTCACACAGGAAGTAACAGCTGGGATGTGACCTGGGTCTTCCAGCCTCAAAGCATGTGCTTTTTCTGCTAGAGCACTGCCTTTTACCGATGGTTATTCTTCTTCTAGTAAAATCACAGGCAGTCAGAGCTGGAGTGGATCTGCAAGGTTAATAAGTCTTTGTTTCACAGATAGGAAATTGGGGCCCAGGGAGGGGAAGTGGCAGGTGTCTCTTGAATGGCATGCAACCTCCTAAACCCCTCAGAGCCTGCTGGGTGTGGGATCACTGAGCTACTCTCACACCTGCAGTGGTGCTAAAGCCACTGGAAAGCCCCAGAGCCCCCTCTCTCCTGATCCCCTCTCTTTGGGACCCCAGGGCCTCCCGTTACCCACAAGCAAAGCCCTGTAGGGGTTTCCGGGCCCATGGTCATTACTTGTGCTTCTCTACCTGTTAGGTATTGTGAATATCAGCAGTTTACCCCTCTCGTGCGATCTGAGGTGTTCTGGTCACTGTCTCTCCCTTTAAGAGCGCTACCCCTTCTGCCTCCCATCCCAGCTGAAATCCCACCATTCAGAGACCATGCATGTATCCATTCATCCTTTCATTCCACAAATATTTACTGATGCCCTTCTGTGCCAGGCTTTCAGTCCCCAGGAGCTCTTGTTCCCCACAACTTAAACGCAAATACCCACGGGGAGGGAGGAATCTAAAGTCCTTATGGTCCTACCCATGGAACAGGGATGATTTGGCAGTAGGCTGGGATTACCCGCTAGGCTGAAAGGCCAGTAGCAACAGGGGGACCAAAACGAGAAAGCAAGAGTGAGAGAGAAAATACAGAAATAAGCAGCTGTATATGCAACATATGAGTAAGTTTTGTGGCCTATCAAAACACCAACTTTAAAAAAAGATTTTATTTATTTATTTGAGAGCGTGAGCCTGCGTGTGTGCGCATGAGTGGGGGGAGGGGCAAAGGAAGAGGGAGAAGCGGACTCCCCACTGAGCAGGGAGGCCAATGCCCGGACTCCCAGGCTGGATCCCAGGACCCTGAGATCATGGCCTGAGCCAAAGACAGATATTTAACTGAGCCACCCAGGGGCTCCCAAAACACCAACTTTTATTTTACGGATTGCTGACGGTATTTTGATGTACTCATCTTAGAGGCAGGCGGCATGGTGAGCCCCGGGCCATCTAAGAATCTGAATCTGGTGGAGCTGGCAGGATGCCATGACCTCAGACACAGGGTGGGTGCTTGAGTTGGGTGGAAGTTCTAGGAGTAGAAGTGAGGAATCGAAGATGTATTTAGGACTTCCGCATGCCAGACCCCATCCCAGCTACTTGGTGAGACATCTCCTCACCCCTCAAACCAGACTAAGCCATTCCAGATTGTGCCATTCCATTTTACAGGTGGAGAAAGCTCAGATTCGGTCTTGCTAAGTAATTTTCACAAGATGACCTCACTAATAATGATCAGAACTGGGATTTGCACCCGGATCTGGCATTGGGTAAATATCCGTTGAATGAATGATCTTTTGGCTCCAAAGTCCATGGCCTTCCCACTACAACTGAGAGGAAATGATGGGGAAGTCCCTTCCCCACCCCCAGGAACAACAGCTAACAATTTTATAGCACTTGCTATGTACTAGGCACTGTTCCAAGCATATCTATCTATGCAGCCATCTATCCATCCATCCATCCATCCATCCAAATCTCATTTTATAGACAAGAAAGCCAAGGCACAGAGTTGAAGTAACTTGCTGTAGGCCTCAGAAGGGCACATGGTAGAGCTGGCATTTAACCCAGCCATCTGGCTCCCAGGTCCCTGCTCTGAACCTTCCTGAACTCTCCTCCCTGCTTCCCTCAGCTCTACCAACACAGTGTTTTGCTCTTTTATTTTGACTAGTTTGAGAAGCTTGTGCTGATACCTTAAAGCTGGTTTGTTTGCATTTTTCTCATTTCTGGTGAAGTTATGTACTTTTTCACATTTTGATCTACCATCTGTACTTCCTGTATAAACTGTCTGTTCATCTCTTTTGCTGCTTTTCGAGTGGAATCTGGGCACTGATTTTAGCATTTTGTGAAAAAGCAACATTTAATATATTTTCGAAGTATCCGTGGTTTATTTTTTCCAGGCTGTTATTTTCCTCATGTGATTATCCCGTGTTTTATTCAACAAAAGTCTCCTATTCTTTAACTTGAAAAATCTTTTTAGTCTTTGGTAACGGATTCTTTTCCAATGTGATGAACATGGACTTGCAGATTCTTGGGGTTTTTTAATGTTTTTTCAGAGATGCGCAAAATCTCATCTACAATTTATTGTAGAAAGTAGTAGTAGAAGGTGTAACTCTTCTCTGTACGCATTATGGTTCTCTCCCATTTATTATATAGTAATTCCTTTCCTCCCTGTTGGATTACTTGTAGTTTTACTACTTATTGGATTGATTTTGGATCGGTTAATTGCTTCCGCTGATTTTCCCCCATTGTTACCATATGGTTTGGATAATTGTCACTTTGTAATATGTTAATGAAATCTGGTAGGGTAAATTTACTATCATACCCTTTAAAAGGGAAGCTGTAGTCTTTTTAACTATTTAATCTGGTAACTGAACATCACTATTCATTTATCAGGTTCTTATAAAGCATCCCTTGGGACCCTTGACTGGTGGTGCATTAAAGCTATCTAGAATTCAAGAAGTGTTGGCTTTGCTGTTTGTGATTCTCTCACCTGGAGTGGACGGGCCTCCATTTATTTTTGCCTTCTTTATTTCTCTCAACAGGGTTCTAGAACCTTCTTTGAAGAAATCTTAAGATTTGAAGTAAACTGGTGTTCAGGTATTGAATGTTGATGTTAAATGATGCTAACCCCCTTTCCTGTGCATTTTCTGTCTCTGCAGCACTGGTCCATGGACCAGAATGGGCACTCTCAGCACATGGGAGGGTTTCACGGCTTGGAAACTGGGGCCTCGGATTGGAACGTGGCAGCTGCATGGCTGTAGGCAGTGGGAGGAAGGTTCCCTGGGCGATGGGGCGGGGAGTGGGCATACCCTTGGGGTTTAAGGGAGTCCTGCAAGAGGGAGGCACCCACGGGGGAGTGAGAACAAAAGACTGCCACAGAGGGCCTGTGCAGGGGGTGGTGGTGAAGAGCAGGAGAACTCTTTGATCCTGGCCTTGAAGTTAGACTTTTGATGTTAGCTCTGGATGAGATGACTTACACAATCAAGGAGTCCTTCTGAGAGCCGTGGGCTAGAGGGATGACATCCTCAGAATCACTCTTATACTCTTATCCCAAATGCCCTGCAGAATTTCAAAGGCTGTTTCAGGAGGAGGCAGGAGTTTGTAACGGCTCTCGAGTGCCTATGATATATACCAAACCCTGTGCTCAAAACTCTGTTCTTGCTCTCTGGTGTAGTATCCACGGTAGCCTGATGATGGAAGGGTCATTACACCCACTTTGAGAGGACGAAGCAAAGGCTGCAGGAGGTTAAGGGCGAAGCCCAAAGGCACACAGCTACTAACTCGTAGACCCTGCAGTTGAACTCAGCGTTGCCTTCAAAATCCGTATTCCTTCCATTCACCATCCTGTGCTTTCCATCACAGAGGGGCTCAGTGAGCGGCTGCATCACTTGCAAAGGAGCGAAACACGAGCGAATCCCGAGTCTTGGCCAGGACTTGGTCATACATTCATGCGCCCATTCGTCCCCTCGCTCATCCCATAAGCGTTTGTCATGTGTCACTTGTGCAGGCCATTTCTCCCAGGTGAAGTCATCCACTCCCCGGCTTCACCCAGCAACGATTCTCCCAGCTACGATTCCCACCCAGACTTCCTTCCCACCCTTCACACACGTGCAGCCACCTCGCTGTGGGGACACCCAGCAGGTGGTCTCACGTTCGCATGTCAGGAGGAACTGCCCATTTCTCCTTCATCTCCCAGACCTGTCGTGTTCCTTCTCAGTGAACAAGGCCGCCATCCATCTTCCCTCATGCTCATTCCGTATTTCCAATTATTCCCCAAGCCTTACAGATTTTCTTCCAAAATACAGCTCAATGGGTGTCTTCCTGGGCCTCAGCAACCACCCTGTCAGGCTGAATCCTGCCTCGTTGGGGTGAGTCTGCCCCTTTGCTACCTTCCCCACAGCCTGACCTGCTCTGGCACCCCTTGTGTTTCCAGTGGGCCTTTCTGAAGCTGAGAAATACAAATCCAAACAGGACTTTTGGGGCACCTGGGTGGTTCAGCGGGTTAAGCCTCTGCCTTCGGCTTAGGCCATGATCTCAGGGTCCTGGGATCGAGTCCCACATTGGTCTCCTTGCTTAGCAAGGTGCCTGCTTCTCCCTCCGCCTGCTGCTCCCCCTGCTTGTGCTCGCTCTCTCTCTCTCTCTCTCTCTGACAAATAAATAAATAAATATTTTTTAAAAAGAACACAACAAATTGGAGGGGAACTGACCCACTATTGCTGCCTGCTCAAAGGGCAACCATGTTTTGGGCCCCACCAGCCGACTGAACCAGGGGTGGCCATCTGGCTGGCTGGCCAGTGAAGTGTGAGACGGTGTGGGGGTAAAAGGCATGTTGGGTCAAGCAGATTCCCTTGAGAGAAGGTGAACAAAGAAATATTGAGAGGGTGGAGAAGTCAGCAGTGGAAACAGACCAGAAAGTCATGAAACAGCTGGTACTGAGACAAACCACTCTTTGGCTCTTGGGCAAGGCAGAGCAGAGCATGCATGAGAAGAGGAAGAGGGTCAGCACAGAGACGACGATGGAGTGACCCCCCCCACCCCCGCTCAGGAGCCATGAAAAGGAAGCTGTGCCTCATAAATGGGATTCTTGACCACGGAATATTTTTAGGGTTAGGGCGAACTCTCCACGTTGTCCTTATTTTCTTGTTTTGCTACAGACCAGCAAAGCTCACAGTGAGATGCTGGGGGTCCCCCGGTCTGGCTCACATCAAACAAACCCTCTTTCGGACGTGGGGCTGGAGAGAGAGAGAGGCGGCGGAAGTCTTGCAGAACTAGAGAAACAGCCTCAGATCTTCCCTCTGGGGAATCCAGACAATAGCAGCAGCTACCTCCTTTCCCCTGAGATCTCACCGCACGTGGCGACGCACGGAAGCTCCATTTCAATATTTAGACTTCGGTGCTGTGGAAGTTTGTTATGCCGGGGCCTGGTGTTTGGAGAGGAACATTGTCTCCACGGTCTTGCCTGGTGCTCACAGGTTGTCCCATTGTCTCCCGAAGCCCGGCCAGCATGAGATCACAGGCCTGTTCCTGCAGGCACTCTTTCCGATAAGGCCCCAGGAGGGTGAGGTTGATCTAATTCCCTGCTGGAAGCTGGTTCCCTGACTCTGGGGGTCAGGTGCCAGGACTGGCCCCCGAGACTGTTGGTGTCTAGAGAAGGGGTTCGCAAGCATGGGCTCTGAAGTCAGACCCCTGGGATTTGTAAACTGGCTCCATCCCTTACCAGCTGTCTGAACTTGGGTAAGTAAATCTCTCTGCACCTCAGTCTCCTTATCTGTAAAATGGGGATAGTAAGACTATCTACTTCATTGAGTTTTATCACGATTAAAGAAATGTTATTAGGCTGACCTCTATGAAATTATCACTTTGTCTCAACCTGGCTTCTGCTAATATAATTGTGACTAAGGCATAACAACTGTGTCATAAATGCTAGCTAAAAGTATAAGAAAATATATGAACATTTATGATGATCTCAGCCCTTCTCTGACAGTGAGGAGTGGCCATTTTTGACCAGGTCTCCCCCAGATCGGTACAGAGAAGCAGGGGGCTGCTGAGGCCCACTTTTGGGCTACAGGCACCGGGAGACTGTGGGTTTCCCTTTAGTGCTAGGTCTGGCTCTGCTCTGCTTGGCTGTGTTTCTTCCCCTCTGAGCTACTTCCTCTGACCAAAGTCAGGACATTGGAGGAGCTCATAAAACCCCTTCTAGCTCTGATTATCTGATTCTGAGAGTTTTCACAACACAGCAGCCTCCCATAGTGACTGCTATGTCTAGCTAGCTTGTGGTAGCCTCCGTAGCCCGTGACAACATCTCAAGGTTATAGTTCCTTTGGGTGTCCAAAGAACCATGCAGGCCACCTCCAGCTTTACTGTAAGAAATACAGGCTTTTTCACTTGACCTTTCCAAATGATAACGGAGACTACCCCTTCTTTACTAGTCTGCGCATCAGGAGTTGTTCTAGCTGCTCATAGGTATTAAGCCACTTAAACCCTCACAACAGCTCTGTAACATGGATACTATGATCCTGTCTTACTGCTGGGGAAACTGAGGGACCACATATCTCACCCAAGGTCACCTTGCCAGCAAGAGGCAGAACTGGGATTTAGACCAACTGCACGTTCTCGGCCACAAACTCTGCTCTCATGGTAGTCCCTAGAAATTTTTTACCTGTTCCACACACCCCTCTCACTGTCACCTGCCACCTGAACCAAAAGTCTGGCTCCAGAATCTTGTCCCAGTTGGTGACTCATTTTGAGCCGGTCACACCCTTAAAATCTTGAGAGGAGCAACGTGCTGCGGGCTCGCACTTACCGGTGCTACCCTTGATCTTTCTAAGTGTTAGGAAAGGATGTCACAAACATACCCTTCTCTGACGTCATCTTTAGACCGTGACTTCCTGAGAGATAGCTGTATTCGAATGACCCTCAGAAGCCATTTTGTAATCTTGGCATCGTTCGATAACTCAAGAGCTGGAAATCTTCACAAACACCAAGTCTTGTCTCCTTTTTTTAAATTTTTTTAAGCAATCTTTCCTTCAGCTTATGTCTCTCCTCTAGCATTTTAACTACAAGCAGCAGGGAACCAGGCAACACCTTCCAGAGTGTGGGTGAAGTCGCCTCAGCCCAATTACCAGCTCATTTGCCTAGAACTGGAGGAACAGTGTTGCTAAACTCTCTCCAACTACAAATCAAGAATCCCCCTTCCTCCAATTTCCAAGAACATGCTCTCACTTGCCCTTAAGCCCCCCACCAGTAGCCTTCTCAAGGTCCTCCCACCTCCGTCCAGCTCATTGCTCAATTCCAAAAACACTCACAAATGTTGAGTTTTTGTTTGATGGCCCCAGTGTACTTCCAGGCACCGAAACCATTATCAGTTATCTACTGCTTTGTAACAAGTTACCCCAAAACTGATCTGCTTAAACAGAAGCTACTTACCATCTCCATGGTTTCTGAAGGTCAGGAGTCTGGAGGTGCTTAGTTAGGTGATCCTGGCTCAGGGTCTCCCATGAGGTTGTGGCCTATTTATTGTCTAGGGCTGCTGTCATGAAGATTCCTGGTCATGAAGATGGGGGATTCACTCCTAATCTGGCATCTTTCTTACGGCTGTTGGCTAAAGGCTCGATTCCTCACTGGTACTTGTCAGTAGACCGCAGTTTCTTGGCACATGGGCCTTTCCATAGGGCTGCTTGGTATGGCGTCTGGCTTCACCCAAGAGAAGTGATTCTAAAGAGAGCAACCAAGATAGAAGCCACAGTGGCTTTTTACTGTCCAGTCTCTGAATTCACACACAGCCACATCCTCATTATTCTATTGGTCCTACAGACCAATCCAGATACACAAAGACTAGCAAGGACATGGATACTAGATAAGAGAGGATCACTTATGTGATCTAGTGAGGATCTAGTGAGGATCTGGTGAGGATCTGGTGAGGATCTAGGACACTGGCTACCAATGATTTTATAATGTTAAAACATTGAATGTATTCCCTTAAGATCTAGAATAGGACAGGGATGTGTGAGTTTCAAGCCAATACAATAAGGCAAGAAAAAGAAATGAAATGCTTTCAAATTGGAAAGGAAGAAGTGAAATTATTAATTTGCAGATGACATAATCATTTGCGTAGAAAATTATAAGGAATCTACAAAAAAAAAACCTATTAGAACAAGTAAGTGAATTTAGGAAATTCACAGAATACGAGGTTAATGCTTTTGATAATCAACTATATTTTTATAAATTAGCAATGAGTGACTAGGAATTTAAAAAAACCAAAAATATGGTTTAATGAAAAGAGAAGCACATGTTTGCAGCTGAGTAGTTTTGTCAGCCTGCTTCCTGCCAGTAGAATGTGAGGAGTCCAAATGGACTCTTTTCATTTTGTACTATCTCTGTCCCTTTCAGCCTAAATAGGCAGTATTTCTGCTGATATAATTATTTTAAAACTTTGTGTGTCATCAAAAATAAGAAACCCTTAGGGATAAATTTGACAAAGATGTGCGAGACTTATAAACTGAAAACTAGATAGCATTGCTGAGAGACACTCAAGGTGACTTAAATAAATGGAGATTATTTTCGTGGATCAGAAGACTCAATATTATTGAAGTGTCAGTTCTCCCAAAGTTGATCTATAGACACAGTGCTATTCCAGTCAAACCATAGCCGGCTTTTTTGTAGGAAATGGCAAGGCAGCTCTAAAGACCTATAATGGCCCAAACTATTTTGTAAAAGAAGAAAAAAGATGTTGAAATTACAACAATCAATTTCCAAATCTATAAAGTTACAGTAATCAACACTGTTTGGTATTGCTGTCAAAAATAAAGAGTCCAGGGGCGCCTGGGTGGCTCAGTGGGTTAAAACCTCTGCCTTCAGCTCAGGTGATGATCTCAGGGTCCTGGGATCGAGCCCCATGTTGGGCTCTCTGCTCAGCAGGGAGCCTGCTTCCCTTCCTCTCTCTCTGCCTCCTTCTCTGCCTGCTTATGATTTCTGTCAAAAAAATAAATAAAATCTTAAAAAAAAAGAATAAAGAGTCCAGGAATAGACCCACATATATAAGTCAATTGATTTTTTTAACAGTCTTATTGAGGTATAATTCAGTTGTCATATAATCCACCACTTAAAGTGTACAACTCATTGGTTTTTAGTATAGTCACAGGTGTGCAAACATCACCACAATCTAATTCTAGAATATGCTCATCCCCTCCCCCACAGATATCCCATACCTATTAGCTGTCACTCCCCATTCCCCTCCACCACCGCTCAATGCCCAGCCCTAAGCAACCACTAATCTACCTTCTGTTCCGATAGCTTTGGTTATTCTGGACACTAGATATAAATGGACTCATACAACATGTGGTCTTTTGTGACCGAATTCTTTCACTTAGCATAACGTTGTCAAGGGTCATCCATGTTGGAGCTCTATACTTCCTTTTTTATTGCCAAATCATGCTCTATTGCAAGGATATACCACATTGCATTTATCTTTTTATCATTAATGGACATTTGGGTTGTTGACACTTTGGGGAATAACGCTGCTATGAACATTCATGTACAAATCTGTGTGGGGATGTGTGTCTTCATTTCTCTCGGGTATATACCTGGGAAGGGAGTTATTGGGTCACATGGTAACTCTGTGTCTAACCTTCCGAGGAACTACTGGATGGTTTTCCAGGGCAGCTGTGTCATTCTGCCTCCCCACCAGCAATGCAAGGGAGTTCTGCTTTCTCACCAACGTTGTTGGTGAGACAATATTGTCCATCTTTTTTTACTGCAGCCATCCTAGTCGCTGTGTGTGTCATATGTATTTTTTTCTCTCGCCACACAAAAAAATGTAACTACGTGGGGAGATCTATGTGTGTGTGTATGTGTGTATATGTGTATATGTCCATATATATGCATACATATGTATGTGTGCATATATATATATATATATATATATATATATATATATATATCTCATACACATAAACAGTGGACTATTATTCAGCGTTTAAAAAAAAAAAAAGGAGATCCTGGGATGCTTGGGTGGCTCAGTTGGTTAAGTAGCTGCCTCTGGCTCAGGTCATGATCCCAGGGGCCTGGTTTGAGTCCGCTTTGGCCTCCCTGTTCAGTGGGGAGCCTGCTTATCCCTCTGACAGCTGCTCCCCCTGCTTGTGCTCTCTTGTTCTCTCTCTTTGACAAATAAATAAATAAAATCTTTTTTTTTTTAAAGGAGATCCTGTTATTTGTGACAATGTGGATGAACTTGGGGGACATGATGCTAAATGAAATAAGCCAGGCACAGAAAGACAAATACTGTACAATCTCATTTACATGTGAAATTTAAACAAAGTCAAACATGTAGAAGCAGAAGTTAGAAGGGTAGAAGGGTGGTTATCACAGGCAGGGAGGTGGGGAAATGGGGAGATGTTGGTCAAAGGACACAAAGTAGCAGGTAGATCCTAATGACTAAGTCTAGAGATCTAATATACAGCGTGGCAACTGTAGTTAATCATTCTGTATTGAATATTGGACTATTCTATTGCTAAGAGTAGATTTTCCGTCTCATAACATTTTCCTCACAACATTTTAGAAAGGTAACTATTTATTTATTTATTTTAAAGATTTTTATTTGACAGAGAGAGACACAGCAAGAAAGGGAACACAATCAGGGGGAGTGGGAGAGGGAGAAGTAGACCCCCCACCGAGCAGGGAGCCCAATGTAGGGCTTAATCCCAGGGCCCTGGGATCATGACCTGAGCCAAAGGCAGATGCCTAACAACTAAGTCGTTAGGTGCCCCTAAAAAAGGTAGCTTTTAAGGAGATAACATATGAACTACCTTGACTACAGTAATCATTTTGGTGTGTGTATGTGTGCATATATATGTATGTACATAGACTCATAAACATATATACAAAAACATCCCGGTATATGCCTTCACTGTATAAAATTGTTATTTAAAAATGAAATAATTTTAGGGGCACCTGGGTGACACAGTCTGTTGAACATCCGACTCTTGGTTTTAGCTCAGGTCACGATCACCACGTGGTGGGATCAAGCCCCGTGTCGAGTTCCATGCTCAGCGCAGAGTCTGCTTGAGACTGTCTCTCCCTCTCCATCTGCCCCTCCCCCCAGCATTCTCTCTCTGTAAAGTAAATAAACAAACCTTGGAGCACCTGGGTGGCTCAGTGGGTTAAAGCTCTGCCTTCCGCTCAGGTCATGATCCCAGAGTCCTGGGATTGAGCCCCATATTGGGCTCTCTGCTCAGCAGGGAGTGTGTTTCCCTTCCTCTCTCTCTGCCTGCCTCTCTTCCTGCTTGTGATCTCTGTCAAATAAATAAATAAAATCTTTAAAAAAAACAAAGTAAATAAATCTTTCAAAATATAAGTATAATTTTAAAAATAGATAAAACTGGTTCATAGTGATGTATTAAACACACACCTACCATACAGTCCAGCTGTTCCGCGTCTAGGTGCTTACCCAAAGGAAACAAGAACATGTCCACAAAAAGACATGCATATGAATATTCATAAGATATTATACACACGAGTATAATCATTGTGAAGTCTATTTCAGAAGTGGTTAATGAGGTCATTCTAAAATAACATTATTTGTTAGGAGTTTGTGCTTTGGTGGATCTTTAGCTTAACCTGGTGCTTTCTTCAACCTATGACTGCTAGCTGAAACTCACAAAATCCATTAAACCATGATTGGAGCCAAACCAATAGGACTACACTAAGAGAAATCAAAATGAAGTGGAAAATTCAATCATGATCCACTTTTTTTTTTTTTTTTTGACAAATCAACTCATTTATTTTTCCTCCTTCCCATCTGGTACTTGTCTGCATGCATAAAACATTTCTCCATAGTTGTAAAACTCCAGTTTTGGATTTGGCTTTTGAAAAACAATTGTAATACTATAAACTATTTTCCATATTGCTACTTAGCCTTCATAATGACTTTTAAATGACCGTGTTGTTTACTTTGTGGGTCTACCTTTCTTTAAAATAGCCCCTATTGCTGGACATCTGTAGGTTTTAAAAAAAATAACCTACTGGAAGAAATGTAGTTAATATCTTCATGTATAAAACATTTTCTTTCTTTCTTTTTTTTTTTTTTTGGATTACTCTTTGGGATAAATTCCTAGAAGAGGGATTATTGGATCAAAACATATGAACATTTCCATAGCTCTCAAAATATATTGCTAAATGGATTTCCATTCATCCATTGACCAAATATGTATCGAGCATTTTTTTCTTGCCAGACATTGACTAAGTATTGGGATTACAATGGTGAGGAAGGATATAGAGTCGGCATTCATAAGCCCTACTTTCTAGCTGGGGAGACAGACTCAATCAGGTCAAACCAATATTACACAGATGGATAAAATTATAGCCACACTAAGCATTACTAAGGAGACAGGCATGGGTCTGTAAAAGTATTTCATGGTGGAACCCTACATGGGCTGGTGGTTAACGGAAGGATTTACTAAGGAAAAAGTGATTGAGCTAAGGACTTAGGGATGACTAGGAGCTAATTAAACCAAAGGGGAGGAAAGAATAGCATTCTGGACAGAAGGAACAGCACGTACAAATGGGTTTTGGCAGAGTTAAGACGACCACAATAGCTGGAGCTCGAAAAGCTGGGGGTGCCAGGGGCAAGACCCAGGCAGGGCCTGTGGGTCACGGGAAGGGCATTGGTCTTTATTCCGAAAGCGGTGGGACCCTCTTGAACTGGATGTGTGCTTCAAAATACTCACTCTGGCTGTAGTCCGTGATGGGAGGGAGTTTGAGCAGGGAGATGGGGGGCACCAACAGGCAGCTGCTGCAGTGGCTGAGACGGAAGATGGTAGCTGCTTAGATGAAGAGAGTAGGAATAGAAATGGAGAGAAGTGGGCACAAGCAGGAAATATCGAGGAGGTAAAATTGACAAAACTTGGTTGTAGATCTGATTTAAGACGTGGGGGAAGAGGAAGGATAGGAAATAAGAACAATGGCTAGATTTCTGGTGTGAGGAACAGGATGAAAGTGGTGCTGATCACCGATACATGGAACGATAGAAGTGGACCAGAACTGGGGTAGGGGATTGTACATAAGGAGTTCAAGGTGTCTTTGAGATACGCAAGAGGAGCTGTCAATGGGCAGTTGGACCATGGGTCTGAAAGCCAGACCAGAATTTGGGTCCAAGCCATGAACTTATGAATTGGCCACGTCCAGATAGGGACTAAAGCCACAGGTGTGGAGGAGCTTATCAAAGGAGAAAGATTGAGGGTGAGTGGGGTCTAGACCAAGTTAGTGAGGAACTCCCACTTTCATGGCCCACTTTCATGCCAAAGACAACTGGCCAAGAAGACTGAAAGAGATATGGGAGGAAAACCAGGAGGGCATGATGTCACAGAAGCCAAGGGGAAAGTGTTACAGGAAGGAGAGCGGGGTCACTAGTGTCAAGGGCTGCTGGGCAGTCCCAGAAAATGGATTCAGATCCATGGTGGACCTTGGCAAGACCTTTAATGATGGCAACAAGCAGAAGGGAGAAATGGCTAGGACATAAGGACAGGGGGATGGCATGTCCATATACCCCCTTCCGGAAGGGTTGCTGAGAGAGGGATGTAGGAGGACAGCTGGAGGGAGTGGAGTGAGAGCTTGAGGGAGGGTTTTTGGTTTTGTATTTCTTTCCAGAAAAGAAGACTTGTGTGTATGTTGAGTGCTGGTGGGAGAACCTGGGTTGAGAACAGGCGGGTAAGTGTCAATAGAGAAGTAACCATCCATAACCGGGTCCCTGAGTAGGTGGAAGGGGATAAGATCTGAAACACTGGAGGGACTGGCTTTGGGCAGGAGAAGGAACACCTCCTTTCCTGTAACAGGGCTATACCCATTTAAACAACCACCAAGGAGGACTTAGAAGAGCCCAGCATTTGATTTAATGCTCTGCTCCTGTGGTCTTGAAATTATTAATAATTTTTGAACAAGAGACCCCACATTTTTAGTTTATACCAGGCCTGCAGATCATACAGCTGGTCCTGCTTCCAACAATATCAGAGCTATTACTTTCCCCCAGACCTCCCTGGAATGGAACATAATCATCTAAACCTTTTTGTTATGGCTGTTCACTTAATAGGTAGAACTGTGCGCCTCAGTTGTTTTAATTTGCATTTCTTTGACTACTGGCCAGGCTGACTGCCTCCTCATGCCTGTTTACTAACCAAATTCCTTTTTGTGTGAACCAGCCTTTGCCCATTTATGGTGTTTTCAAATGCCATAAAACAGTTTTCTATGTGGAACTGAAGCACAGATTTATTGAAATGTATGGAGAGAGGGTTTGCAATAGAAATAGTATGGGGATCCAAGGAGGAAGGCCCAGGCCAGGGCAGCCTTGGGAAGAATAGGTCCTCCCTGTCGATGCAATCCTACTGGAACGTGTCCATGGCAGTCTTCCCACCAAGCATCTTCAGATCCAGGCATTCCTACAGTCCCCTGTCTGAATGTGGGAACTCACCACGTTGTGCTGTGCCTGGGCTGTTCCTCCTGCCTGGAGAGCCCTTTTCCTCTTGACTTCCCCATCACTAGACTCTCTGCATTCTATTCATGTCGCTATTCAAACACACCTATATCACATTTTACTGTAATTATTTATCTTCTATCTGTTTCCCCTTCTGGGCCATGAGCTCCAGATGATCTCTCCTCCCTATAATGCCTCGATAGTATCTGCACACACACCAGGTGCTCAGCTTCTGTGGGCGGGCAAGTGGATGACATCAACTGGTGAGTGGTTTGTATCTGAGGCTCTCTGGACCAATTGCTTCTCCTCCCCAATTCTTTTACCCTTGACCGCATCTAAGCAGCATGTCCCACCCGGGACACCAACTTTAAGGACTGAAGAGCAAGGCCCCCAGCTAGCAAGGGAACAAAGACACTATCATCAGATATTTGAAAGATGGCTGGTTTCTCATGATGGCAGAGGGGCAGGTAGGTGGGACACTGGAATTCACACTCAAACCCAGTGTGAAACACTGTGCTCAAACCCAGCTCTGTCGCAAGCTGTGTCATCAGGGCAAATGGCTTAACTTCCCAGCCTCTGTATCCATCAAAAGGGACTGGCTTATTTCACAGGTGCTGGGAGAATGGAATGAGATGAACTATGAAAGGGCCCACAGCCCAGGACCTGGAGTGCAGCAGGCGCTCATTCATCCAGAGCTGATTTAGCAAACTGCCCTGTAGATCGCGCTATGGAGCAATCAGTGGGTGGGAGATACAAGAAAAAAAGATGCTAGCCACAACTTTCCAACAGGCAGAGCTGGCCAAAGATGGAAGGGGCTTGTTGGAAGAGAGGAGCTCCCAGTCGGTAGAGATATGAACATAAAGATGGATACTGTAAGGGGGATTCAGGCATCGTGTTGTAGGTTGGACTAAGTCAGCCTTAGGTGCCATCCGACCTTGAGGAGCTTGGATTCTGTGGGTGACACTGGAAAGCCCACCAGAGCAGATATCGATTGGGTGCCCTCAAGGGTCTGCTCTCCCTCTTCTTCTTTCTTAAAAGGCCTGTAGCCTCCTTACCAAGTCAATCAGTTCATTTTATTCTCCAGTCCCAGAAACCGGTTTGGAAATAGGCATTTCAAGCCAAGAAGGTACAAAGAGGTATTTGCTTGAGGCTCTGGAGAAGCACTGTCCTCGCTCATCTAGGAGATACCAAATAGAGAGAGAGAACATGAACAAGAGAGAGGGTGAGAGAGGGAGAGCGACAATTAGTCTTAGCATAGGGTTGTCAGATGAAATACAGGACACCCTGTGAAATCTGAGTTTCAGATAAACAACAAATCATTTTTTGGTTAAATATGTCCTAAATATTGCATGAGACATACTCATACTAAAGGAAAGAATTCATTGTTAATCTGAAACTTAACTAGACATCCTGTCATTTTTTCCTGGTAATTCTGACAACCCAGTGATTCCATGGAGGACAGAAAAGAGAGCCAAAAAGAAAATGGATTCCTGGTGACATCATTGAGCCACTGGATCAAGCCTTGCCTGAAGTGCACTCTTTTGAAATTTTTAGGTACACAAACCACTAAATTGTCTTTATTGTTCAACTAGACCCGAGACTGGTTTCAGTCCTCAGGACCTTCCTTGTCCTAATGCGTTTATCAAAAGCTCAAAGTTTTGATCTTGTCGGGATACAGAGCTTGTTAGGGGAAAGCTTGCTTGGCACTCTTAGTCTGGCTCCCCTACTCAGGAACTTCTGCAGGGCTCTATTCCTTCCTGTGATGTTAATCTTATGTGTCAACTTGACAGGCCAGTGGGGGTGCCCAGATATTTGGTTAAGCATTATTCTGGGTGTGTCTGTGTGGCTGTTTCCAGCCGAGATGAACATTTGAATCAATGGGGCTAAATAAAGCAAATTACGCTCCTCAGCATGAGCGGACCTCATCCAGTCCACTGAAAGCGTGAATGCGACAAAAGGGCAAAGTAAAGGAGAATCTGCTCTCTGCGCTTGCCATTGCTCTAGTGATTGGTCTCCTCCTGCCTTCAGATTTGGACACAGACTGGAGCTCACATCATTGGCTCTTCTGGTTCTGGGACTTTTGGACTCACACTGAAACTATCCCATAGGCTCTCCTGGGACTCCAGTTGCTGCCTGCCCATCACGGGACTTCTTAGCTTCCATAACCAGGTGAGCCAACTCTTTATTATATATACAATACTCTGTGTGCGCGCGTGCGTATGCGTATGCACACACGCATGTATCTCTCTCCTATTAATTCATATATACGCACACACACACACACACACACACACACACACACACACACACACCTTCCCTATGAGTTCTGTTCCTTTGGCGAACCCAGACTAAGTAATACACTCCTCTACTCAGACAAGCATCCCTGCAGACACTCGCTAGGCTAACTCCGTCTTTATTTTTAGAATGAGACCTTTACGAGAAGCCCAGTTTTGTCTTCGGCTTCCTTTGCCCCCACCCGAAGCGGTCTGAGCCGAGGCCAGCTCCCTCCGAGAAGTCATTACCACCTGGTGGGTGCTGCAGCCTTAGCCCTGAGCACAGACTGGCCAGTGTCTGCTTGGCTCCAGGGCAGTGAGGAGCTGCCTCGGGACCGACAGAAAACTGACCAGCTTGTTTTGCTTTGGGACCAGAAGAAACCGGCTCCTTTTAATTCTCAATGGCCAGGCTTGGAAATCGAGCTTGCCAGAAGAGAGGAAGGGGGCAGAAAAGCAGTCCTTTGGGGGAGGATCTGGCCGGGACATTCAAAAGGCAGGATTTTGCTGGAAACTGTGCTCCCTAGCCAAGACCAGGTGGAAAGATCAATTTGGGCTTTATGAATTAGTCCCTTCATTTTTCTGGGTCTGCTTTTCCTCATCTGTAAAACAGTTGGGGCCACCAGGCTGCATCACGTACATGTCAGGGCCCAGGGCCCAAGAAAATGATATGGGGTCCCAGTTGGGACTTTGGCCTTTGGCCTGAGGCAGGGGCTGGGTCAAGGGCAGGGGGAACAAGCCAGGCAGGAAGCAGGCACAAGTACAAGAATAATGGCCACAACTTTGAAATCAGCGTGAACCGTGATGACAGGCTGGGCACAACCACGATGCTTTCCACAGCCCCGTGACCCACCTCCCTTCGCGGCTGACCTGACTTTGCCCAGGTCCAAACGCTCAACTCCATTTACACCCCCACAGATCTTGTTCGGTATCGAGGCACATTGGTTGCAACACCTTGCATCCTCACAAGGATGCTGACTTAGATCTGCTCTTTGGCCCTTCCTGGTTTGGTCTTCCTCAGGTAAGATACCACCACCACGAAGGATTAGTTAGGTATTGCTGCTGTGAAACATAGACCCAAACATATCATGGGTGAACAGAAAAGAAGTTAGTTTCCATCTAGGGCACTTCTAGCCTGGGTCCAGATGTGGTGAATGTGGAGACATCCTTGTCCACGAAGTCAGAGATGGCCACTGATGGTGGCTGTGCCATCTTCTAAAATGGCTTCCAGAGTCATGTCGGGGGGATCACTGTCACCTGACCAACAGGAAGAGCATGACAGGCCTTAACTGGTCAGGCCTGGAAAGAGCACTCCTCTGTCACTCTTCACTGATCAGAACCGTGTTGCCTGGACTCACCCAGCTCCAAGGATGGAGTCTAGCTGGGAGCCCAGGAAGAGGAGGCAGAGGGCTCGGTGAACCGCTAGCTAGTCTCTGCCAAGCCCGACTTCAGCCCACTGGCATCTCTGGCAGCCTGGGCTCATGGCCCACCTTGGCTCAGATGCTGGGCCCAGCCTAGGGTTCCTGAAACTCCTCTGACTGGAAATGGGAGTGGTTTGGGATTTTGGGAATTGTCATTTCTATCTCGGAGGGGTTAAGTGGGTGGGTGTGGAGCAGTGAGCCGAGCAGGGTGTGGCACCACCGCCTTCACCAGGGTCACAAATCACCACCATGAACCACCAGGGTCACAAATCACCACCATGCCCCCCGGGGCCTATGGACTCTCTCTCTCCCTGCACAGGGAGGACAGTCGTGGGGACAAGCTGGCTGGTGAGCTCCCCAGAAGGAAGTGTTTCTCGGCCCCACAGCTCTGACATTTCCTGGGAAGCCTGTGTGTGTGTGTGTGTGTGTGTGTGTGTGTGTGTGTGTGTGTGTGCGCGCACGCGCACGTGTGTGAAGATCACCGCACAAAATAATCACAATATAGAGGTATTATTATCCTCGTGTAACAGGTGAGAAAACTGAGGCTCAGAAAAACTGTGATTTTTCTAGGTGCAAATTGTAAGCCAGGGTTTAGAAACAGGTTGTCGGGCTCCATATCCCAAGCTTCTTTCCCTATGTCATGTTCTTTCCCTCCTTCTGTCTCTCACGCGTCCTTCCGTCTAACTCAATGCCACCTCCCCATGAAGCTGACGGCTCCTGTCTCAGAATTCGCGTTGTCCCCCATGTGTGTCTCTCTGGAGTCTGCCTTGTGATAGGATCCTTTTTGTTCCCTCGTAAGCCTCTTGAGGGCAGAGACAATGCCAGGCTCCCCTCAGAGCCCCTCCCTCTTGAAAGCAACCCACGTGCACTTATCCATCCAGGGAATGAATACTTTAGACAGAATTCTTGAATTCAGTTAAATGGAAAATCTAAGTCAACCGTGAAAGAAAGATCAAAGGATAATTTATAGTAAACGACACACACTCGCTCCTGTATTTTCTCTTCACACCCTGTTCCCTTCTCTCATCTCCTGGTTTTCCCGGGCCGCCTTCCATCAGGCGTGGCTCATTCACTCTGGCTAGAGAATTTCCTACCATTCTGTTTATTATTACTAGTAGTAGCAGTAGTACTATTACCATGAATAGCTGTAATTTATAGAGTCTCTGAATGGTCCATGAATAAAGGGCTTGTGTAGCCCCTAGGCCCAAACACAGGTCCCGCCGTCTATATGCTTTCTCTTTTTAAATTTTTTTGAAGATGTATTTATTTATTTGAGAGAGAGAGAGAGAGCAGGAGGAGGGGCAGGGGGAGAGGGAGACAAGCAGACTCCCTGCCCAGTGGGCAACCCTATGTAGGGCTCGATTCCAGGACCCCGAGCTCAAATCAAGAGTCGGACACTTAACGGACTGAGCCACCATGGCACCCCTCCCGTGTGTATTCAATAGGCATTTTGTGGATGAATGAATCAACTTGTTTGGTGCCAGGTGTTGGGTCAGTCTCATCATTTCTTACTTTTAATTTTCAAAGCCATCTAGCAAGGAAATTACTCTAAGCATTATTTTATAGATAAGGAAACTGAGGCACAGGGAAACTAAGTAATTTGCCCAAGGTCACACAGGTAAAATGCCACTGAGCCCAGGTGCTAGCCAGGGCCCGTCCAACCCAATGGTCTACCTTCGTGTTATTCGATCCCACTGCCTCCCGGTGTCCTTTGAATACTGCATCCCACTCTCTTTCTTTCCTTTACCTACTCACTCGGGAAGTACTTCTGGACTTCTTAATCGTAGTGGGTGATGCCCCAGATAGATGAATAGGGCTCATGGGGCAGCCGTCAAGACAGATGGCAAACCAGTGAATGCCCAGTTAGATGCCCATGTTAAAGTATGGGAAGTGCCATGAGGGGACAGAGGAGAATGCTAGGAGGGACTTTCTTGGCTCGGATGGTGGGGAAAAGCCTTTCTAAAGCTTTGACTTGATGGAGGAGGCATAGCAAGGAGCCAGCTTCTTGGTGAAAAGAGGGAGTTCCAGGCAGTGGGAACAGTAGTGAGGTAGGCTATGAGGCAGGAAAATGGTAAGCACGGAGAGAAATGAGAGAAGGCCAGCGTGGCAAGCTGTGGTACGGAGGCTCATGGGTGCAGACGAGCTCTAAGCAATGGATGCTGGCGGGGCCGCTGGGCGAGGAACCGAGTGCCATAGCGGACCCCGGAAGAGTTTTAAGCAAGAGAACCACTGCACAGTGAGTAGACCAGCTGGAGACCAGAATGAAAAGAGGAAGGAGGCCATTGCAATGGTCCAACAAAGAGAGCAAGGTGGTTTGAACCCGGGAGAGGAAATGACCATGTGGAGCAGGGCGGTCTGATGAAAGCTTTGCAGAGGAGTCGGATTTCCGTGTGTGGCTGGGGCCTGGGTTCAGTCCAGTCCACACGAACGGAAGGGGGCCTGAGCTAGGCTTTCCAAGACTGCCAGGGAAGAGACTCAAATTTATCCCATCACATCAAAGCAGCGGAGTTTACCTCTGGATCAGGTATGATAGAAGGATCCTCAAGTGAAGACTTGCTCTGTCTGTGAGCGTGTGATCGTTCCAGAGGAAGAGCATGGTTCTGGGCAGATAAGGCCACCATGTCCCATCAGACAGAAAGACAGGCCAGCAGTCTGCCCTCAGCATGAGCCAGATCTGGAGGAAATGTTGGAAGAAGGAAAAAAAAAAAATACCCTGGCCCTTTGGTGGTGAGGAGCGGGGTCCAGAAACCCAAGCAGAGCGGCCATGTGTCAGGAAGCAGGTGGTGTGTGCCCTGTGGAGACAGGCAGTGAGTGAGGGGACAGAAAGCCCAGCCACTGGTTGAACAGGGTCAAGATGATGCTCAATGGAACCTACAGAATTAGAAAGCTTCTCATGATTCACTTTTCAACTTGAGGAATGTGTAGGATTATTTTCTCCTCTACCTTCTTTCCCATAAATTCCCCCAATGGATCCCCCAAATGCCAGTTATATTTGGGGGAGGACTAGTGAGAGATGCCTTCATTTAATTTCAAGGTTTGGCCAAATCCACTGGATTTGCCCAGCTGCTGGGGGAGATCAACTTTCTGTGGCTTGGGAGTCTTTGGGCAGTCTCTGGGTTCCAGTTTAGTGAAAACAGTGGGAGTTCCTCAATCAATGCCTGCCCTTGACCTCCCTCTCTACTCCTTACCACCACACTGCTCCTGACTCTGGCTGCACCCATGACCCCAGCTCTGGGTATGATACATTCTCCCCACTCCCCAGGGCCAGAGAAGGGGCCTGGACACCTACCACGCACTCTCAGTCCTCCCTGGCTGAGAAGGCAGGCCCCACGAGCCCCTGCCCTCCCCCTCTGAGGAAGCCAGGCCCTCTGAGCAAACCTGTGAGTGGGCCACATACTTCCCTCTCTCTTTAAAAATAAGCACTCTCTGTGGCTCCCGTTGGCCCTCACCCTGGCGAGGTGAGTCCCTTCCAAAAATTTATGTCAGAGCATCCTTTGTAACACTCAGGGACGAGAGCCGGTGGAAAAAAAAAAAGGGTTCTATTTATCCGGATGTTTGACATCCAGAGAAGGAATATTATTGTTTCTCCAGTCAAATACTGGGGCTCCATTGAAAAATATTTTCAGTCCACCAGACTGAAGTCCAGTGTCCATGTGAACCGTCGCCAACACTCGCAGGCCTGGGGTGTCGGAGCCCCGTCTGTCCCTCCCAGGCTGCCACATTCCTGTCGGATGCTCTGGGTGTGGCCTAGCCAGTCCTGGTCACGGAGGTGGCTGCTGGGCCATTCCCCATCCTACTAGTCTAGGGTTAGGGAATTCTCTCCCTGCCATGACAGGCCCAGCATCCTGGGCAACACCCGGGTAGGGGTGGAGTTAGGCCAAGGAACCGCTGTGACCTAGAGGTCACAGAAATGATGCAGCTGAAATCATACCACCAGCCAGTATCCTCCAAGTGCAGAAGCCAGCCTGGGATAGAGCACACGGAGCCCACAGAGTCCCTCCCTCTGCCTCTCTACCTTAAAAATTTCATTTTGAGGTGGGGGAGGCATTTGCTTTTTTTTTTTCTAATACTACAAATGTGACACATAGTTATTAAACAAATTTGGAGGGGTGCCTGGGTGGCTCAGTGGGTTAAGCCTCTGCCTTGGGCTCAGGTCATGATCTCAGGGTCCTGGGATCAAGCTCTGCATCAGGCTCTCTGCTCAGCAGGAAGCCTGCTTCCCCCTGACCTCTGCCTGCCTCTCTGCCTACTTCTGATTTCTGTCAAATAAACAAATAAAATCTTAAAAAAAAATAAAAATAAAACATATTTGGAAAACATGGCATACAAAAGTAAAAAATGAAAATCACCCAATTTCCCATCTCCCAGGGAGAATTCTATCATTTAAGCATGAGTTTTATGCATGACATACATCTTTTTAAAAACACAAAAATGACTTGCTTTTTCATAAATAACTTGCTTTCTTCACCTAGTAGTATACCATGACTCTCTCTCCATTTTGTTAAATAATTCTCGAACACATTAACAGCTACATGGCCTCTTATTCAACAGAGGCCTCGCCATCTGTCAGGCCATCCTCGATTAATGGCTATTAGGTCATTTCCATTCTTCTGCGACTATAAACAACACCGTGATGAACATCCGTGAGGCTAACTCTCGGGTTGATTATCTGTTACCTGTGATTATGCCTCTGCTTATTTGTTCAGACTGAAGAGCAGAGCTGCTGTATTTTTAGTGTGCCTTCTCCCTCACATGGAAACAGAGGTAGCTCGCCCAGTGTCCGTAACTGTACTTGTCAGGGGCAGAATTCACATGCAGGTCTGCCTGGCTCCAAACCTAGATCTTCAAATGGCCCTCCCCTTTGTTTTATTAGGTTGATGCTCCAGAAAGACGGGGAACATGGTAGGACCAGTGACTGCCATGAGCCCAATCACTGATGTACTTCATTAGCCGTGAAATGAGTTCCCTGGTCAGAGGCAATGCTGTGTGAAAGGCCACGACAGTAAATAAGATCTTCTGTAAGCCCACGGATGGTGATGTGGGCAGAAGCACTGTGGACGGGGAAGACAAATCCACATTCAGAATAAACACCTATTTTAGTTAAAAAGACGTAACGTAAGTGGTCCAATGGAATGGGCCTGCCCCAGGTATTTGGCTGGTGTCTCCGGAGAGTGGTGCCACATTGGGAGCTCTGGGCTGGCCTCTGCTGTTGGGAGGTAGGCTGGGTAGTCAACAGTGCCTGTAGCCAGACTGGTCTTGGGGAGTAGAAGTCCATGCTGCTGTGTCCAGGAAATACCGACATCCATGCTGTCACGGCTGGTTTGTGTACGAGCGCAATGACTTACACAGAATGGGTCATCTCGTTGACCATATTACTAAGATCACACTGCGCTGAGATCATTCTTTCATGAGCATTCATAAAGGACACAAATGCCTTCACCTCTGAGACCAGTTGGAGAGCTCCTTGCCATCAAATTTCCAACAGTGTTCTTCCAAGTTTCTGGCCAAACCATTAATCCTGTCCTGGAGGAACATTTTCGAAAGTTCTCACACTGGGAGCATTTCCCTACACCATTGTCATTGGGGGAGGGGAGGGCATCCCTGAGTGCAGCCATAGTGCTGGAGAGCTACTACTTATTGTCTTTTACCCATGGATCTCTCTCCACTGGCCCTTAAGAAGTGGGATTCCTAGAGAACTCCCTAGCCACAATTATAATGCTGCAGAACTCTTTTACAGAAAGCGACCAGGTCCCTCAGATTTGTATCTGGGAACAGCCACTCTATGACGTATGCATCAGGTTGCTTTCTCAGCCTTGTCTTGGTGGTCCAGGGGCACAGACCATGTCTACTGACCCTCTTACCTACGAGTGAGCTCTTTTTCCAACCGGGGATGTTCCCCCAAGGGTGACAGGGACAGATCTACTTCCCTCCTGCTACTGTCTGGTTCCCAACACCCAGAGCACTTAGCACAGAACCGGGGCTCCTCGTGTCTCTCGCCCAAGCCATACACAGCCAGGTATGCAAATCAAGCCCCACAAGTAGAAAAGGCCACAACCCCAGTTCCACTAACCTCAGGGGGGTGGGTTGTTTTAGTTAGTGAGGCTGAGGAAGTTCTCAGAACGTATCAAACTGTCTCAGTTCTAAGCACAAATCCCACGCGCCCTTGACTTCAACGGTTCTGAAATGGGTATGTCTTAGAGCCAAAGTTTACATTTCCTGGAGGCTGCCCCCGTCCACACGAAGACACGTATTTATGTCAATGGTGTCTCTCTCAGTCGAGGTTGTTCTTGACACTGAGTTATGAGGTGAAATGACAGCCAACCCCCAGAGATGGGTGAAATGACCTAAGGAGATAGGGGGAGGGGGAAGGAAGAGATGTAGGAGATGAAACAACATAAAAAACTTTTCGTGTTCCTGTAATATCAGGTAGCAATTATTGAGTGCTTGCTGTGTGCGAGGCACCGTGCGCTTATGAGCAACTTCAGTTCTGATGATAACCTCATGAGGTAAGCGCTGCTACCATCAGCAGCATCCTCATTTTTGGGGTACAGAAGCTGAAGAAAGTTGCCCCGACCCTACAGCTAGTTAGCAGTAGAGGCAGGATCTCAACTCAAGCAGTTCTGGCTCCAGACCTCTCTCTGAACTCTACCCCACATCCACCTCCGGAGAAGACACTTAATCAGGCATTTGCCAGGTTGAGTTCCCAAAGCACCAGCCTGGATTTATCCAGCAGAGTTTATCCAGCAGAGTTCTTAGTTCTGAGCAACAGAAACTGACTTTTCTCTTTAAGAAGGAACGGAATTTGTGGAGAGGCTATGGGTCTAGGCATTGACGAGCAGCCGTAGCTAAGCCCATGAGCAGAAATGCGGAAAATGTGTCAACTCCTGGTCATTCCCAGCACCATGAAAACAGGGGACAGCTGGACCTTTATATGTCCTGATAGGACACCAGAATAATGAACCTGAATCTGACTGAGCCTCTGATATCACCAATTTCCAAGAAATGCAGAGGCCAGAGGGACTAGTAAACAAAACTGTGAAACTGCAATCAGCCAAGACTAGAGGCTGAAAATTCTCTTAAGAACTGACTCTAATTCTTCAGGAAACAAGAGACACAAAACCAAAAACAAAACAAAACAAAAACAAAAACAAAAAGGAAGGAAAAATTTTATAAACGGAAAGACATTTGGGGCATGTTAGCCCAGTCCAACAAGTGGGTATTGTTTAGATTCTAATTTGAATAAACCAAGCATAGAAACACTTTTTGTTTAGACAATCAGGGAAGACTGAGCATGGTCTGGATATCAGATGGTACAGGATCACTGTCGGTGGTATTGGGGGGCGGTGGTAATGCAGCCGAATGTGTGGGCTTTAAGTCTGTATCTGTCAGAGATACATGCTAAAGTACTTAGGGGTGAAATGATAGGATGTCTGGAAGTTGCTTTAAAATAAATTATGTAGAATCTCCATCTTCAAGGAGCAGGAGCACATTTCCTTAATTCTTTAATTGTGGGCTGTGTAAAGGGACTTCTTTCCAAAGAGTCCAGTACAGAAAGGGGGAAACAGGTAACTCAACACTAAAGAAACCTAACAAATATCACATGAGCAGGTGACCAAGGCCAACACCAACAACGATAAATCATGTTCATGGTACGTACACTTAGTGTGGTGTGATGAAAGTTGCACTCGACCTCTGTGATTATCCTCTCCCAAGCCCATAACCCTGGTATAGTCATGAGAAAAACAGTAGACAAATTCCAACGAGAGGGGCTTCTTACAACAGAGCTGACCAGTGCTTCTCAAAACTGTCAAGGTCGGGGTGCCTGGGTGGCTCAATGGATTAAGCCTCTGCCTTCGGCTCAGGTCATGATCTCAGGGTCCTGGGATCAAGCCCCGCATTGGGCTCTCTGCTCAGCAGGGAGCCTGCTTCCCTTCCTCTCTCTCTGCCTGCCTCTCTGCCTACTTGTGATCTCTGTCAAATAAATAAATAAAATCTTAAAAAAAAAAACTGTCAAGGTCATCAAAAACAAGGGAAGTCTGTGAAAAAAAAAAAAAACTGTTTTTGTCCTCACAACACCTCTGATACCCAAGGTGTGGATTTTCCGCAGGAAGCAATTCTCCAATGTTCTACAGACACCGAAGACTGGCTGTCCTATAGTTTAGTTCTATTCTGACACTAACTACCCAGAATTAACGCAGATGCCACAGGTTAAGGGCTCGGCCCCACCAAACTGCCCCCACTTCACACACCGATCACAAGGAGTGGGTGTCTGTGTTGCTTTGGTCTGATGTGGCTACAAATTGAGGGTTCCCACTATCTTCTCTTCAGGTTTGATAATTTGCTATGACAGCTCACAGCATTTAGGGAAACACATTTACAGGTGGTACGATAAAGGATATTGTAAGGAGTTCAGAGGAACAGCCAGATGAAGAGGTACACAGAATAAAATCCAGAAGGATCCTAAGGCACATACTTGGGTCCCTCCCATACTCACATCCCCGTTTACCAGCCTGGAAGCTCCCTGAATTCCACAGTTTAGGGATTTTTACGGAGGTTTAAACAATTAGGCATGATCCATTAGTAAGTCCATCTCCAGCTCCTCTCCTTGCCCCAGAGGGTGGGGGCAGGGAGGGACTGAAATTCCTACCCTCCAATCTTGGCTTGGTCTTTTTGGCAACCAGCCCTCATCCCGAAGCTAGTTAGGGGTCCCCAGCCACAGTCATCTGGTCAGCATACAAAGGCACTCACCACTCAGGACTGTTCCAAGGGTCTTAAAGCTCTTGTATTGGGAACCATGGATGAAGGCTAAATGTTACAGCAGAAGGGGTTCCTATCACTCAGAAAAGTGTAAGGGTTTTAGGAGCTCAGTATCAGCAACCAAGGATAAGACCAAATATGTATTTCTTACTGTATCACATTATCACAGTACAGTGCCCTTACCATGGCATGATGGAAATAGCCCTTTATTTCTGTGACCTTCCTCCCCCAAGCCCATAGCCCTGATTGAATCCTTAGAAAAACAGTAGACAAATACCCAGAGCAGGGCATCCTACAATAAACCTGATAAGTACTCCTCAAAACTGTCCAAGATCATCAAAAACAAGGGAAGTGAAATTCTCACAGCCCAGAGGAGCCCAAGAAGACCCCAACTGGGATAGGGTTTCCGGCGTGGGATCCTGGACAGGCAAAGGATATTAGGTAAAAACTAAGGCAATCTGATACTGTATAGACTTTATTTAATAAGAACATACCAGTATTGGTTCATTACTTTAACAAGTGTACCATACTAAAATAAGGTGTTGATAATAAGAGAGTCTGGGTATGGGATGGGGTTTGTGGGAATTTGTAAATTGTCTGCTCAAGTTTTCTGTAATATAAAACTCTTCCGAAAAGTGAATTCTTTGTGAACGCTTTTTGAGGAAAAAGGCATTTGGGGCTTCTGCAGGAGGGGAGATGAAGAAGAATGGCAGAACGTCAGTGAATTTTGAAGCGTAGTGAGGGGTATGCGGGGGTTCTTTGTACTGTTCTACTTTTGTATATGTTTGGAAGTTTTTGAAATTAGAATTTTATTACTTTTTAAGATTTAATTTATTTATTTGACAGAGAGAGACACAGCGAGAGAGGGAACACAAGCAGGGGGAGTGGGAGAGGAAGGGAAGCAGGCTTCCTGCCGAGCACAGAGCCCAATGTGGGGCTTGATCCTGGGACCCTGGGATGGGGACCTGAGCCAAAGGCAGACGCATAATGACTGAGCCACTCAGGCGCCCCAAGAATTTTGTTTTTTAAGAATATTGAGATCCTCATCTGTCCTCCAGGTGGGTTAAGGCATCACCTTGGTGGGAAATACCACCCACAGGAGGGGCAGAGCTGGCCAGGGGGATGCTGGGGCCTGTCTCCGCAGTGACCTCAGCCCACCTTGGCCTCAGGGCACTCAATCATACTGCAACTGCCCCAGCCCTGTGGCAGCCAAGAATATCCCTGTCCCCTTTGTGTCACCAGCTTGAGTAGACACTGGGAGAGGTGTATCTAACTGGTCAAACCTTGTTCACGTTATCTCAAGGGAGGCTGGGATTGTGGCTTAGTGGCCTTTCCGGCTTCTGTGGTGGGAGGTGGGCTGGGCCTGCAAGCAAGATTCAGCATGGAGTTCCCCAAGCAGAGGGGCGGGCTCCCCCACTGCCTCGCTCCACTGGGCTGTGACAGCCAGGGGCTTCTCCTTCTGGTCCATCCTCATGCTCTTTGAGCTTAACACCCAGCTACGCTCCTGGGAGACATTCATTCAAAAGCGAGTGAATGAGAAAAGGTAGTTGTAGAAATGTTCTTGCCTCTTCAGGAGAAGGTGCTGAGATCCTAGGGTTGTGAAGTCTCGTTCTAGCCCAGACCCTGCATGCTACTGGCTGTGTGCTTTTCAGGGAGTCCCTGTCCCTCTCTGAGCCTGCCTTCCTTCCTTCTGTAATGAGGGAGGTGGGCTCTATGGCCTTCTTCTTTGTCCATTCTTCAGCCGAGGTCAAAGACACGGTCTGGACAAAGAGTCCAGCTCACGGCTGACCTGGTGACTCCCTGTGAGGACCCAGCCCTCTTTACTGCTGAGGGGGGAGCCAGGTGTTTGCCACAGACTGGCAATGTGACCTTTAGAAGGGCCTTGAAGATACGGAGGATCCTTTCCGGCCCTCGGTTTCCCCATCTGTAAGATGGGGGCGGGGAAGGCTGGTGACCCATCCCCAGGGACTTTCCCTGCTTCGGGCTTCTGTCATTATGAAGCCCACCTGTGAAGGCCTCCACCCAGACATCCTGGCTCAGGGACATCTGGCGAGAAAGCCCTGGAAGAAGAGCGGGGTCACGAAGCTGTTTGCTCAGGATCTAGAATCTGAGGCAGGCCCCTCCCGACACAGGGACTGGCTCTGGGGGAACGCAAGAAGGCCGGCATGGATGACACATGTTGTCTCTCCAGAGGGAGGGAGCCTCTGAGAGAGGAGCGAGTCCGGGAACATAAATCAAATGAGGTGTAAAATTGTTCCGAGCCACGCTTCGTAAAGCTGCTGCAACATGTCGTTAATAGCAGCCCCAGAGCTGGGGACACGCGGGCCAGCACCTGGCGGGCAGGCGGGGCGGCAATTAGTCCAGGAGTGATGATGGGGACTCGCCCTTCATGCGGGGGATGCCGCTGACCCATTCTGGCCCTCACACCTTCTCTGGCAGGACCCAAGGAAGGGGTCCAAGGGGCAGGTGCCTCTGGCCTGCCTGTCCTTACCAGCCCCTTCTCCTTGAATTCTCCTCTGAGAAGCTCACCATGGGCATCTTACAGGGGCAAGGGGCCTGAGGTCACTCCCACCTACAGCTCCATCTTCTCGGCAAGAACAGTCAGCAAGCCACTGGCTGCCCCGGACATGGCAGGGCAAAGGTGCCCAGCTGGACTGCTAGGCCAAAGTCAGGGGGCTGCTAACCCTCTGCTGTTCACCACCAGTGGCACAGGGAGCCTCCTTTGGAGATTTGGGACCTCTCAGGGGTGCCCAGACCTAGATTTCCAGGATGAAGTTTCTTTTGCCAAGTGAAGATATTTAAAAACATAACAAACTACAACCTATGGTCAGTGTTATATAGTCATATTAATCACAGACAATTATGATCAGCATAATCACGTCCCTAAAATCCACTCATCATTGCCTCATGTCACCGTGAGTCGGGAAGACTCTACAGGCCGTGGCAGAGATCAGTGGTTTGAGCACGGGCATAGGTGACCAAGAATCGGGTCGTCCCCATACATGACGCCCTCACTGCCCAGGCTCGCTCAGCAGGGGCCTTCTAGAAAGAGGTGTGTGTTTAGGCGTGGAGCTCTTCTCACCTCCCACCCCACATGGAAGCTTTACTGGCAACTCGAACAGAACTTACTCAAACAGCCTCCCTCCAAGCTGAACCATCTTTCCAGATTTCTAGGAATCTGAGCCAGATGTGAAAGGGCCTATTTTGGGGGGTGGCTGGTCCGGGCCCCAGGGGCTGTCTTCTCTGTGTAATGAGGATAGTGGCCTTAGCAAGGTAACCTTTTTGGTATACAGTTTTTTGTAGGCTGGGTTCCCCAAAAGAAGTCAAAGGTGAAGTTTGGGGTGCAAGATGTTATGAAGGGTCAACATGTGTGAGAGAGACAAAGGGGGGGGAGGAGGAGTGAGCAGAGGTGAACCTTGACACAAGCCTGAGGATGCAGGCTTGGCCAGTGCCCAACAGAGTGTCCCTTGTGGACCTAAATGCTTGGGTCCTTGTGCCCTCCCCCTGCTCAGTCCCTGGCTGCAGGCTGACCGGGGAGGCCCGGCCTCGGGTGTGACAGGTGTCTGCAGCTGAGCCCAGCTAAAGGGGCTGACACTTGGAGGCCACCTGACCACTGACCACATTTCTGGAAGCATCCCAAAAGAAGTGGGCTGACATCTCCATGTCCCCCAGAATAGCCAGGTTGTTTTTGTTTTTTTTAATGATTTTATTTGTTTGAGAGAGAGAGAGGACATGCAGGGGGGAGGGGCAGAGGAAGAGAGAGAAGCGGGCTCCCCACTGAGCAAGGAGCCCCACATGGGCGCCATCCCAGGACCCTGAGATCATGACCTGAGCCAAAGGCAGATGCTTAGCTGACTGAGCCACCCAGGCGACCTCAGAATAGTCAGTTTTTGAAGCACTTTCACATTTCTGGATTTTTACAACAACCCTGGGAGGCAGGCAGAGCAGAGGTATTTATCCCCCTTTTACCGATGGGCAAACTGAGGCCACTCAGCCACCCATCAAATAAGATGGTGCTAACCCAGGTCCTCAGAGTCATCTTCTAGTGCCTCTATGACCCAGAGTTGAGGCTCAGTGATAGTAACAATCATCGCAGTAGGTGTTAACAGTATTACTCATTAACCACTAGGCAAACGGCTAGACACTGTAGCATGAACTTTGCTTATTAGTTCATTTAAACTCCCCAACAATCCTATGAGCTGACTTCTAGTATTATCCCCATTTTGTGGACTAGTAAGCTGAGGCTCAGAAAGGTGAATACTCTGGCCCAAGGCTGCTCAGATAGTTAAACAGGGTCACAGACTCAGATCCAGGTCTGTCTGGCTCCAGGGCCTACAGGGCCCGTGCTCTTCAACACCGGGGCTGATGGGAGCTCCCAGGCCCTCAGGGGGGCTTAGAGAGGGGTCAGGCTTGTGCTTCAGGTATGGGCAGCATGGATGGAAGGGCCCTGAAGACAGACACCACTTCCTGGGGGAGGCAGCACTCTGGGCAGGGGGCTGGAGTGGCCGCTTGTCCCAGTTGTGTGGCCTGGAACAAGCCCCTTCCACTCAGGAGCTCTGGGAAAAGGAGGGTTGGGCACTCAGGAGCTCTGGGAAAAGGAGGGTTGGGCCTATGTGCATTCTAAAGGATCCTCCCCAAAACTGCTATCCATCTGGGTTTCTACTTTGGACTCCTAACTGGGGCCACCTATGGCTGTGTAGACCTGCTCCTCCTATCAGAAGCCCCCTAGAGGCTCACCCCCTTGCCACTCCCAGCTCCCTGTCTGTAGGTTGGCTTGCCCCACATGGTGAGACGTCAGTCTCTGTGCTGGGCCATCTCTCCCTTCCCCATCACACTTGATGTCTACAAGGCACAACTGGTCCCGGCTTTGGCAAACACCCCCTCCCCCAGCCCTCCTTACTCCTGGGCCCTGGAGAGACCTTTGGCCCGGGAAGATACCTCGGAGACTCCTGGAGAGACAATGCTGGGGAGTGAGGGCAAGAGGAGGCAAGCAAGGGGGGAGGCAGGGAATGGGGTACACATGGTGGGGGGCTGGGGCATGGGAGGGCTGCAGGGGGCTCCACATTCCTCAGGGAACCCTCTCCAGGAAATCTCATGCTCCAGCAAGAACTCAATGAAACAAGATGGGATCGGGAGGGAGACAAACCATAAGAGACTCTTAAATCTCACAAAACAAACTGAGGGTTGCCAGGGGTGGGGGGAGGGAGAGGGTGGCTGGGTGATGGACATTGGGGAGGGTAGGTGCTATGGTGAGTGCTGTGAAGTGTGTAAGCCTGATGATTCACAGACCTGTACCCCTGGGGCTAATAATACATTATATGTTAATAAAAATAATAAAAAAAATTCAAAGATGTGCTTCCATATGCAATAATTTACCCAGAACAAGTGATGAAAACTTCCCTCCCATTAATCATTGAGCAAAAGGCTAATTGATTTATAGGCATGTGGCCTGTGCAACACTCCGGGGGAAGAGGGGGTGATGTGTGGTGTGAGTGTGGCTCTGATGTCACATGCTCTCCAGCTTGGCATCCAAGGCCCTCCCCAGGCAGGGCCAGACCTGGCTCTCACTGCTCTGACCTGCCTATGCCTCGCTTCCATGTCGGAGCCCAATGCGTCCCAACTTCTAACATGTTCTCAGAGCTGCTCCTGTAGAAACAGGAGCTGGGGGTTAGGACCATTTCGGACAGGATTTGACTGCATTGAACCAGTCACAACAGGTACAAAGCGCTTCTAACCAGTCCGAGCTGGTTATACCTCTTTCTGATTTTGACCAGATCAGGAGAAAAACGGGTTCTAAAGTGATTTATTTGATCGGATCACACTAGTGTAGACCTTTTTATTTTTTAAGATTTTATTTATTTATTTGAGAGAGAGAGAGAGAGAGAGAGAGCGCACGCACGCATGCACGCACAAGTGGGGGGAGGGGCAAAGGGAGAAGCAGACTCCCCTATGAGCAGGGAGCCTGACTCGGGACTCGATCCCAGAACCCTGAGATCATGACCTGAACTGAAGGCAGATGCTTCACTGACTGAGCCACCCAGGTGCCCTAACTTGGACCTTTTAAACTAGATTCAGGGGGCGCCTGGGTGGCTCAGTGGGTTAAGGCCTCTGCCTTTGGCTCGGGTCGTGGTCTCGGGGTCCTGGGATCGAGCCGTGCATCGGGCTCTCTGCTCAGTGGGGAGCCTGTTTCCTACTCTCTCCCTGCCTGCCTCTCTGACTACTTGTGGTCTCTGTCAAATAAATGAATAAAATCTAAAAAAAAAAAAAAACAAACAACTAGATTCAGGCTCAATCTAAGTGGATCAAATGAATTCTACCCAGATCAAAGAAATGCTGACCGGTTCCAGCGTGGCCTCTGAGATGGTCGTCATTGAAACTAGTCCCTTCCTTGGCCTCCTCGGGGAAGGTGGTCCCTACTGGCTATTCTTGAAGAAAAAGTGGGCTGGTTCTATGTTTTGTTCTGAGACATTCTAGAGAAGGAGCTTGTTCTTTTGTTAATAACTCCATGTACAGTCTCCCGAGTGCCTTTGCACACACTGGTTTGACCCCCATAACAAGTGTCTGAGCCGGGGGTTCATATCCTGTGCCCATCAGACTTTTAGAGGGCATGGAGGGGGGTCTGAAATGCCAACCCTCCCCTTGCCAGCTTCGTGGCTTGGTTTCCTTGCTCTGAGCTCAGTTTCCTCCCATGTAAAACGGAGCGAGTAGAAGCGTCGACTCTATTGTGATAAACATCGAGAAAGATCGTTTCTGTCTCAGCATCTGGGGCAGTGTTATAACCCACAGCAAGTGCACAAGAAATATTAGCTCTTTTTAAAAATGATGATTGTTGCAACTGCACAATTTGTCACGCAAATGGGAAGCCGGGGGCTGGGGGGGGGGCACTTATCCTGGCTCTGTCTCACTTGAACACTGGCCCCGCTGGGTTTCAACCTCCTGGTTTTCTCTCCTAGACAGTTCCTAGAAAGTTAGAGACCTGAGTACCACAGGTCCTCCCCACCCTCGCCTGCCAGGTGAGACCCAGGCTGTCCTGCGAGGGGTTTTCCAGGACTGCTCCTAGGAAGCTGTCACTTCTAAATTGCTTTTGGACACCTGTAGAGGGTTCCTCTTTACTGAGACTTCCTAGAGGTGAGTGAACTCCCCAGGGACAGAGGAACTGGAGCCGGCTTTCAAGCCACATCTGGCAATCTGGGCAGAGCCCAAGATTGGGCTCTATGTGGGCAGTGGAGCGAGAGGGGGCTCCTCTTGGGCTGAGGGGAGAGCCCTGGGCCACAGATTCAGCTCCCGGGGAGTCCCTGCCCGCCTCCAGGCCTCTATCTACTGAGAGAGGACTAGCTGGGGGGGGTGGGATCCTCTGGGGGGCTCCAGGGGTTCTGGGGAACTGGATCTTTGAACCTCTTGACCTGCTCTGACAGGAGTCGTGACTGAGGGTGGGGAGAAGTGTGGAAGGTACCTCACCCCAGGAAGGAGTCAGCTCCTGTGGTTGGGCCTGGAAACCTTCCCCTCCTCCCCCATCCCATCCTTCTCTCTCAGAAACAAATTATATACACATCACTAGACACTCAAAAACTAACAATTTCTAGAAATTACAGTTTGCTGAGGGTTCACTGTGTTCCAGGCACTTCCCTGTGTTCTGTCATCTACTATCACAAGGACCCTATGAAAGGGGTCATCTGGACCTCACACAGAGGAGGGAGGGCAGGACTGAGCCCGCCTTCCCCGGACCCCCACACTTTGCCCTTAACCTTGAGCTCTCCCCACCAGCTGCCCTCCCAGGGCTCATAGGGGCCTGAGTCCAGAGAAAACAGCAAACTGGAGCCCCTGGTCCTCCTGCTGGTTCCTGCCTTGCTCAGTCCCGCCCGGGAGCTCCTGCAGCGCACGGGACTGCCAGGGAGGCAGGCGCTGTGGACCTGGTCCCAGTGGGTTGTTGGGTGCACGGGCAGAAGGAAGAAGATACAAACCGATGGTGGTGGGACAGGACAGGTGCAGCTCAGAAACCACTGTCCCTTAACTGAGAAGAGAGTCCAAGGCCACCTCCACAGCAGCACTTAGCCACCTGGACTCCACTTGCATACTGCTTCTGCTGAGCAGCTCACCCCCACCACGGCGAGTAGTCAGAGAACCACCACAGCTGCAGGGACTGCCCTTTGTAGGGAAAGGGCCCGAAGGGGCAGGAATCATTATGTGACCTTTCCACACCATGTACCTGCAGAGCAACCGATTGGGGGTGTCCCACTGAAGTCTTACAACCACCCCAGGATGTAAATGTTCTCCCAGATCCTTTTTTTAGCTTAAAAACGAATGCACTGAGGTTAAGCGAAGTACAAGTCACCATCTTAGACATTCTGAAGTGTAGCGTTCAGGAGTGTCAGCTATACTCACCCTACTATGTGACCGGTCTCCACGACACTTTCATCCCGCAAAACAAACTCAGCCCAAGCAGTACCCCCTACTTCCTGCCCCTCTGAGGGTGACCACCCTAGGCCCTCAGGCCCCAGGAATCTTACAGGACTTGTCTTTTTGTGATGCCTAGTTTCATTTAAAAGCCAGGAAATGGGGGCTCAGATAGACTGAGCCCCTTACCCACTGTCACCAGCTGGTCAGCGACACAGCCAGGCTTGGAACCCTCCATCCCCGCAAGCCCACGCAACCCCTCGAACTTGGCTGGCCTCTTTGCACACAGTCCCTGCTCCAGGTGGAAGAGCCCGAGGCCGTTCGGGGTCACACGTGGGAGGCAGTCATGGGGAAGCCCAGCCACCTGGCTCCAGCCCAAAAAACACCTGCAGGAGGGCTGGTTTTCGTGATCACACCCTAGAATTCGGCATGAACCCAGTCAGCCGGGAGGGGGAGAAGTGGGGCCTGAAATCTTTCTCAGCTGCTCCCTCGGGCCTCACTTGCTTTTCTAGACCCTTCACCTGGTGGCGTGAGGGTGAGACGGCCTCTCAGAAGAGGGCATCGCGAGACTTGATTCTCTCAAGCCTCCGCTGAATGCTCACTGTTCAACTGGAGCCAAAGGTCTTGGAGGGTGACCACCTGTCTGTATGTCTCAGTCCAGAGGAGTCAGGGAAGCTCAGACACGGACCCTGACCTCAAAGGCCTCCCTGAACTGGGACCAGTGCTGTCACCTGAACACGGGGAGGAGGTGCTGGATGAGCCCTCTGTGACAGGCACAGTGAAAGGGCTAAGGGAGTCTGCAGGCAGAGGTCCTTTCCAGGTAGGGCAGTCAGGGAGGCCTTCCTGGAGGAGGTGGCACTGAGTCAGGAGGATCTAGATGTAGGGAGGGAGTGAAAGTACAGCCCAAATGATGGAACTGCCTGAGCACAGGCACAGAGGCCTACAAGCGCCTTGTCCCCACAGTTGGGGCAGTGAACGGGTCCTCACCATGTCTCACAAAGGAAGAACATGGGAGAGTCCTGTCCCCTGATTGGCCTCAGTCTTCCTCTTCCCCCAGGGCCCAGACTTTCACAAAGGTGGTCCCTCTCCAGAGAAGCCACCCCGCCCGAGGGAGAAAGAATAACCAAGGGAGCCTAGAGCCCCTGCCTGGTGCACAGAGGAGGTCTCAGAAAATGCCTTCGTCGTGACTTCCGTTGGGGAAGGAAGGGGGACAGGCCAGGTGTAGCTTCTGTTTGTACACAGAGCTGGCTGTGAGTCACCTGGAATTTCTGGAGTAAGTCAGAAGGTTGAGGGAGAGCCAGGAATAGGTATGTGGGAAGAGGAATAGAAAAATAGTATGCTGACATTTATAGGAGGGAGAGAGCACCCCCTATTGTAGGGAATCCGTGAAGTGGTTAAGGGGGGTGGCAGCATTTGCTAAGATGGCCTTTGAAGGCAGGGAAGGTTCTGAGAAGTAGATAGGGACAGGAGTGGGGAGGGCAGGCTCCCCAGGAGGAAGGGACCGCATGGGCAAAGGCCCAGGGGTGGGACAGAGGGGGCCACCCACAGGGCCAAGCATTCACTTTGGCTGAAACATGAGTGAAGGGGGTCTGGGAGTTGCACTGGGTGATGAGCCGAAGGGCTAGGTCATGGACACTCTGCAGCTGGGATGTCTTGGGAAGGCTGTGAAGAGCCTTCAGGAGCGTTTGAACAGAAAGCTCTAGGAAGGGCGTGCTGGTGAGCTCCTACAACACACTGGAGCCAGAAAGGAGACCATAACGGCATCCCTCAGACATAACGAGAGACGGAGCTACATGGGGCTGAAGGAAGCAGAGAAGGACGAGAACGGACTTATCAACAGAGCCTTCCATAGAGACCAGGACTTCTGGTCCATCTTCCCATCTCAGACGGGAAACCAACAAGATTTGCCCCAGGTCACCCAGCTGGTCAGGCCCTTGACCTGCTCCACACACTGCCCCAGGGTTGGCGGTCCCCCACCGATGCTGCCTAGAGGGCTATGTGGGAAAGGATCCCCAAACTGGAAAGAGGGCTATGATTGCATAGTGACGTCTGCCACAGGCATGGGACTGGAGTGGGTGGCCCCGTGCGCCTGCTCGCTATCTCTGTGCTCGCACCCGCAGTGAACAGACCTGCCCGTCCTGGCTGACCTCATGGCCACGGGGACCCGCGAGATCCTGTGTGGGAACACGTTCAGAAGCCTATCACGATGGCATAAGAGGGATGGGTTGTTTTTATGGTTATGCAGGTCTCCCTTAGTCACTGAGCCCAGTGCCAGAAAAAACACACAGCCCCCCAATATCCTCGACAGCTTTCCCCCACATGTCCTCAGCCTGTTGCCTTGCTTGTTGACTAAGGTGGGCTTAGTCACAGATGGCTGCGCAGGGCCTGCGTTTGAGGCCCATATGGGGGGATGACACACTTCACAACCACAGACCGAGGGCGCTGTGAGTCACCGGCTCCTGGGCCCATGGAGTGGAGGGCAAGGCCCCTTTCATGATGGGCACAGCCAGAGCCTGCTAGAATGTGCGGCCACACTGACCACATCTGCCACATCTTGTCAGAGGCCGGCTGCAGCTCAGCCCAGGCTTCCCTCCGTCCCCGAATGCCAGTGTGTCAGGATGGACTGAGGTTCAGCCTCCTGTGTGTACTCCTGGGCAATGGCCCCCGACCCACTCATTTGCCGCCAGGACAGTGAACCCCAAGGTAGAAGTACCCCCATTTGGGTGGAAGTCACCAAGATTTTCTTCTGTGGAGATTTTTGTGCAGAAGTGATTGGCGAAGAAGAGATGAGACCAGACTCATAGCCCTGTGACCCTGGCTCGGCCACTCACTGCCTGCGGGACCACGGGTGAGTCACTTAACATCTCTGTGCCTCAGGTTCCTCATCTGTAAAATGGGGACAAAATGATCTGTCCTGCCTAACTCCCTGGGAAAGGTAGGAATGAACTCTGAAACAAACTTCTGTTCTTATAGGACTTCCAAGCTGGGGGAGGCCTTTCATCCCCATGTCCATATTTGAGCCTTACAAGGCTCCTGTGGGGCCAGCAGGGCAAGCGTCTGTGTTATCCCCATTTCATGGATGAGCTGACCGAGGCCCAGAGTCACATGGCCAGGTAGGGGCGGAGCCTGGGCTTGATTGCAGGTCCTCATGGACGGCTCCAGCAATGCTGGGAGGATAGACACCAGGATGCGGTCACAGCTCGGTAAAAACATTACAGAGACAACCAGGCGATAGAAATGGGGGATGGGATCAAATGAGAGCCCCTGGTCCGGGCCCTCGGGGGAGGGAGTGGTGGGGACACCCTCCCTCAGAGCTCCAGGTCAGGTGCCAGGAGACAGGCCTTTCCTAAAAGGGGAAGCCCTCCTGCTGCGGGGACCCTGCCCAGCCTCCACTGTCCTCCACTCCCCACAGGAACACCGTCCCTCTCAGCTCCACACTGGCCTTGTTCTTCATTTTTTATTCACATGGCAGGTCCCCAGTGGTGGTCAGACACCCAGCACCTGCCACAGGGCTGGGCATGCGGGAGCCACCAGAAAAGGTCTGTGCCATTGAGCTGAATTGAGGAAATCGCTCCCCATTCTAGGCCTCAGGTTTCTACCCCTGTGGGGTGGGGGGGATGGCAATCGCTGCTTCTTCCCACCCCAACCAGCATCAAAGTGAGCGTGGGGAGACTCGGGGGCTTCTCAGACTGACCAGATGAGTGAATGTGAAGTTCAAGGTGATCTATTCCCATGTACCACCCCCACTTGGCTATCCTCTCTGAATTCCCCTCAAACCCAAGCCAGGACCTACATGCCCAGAGGCTCCCACCCTTTACCTGAGTGGCGGGTTTTCTCCCCAATGCCTAGACAAAAAGCTCCTGGCGGTAGGAACTCAGACTTGGTGGCTTCAAGACCACACGTGGCCAGGTACCTGTCACCTACATAGGCCTCTGGGCTTCCCTGGCTCAGGCATTTTTACCTGGGCCCGAACCCCCCGAAAGTGTCTGCAGAAATGTGTGGGTGTGCACACAGATGCCTGTGGGACTTCCCATGCTCTCGCTGCAGTCTCTGAGAGATCCAGCACGCCAAAATGTCAGGCCTACTGCTTCCTCCTGTCACCTGCCTCATCATACGAGGTGGTCCCTTGTGTCTGTGACCCCAAACAGACCACGGCTGTCTTCCTTCATGTCATGAGCACCATCCCGGGCCTGTCACACAGTGTTGCTCAGTGCATGTCAGTGAGCCCCACACCAAGGTGGGAGCTGAATGAATGTGGGTCTGTTTGCCCCCAAGAGTGGCCACATCAATCCCTTAGTGATCTTAGTCTTGCGCCTGATGTGGGATAGGCTGCCTGAGTCACATTCTCTCTCAGGTCCTTTGAGCCCCCCCAAAAGATCCCATTTATTGAGTCACAGAGAGCCCAGAACACAGCCATGTACATTGCTGCCAGACCCTCACAGCTCTGTGGGGTAGCTCAGTCAGGAAAGTTGGATCACGCTGCAGGAACAAAGAAGTCTCACATTCCCATGGCTGACGCCAGCCTTGTCCCTCGCTTATGATTTCTCAGGGCTGGGATTTCTGAGACACCTCAGCCTCCTTCTCACTCTGAGACACGGCCTGAAGGAGCAGTCTCCATCCGAAACAACACTGACCACACCAGCAGAGGGAGGAGGGCTCTAGAGGATCCTACATGCAGGATTACAAGGTCGACTCAAAACGCCTCATGGGACGCCTGGGTGGCTCAGTCGGTTAAGCCACTGCCTTCGACTCGGGTCATGATTCTAGGGTCCTGGGATCAAGTCCTGCATCGGGCTCCTTGCTCAGCAGGGAGGCTGCTTCTCTCTCTGCCTCTGCCTGTCACTCTGCCTACTGGTGCACTCGCACGCGCACTCCCTTGCGCGCACTCTCTCTCTCTCTCTCTCTCTGACAAATAAATAAAATATTTTTAAAAACTCACCAGCCAGAACTAGTCACATGGCCCCAACCACACGGGGACTGAGAAACACCTGGAAACAGGACAAGAGCACCAGTCCTCCCCATCTCACGTCTGTAGACACAGCAGCTGGAAGCCCACTCAAGGCCACGCAAGGGAGCAGCAGAGCTGGGAGCTCATACATTCATGACTGCTCCAGAGCCCAGCCCCTTCTCTGACACTATCCCACCTCTGCACAGGGGCTGCCTGGGGCCCCGGAGCAGCCTGGGGCTGACTGAAGGCTCTCGGGGTGGGGGTGGGGGGCAGGATGAGGTCAGTAGGCCCTCAGCCTCAAATTCCTGGTGGGGCCACTGTCATTTGTAGTGTGCAGAAGGAATGATGGATGGCACATCCTCCACAGAGAAGACCTATCTGTCTGTCAAAGATGTGCTGAGCTTCTCCCCAGTGCCCAGTTAGGGTCTCGCAGTCCAGCTCCGGAGCTGGGAAGGCACGATTGAGAACCCAGAAGTCCACAGGAGCAAAGCATCTTGTGGTGCCAGAAAGCAAAGGAGTGCTCAAAGAATGATGGAGATGTGTCCAAAGGACACCCCGAAGGTGCTCCCACTAGGCAAATCTGGGCCCATCTGAGCACCCAATTCTGTAATGTTGGTAACAGATTATAACCCAGTGAATCAAATGAGAAACCATGAGTCCACACTCCTATAAGTAAATGATCAAATAAATTGAACAAGACAGGTACGTGATGTCAAAGTACCTCCCACAAAACAGTCATCAGTTTTATAACGTTGCAGTGGAGAAGTCTGGCGGAGAGCACCCAACTCACGGGCTCAAGGTGAACATCCTCGGGAATGAGACACACGGAAGTCACGCCCCACCTGGTAGGAGCGATGAAGACTCGCCAGCATCAGGGGACAGCACTGCCTGCAGGACCCGAATCCAATCACGAACAGTGTCAGAAAACCCCAAAGGGAGGGACATCTCCCAGCAGGATGGGGGTCACAAAAGTTAAAGAAATACCAAGGAACTGTTCTAGATGGAAGGAGGCTAATGGCTCTTGACAACGAAGTTCAGGAATGTTTCTCATCAGGACACTTTTGCTACAAGGTACATCATGGGGAAACCTGGCAAAACATGAACGGGGCTCCGGATTGGGTAGCAGTGATGTTTCTGAGTTACTGTGCTGTCCTGTGGTTAGGGTACGTCCTTGAGAGTAAGCTGCTGCAATGCTAGCCCAAGTCCACCAACTCCTTTAGGGTGTACTTTCTGCAAACAAGGACACACTTTTTGTAGGAAATGGACCCACAAGAATTTGGTGGACATGGAGTATTATTGTAGCAACTTACTCTTAATGGGTCAGAGCAAAAATTACCTGTATTGCACGTGCAACTTTCCTTCATGTGTGATACTGTTTCAAAATAAAAAAAATAATAATAATAATAAAAAGAGGACAAACAAGTAACAAAAATTGGAAAAGGCCTTTCTTGGCTCTGTGGCTTCGGAAAACTTTTTGAAGGCCTGTCTTTTTTGGTGCAAGGGCGCCCTCTTGTGGTGGTTATGGCACAATGCGGCACTCGGCAACCAGGTGGAGTCTGGGAGTTCCTTACTCTTCCCAGGGGTCAGGGTCCTAGAAGGCCATCTTATCTAGCACCAGGCCTCCAGCCAGAGTTTCTCCTCACCCACACCATAAAGATCCCTGTGCCATCCGCTTTCAAAGTTCCTGATGTGTCCCTTTCTGGCCCAGATGCTAGGATGCTGGGACCTACCCTGAGGACCAGACCCCTAGGAGGTTCTCTGGACAGACATCAGAGCTGGGAACCAGCCTGATGAGGGAAGAGGCCAGAGACAAGGGCTGTGGAAGACAGAGACCAGCTGGAAAGCCAGAAGCTGACCCTCACTGTCCCCCTGGCTTTGGGCACATCACCTCCCAACTCTCAACCTCACTTCCTTTTTTCTGCACATGTGCAGTCTAGAGATCGTGAAACTTGCCCAGACTTCACAGAAGCTAACGAGATAAAAGAATAGATCCTAGGTCTCTGTAAATGGGTAACCACAAGTCCAAGGCTGCCCGGGAAAGGTCTGATCTACACTTGTTTCCCAGCACAATTACGAATGACCCCTCCTTCTCTCTGATAGATCGCTTGGTCACAACCAAGGATAAATAATATCCCAAGTGGGGGATAAATGTTACAGCCCCTGCCACCTGGGGGCTTACATCTTAATGGACTCCTGAAAGCCCCAGGATCCTAAGCCTTTGTACTTTCTTCCCACGCCTTCCTCTTTGGATGTGACACTTGTAGGAGCAAGGGGTATGAACTCATTTTGGCATGGCCCTTAGCAAATCACAGAGAGCAAATCCCATTCTGAGTGGGGAGCTAAGCCCATCTTAGGTGGGTAGGCACTGGGTGGCTGGCTGGCAGGGAACTTGCTCCTTCTCCAGAAAGCCAGGGGTCTTGGCAGGTAGGGGAGCCCCAGGGGCCTAAGCAGTGAAGTTACAACTGATTTGTTGGAAAAAAATTTAGTATCATTATTTTTGTGGTGGAAGAAAATGCAAGATCTCTCTCCCTCTCCCTGGGAAGGGGAGCCCAGACCTTTGGGTTCCAGGGTCGGGGAGAGGCAGGCAGAGTGACTTTTGTATGTTTCAGAGGCTGTCACAAGGTCTGGTCCATCCTGGGAGTAGATCTGGTGTTTCCCCAGGGACTGGGGGTGGCGGGGGAGAGCCTCGAGGGTGGAATGGTTGGTGAGGAGTACCTGGAAGGTGATGAGAGCCTCTCCATGCTTTGCTGGGGGTGGAGGTGATGGGAGTTTGTAAGTTCCTAAGCAGTGTCCTATGCCTGCTCCCCTATATAGGCAGGGCCTTGATGGACTGGTGGTGGGGGTCAGGGGACTGGACAGGGTCTCTGGTGGCTCTGGGCTCAGCCAACAGAGTAGAGCATGAAGGCAGCTAGCCCCATGCAGCAGGGGACACAGGAAAAAGACCAGGCCCCAGGCAGAGGAAGGGGCAGTAACATTGTCAACAGCCACAGCCAGGCCCTGTACTATATTCCAAGACGCCATGTGACCAGACTTCCTGTAAGATCTAAGAAGGGAGTAAGAAGAAAAGAGGAGGCTGTAGAAATACACAAAAGTGGCCCTTAGAGCCACAGTACAGGGGGCATGGGCATTCAGGCTGAGCCTGATTTAGGAAAGTAAAGAACTGCGACACGTCTTAGACCCAAGCATAGATGAGACCTCAGACCAGTCACAGAAACTCAGTGAGTTCCTCAAAGAGGGGCTGGGCTCAGAAGAAGCCAGGGCTGGGCACAGCAGATACTTGGTGTTTCGTTTTCTTTACTGATATTTTTCAAAAGTACATTCATTGTGAAAAAGGCATAGGTTCTAGAAAACCAGTAATGTGAATGTTTGTATAATAAGAGTTAATTGTACCATGGACCCTTTAAGGGGAACCTTCCATGGCCAGGGGCTTATGACAGGATCTCAAACCCTGTAGAGAACTGCTATGATCCAGATTTTCTGGATGGGGAACCCGAACCTCTACGGGGAGCAGGAAGGAGGCGGTGACACTGAGCTCTTACAGGGGGCAGGCACTGGGGCCGGGGTTTGTCAGCCTAAGTTCTGACTCCTGCACCCCACAGCCTCTCTGGGAGGAACCGTATTCCCGCTGTGCTGCTCATTCCCTGGGCATCTAAGGGATTCAGGCCCCGGTGCAGTAGGCTGGCCCCAGCCTGTGGGGAAACTGGAGAAGGGGGACCATGGAGAGATTTCTGGGCAGTGGCTGCCCTGTGGAGGCATGTGTGGTGGTGGCCTGGGGACCGCTGATAGCTGGCAAGGCCTGCAGTCAGGAAGACAGGCTGGACATGGTATAGGAGGGGACTGAAGACAATCAGTCCCGCTGGGGCACCTCTGTGTGCTTGGCCTGACCCCAAACTTTGGACTCCATTTTGCAAATCGTGACAACTTACGCCCTGCAGAGAAGGGGATTCTGGGAAAGGTAGCTCTGAGCTTTATGGGGGAGCAGAGGTGCCCAACTGACACCCCAATCCTAGGCACAGCAACCCTAGGGCCTCGCCTTGCCTCCAGCGGCCTTGAAATTGGGAAGGAGTTTGGCAGCTCGTGTCTTTGGCCGGCCGTCTCTCCGGGCCACTGCCTGCCCCTCTCACACAGTGAACACAGACATGGGACAGCCCGGCTGCCCCTCCTGCCCAGGGCCTGGAGCCAAAGCCGAAGCCCTGGGGGTGGGGGTGACAGTGAGAAATGTGGTTCCCCACAGTGGCTTCTTCGGGGAGCCCTTGGCTCCAACCATCAGAAGGCAAAAGGGGCAGGGAGGCCGGAACCAGTAGCCTTGCTATAGGACCCTGACTAGCGGGGACCCCCTCCCCACCCCATACTGGGTTCCTGCATTCTCTCTCCTCCACCTTCTACCTGGCCCTGAAGGGGCCCTCCATGCTGCAGACCCTCCTTTGCCCGCAGCCCCCAACTTGGTGTGAGCGAGTGGGGCCTGGAGGGACAGAGCAGGAGGAGCCCCCTAGACCTGGCCCTGCCTTGGGGCGTCATCTCAGAGCTGGTCTGCTCCTGCAGCCTGTGCTTTCTCTGCCCCTGGAGAAGCCCCAGAGCATGGCCCCTCTTTGACACCCATCCCTCCCGGCCCCAAACACCCTCTCAACGTCCCCATGGAATTCGCCAGTTGGCAGAAGGACCTTTCCCATGGTGGCCTGCGGTGAGAGGCCCTGAGTGGGGTGCGAAGGGCTAGGAGGAAGAGGTGAAGGCCCAAGCTGGGAGCCCACCTAAGCGCAGGACGTGAGTCTGTGCCGGGCTGAGCCGAACAGGGCCTCCCACCACGCCCAGGCTGCGGGCAGGACTGGAGCAGCGCAGGGCTGGGCCTGCCCAGCTGAGTTCCAGGGGCGGCAGGTGGGGCTGCACAGGCAGGGGAAAGGCGCAGAGGAAGCTCAGGGTGGGGGGTTCCGGCTGGTCTGGTAGCCTTGCAGAGAGTTGGGAAGGTGCTCGCTGCAGCTGTTCCACGCAAGGTGAACATCTGGGCTCTGGGGCGGGGATGGGTGGGGGGAGCAGAGGGGGATACCTGAGGACATAAAAGGCCTTGAAAGAGAAGCCAGGAAGACAAAAGATGAACAGTAGTGACCCGTGAATGTCGTGTTGTCACTTACAGTTTTTCTCAACCCATCGTCCTCACATCCCTGGGAAGCAAGTCTTAGTGTGTCCTCATCCCCACTTTTAAGACTACACACAGCGGGGCGCCTGGGTGGCTCAGTGGGTTAAGCCTCTGCCTTCGGCTCAGGTCATGATCTCAGGGTCCTGGGATCGAGCCCTACATCGGGCTCCCTGCTCAGCAGGGAGCCTGCTTCCTCCTCTCTCTCTCTCTGCCTGCCTCTCTGCCTACTTGTGATCTCTGTCAAATAAATAAATAAATCTTAAAAAAAAAAAAAGACTACACACAGCAATTCCCTCCTCTTACAGAGGAGGAAACTGAGGCACAGAAGGGATGTGATCCCCGAAGGCCCCCCATGGCAGTGCCAGGGACGCCACCACTCGCTGGGCCTCAATGTGGGGGGCAGGAAATGCCCCAGGAAAGGCGGGAGCTGGGGGTTCTCCTGAGGGTCCCAGTGGCCATCCCTGAGGAAGATGGGAGGTGGGATGAGAGGGAAGGCAGGCAGTTGACAAAATGAAAAATCAAAGGCAATCCAGCCCCAGCTCCTGAGCTAAATGCTGGATGTGTCGCCTTCTGGGGAGTAGGGAAAGTAGAGTCAGCAGCCAGGGGCTGGTGGCAGGGCTGAGGGCGGACAGGCCTGAGCTCAGACAACAACTCCAACATTGGGTGAGCCCTCTCTCTGAGCCAGACATCTTCACAGGCCACCCTCTCCCCCACGTGGACCTTCTCCCCTCTGTGCTATGGTTCAGAACACACGGGATCTGAGCAGCAAGTCCCTTCCCCAGGGTCACAGGAGGAAGTGCTGGAGCCATTACTCAGGCCACGGTCTTCTGCGTCCAATGCCATATTCTCTGACCATGACCCGTGGTTAATGAGAATGGCTGATGACTAGGAGCCAGGTACAGTGCCAGGACCTTTATCCGGATTATCTTTTATCCATATCACCTGCCCTTATTTTATGGCATAGGAACCTCAGGATCAGAGAGGTTCAATGTCATGCCCAAAGCCACACTCCATTCAACCCAGATCTTCCTGGACTCCAAAGCCCCATACTCTTTCCTCTATAGCTTGTTTCCCAAAGTGTGTTCCATGGTACTTCCACAGCTGTCCTGGAAGGAGGCGGGACAGCTGCTGGTGGACAAACATCTTGGGAAACATTGAGTTAAGCAGTGATCTTTACATTTGGATTTCCTGGAGCTTGAATGACCTATTTTATGAATCTCTGACAGTGGAAACTGGCATGCCCCAACCTTATCTGTACACAGTCTCTGTTTACCACAAAACAGTGCACTAGTTCGGAATGTGTTCAGCTGCAAGAGCACTACATCCCCCCACGAGCAGCCGGGACCCAGTATGGAAAGAGGCAGCCCAGGGCCGACGTGAAGGCTCAGACACGGCACAGGGAACTCGGGCTCCTTCTAGCTTCCTGCTCTGACATCCTTAACACGGAGCTCCCATCTCCCCGGTTGCAAAATGGTGCAGCCCTTTCTAGCACCACAGCCTCACTCCAGGCAAGAAGAAAGAGAAAGGCAAAGAGCAGAGGTGAGTCTGAACCTTTATACCACAGAAGCTTCCCCCAGCAGACTTCTGCTTACATCTCATTGGCCAGACGTGTGTTCTATGATCACCCTGATGGCATGGGAGCCGGGAAGAGTGAGCAACTTTAAGGGGGCACATTGTCACCTGGTTGGGTAACACCTCCTGGGTCTATGGCTAAGGAAAAATGGATCCCATGAAATTCCTCCTGGGACTGGCGCTCTGTGAACCTACTTTGGAGAATGTTGCTTTTCCTCAAGCCACTCCCCCTCATTTTTCAGTGAAAAGTCAACTTATTCCCCAAGACCCCCTTCCTAGGCGGGGGACCCTCTCCCCTGCCAAAGCCCTGGGATTCCCCCACTCCCACTCCCCATCAGCACGTGGTGGGCTATGCTGGAGTGAGGAACAGGGATGCTGATCTCCACTATGGACATGTTCCCTACCAGCTGCTGAAGGGCAAGTACATACCACTAACACCTGTATCTCCCCCCAGGGCATGTGTCCAGTAGCTGCACGAAGGGCGTGCAGAGACAGAAAGTGGTTCGGGATGCCTTACTTGATGAGCTGAGACCAGTACCAACTTGAACAAACATAAACAGAAAAGGAGACTTTTTAATAAGGACCCAGGGGTGGGGGGGGGGCTTTCGGGGAACACAGGGCTGGAGTATAGTCAGGGCTTAGCAAGGGATGGGGCAGAGTCTGGAAGGGCATGGGGATTCCAGGCCGCCTCTCTCCCTGGGGCCTGCCCCATTAGCATGCTCTGCAACGTGGCCTTTTCTGCTCCTCTGACGGGGGGTGGGAGGCAGATGCCATGCTCAACTCCCAGTGACATCGGCCTTTGGCCCAATTCCCAAGCTGGGGGAAGGACTCTGAGTGGCCCGGCCTGCATGGGTTAGGTGTCACCCTGGTCCAATCAGCTGAGCCCCTCTGTGGCTGGGAGGGGGGCCGGTAGGGCTCAGGTCAGACAGTGGGTGGGGGCCAGCTATAGCAGATACCCCAAGATGTGACTACTCAGTTTAGGGTGCTGGACTATAACAGGGGCCACCACATTCCCATCTGAGGCCTAAATCCAGCCCGCCAGCGTTCCTGAAAATAAGGTGTTATTAGAACACAGCTATGCTCATTCCCGTACCTATCACCCTTGGCTGCTTTTCTGCCACAAGTACAGGTGGATTGGTTGTGAAAGAGACTGTGCAGCCTACAGAGCCCCCGATTTATCATCTGGCCCTTTAAAGATTTATTTATCTGAGACAGAGAAAGAAAGAGCACGTGCAAGTGGGGTGCGGGGGGCAGACGGAGAGGGAGTCTTAAGCAGACTCCGTGCTGAGTGCAGAGCCCAGTGTGGGGCTTGATCTCAAGACCCCGAGATTACAACCTGAGCAGAAACCCAAGAGTTGGGTTCTCAACTGACTAGGCCACCCAGATGCCCCTTATCTGGCCCTTTAGTGACAATTTTGCCAACCCCTGTGTTGCAAGGAAGTGTGTCGGTTAGAATCTTGTGGGCAGTTTGAAGGCAAGTACACGTCACTCAGATCTGTGTATCCCCAAAGGCTGCGGCAAGGGTAGCTGGGGGAGGGAAGGAAAGGAGGAGGGAGGAAAGGAAGGAAAGCAGCAAGCAAAGAGGGAGGGCAGGAAGGAAGGGGGGGGGAGAAGAGAAGGAAGGAAAGAGGGAAAGAGGGAAGGGAGGAAGGAAGGAGGCGGGAAGGAGGGAGGCAGAGAGCGAAGGACGGAGGGAGAGGCAGGGAGGCAGGGAGGCAGGGCAAAGGCAGAAGCCGGTGCCCTTGGTATTCTCAGACCACTTCTCTGGAGTTGGAGCAGAGCAGAGGGGCGTTGGGAAGGGGGTTTCTTGCTCCTCCTGCGCTCAGCCCCGCATCTGCTCTTAATTGAGGCGTAGTGGTACAAGCCTGATTGGGAATAGCAGGTGCTGGGACGTGGTGAACATTAGGGAATAGTCACTTGGCAGGCTCCGGAGCTGCCAAAAACGAAAGTGTGCCGATGGGCCAGATGTTCGCTCATTACCATCCGCTCCTCCTCAGAAACGTTTAAAGGGAACATTTGTTTGTTGAGGAAACACAGCTGTTCCTAGGGAAATGGGTTTCCCTCCTTTGGGCAGAGGCGTGGGGGAGGGGACTGTTTGGGGAGGGACACTGGGGACGCCTTAGGTGGGTGGCAGTTAAGAGTCGCCATCCGGTCCTGCACAGGGGTCTTTGAGGACAGGACCTCAGACACTGGAAAAGCCTAGTACCCCCAGAGTCACTTTCTCTACACTCATGTGAAAGATCATTGCCCCCTCTTCTCAGAGATGGAAGCAGAGGTTGAGAGAGGCCACAGAGCTCTCAGTGGCCAAACCCAGCCGGGAACCTGGCCTCTGCTCTCCAAGACCCCAGCTCTCACCCACGCCCATCTCCGATCCCCTTTGGCTGTCCGGGACCCATGTCTTTGCAGCTCAGTCTTAGATGCTTCTATCCAGGCCTCTGTTTCTGTCCCTGCGTCTCATTTTAGATTTTCCATCCCTGGGCTTCTGTATTTTCCATCTGCTGTCACCTGTCTCCTTCTCTGCCTTCTGAGGATGTTTCGTTGGCGTCTGTAGGTGAGTGGCTCTGTGTTTCGTTCTTCCCAGCCATCTCTCTTCTGTGCTTCTCCCTCTCCATCCATCTTTCTTTGTGCCAGAGCCACCTCGGTGATGTCTGTAAAATCTCAGGGTCTGGGCCGGGTCTGTGGGATCTTGCCTCCTTTTGTTCTCTCTCTCTCTCTCTCTGGCATCTCTTTCTGGATCTTTAGCATAGTGTTTTTCAAGTTGTATGTCATTACCAAAAGGAGGTCATAATATCAGTTTACAAGATTGTGACTAGCAATGAAACAAACAAAAAATAGAAAACAGAAAATTTCAGGGGGCACCTGGGTGGCTCAGTCGGTCAGCTCAGGTCAAAATCTCAGGATCGTGAGATTGAGCCCACACTGGGTTCTGTGCTGGGGTGGAGCCTGCTTAAAATTCTCTCTCTCTCTCCATCTGCCCCTCCTTCTTCTCTAAAATAAACTTTAAAAAAATATTTCAGACTACCTTGTGAATTATTTCAGTTCTATACATGACTGTGTAACAGGTTCAAATGTAAAATGTTATCATGGTGAGATCTGATAAAGAAAATATCTTCAAAAACCACTGGGTATGGGCACCTGGGTGGCTCAGTGGGTTAAGCATCTGACTTCTGCTCAGGTCATGATCTCAGGGTCCTGGGATGGAGCCCCGCATTGGGCTCCCTGCTCAGTGGGGAGTCTGCTTCTCCCTCTCCCTCGGCTGCTCCCCCTGTCCATGCTCTCTCTCTCTCTCAAATAAATAAATAACATCTTAAAAAAAAAAAAAAGAAAACACTGAGTGGAGGTTCTTTGGCTGTAACTGCAGAAATCTCTGACCCAAGAAGTTCAGGAAGGAATTTATTATCATCACTACAAGAAGTCTGGAGGCTGCCAGACAGCATACTCAGGAGTCAGACACTTGCCCTTCTCCTTTTGCCCTCAGCCATTCTGAACAAGCCAGCTCACTGTCCTCACCATCACAAGGTGGCTGCTGGGGTTCCATCCACCTCCTGACAAGTCCCGCAGAACATGAGGGGACTGTCTGATTCCCTATATCCCTTTTCAGATGCGAGGAACTTTCCCTCTAGTGTTTCATTGGACAGGATGGGGGGGTGGGTCACATGCCCACCCCTTAACCAATCACTGGCAAAGGAGACAAGGCTCTCTGTGATTGGCTTAGACTACTCAGGAGGAGGTCTCTTTCCTGGGAGGCAGTGGTCAGAGGTCCTAAGCCTTGTCCCACCAGGAAGAAGAGGGAGAAGTCTGTGCGCTGGACAGACCGCCCCACACATGTCGTAGTCTCTCACTGTCCCCTCCACCTGGGTTTCCCTTCTAGTCCCTCTTTAGATCCATCCTGAGGGGAGGCCACGGGGTACAGTTTAGGTCTCTGTATTAGCTTCTTGTAGTTGCTGTAACAAATCACCACCAACTTGGTGGCTTGAAACAAAGACATTTATTCTCTCACAGTTCTGGAGGCCAGAAGCCCAAAGTCAAGGGGTCAGCCAGCCTATGCCCTACTCCGTCCAGAAGCTCTAGGGGAGAGTCCATCCTTGCTTCCACCTTCCCAGGGCCCCAGGCGTTCCTTGGCCTATGGCAGCAACCTCTCATGTCTGCCTCCATTTACACATGACCGTCCCCTCTTCTCCCTCTCTCTTCCCTGTGTGTCTTTTATAAGGACATGTGTGACTGGGTTTCAGGCCCTCTTAGATAACGCAGGATGACCTCGTCTTGAGGTCCTTAACTTAATTACATCTGCCAAGACCCTTTTCCTCGAATAAGATCATGTTCAGTTTCCTGGACAGGGACACGTCTTTTGGGGCCACTGTTCAGCCCACTCCAGAGCCTCTGTCCACCCCAGGCCAGGCCAGGCTCTTGGATGGGCTGCTCTCCCACTTGCTACCATGAGACCTTGACCTCCAAGCTGCAGTGTCCTCATTTGCCAAAAACAGACCAGAATACGGATAGGAAAAGACCTGACAAGAACCAGGAGGCAACATGTTTTCCTATTGTTTCTTGTCCTGTGAGAGGAAAAGCCAGTTGGCCTCTCCCACCTGCTCTCCAGGGAACTAGATCATTTTGGAAACTGGGCTGGTCTCTGGTGAGGTGTTAGAAAAAGACCCCCAGATCTCCCATAAGAGTCAGAGGACCTGGTCAGCCTCCCTCAATTGCTCTGCTGAGTCAAAGCAAGAAATCTCTAGAAAGCTCCTCAGCAAAGGCTACACCTGTTACCTGGCTAACATGGCCACAACCACAGCTCTGGTAAGAGAGAGTTCCTGTCCCTCAGCTCTGCCTGTCACCTGACAGCTCCCCATGGGCCCATCAGACTCTGACAGCAGTCCTCTTGGTGCAGGTATCCTGACTGAAGTATTTTCATTCATTCCACAAATACTTGATTGAGCTTCTATTATGTGCCTTCAGGCACCCTGCCAGGCCTTGGGGGTTCACCAGGGCACAAGACAAACATCCTGCTCTTGTGGAGCTGACAGGGAACAGAGAGGTGAAGGCACGCGGAAGGCCACAAGGAGCTAAATGACGAGCCCTGGGTCCCCAGCCTGTTCGTCAACAGATGGCTCACTGGTCATCCAGGAAGCCCTGTGTGAGTGTCAGGTTAAGGGCAACAAAGTTGGGAGGGTGTGTAATAAAGACGTGGGCCAGCCTGTGTCCCCTGGCCCTAGCAGGTAATGTCTACTCCCTTGGTATTTCCCACCATATTTCTTCATTACTCATGATAGGCATCCCCGGACCTTCTCCCTAATTGTTTATGTTAATGAGGTGATTCATGGTGGGCCCCTCCATAGTTTATGCTAATGACTCAGTTGAGAGGGGCGGGCTCCATCAGAAAGACCAGCCCCATGGGTAGAGGGCTGGAGCTCTGAGTCACGTGGTATCAGCCTGACCTCAGAGGGGGCACCTGAGACTAAGTTCGGTCACGTGACCAGTGATTCACTCCATCACGCCTGCGTCATGCAGCCTCAAGAAGAACTCTGGGAGCGCCTGGGTGGTTCAGTGGGTTAAAGCCTCTGCCTTCAGCTCAGGTCATGATCCCAGAGTCCTGGGATTGAGCCCTGCATCGGGCTCTCTGCTCGGTGGGGAGCCTGCTTCCTCCTCTCTCTGTCTATGCCTGCCTCTCTGCCTACCTGTCAAATAAATAAATAAAATCTTTAAAAAAAAAAAAAAAAAGAAGAAGAAGAAGAATTCTGGATACCGAGCTTGGGTGACCCGTTCCAACTGTCAAAAGTGCTAAGGGTACTACACCCCTGAGGACAGAGCAGATTTGCATCTGGAACCCTCCTGGCCTTGCCCTATGTGTCTCTCCCTTTGGCCAATTCAGGTTTGCAAACTTTTGCTGAAATAAAACTGCAGTCATCAAAAAGACAAATACTGTATGATCGCACTTATATGAGGTACCTAAGAATAGTCAAATTCATAGAGACAGAAAGTAGAGGGTGGTTCCCAGGAGCCAGGGGAAGAGAGCAGTGGGGAGCAGTTTCATGGGTATATCGAGTTTAGGTTTACAACATGAAAAGATTTCTGGAGACTGGCCGTAGAGCCATGTGAATGTATGTAATACTACTGAACTTAAAAATGGTTAAGGTGGTAATTTTTTTTTCAAATTTCATTTTAAATTTATTTCTAAATTGTTATTATTTTTTTAATTTTTTTATTAACATATAATGTATTAGTAGCCCCAGGGTACAGGTCTGTGAATCGCCAGGTTTACATACTTCATAGCACATAAGGTGGTAAATTTTATGTTATGTATATTTTACCATAATTTTTTAAAAACCCATAATCATGGGGAACCTGGGTGGCTCAGTGGGTTAAGCCTCTGCCTTCAGCTCAGGTCATGATCTCAGGGTCCTGGGATCGAGTCCTGCATCGGGCTCTCTGCTGGGCAGGGAGCCTGCTTTCTCCTCTCTCTCTCTCTGCCTGCCTCTCTGCCTACTTGTGATCTCTCTCTGTCAAATAAATAAAATCTTAAAAAAAAACAAACCCATAACCATAAGTACAGTGCTTTCCTGAGTTTTGTGAGTCTTCTTAGCAAATTACTGATCTGAGGCTGGTCATGGGAACTCTGGGAATTCCTGAATTTGTAGCCGGCTGGTCGGAGTGAGGGTGGCCCAAGGGATCCTTGAACTGGCAGAGGGTATCTGGAGTAAGAGCCTTGTCAAGCATTGTGCCCTTAACCTATGAAGTCTGGCCCGATTCCTCAAGGGGAGGCTGAAAGTGGGAGCTGGCTGGTGGGCCAAATGGCTTTTGGAATCCCATCCAGCCTTGAGTTGCTGTGATTCCTCCACGAAAACCCCCAAACCTCAAAGCATCCACCTTACATTGTCTGTTCCACTTGCTCATGTCTGGCTCTCTCCCTCTGGTTTCCTTATCAGGGTGTGCGGGTGCATGTGTGTGTGCGTGTGTGTGTGTGCGCGTGCGCGCACATGCGCGCACTCCTCTAGGCTACTCTACACTTTCTCCCACTGCATTGCTTCTACCACCAAATGTTTCTTTGAACGGCCTTTCTTCCTTCCTAGGTGAAGGGCTGACCTCTTTGAGCAGCCCATGGTCAGCACTCATTACTGTTGTGCCAGATCCCAAGTTCGCCTCCTTGCGTTTGTTCTGGAAGTTCTCTGGCGGTAGCTCTAGCTGTAGAACACAGGCAGGAGGTAAGCTGTTCAGTTGGAAGACAGCACAATGACTAAGGAAACCAAACACTGCCACAGCTGCACCCGTACCCCAGGTCCCGAGGCCACCAGAAGGGATCAGACCCTCCTTCCCAAGGATGACCTCACTGCTCTGGGGATGTGGACTGTTTAATTAGAACACCTTCAATCGGAAACACTCATCCATTTATGGCAAAAACAGCGACAGGCTTTTAAGGACATGCCATAAGTTTTACAGTTATTGGATTTTTCAACTTGTTTACAAAAGCAATATTGTTAAATGGCCAACGGCCAGGCCCAGTTGTTTTTCCTCCTGTGCCTTCTGACAACAGGAAAGCATATTATCTCCCCCAGCCAGCTCCCAGGAGGTGTGTGGAGCTGCATTCCATTTTGCTATCTGTTTAATTATCCATTCAGCCCGGCTTACGCTAAAGCTTTTTCTCAGTTTGTTCACAGCCAGATCTGTTCTGGAATGCAGCAAAGAGCTCCTTCCCCATTCCTCTACCCCCTGCAGCAGTTCCTGCAAGCAGTTTCACTCCAAGAAAATGCTAACCCCTTAAGAACGGTTCCTTTTGGAACAATGGATCCAAAGGGGGATGCAGGACAGCCTTAGTGACCCTGGCACTCCGCTTAACCACTCTGTCATGGGCTCCTCCTTGTTCAGAGAAAGAAGATTACTTTAGAAGAGTGGTTTCCAAAGTAGGCTGCTGGGCACCAAGAGCCCCTGGGGAGATTTTAAAAATAAAGCTTGCCATGGCTTGCCCTTTCAGACTCTGATTTAGAGGGTCTGAGTCCTCAAATCTGGAGTTTTAAAAGCTCCCCAGGTGTCTCTGATAACCTAGCAGCAGCGCCCTCTGGACTTGATGTGCTCTGCCTGCCTTTGACCCTGAGGTTCTGGATGTGCTCTTGAACGGGAACGGGGAGGGACCAGACCAAGCCTTCCTTCTGCTTTGCATACCTGCACCTCGCAGGAACTCCACACCTGCTCCCACTTGCTACAAAGCCATCTTGGAGAAACATCCAGGCTGGATGGAGCTCCAGAATCATCAAGTGAGTATAAATAAATGGGGACGTGCATAGGAGTTGCTCCAAGGGTTTTGTGAATGAGGTCATCATGGAGCACCTTCGCTGGCCCAGCAGTGGGTCTGGCTCCCAAGCTTTCATTGGGAAAGTGTCTCCAGATGAAGGTAGACTTGACAGCTGCCACTGGCTTGGCTGAGGGAGGTAGAGAGGAAGGCAAGGGGCAGAGAGCCCCATGCAGGAACTCCCTCCTGGCAGCTCAGTTTGGCCCCCAGAGGAAGAGCCTGGGAGAAGAACCAGGAGCTCCTGCATTCCAACTTCATGTCTCCCACACCCTCTACAGTGGTCAGAGTGAGGACAGTCCCAACCCACTAGGGCTTAACCTCTCCATGGCACCTAACGTGCCCTTTCCTCCTTGTAGCATCTCTGTGTGGGGGCAGGGCAAGCCCAACAGCTCCATGGATTGATGATCTGAGACAGGAAGACAGGATGGAATGATTTGAAAAAGATCACAGGGCTGCCAAGTGGCAGAATTCTCCCTCAGATCCAATCCCAAGTCCTCAGCCACGGGCCGCCTTTATCATAATACACTTACTTACGTGGGCCTTCACCTTTCCCAAAGTGCATCCGTAGACACGACTCGAGGAGACTAAGGGGGGTAAGCAGGGGAGATCTGACATTCTCAACCCATAATCAAGGAGACTGAAGCTCCGAGAGGCTAACGAGGCCACAGAGCTGTACCCCGTAAGAAGGAAGAGTGTCAAGTTGGGTAGGGGATGCGTAGCAGAAAGGATCAAATGTTTGAAATTGGACTGTCGCTCTTACAAGTCGTGACCCTGGGCAAGGTATTTACACTTTAAGTTTTGTCCTATTAGAAAACAAAATTCAACTGAGTAGATGTTAAAGATCTCATTGGCTTTCTTCAATGATTCATGAATCAAGAAACATCCAATCCAGCAGACAGAAAGGAGCTCTGAGGAGCTGTGCAAAACAAAGGACTTTTCTAGGCAGAAGGGATGGCAAACAAGGAAGTTATAGGAGCAAAAAGGAATCGGTTATGGCAAGGTCACTTTCCTTTAGGAGACAGCGAGGGTCTAACTATCAAGCAGATTAGTTGCTAGTGCTGATCAGGTAATTCCTGACTGACTGGTTTAGGATTCCATTTCTGAGAAGACGAAACTTTAATTAAGCCTTGGTTTGATGAGGGGCTTAGCATAAGTGACTCCATTTGGGGCCTGTTGTCTTGTTTTTAACAATTCTATGTTAAAGAACAGTTTTCTAAAAGTAAAAAGGATGCACAAATATAAAAAAGATTTTATTTAACTCGCAAATTAATAAGGAAACCGGTAAGGTATTAAAAACTGGTTCTGGGGCGCCTGGGTGGCTTAGATGGTTAAGCCTCTGCTTTTGGCTCAGGTCATGATCCCAGGGTCCCCCATCAGGCTCCTTGCTCAGCGGGGAACCTGCTTCTCCCTCTCCCTCTACTGCTCCCCCTGCTTGTGCGCTTTCTCTGTCAAATAAATAAATAAAATCTTAAAAAAAAAAGAACAAATTTGCCTCTTAAAAAACAAAAAAAGAAACCACTGGTTCTAAGAAGGACCCGAAGAGCACGCATATAGAGAATCTGAAATGGATTTACAAATAGTGCCAAGCTGGTCAATATCCTCCAGGCAGTAGTCATCTGCATTCCAACAGACACAACTTATTTGCAAGTCTACGGACAAGAATCATTTGCATTATCATCAGTTTTCTACAACCTAGTTGTAAAATACCTCTGACACTATAAGATGCACAGATTGCCCATAAAGGCATACTATTCAGGACATCCAGTAACCTTTTTTTTTTTTTTTTTTTGCTCCTGCCAAGACTTCCACGGTTTTCCCTAACTTGGGAAAATGGGACGATCCGAAGGGCTGTTGCAGGCACTGAATGAGACGGCAAACTGCCTGGTATGAAGGAGATGCCCAGTTAACTTCCTTCCTCTTCTTACCCTTCCAGAATGGCTTCCCGATTACCCAAGCCCATGGGTTTTCACTCCCCTGAGTCTGGCCCAGAGGAAAGGAATGGGGCCTCGATGTCACCCAGACCCAGGGTCCAGCCCTAGCCCCGCCACAGCCTCCGGCAAGTCATTTCTCGTTCCTTAGGTCTCAGTTTACCCCCAGGAAAAATGAGCAGCTGGACCAAGTGACCTCCACATGCTCTTCATGCCTCTAAATCTTGGCTTTGCATTGCTTGTTAGAGCACAGCGAGAACTATGGGTTTTCTGAGACTCATTCAGGACATAGCGAACAGATACAGACTTTGGAGTCAGTGGATGGATGTTTGATTCCCAGCTTAGCATCTATCTAACTGGCTGTGTGCTGTGGATTAAGTGGCTTAACATCTCTGAACCTACATGGCTTATCTGTAGATGAGGTCACAACAGAGGTCCAAAGGGTTAGGGACATGGCTAAGGACAGGGGAGAGAGAACTCGATCCTCAGAGAGGGGCAAGCCACAGGTAGGGAGAGGTCACAGAGATAGTGCTTACTCTGCAGCAGTGCCAAGATGGGCTTCTAGGAGGAGGTGACCCTTGAGTAAACCCGGCAAGCTTTAGACTCAGGAGACTGCTTTAAAGGCACAGAGAGGCCACTTGGACAAAGCTGTGGAGTCTGGAAGGCAAGGCTGGTGCTAACAAACTGCTCACCGTTTCCTCTGGCAAGGGCCCAGGGTACCTGGAGGGGCATTCAGAAGGATAGGTCTGGGAAGGGTTGTGTGATTTTGATTGCCAGGGGCTTTCAGTGATGGGCAAAGGGGTTTGGATTTCACCCTTCAGAGAGTAGGGGGCCGGGGGGGGAGGCCAGGGGACTCTAGCAGGTAATACCGTGGGGAGGTGCACCTGCCCACTTTGTATCCTCTCCAATGTCTGGCATGGAGAGGGGCACCTAGGAGCACATGTGAGTCCTTGGTGGTCTTAGGACTATGCCGATTCTGATTAAATAGGTCCAGCACTGGGGCCACTGTATATTTCTAACCAGCTCCCAGATGACGCTAATGCCTCTGGCCCGGGGCCACACTTTGAATGACAGTTACATCAAGGGTGCCCTCTTGTGTGGGTAACCTCAGGACCAGTAAATGAAAACACTGTCAGGAAGATGGTGCTTAGGCTAGATACCTTCCTCTCCTCTTTCCTCCTAGTTAGGCTCCAGGCCCCAGATCCCCAAAGCCAGATTTCCTGTGCCCGGCTGCCTAGGACTCAGCCACCAACGCACTGCCCTACCTGGGCTGCCCCTTCCAGGCACTGGAGAGGCTGAAAGTTTCACTGTGCACTGCTCTCATCTTAACTTAGTAAGTCTCATTCCCTGTAGGCTCTGGGAGGTGAGATGCATGGGACCGATTTTACCTAAGCCCTCCATGGAAGTTCACGGAGCAGGTGGCCATTTAGCTAAGCCTGGAAGGAAGCCAGCAAGTGGCAGGGGTTCATCCTGCAGAACTAGCCCAGACCAAGTTGTTAATGGCTAACAAAAACCTATTGTCTGTGCCTCCTGGAATACATTCTTGACTTTGGCCTGGGGCTTTGAGTGCCTCAGACCAAGGGAGCTGCTCTAACGCTGGGCATCATGGAAGACTTTAGGATGAGAGCACATCACACAGGTGCCTCTCACCAGGACTCAGCTGGGACCCTCCTCCTCCAGGGCCCTCTCCTCAGTTCCCAGAGTGCTTCATGCTCTCCCACTATCATCCCCGCAATGGCCTGCCTCCCGTGCTACACTTGGGAACCCCATGAAGAGAGGCAACTTGGGATTTCCAGTACCAGCACCTGCTTCACGATGTTTAAGAAATAGATGAGCGGCTCTACCCAGAGCCCACACCTATGTACAGATCGGTGGTTCTCAGTGTGGCAACTGTTCCCCCAGGGACACTTGGCACAATGTCTGGAGACAATTTTGGCTGGCACATCTGTGGTGTCGGGTGGGGGGGGGGGGTAAGAGGATGGCTGGCATCCAGAGGCCAAGGACACGTGTGTAAACAGCGCCCAGTTGAGAGGGCAGCCTCCACACAAAGGATTCTCCAGCCCCAAATGCCAATAGTGTTAAGGTGGAGAAATCCTGGCATGGGGGAGGGGCAGTGAGTACATACAGGGTACTTCTGGGGGATGGTCCAGTGCAGAAATCGAGACCCAAAGTGGGTGAAGTGACTTTCTCTGGGTCACACCACAGGAAAGCAACAGCCCGAAAAGAGAAATGTGCCTTTGGAATCATTCTGCCACCACACCCATGACCCCCTTTTTCTTCAGCCATGTTGCCACATCTCAAAGTCGTCCTTGCCCTGCCTCCCTGACACGGTTTACTAAGAACACTTCAGCAGCATCGGGCTCTCTGCTCAGCGGGGAGCCTGCTTCCCCCCTCTCTCTCTGCCTGCCTCTCTGCCTACTTGTGATCTTTCTCTCTGTCAAATAAATAAATAAAATCTTTAAAAAAAAAAAAAAAGAACACTTCAGCAGCAGAGGTGAATGTGTCTTGGAAGATGCCAGATGGTTTAAATCTCTGAGACTCTGAACCTTCACGGGCAGCAAGACTCTGAGTCCTCTTTCCCCAGACCCGCATCTACGGGAACATTCCCACTCAAGAAATTTAGGAAAAGTGTAAATGGTGACAAGTAGAGGCAGGCAACAACAAGCTAGTAAGACAACACCTTGGGGTGTTCATTATGCTGGATTTCCAGACAGTTCAGTTGGTTAACGCAGTTCCTTCCGGCTTGCGGATCAGTCTGGGTGAATGCAGAGCCACCTGGTTACACGGTCCGGCTTAAATGCCTCAGTGACACCAGTGACAGCCAGTGACACTCGGTGAAGTCCTCTCCAGGTAAGACCCTGATTCGTGAATGGCAGAGCGGAGCAGACCGATGACTCTGTGCCCACCGTTCGGGCTGCTGGGGGCCTCCCTCTAACTCTCCCACACCCTCACATGCACGCAGGGCCTCCCCCCCACAACAAGCTGTTACATACATGCAAGTGAAAGTAATTTACTCAATTATTTCCTGCTGTTAATTAATTAATTCCTGTAATTATTTCCTATAAGGTTTGGGCATGGGGAAAATCATTGCGTCCTCTCTGCATGGAGTTTCTTTTAAGGAGCTACAAACAGCTAGTATGGCCCAGGGAGGGAGTGGCAGAGGGGGGCAGGGGGATGGTTTGGGGCACTGAGCGTCATGAAAACCCAGCCAGGGCTGCAGTTCTATGGAATGAGCCTGACTTTCAGTTTCCTGGTCTGTCAGAGGGGGGCTAACAGCCGTGCTTCCAGCCACCTTCTCTTTCTTCCTTTAACAAACATTCATTAAGGGGACGCCTGGGTGGTTTAGTCGGTTAAGAAGCCAACTCTTGATTGTGGCTCAGTCCTGGGAGGGAGCCCTGTGCTGGGCTCCACGCTCAGTGGGGAGTCTGCTTGAGATTCTCTCTCCGCTTCCCTCTGCCCGTCCTCCCCCCCCCTCCTCTTCCCCCTCCTCCTCCCCCTAAATAAATAAATCTTAAAAACAACAACAACAACAACACTCACTAAGGTCCTGGTGTGTGCAAACTCTGAGCTAGGTACTGGAAATATAATTGGAAGAGAAAGAGAAAGAAGAGGGGTGGGATGGGCCAAGGACAGTGAGATCCATGGAGAGGGTACAAGTTGGGTGAGCTTGAGGTGGGAATGTTATTCAGTTGGGACAGGGCCCACCTGTGAATGCCTGGCCCTCCCCACTGGCCCACAATACCCATGACCTGTCTCCCCTCCCCCAGCCCCAGTTTCCCTCCCCCAGATAGCAACCAAGGCCAGATCCCCACCCCCGAAGGTCCCTGCCCCCTAGGGTGTCACCTTCTCCTGGATCTGAGGCATCCTTCACTCCTCACACACCCCTCTTTCCCACTGTCTGCATGGTCCCCCACTCTCCCTCGTGGTTGTTGAGCCTTCTGCTGTGTTCTTATTCTGCTGGTTATTCATAGGAATTTGCCTTGGCTCAAAAGCTGAGCTATGTGACCTCACCCCATCAGGACAGCTGTTATCAAAAAGCAGGAAAACAGGGCGCCTTGGTGGCTCAGTGGGTTAAGCCGCTGCCTTTGGCTCAGGTCATGATCTCAGGGTCCTGGGATCGAGTCCCGCATCGGGCTCTCTGCTCAGCAGGGAGCCTGCTTCCCTCTCTCTCTCTCTGCCTGCTTCTCTGCCTACTTGTGATCTCTCTCTGTCAAATAAATAAATAAAATCTTTCAAAAAAAAAAAAAAAGCAGGAAAACAAAGGAGGAGGTGGAGAGACTGGAACCCTCGTGCACCATAGGCAGGACTGTAAAATGGCACCGCCACCGTGGAAAACAATACAGCAGTTCTTCAAAAAATTAACCATAGGGGGTGCCTAGGCAGCTCAGTTGGTCAAACGTCTGACTCTTGCCTCTTGCTTTCTGCTCAGGTCATGATCTTGGGGTCAGGGGATCGAGCCCCACATCAGGCTCTGTGCTCAGTGGGGAGTCTGCTTGAGATTCTCCTCCTCCTCTCCCCCTGCCCTTCACCCTCTCTAAAATAAATAAATAGGGCGCCTGGGTGGCTCAGTGGGTTAAGCCGCTGCCTTCGGCTCAGGTCATGATCTCAGGGTCCTGGGATCGAGTCCCACATCGGGCTCTCTGCTTGGCAGGGAGCCTGCTTCCTCCTCTCTCTATGCCTGCCTCTCTGCCTGCTTGTGATCTTTCTCTGTCAAATAAATAAATAAAATCTTTTAAAAAATAAATAAATAAATAAATAAAATCTTTAAATAAAAATGAAATTAAACATAGATTACCATTTAATCCAACAACTCCACCTCTGGTGTATACACAAAAGAAGCAAAAGCGGGGTCTCAAATGGATACGGGTATATACGTGTTCCTAGCAGCGTTCACGATAGTGTGAGGTAGAAACCACCCAAACATCTGTCCACGGATGATGGATAAACAATGTGGTCTCTACATACAACGGAACATTGTTCAGCCTTGAAAAGGAATGGAATTCTGACCCCTGCTACAACATGGATGGACCTCGAAGGCATCATGCTAAAGCCCAATCAGCTAAATCATGCTAAAGCCCAATCAGGGACAAATACAGTAAGATTCCGTGTACAGGAAGTACCTAGAATAATCAAATGCACAAATCTGATACATATACAGCAAGCATAATGTTGGATATCAGGAGCTGGGAGAAGTGGAGAACGTGGAGCTACTGTTGAATGGGGACAGAGTTTCAGTTTGGGAAGATGGAAAGGTTCTGGAGATTGATGCTGGTGATGGTTATACAACATGCACGCTTCGGTGGCTAAAATGATCTGTTTCATGTGTATTTTACCATGATTAAAAAGTATCACCTGTATTTAGATTTCATTCTTTCTCTTTTTAAAATCTAAACTGTGAGCTCCTTGGGGCCAGGCCTGTAATTTTTTACTCCTTTGGTTTCTGTTCAGTGATATTAACAAAAGCAATGGCTGTGTGGAGAGAAGAGGAGGGAAGGAGGGAGCGCATCTCTGGGTCAGTGGTCCACTAGGACCAGAGCTGGGAGCGGCAGTTCTCTGACCCCCATGGCAGGCATCTCCTGCGGGCCCTTCTTCTGGAAGCAGGCGCTGTAATCACAAACCCCAGGCCTCCGCATACTGACTAGGCCTTCCCTGCTCCATTCCTGCAGACCAGGAAGGCCCTGTCACTTGTCACTCCCCCGTGTTCCCATGCTCAGATCACACTGGATGGACAACCTCATTCCCAGTTGTGCACATCCTCACTACCCCTGCACCTTTGCTCGGGCCGTCTTTCGTCTGGGAAGTCCATCCTCATCCTCCAGGCTCAGTTCACACCCACCATCTTCCCCTGAGCTCTTCCAGAGCTCCTGCTCTCCCCTCAGGGCCCCCACAGTGCCCTGCTGCACCTTCCCTCATTCTGCACTGAACACCTGGATCTGCAATTGTAATCGTGGGCATCTCCAGCTGGAGGGGCAGCTGGACGGTGGGGCACACAACCCTGATGGGACCTTTCCCCTTCTTCCCACCTTGCTTGCAGAACCTCCCTTTTGTTCAGCTGATCCCCTTCTGCCTGGCCCTGGGAACGAGGGTGACTCAGCCCCGGGGAGATGGAGCCTGTTTGGTCTACACTCATCACTTACCTCACTCCCCTCCCCAGTGCTGTTGCTGAGGAGTGATCATGTGATCTAATTCCGGCCAAAGAGATGGGAGGGAAAATGGGGGCAGGGGTGAAGCCCCACTCCCCCACCTCAATATGCCATTCCAGGCCAGTTTCCAGCTCTCCCAGGCCCCATCTTCTCATCTATGAAATGGGGATGTTAAGAACAGTAAGATGAGCGTCCTCCTTGGATCCTGGTGAAGGTGATAAGAGGCTAAAGTCCAGAACTGTCTCCCTGCCTCACACACAGCAAATAGTGGGAGCTGTCCTGACTGGTCAGCGGCTCACATGCTGCTGTTCTGACACATGGGCTTTCCACTGACTCCCCCAACACCCAGTGCCACCCTGAGCCCCATCGGGAGAGCCAGCCTCTGTGCCTCACCTCCCTGGCTCAGGGCACTGGCTTGGTGCCCCCCACCTCATGCCCGCCCTCAAGGCCCAGGAACACCTCGCTGTGTCTCTGGGTCAGTTCACCCCGATGCCTTCCTGTTGCCACGGCCCGTAGCACACGCTGTATTTGCTCTAGGGGCCACATCCCCTCAGCCTGGACTGCCCTTCCCTCTGCTCCTGCTTCTACATTCCACTCCCTTCCCTGCAGCTTGGACCATTCCCCCATCCCGTCCTGAGACAGCTCAGGGATGCTCATTTCCATGGTGTGGTCCTTCAGCACTGTACGGGGATCCTAGGGCTGCTGTAACAAATAACCACATACTTGGAGGCTTACAGCAACAGCTGTTTATTCTAGAGGCCAGAAGTCCAAAATCAAGGTGTCAACATGGCCACACCCACCCCTTGTCTCTTCCTGCTCTGTTCACCCCACTCATCCCTCAGCATGTCCAGCCTCCCTCCAATCCCTCTGACCTGTCCTGGCTTGTACCTCTCTGTGCCTTGGTGTGTCTTTTCTGTCTCCATGAAGACACTTTCATTCAATGTAGGGCCTGCCCTAATCCCATATGATCTTATCTCAATCCTTAACCTTCATCACATCTACCCTATGTAACTTTCATTACATTTATCCTTACAAAGACCCCATTTTCAATGAATCTGGGGGACACGCTCTTCAACCCTCTGTAAGTGGCAAGATCCAGATCCAGAGAGGAAAGTGGAAGACAGAGCAGTGGCTGTCCCCACCCAGACACAGGGGTTTCTCCTTCTGGAGCCAGCTGTCACCTGTGAGCCAACATTTCAGCCCTTGTAACCACCCAGACCCTGGCAGTCGGCGGTCACTACTAGAATCTGCCGGCAGGTTACATCATGGCCCCGCTTCTGTCTCATCTACAGGCTATTGGTACATTCCGTCTGTCAAAGCGCACACTGTAAATAAAGCTGATTCCATCTGGGGACTGGCGGTACAGTAGAGAGAAAAGGGAAAGAATTAAACAAATAAAGGCAAAACCTTCGTCATCCACGAAACAATGCACAAAAACCAGGGCATTCCTCCGGACCGTCGATAAATAATCCAGACCACGAAAATAATCTATTAGACAGCTTGTGTAATGGTAGCATGTGAAAGACTGTGGAACTTTCTAAAATTAATTTTCTTCATTTTGGTTTATTAAAATTGCACTCATCTATCTCCCCTGTTAAATATTTTATTTTTTCATATTAACGGCTGCAATTTCAGCTTGTGCCTGTTTCTGTCATTAACACTGTACAAACTTAATATCATTAGTAGTTTTTCCCTTAATTATGTGACTAGAGAAGAAAAACATCAAAGTTTCCGTGAAATTGGAATAGTATATCTAAATTGCCTCATGTTTATTTTAACATTAACAGTAAATGAAGCTAATGGGCTTTTATATTATTAAAAGCACTCATTTGTGTCCTGCCTGTTCTAATATAACAAAGCTTTAAAAGATGTTAAATAATTAGTTATTTAATAGGGAAGGGTGGAATAGATCAAACGGAAGGAAAAGTTGAGGATAACCAACATGCGCGGTTGAGGGGTCTGACCTTTTTTGGGCTTTCAAGAGGGATTCCCTCTCCCCAGGATCCCTACCCCACTGTAAAGTGAGAGCTCTAATTTATAACTACCCTGGAGAGTTAAAGCAACAAAATCTATTGCCCCAGCCCTGAAGAGAACACACGTATGTGGGGAGGCAATAATGTTTGCAATTATTTCTGGGCAATCTCCATTCATAATTCAATACCTGCACAGGGCCCGTGTGAGGCTGGGGCTCAGAGGTCATCTATGGGAGGGAGGACTGCTTTCTCCCTTACAGTCTCCTCACCTCCTAGCAGGATCTCCTTGCCTTCGGGGGCTGCTGATGCATGTAGGCCTTCAGCTCCCTTGGGAGCCCAGTGAGACCTCGGGAAGGACTCTGGTCTGTGGGTCTGAAAGAGGTGCCAGACTGTTGTCACTCTCCCACTCAAAAACCTGCAATTGTTCCCATGGCCTGCCACGCCAAGGCTGACCTCCTTCTTGGTACTTGAGGCCCTACCTCTCTGACACTATCTTCTACTCTTCCCAACAACTGTACTCTGTTTCAGCAGCTGGCTTCCTCTCCAGGCCCAGCACAGGCCAAGTTGTCCCATCTCCTCGCCTGTGCTCATGCCGTTGCTGGTACCTAAAGCCACTTTCCCCCTTCCTGTTGCCTCTTCATATTCGAGTCACGCCTTATGGTTCAAATTCCAGATCCTCTATCAGGCCTCTCCTGGTCCCTCTGTATCTTGATTCCCTAGAGCAGGGGCTCTCAAACCTGAGCATGCTCGGAATCCTGGAGAGAGAGGGCTTGCTACCACATGGGTCACTGGGCACCACTCCTTCGCAGGTCTAAGTTCCTAGTTGGTTCCATAGGTCTCAATTTCTAACAAGTTCCCAGGGGATGCTAACTGATGCTGCTGGTCCGGGAAGCACACTGGGAAAATTCTCCGAGCATAGACAGTCTCTCCAAACCATTAGGCACTGTTCTTGTACTCGCTGGAAAGGCTCTCTGATAGTGGTGTGTGGCCACTGTTTCCTCAAATAGACAGCAAGTTCCTTGAGGGCAGGGGCACTAGGATACTTCTCCATATCCCTCAAAACACCACCAGCTCAAGGATGGACTCATGGTATATGGGACAATGATTCCCGATAAACTGACTGATTAGTTGCCATGGAGTTTCATTCAACCATTAGAGAAATCTCCATCATACACGGGAGGAAGCTGAGGCTTTTAGAAATGAGTCGCTGACGGTCACACAGATCTTAAGTGACAAATTTGAACCCAAGTTCACCTCCAGAGCTCAGGCCAATACTTCTTAGTTGAGAGATTTCGGACATGAGGATTTGGAGGACAAGGCACCTGTGTTGGGAGACCAGATGCTTCTGTCACTGCTGTGTAAGGAGCTTGGGCTTCCAAAACAATTCTATCTAGTTGGGGGTGGGGGGGTGGGGAGGGATTGAGATAATCCCCCCTCCGTGGATTTAGTGATCCTTTAGCCTAGGGAAGACTCACATGGTAAATGAGCTGCCCTCCAGTCAACGGCTGCACTGTGACCTCGATGTTAGGTACAGTCTCAGAATCCTTAATTGATTGGCCCTTCTAATGCAAGATGATATATATTTGCCATTCACAATGTTCTCTGCTACACAGTTGAGAAAACAGGGATTCCAGAGAGGAAATGCAGCGTGGCCAACAGCCAATTAGTGATGTGTATTAGTTATCTCTTGGGCCTAACTAATTAGCCCCAAACTCAGCGGCTTAAAACAAAAACCATTTGTTGACTCATAGTTTCTGTGTGACATGAGCAGCTCATCTGCGCAGTTCTGGGTCACGGTCTCTCGTGAGGCTGCAGTCAGGACGTTGGCAGGAGCTGAGTGTCATCTAAATATCTTGACTAGAACTGGAAGATCTCCTTCCAAGGAAGCCCTTTCACTGAGCTGTTGACTGAAGGTCTCACTGATTGAGTGCCCTCACAACATGGCGTCCCCCAGAGCAGCGATCCAAGAGCAAACGATGAGGAATTTACAGGGCCTTTTCCATCCTCGTCTCTGAAATCACACGTCATCTCTTCCACTTTATTCTACTTGTAAGAAACAAGCCACTAAGTCCAGTCCACATCCAAGGAGAGGAGAATTAGTTTCCATCTCATGGAGAGAGGAATATCAAAGAAGTTAGGGGCAACACATGCTGGAAAAGGGGCCAGAACTCAGTATCCAATTTTTTTCAGTTGTGAAACAAATCACGCACACATACATTAATTCTACACACACAGTGTGAAGGGTAATTATAAAATGAGCCCCTGAGCAGTCACCACCTAGATTACTAGACCCAGAACTTCATCAGCATCCCAGAATGCCTGTGTGCCCCTTGTGATTCCAACTGCTTTCCTCCCAATATGTAACCACTATTCTGACTTCTGTGATTTTTAATTCCTTGCCTTTCTTTATAATTTTACTACCAATTGTGAGTCACTAAACAATGTAGTTGTTTTTCCTGGTTTTTTTGGAACTTGGTCTCAATTGAATCATACTGAAAGTATTCTTTGGTGTCTTGCTTCTTTCACTCATCATTATGTGTTAAGTTTCACTCATGTTTTCATGTAACTGTATTTTATTCATTTTTTTGTTGTTGTACAGAAGACTTATCTTTAATAGTTCTTTTTGCCTTAAAGACTATGCTGTTTGACATAAATATAGCTAAACCTGATTTCTTCTGATATTCACATGACATGTTTTCTTCCATCCATTTGGATGGATCCTTGCACTTTAGATGTTTTCCTAGTAGTTTTAAATGCAGTCTGATAATCTCCAGTTTTTAACCCGGAACATTTGCTCTGCTCACATTTGATGTAATTTCTGAAATATCTGGATTTATTCTGCTACATTACTTTGTGCTTTCTATTTCCTCTACCTTACTGTGTTTCTTTTACTCTCCTTTCTTGTATTTTTTGTATTAATGGAATGTTGCTGCTGTTGTTTTTTACCACTCAGAATTGCTCCTTCAATTAGTTCAAAAGCTATGTTCTCTGTTTTTATTCTTTTAATAGTTAACCTGGAAATTACAACAACTTGTATTCAAAAGTGATCAACAGCTAACATTAATTGATACATTCTCCTGGACTATACAAACATGTTAGAATACTTTAAATCCATCTGACCCCTACATGTTGGTATTTCCATTTGTTAAATTCTATCTTTTTAAAAATCCCAAATAACACTATTAATTAGTTAAAGCTGTTAATTCTGTCCACCTATATAGCTGCTGGCTTCTATGCTCATCATCTGTTGATACATTTTATTCCTCATTCCAGGATAACTATCTTTCTCCCTTTAGTACAACCTTGCCATTCATTGCCTTTGGTAAGGCTCCACTAAAGGCAATTTTTTTTCTTATTATTTTTTATCTAAAAAAGCTTAATTTTATTTTATCCTTGAAAGATACTTTTACTGACCACAGAATTCTAAGTTGATGGTTATTTTTTTTTAATCGATGATGTGCTAAAATATTCTCCTATCTTCTGGTTCCCATACTTGCTGTTAAAAGTCAGATGCTAATCTACATTTTTCTTTTGAATAGATTGTAACCTATTTTCCTTCTTCTCTGGCAATTTTAAAAATATTTTCCTTGTCCTTGGTGTTCTCCATTTTCATTTGGAGGAAACTACATGTGCATTTTATTTATTTAAACTTCATTTATTTAACATTTCATTAAGGTTGTCTCAAAATGAGACAAAATGTCTCAAAAAATGTCTCAAAATGATGGATCAATACCTTTCTCTAGGTCTGGAAATTCTTTGCCATTATTTCCTAAATTATTGTCTTGGCCCCATTCTCTTAAGCTTCTCCTTTTGGAACCCTGATTTGATATAGATTAGATCTTATCATTTTATCTCCCATATTTCTTAACTTCTCTTTCATAGCCCCCATCTCCTTTTTGTCTTTGCTGCATTCATCCAGTTCTCTGATTCTCCCTTCAGCTGTGTCTAATCTGCTATTACACAGATTCACTGAATGTTCATTTCAATTAAGTTTTTCTTTTCTAAATGTAATATTCCCTTCTTTTTATAATCTGTTAAATCTCTTTTTTTAAAACATTTTCCTGTTCCCTGCAGATATTATACTTGTCTTTTTACTCTTTTTAAATAGTAAGCACCATTGTTTTATATTCTGTATCTGATAAACCCAGTATCTGAAATCTTGCTGATCTCTTTCTGCTGTTGCTTCAGGTTCTCATTCCCAATGCCTTGCTTCCTTGTCTACTTGGTTATTCTTTTGTCCATTTTGTCATTTTGTTCATTTTCCTTAAAAAATTATTTTTGGTCATTCTTTGAAAACTGGGATGAAAAGATCTGTGTTTACTTCTGCCAGGTAGCTTACTGGCATTACCAGTGGAAGACCACTTTACATTAAGTTCATGGTTACAGTCATTCTGTCTATTCAGGTGATAAGTAACTCTTTTTCCCACCTGCCCTCCTCAGAACGAAGGCAACTTTTCTCGCAGTCCCTGGGTGTGGAAGGAATCAGGCAGTTTTTCTTCTCGTTCACACATACAGTGAGGGTTTCCCTTTGGAGTTCCACCTTTATGAGGGAGGACATCCTATTAGACTTCCCATCTTTGCTGAGCCCTGGGTTTTAGATTCACTTCCCCAAACCCTTGGCAATGTCAAAACTGAAGCTCAAGTTTGCTGGTTGGGCAAATGTCCGTAAGGGACAAGTAGCTGCAGCATTCTCAGAGCCCTGACTCTCAATTAGCTTTTGGCCTTACTATCTTGTCAGCTCTTCAATGTCTTTAAGAAGATTTATTTTTCACTTTTTTTCAGCATTTCTAGTTGTTTCTACCCTGAGAGTTAACCTAAAGGACCCAAACTGCCATATTGCTGGAAATAGAGTGTGCTCTATGTTTTCTCTACAACCCTGGATTAGCATGTTTTCTCAATTGGGGAAACCAAAACAGGAAGTAGGATGATCCAATCCAGTGGGGGCTGGTGGGGGTGATGGGTGGTGGCTATTGGGCAAAAAGTCCTGCTCAGGATGGTGGGGGTTCCTAGCTCACTAAATGTAAGCCCTGCCCATACACCTGGGCAACTAGTCTGTGTTCTGCAGAGAGCACGGTGCTGATTCTCCTAACCTCCCACTGTTTTGTCAAGGTCCTTGGAGGCTTTTAAGCAGGATGATGATACAGTCGGATGTTACTCCAAGAAAAATCGCTGTGGCTGCTGTGTGGAGTTGGAGACAGTGCAAATTTAGATGGAGTAGTCCAGAGGCTGTTGCAGTGGTTATGGTGAGAGATGATGGGAGCTTGGACGGAGCTCAGGGAAGGGGAAGAAGTGGAAGAGGGACTGATATCAGGGAATCTCAAGCAGACTCCATGATGACTGTGCAGAGCCTGACATGGGGCTCAACCTCGCAACCCCAAGATCACAACCTGAACTGAAACCGAGAGTCAGTCACTGAACCAACTGCACCACCCAGGCGCCCCAAGAGGTGCATGTCTTCCTAAGTCTCAACTGACATGAATGGCCAGGAGGCAAGTTGATCCCAACGAACCCATCCTGTGACCACACTGAGTTAACTGAGGGATGCAATGCCCCTTCCTTAAATGGGCACGCCGGATTGATAACCACAAACACAGTGGGTGGCTGAAGCATCCCACCATCCCCAGATATGCACAGGGCCCTTCTCCATTTTGATTCCCTCGCACCCACCCATCTTGCTTCCTGGCATAAATACCTATTCCAGGTAAAGATGATTACAAAGAGGGAGCAAGAGGAGGAAAAAATAAATAGAGAGATAATAAAGGTAGGATAAGAAAATTATAAAAAGTCGGGGTACCTGGGTGGCTCACTGGGTTAAAGCCTCTGCCTTTGGCTCAGGTCATGATCCCGGGGTGCTGGGATCGAGCCCCGCATTGGGCTCTCTGCTCGGCAGGGAGCCTGCTTCCCCCTCTCTCTCTGCCTGCTTCTCTGCCTACTTGTGGTCTTTGTCCGTCAAATAAATAAATAAAATCTTCAAAAAAAAAAAGAAAAGAAAATTATAAAAAGTCAAAATTAGAATGAGACTAAGAGGATAAAAAATTTTAAAAACGAATATTAAAAGGAACACAAGAGTTGAAAATAGTGAGTTTAGGGGCGCCTGGGTGGCTCAGTGGGTTAAAGCCTCTGCCTTCGGCTCAGGTCATGATCCCAGGATCCTGGGATTGAGCCCCGCATCGGGCTCTTTGCTCCGCGGGGAGCCTGCTTTCTCCTCTCTCTCTGCCTGCCTCTCTGCCTACTTGTGATCTCTGTCTGTCAAATAAATAAATAAACAAATCTTAAAAAAAAAAGAAAATAGTGAGTTTATGGATAATAATTTCAATTGGATTTTAAAAACTAAGATATCAGAAGCTGGGAAATAAAAAGCTGTCTAAGAAAAAAAAAAAAAAGCTGTCTAAGTGAGGGGGATTCCCTTGGAGCAACTGCAAGAGTGGCTCCAATTCAAACAGTGAGAATGATAATAAATGAATTGCTCAAGTGCAAAAAATGGGAGGACTGGTAAAGGGATTTCAAAGAGGAATATGGGGAAAGAAAAAAATGAGGTAGGTGGTAAGAATCTAAAATGAGAGGAAGATAAAAGATGATTTAAGGATAATAATTAGGTTCAAAAAGATACATGCACCCTTATGTCTATGGCAGCGTTATCCAGAATAGCCAGGACACGGAAGCAGCCCACGTGTCCATCAGCTGATGAGTGGATAAAGAAGCTGTGCTCTCTATACAATGGAATATTACTCAGCCATCACAAAGAACGAAATCTTGCCATTTGCCTCTCCATGGATGGAATAAGAGTATTAGGCTAAGCGAGCTAAGTCAGTGGGAGAAAGACTACCACCATAGGATTTCACTCCTATGTGGAACTTAAGAAACAAAGAAAAAACAGACTCAAATATGGAGGACAAACTGGTGGTTGCCAGAGGGTCGGTGGGCAGGGGAAGGGCGACATCGGTGAAGGGGACTAAGAGTAAGTACATTTACCACGAAGAGTACTGGGTGATGCATAGAATTGCTGATTCACTATATTTACACCTGAAACTAATATAACACTGTACATTAACGATACTTTAAATTTTAAAAAAGGATAAAATTGGGAAACCAAAAAGGAAAAATACAATGAATGTAAGGCCTGAGAGCTCCTGGGGAGAATGAGGGGGGCCCCGTCCAGAAGGCTTCTACTCTTTCTGCCTCTCAACCCCCTCAGTTGCAGCACAAAGAGGGAGCATGTGATGGAGAGATGGTTGTGAGAAGAGTCGGGGAGCCCTAGTCTGAGAGGCAAGAGAGCTGGGTCCTGGCTGGGTCTGACTTCATCCCTGCAGGGTCCACACCAGCTCCTTCCCAGCCAGACCTCAGGCTCCTCAGCTATCGAGAACGTAGAGTCAACTTGATATGTGTGGGGTTCCCTCTGCTCTGATGTTCTGGGTTGGAAGGGGCACCAGCAGGAAGCAGGAGACAGAATCTTTGCTTTATGGCTTCTTAGGGAGAGCACTGAATCTGGAATTTGAAGTTTGATTCTGGGTTTGATTCTCTAAGGCTCCAGAACACAGCAGAAAGCAGAAAATGAGAGGTGTTCAGCAGGCAGCAGGGCTGGGGCAGGGTGGGAGGGTGGCAAGGCGGGGAGTGCTGCCTTCTCCCAAGTGCCCAGGCCACGGCCATCCATGGAGGTCACCCCACCGTTAGGACATCCATCTGTGTGCCGCAGTATGAGCAGTGCCCCCAGGCAGGGCTGCTTCAGCTTCTCACTCTCTGTGTCCCTGGGCACTCAGCTCCTTGAAGGCAGGCCCTTGTCTTATGAAGGTCTGTATCCCACTCCCAGCACAGCCCTTGCTAACACACTGCTCTGTGTCTGTATGAGAGATAAAGACAATAAAAACGATAATTCTACCTCTTGCCAATGCTTACTAGGTGCCCTCACTAATGAATGGGCCCATTTAATCCTCACGACAGCCCTAGAAGTAGGAGTATTTTCCCATTTGACAGATGGGTAAACTAAGACCGAGAGCACTGAAATAACTTGCCCCAGGTCACCCAGCTAGGAAGGGGACAACCCGGGGTTTAGACTCAGGTATGCTGGCTCCAAAGTGGTGAGATTCCTCATTCTGCTATGAGGTGAGTGGGAGGGAGCCACCCTGGGCCTCAGAGCCCAAATGGTACAGGCATGATTTGGAGAGGAGGTTATGTTGAGCTCCACAGAAGGAGGCAGCCATAGTGTGGCCAGAGCATGGATGCGGCAACCTGACTACATTTGGGGAGCTGGGGCTCCCACGTGCTGGCTCAGCCCTCTGAGGTCCCCTCTTCATGGGAGCTGAAGCAAATGGAATCTTCTACAACAGAACAGAGCAGCCACTTCAGTACAAAACCCAGGGAAGAAACAGCCAAGGGACTGGTGTCCCTGGCAAAGGGAGATGGAAATTTCCCTGTGAGGAAGGAACTTTGAGCCTGAAGGACCGCAGAGCCTCCTAAGGGCCCATGCCCCCTTCCAGTGCATTCTTCTCAACATCTTCCTCCCCAGGGTCTTCTGAGACACGGTCTCCCCACAGCTCCCACCAACTTCGCTGGCTCCGGGCACTCAGGATGTGTCCAAGCTTGCGTCTGTGCCCCCTCTCCCCCATCCAGCCTCTTGCTGGGCCTCCCACTTGCTCCAAGCCCTGTCTGGATCCTTAAGACTCCCTCATCAGTGTGGTGAGGATCCCACAGCTCAGCCTCAAGTCCCAGGCCAGCGCAGCGGACAGGCAGACCTAGTTCCCTCTGTGTTTAAGGCAAACCTCTGGTGGAGGCCGCTGGTTCTGCCTATAATTATCTCCTCATAAACCCATGAGGACACTGCAGCCTCCCTACAAGGATGTGGACTTGACCCCACCTCCACACAGCCTCCAACAGATGAGCCAATGCTCCCCTGTACTTTCCTCTCTGCCTCCTGCGAATGTCACCATGTCCTCCTTCTGGGCTCCCCAGGTGATGAGCTGTGCGAGGTCCCTGCCGCAGTTCCTGAGTGGGCCCCTCCCCTCCTCTCCCTGCTGAAAATATTTCTGGTCCTCTCTGCGACAACCTCTGACCTGATGGAGGCCTGTGAGCCCAAGCCGGCCCCAGCCTCTGGGAGACACAAGGAGGGAGGACAGGTGCCAGAAAGAAGCCAGAGAGAACTCCAGAACAGAGCCTGGTGAGGTAAGGAGGCCAAGAATATAGGAACTGGGGCCCTAGCCACACCACTGATCTATTCATTCAATAGTTCCTGGGGGGGCTGCTCCATGCTGGGCATGGGGCAAACACAGGGCAAGAACCAGGCAGATGTGGGACTTCCCCCAAGGAGCATATGGTATAGTGACAGTTGGGACGCTGAGCCATCACAAGCCCCATGGTCAGAGCCACTCCTCCTTCCCCAGCCTCTGTTCCTCGTTTCTAAAAGGGGCACACCACTACCCACACCTCCCAGGCAGGTGCGGTGCTCCAAGGAGACAGAGCACAAAAACTCTCCCACAGGGTGGCAGGTGCGGACGGCATTTTCCAAACTGAAGGCTGAGTCTCAAGAATGGGTTGCAAGGAATTTAGTGAGCTACAAACAATTCTTTTACAAAAGAAATGAAATAAGTACATTATATGCATCATAGGTAATAAGGGTGTCATCTCAGTGACTTCTACCTTAGTTGTAAGGGTGTGTGTATATATATGCTGGGGCATGTGGGAAAATGTAGGATTTTCCCAAGAAGGTTGAAGGCCACTGACCTAGCCGTTCAGAGCGGGGGTCTGGGAGGGCAGGTGTCAAGTTCAAATCCCAGCTGCATCACTTATGACACTGTGTGACGGGAACACCCGTCTTCTCATCGGACCCTCACGGGAGACCAGCTGCTCAGAACAGCACCCAGGACCTCACAGCATCTCAGAATGTCGGTACCTGGTCTTTGTGCTAGTATGGTTTACACATCATAAGACCTCAAGTAAGGGCTAACGATCTCTGATTTAAAACAAGTAAAAAAAGGAGCTAGTATTTTTGTTGCTGGCTTTTTCTCTGTCAATAACCTACATGTTTAGGCATTAGCACACCAGGAACCAACTTCATGTCCTCACAGCAGCTCTGTGAGGTGAATTCATATGTTATTCCCATTTTACAGCTGAGGGAACAAGGAGTGGGAGGTTCAGATTTTTTTTTTTTTTTTAAGATTTTATTTATTTGAGAGAGCGGGTACCAGTGAGAGAGAGAGCATGAGACGGGGGTTGAAACAGAGAGAGAAGCAGACTCCCGGCGGAGCAAGGAGCCCAATGCCAGGCTCGATCCCAGGACCCCGGGATCATGATCTGCGCTGAGGGCAGATGTTTAACCAAATGAGCCCCCCAGGAGCCCAGGGAGGTGCAGATTTAGTGAGGCTCTAGTCCGAACAAAGTTACATTCAGCGCCCAGCACCAGAGGCACTGCGGGCCCTGGTTCCCAGCCTCCTCCCACCCCAAGTCCCCCACAGTGGCTCTAGTTTTGAGGCCCCTGGGCCAGCCCTCTCTACTGGTCCTCCCTGTCTGGCTGTCCGCTCTGCAGGTGCCCTGGGCCTGACCGCTCTTGCTATCACACTCCCGCTGTTTCTTATTTAAAACCCCTGCCCCTCAGGGTTCCCAGATAGAGGCCGCCCTGAGTGGGGGCAGCAGCCAGGGGGCCGGGGCCAGGCCTGGGCTGGGGCCTGCTGGCATCCACTCCCAGGAGAACGGGGCTCAGCTTCTGCCATGGTCTCCGGAACCACTGAGAAAGCCCTGGAAAGGTAGGTCTTCCCCCACCCCCCTCCCCACCACTGGAGCCCCCAACTAGAGAGCTGACCCCTCCTCGCCCAGAAGTTGTGAGCCCGTGCAGAGGCCAGACAGTGGGCCCAAGGTGCCCGTGTCACCAAAGCGGGGCTTGCAAGTGGCATCCCATTGCCATGTCAGCTGCCAGCTCCCACCACATCGATCATCCAGTCCTTAAGACATATTAAAATGGATTTAAAAAGACATTTTGCATTTTCTCTCCTTAACACCCACATTATTGCCACACATTGGCTTTTGTTTTAATTAAAATCGGTTTTGAAATCCTCCATGAAACTTCAGTGGGATTGTTAAAGGCGGCAATTTCCTTATCGGCAGTACGTCCCCAAAACATACTGTAATAGTTATTTTGCAACAAAGCACAAGTCTTATTAATTTAGCTCAATCAAATCAGCACCACGTTAATTTATGGGGCTGTAAAAATCTGGCAGTGCTGCTCTAGATCAAGGAACTTAGGGCAGGCAAGACACCAAGTGGGATGTTTATTTTGTACAACGGTCCCTAACTGCATTTCTGTGATTTAAAAGCTTTCCGAAGCGTGCGATGATAATATTACATGCATATAGAATTGTGTGTTTGCTATGCCTCATTACTCCCCACAGAGACCCAAAATCATTTGGTATTCAACTCCTACCTAAAATATTTCCTTTTACATACAAATATTTTTTCTGCTTTAAATGGCTTCCCTATGTTAAATTTTTTTTTTTCCCAGGGCTGTGGAGCAAGATCATTTCCTACGTGGGATTCTATTTTGGTCCAGTATTGATCTCTAGTGGTGGTGACTAAGTAGGTATTCGGCCCGCCCCACCACCCCCCCCGCCACCAACCCATTCTTTTCCTCTGGCCAATCCCTCCGGGGTGGTTTCAGTGGGGTTAATTTTGCCTTTTCTGTCCTTCTCCCTCCTCCCCTTCCAGATTCCTGGTTCTGGGTTTACTTTTACTAATGTCTTCTCTGGTGACTAGGAATGCTTCTTTCTCACTCTCTTAACAACAAAGCTTCACAATAATAATGATAATGATTTACCAGGAGAGGCAGCTTAGCAGCCAGCAGCGAATTTGAAAGGCAGGGTGGGGTGGGAACTGCAGCAGAGATGAGGCGGACATCGGGAGATGGAGGCTCAGAGAGAGCAAGTGACCTGCCTGAGGTCACACAGCAAGTTAGGAAGCGCACTAGACATTGGGATTCAACCTGGATCCTCCGCGCCCTAATTTTCCATCAGCTGAATGAGGACCATATAAATTAGAGGGAGGTCACTCGCGTGGCAGGTGGGTGCTCTGGGTATCAACATGCTTGCCCTTCCTCGGCAAGGCCAGGCCCAGTTTTTCAAGCACCTGACTGTGAATTGCAAATACGGACTCTGCAGGTGTGAACAAGAAGCACCGACATCTCAGACACGTGCACTGCCCTGCTGTTCTCAGTGAACAAGACGCTCCTATCGACTCTGGGAGGGCACATGCTTGCTCTGGAGATATAGATGGGCCACTGAAATATGATGTAGGCATTAACCAGCGGGCTCAAGATGGCCTGTCTCAAGACAAGCAGGCGTGAACCCCATTTAGTGATTGAGAAGCCCGAGAGTAGCAGAGAGTTTTGACGGCTGCCCTAGGGTCAGACGATCAATGGCAGAGGGAGATTCCAACCCAGGGCTATGGCCAAGGTCAGTGCCCTTTCTAGCACACTGGTGGTATCTGGCACCCTGGCCGGTTTGCAGGGGCCCCAGGGAGATGGTAGCTAACGTTTGGGGACAGCATTTGAGAGGCCCCTGAAGTCACCCCTTGCTCCCTTCCTGGCTGGAGCTAAGCCTTCAAAACAACTAGCCTCTAGGGTAAGCCTTGCCTTTTCCCCACACCTATGTATTTGCTTTAATTATATATCCTACACTGCCCAGTTCCTTCTATGTCCCATTAGTGAGAATGAGTTTCTAGTTAGTCTAGCAATAGGAGAGCTCTCGGTGCTGGGCAGAGAGCTGTGCCTTGGGGTGGAGATTCTGATGTGTGACTCCCAGATGTCATCGCATCTTTAGTGACAACAAGGTGGGACTCACTGCTCACTCACAGCATTGGTGGGCAGAGCCCTCGTTGGAAATTCACCCTTCTTGGGTGGAACCCAAACCAGCCTCTTCAGTAAAGCATTATGACTTCATTACGAACGGCCCAGCATCCTCTCTGGCCTGCCAGAGTCGGGAGGTTCCGGAGCCACCGGGAGAGGGAGGTGTCTCGGCGATGCTGGGTAGCAGCTCAGTGCCAGGTAAGTAAGTGGAGGCGGAGAGAGCTGTCTCTGGGGCTGGGGGGGGGGGGGGGGGGGCAGGGGTGAAGCTACTGGAGGTGAGAAGGCGTAGGGTGCTGCCGTGCGTGGCCTTGAGGCCTCCACTAAGAGGGCCAGAAAAGTCACAGCCAAGAAGCTTGGTTCTAGGCAAATGCAAACCTTTGGCTAAGTTCCAGCAAAAGACCATTGAAATGGAAAGGCGAGGCATGAGCGGAGTCTGCTGGATCTAGTTTCAGAAGTGGCTTCCCCACTGGGCACAGATCACTGCTGACTTCATTCAACAAGTATGTGGGGAAACCTGCTGTGTGCCCAGCACCGAGGTGGGCTCTGAAGAGAAGAGGAAGCAGAAAGCACTCCCGATGCCGCCCCTGTCTTCCCCAGGATGCCGTGGGCCACAAGTGTGCCGATCTGGGCCTGCCTGCCGGCCCGCCTACAGTCCATCCTCATTTCCTGCTGTGTTTGCTTTCTCCTTACTTTGGGAGCTGGGCCCAGGAGGAAATGAAAATGTTTGCAGAGGACACTGCTCTTCGGACCTGCCTGTTCAGCCCCTGCAAACAAAGCCAGGCCCCATGGCGGAAGCAGTCTAAGAGGTATCAGTGACCACAGAAAAGAGGCAGCAAGCAACTTGGTTGCTTTCAAAACGGCTTCTGTCAGACAAGGCCACAGCTCGATCACCGAGTGTCTTTGTGTGAATTTGAAGACGGTGACCTCTTAGGGCAGACGCTGCCCTTCAGGACCTCAGATTGGCACATGGATCCCAGGATGGACCTCAGTTTTTACAGCTCCTGGGGCTCGGCACACTTGTGCAGTGAACAACTTGTACAACTGGAGCTGGTGGCTTTGCCCCAGACCCCAACTGCATGGTCAAGGCCACGAGGCCCTTTTCTGTATTAAGTATGAGAAGACACGGGCCTAGGCTCCCCCTACACCAAGGCATCACCCCAGATCTAAACCAAAACGCTCCCCAAGAGATGAAGGACACTGTGCTCTAACACCCACCCTCCTTCCCACACAACAACCAGCTCGCTCAGGCACCAGCATCACACCCAGGACCTCCGCCATCACTGCAAACTCCCTTTCACGGAGGGACAGGTGGACGCAGCCAGGAGAAGGAGAGAGGGCCCCGAAACTGCTTCATCCCCCAGCCAGTGCTAGGCCTATCCCCTCTCCTCCGTGGTTCTTTAAGAAGGTTTTCTAAAGAAGAGGAACCTTCCGTGGTAGCAGATGGCGGATAAGTAGGAATGGTAAATAGTTTTAATTACTGCATAATGTAAGTGAGACAATAAAGGGGAGACAGTGGAAGCAAGCTGCTGCCGCTGAGGCCCTGGAACTGTTGTGGGGCCCAATTTGTCTGGCATGTGCTGTTCTCAGTCTTGGGAGGGCTTTAAAGAGAACGCCGAAAATATTAATTGCCCGCCTCACTGGCCCATCCATCTTCACAACCGAGTAACACGCTTTTTTAATTTCAGGGGAATCGTTTTCAAATGGGAATCATGCAAATGAGTATTTTAGCTATTCATTTGTTTTACTGCGAGCGCTTTGTGAGCAAATGGCCTACAGCTTGCAATGAATTAACAGACACGGGCACTGGAGACCGATTTTTAATACAAAGTCTTGACTCGGAGACGACCCCGACCAGCAGCACAGAAAATGTTGGCATAGCAACTTTGGGCATTTTCATGCAAATTGGCTTCTATATAGATGATACGAATGCAATGTTTTCCTTCAACTAATCATCATAAAATTAGTTTCACTATATTTAAATGCCTCCACTTAATGCATTATATCCATATGCATGAAATTGCCTCCACTAATGCAGTACATAAAATGCCAAAGATACAATGAATAGCCAAATTGCAAGCAGTTATGTTATCTCCCATAAAAACGGCTCCCCTCCCCCCTTCTTTTTTTGTGAGTGTGGGTGTTACTGAATGTGTGGATGCCAAAGGCATCTATCACAGATTGCTATTAACACACACACACACACACACACACGCACGCACGCATGCACGCACCCGCACGCGTGCGTACAGACACACACACCCCCCGCAAAGTCCTCTTCGGTTAAGTAACGATAAGGTTGTAACCCAATGGAACAAAAGCCAGACGGCACCAGGGCCAGGCTGGTCGTGCTCACCTGGACTGGCCGCCCTCCCTCACACCACCTCATCTGCAGCCAGAAGAGATGGCGGGGCACAGAGCACGGCTCTGCCTTGGAGTTCACGCTACTGGGGGTGGTTTCATGCCGCACCCCTGTACCCAGTGAATGGGGAGGCCCAAGAGAGAGACGCAGTTGAGCTAATCAGGGACCAAGAGGACAACCAGAAATCATCAAAGGTGGATCCACTGTGGGTGAGAAACGGCCCCTTGGAAGACTGGCCCTGGCAGCCAGGAGAGATGAGAACTCAGGCAGAACACGGTGAAAGTCGATAACTGAAGAAGGACCAGAGAGGAAGGAAGAAAGAGACACCCATGGAAGTCCTATGTTCTGGACGCTGGGCCTGGAACTTCACATCCTCCATGTCATGTTATCCTTTCTCCAGCGGAAAGCCAACATGATCGTCGTTGGTCTTACGGACTCTGAAATGAGTCTGAAAGAAATTGGGGAAACACGTCCAAAGTCACATGACCAGCAGGTAACAGGGAGGATTTAAACCCAGGTCTCCCCTCTGGCCAAAGCCCTGCTTTCCTCCATGCCAGGCTGCCCCCTGCAGGTGGCTTCGAGTAATGGCAGAAATGGGTTCCATCACCCTTTTGGCTCCAAGAGCTGTCCTCTCTCCAAGCAAGCTAGGGGCTCTGAGGGCAAAAGGAGACAGTGGTGTGGGGGCATGTGCCTTCAACACTGATACTTGATTCTCTTTGACTATCATGAGTCCTCACGATAGATCCCAAATCCCCCCAGGATGAGAAGATTCGTTTTTACGTGGACAGAGAGCTCCCCAACTTACTATTAGGATCTCTACCTCCTCCAATCCTGCCATGGGAGTCAGCATTCTTCTCAACCCCGGCCTTGGTGGGTTTGAAACCTGACTTCACTATGTGGTGCTATCCGCCACATTCAGGGTGGGGGTTATGAGAGAGAGAAGCAAGAGGCAAAACCCGAAAAATGTAAGCTCTTTTTTTCCACCTGGAGATGACGTTCCATCTCAGGAAGCCTCCAATTCTCATTCCTCGGGGCACTTTGTGCTTGGCTGAAGCCGGGGTGGCATTTCCTCATAAGGACGCATGAGGTCGCTGTGGAAACAGTACGGTCGTTTCCCAAAGAATTCAAAATAGAATTACCATATAATCTGGCACATTCCCTTCTGGGTGTGTACCTAAAAGAAGTGAAAGCAGGGACTCCACCAGATGTTTGCATAGCCATGCTCATGGCAGCATTACTCACTACAGACACAGGGTGGAAGCAGCCCAAATGTCCAGGAAGGGATGAATGGATAAGAAAATATGTACGGACAACGGAAGATCATTCAGTCTTACAGAAGGAAGAGAGTCTGACGCAGGCTACAACAGGGGGAACCTTAAAGACATTGTGCTAAGTGAAATAAATCAGCTACCAAAAAGACAAACCTGGTACGATGCCACTTACAGGAGGTACCTAAAATAGTCCAATTTGTAGAGACAGAAATCTCAATGGTGATGGAAGAAAGGGATGGAAGAAGGGAGGACGGGGTGTTAGTATTTAATAGCGACAGAGATGGAGATTGGGAAGATGAGAAGAGTTCCGTGGATGGATGGTGGTTTAGTTGCAGGACAGTATGAATGTACTTAGTGCTACTGAGCTCCAGACTTCCAAATAGTTAAGGTAACAAAGCTTACATTATGCGTATTTTGCCACAATTAATAATTTTTTTAAAAAGAACGCATGAAGTAGGAAGACATTTCTCCCAAGACCCCAAGCATGCCACAGCGTTCAGGAGCCAAAGTCAGTTAGTAGCTTGAGGAAGAGGTAAGAACAGCTCCTCCCGATTGCTCAGAACCGCCCACCTATCGTGAAGCATGTCTGTGTTCAAACAGGCCTGCTGAATTAAATTAAGTGGTAAAGTGAGGGAGACACCGAAGAATGACAGGATTAGCTGGGGGGGAAGCCATAACTCAGGAATCCCTCCAGTCTCATTCAGTTGGTCCATTTCCATCTCCTTCTTGTCTTTCTCCCTTTTGTCTTCTATCTTGTGCGGACAACCCCTTCCAGCATCTCCAACACACGAATACTCCTATTACATTTCCTTCCATTGATCTATTTTGTTCTTGTGTTCCCTCCACAAGTGTTTTTCTCACCACCTGGAATGGTTCATGGTCACTGTGACTTCAGAAACACTAAATCAAATTGGCTTGCTTTTTTGCAAATCAAATGATTTATGCGATGCCTTGTTATCCTTATCCTGAACATCGGTCCTGTGGTTCCACTAGTAACCACCAGGTGGCAGAAATGGGGAAACCCAACCTGTATCGTTAATGGCAAATACCACCTCCCGTGGCTGTAGAGAGATTTGCAGGCACCGTGCCTAGGTGGGGATTAACCAGGACTTGAAGGGGGTCACATCTGTATTAAAAAGCCAGCCCTTGGGCGCCTGGGTGGTTCAGTTGGTTAAGCGACTGCCTTTGGCTCAGGTCACGATCCCAGAGTCCTAGGATCGAGCCCCACATCGGGCTCTCTGCTCCGTGGGGAGCCTGCTTCCTCCTCTCTCTCTGCCTGCCTCTCTGCCTACTTGTGATCTCTGTCTGTCAAATAAATAAATAAACTCTTAAAAAAAAAAAAAAAAAGCCAGCCCTTTCAGTGACTGCAAGCATAAGTGCTCTGAGGGTGCCCCATAGCTCCTGCTGCTTCTCACGTTCCCTCTCACACCTTAACCCAGAAGAACCAGTACTGTGTTAGGTCTTTAGTATCGCCTGCCTCTAGTGTAGGACTGCATGCTTCCACCTTCCTAGTACTGGATGGACCACTCTCTTCCATGCCCTACACCCCAAGGTCAGATGAAATATTCCATCTCATTCTGGTTCTACTAGGTTTTCCAGATATAGGTTTTAAATTGTTTTCTCCTGGAAAACCTCTCGTGGCTTTGTTCCTCACACATCTTAGCCTAATGCGACTTCCTGCGCTAGTTTCTACCATGCTTGCCCTTCCCCCTGCTGCCAGTGGGGAGAGCTGGATCTCTTGCTGCCATGAAAGCAAGTGATCCCTGACCTGTGAAGCTGTTGCCTTCCACTGGAGAACTTTTCTTTTGCAACTGAGAGTATCCTCCTAGTTGATAAGCAGTTAGGAACCAAAGAAATGATGACTACAAGGAATTAATGGGAATTCGTCAAGAAAAGGCATATAGATGCTCAGCTCACCTGGTCTCCCTCTGATAGGATGCTTTTAGATGTAATGCATTTTGATTTCTGTGAAGCATTTTCTAAGTCTCCATCGTTGGCCTTGTGAACAAAATGGAGAGATGGGGCAAGATGAGAGCTTGGAGACGCAGATTCCAAGTTGGCTAATCCACCCCACACAAACAATATGGGGCAATCGATCGGAAGGAGGTCACTGGTGAAATATCGTCAGGCCTATCCTTATCTCTGCTCTGGTTTACATTTTACTACCTTGAATGAAGACTCTCAAAGCAGACTTTCCTCGTTTCTAGGCACTGTAGAAACACTTGAGCAACAGAATACAGACTAGAAAAGTACTTATTAGTCTACAAAAAAAAAATAGACTGGATGCAATAATGTGAAATTTAACAGACAGACACACACACACACAAACACAAAATGTAGGGACGCCTGAGTGGCTCAGTCAGGGAAATGTCCGACTCTTGATTTCAGCTCAGATCATGATCTCAGGGTCCTGGGATCGAGCCCCACATCGGGCTCTCTGCTGAGCAGGGAGCCTGTTTCCCTCCCTTTCTCTGCCTGTCTCTCTGCCTGTCGAATAAATGAATAAAATATTAAAAAAAAAAAAAGAATGAATACATGAGCGATTGGAGGGTTCAGGAGGCTTTCTTTGAAGATGGGAAGGTTTTCACAGGAAAGAGGGAACCAGGGCCTGACCGTGCTAGGGGCCCATAGTATCTTTAGTACCCTCAGCCCCCTTTCCTGTGAGCCCACCCACAAACCTATACATGACAGTCCATTCCTGTGATTCCAATTATAAATAGAATTATAATAGTGAAAGGAGATATCCACTCCTGGGTCCAAAATCTTTCCCTCCCACTTGTGTGAACCTGGGCATATTAACTTCTCTGCACCTCTTTCCACAACTGCCAAACAGAAGCAAGATACTGCCTCATTCATAGGGTTGTTGTGAGCATTAAAATAAATGGACTATGTTTATTTTAATGGCTCCAAAGGGCTCCAAGAAAACTGTGTAGAATGAGTGAACTTTCCCGGAACATGTCTCCTGCACCTACTGGTTTCTGATTGTAAATATCCCCTGTCCACTAAATTCCGTTCTCCAGGTACAGAGCCTCCTTTCCCTCGAGGGAGCCTCCTGACATCACTCAACCACGATTTTCCCTGTCTCTTCTGGTTCTGCATGCTGTTCTCCAGGTGCCCTGGGGAGCCACCTGTAGGGACCGTCATCTGCAGGCACAGCCATCTGGGTCTAATCAATATCACAGTGCTGGGAGCTGGACCAGTTGGTGGGGGCATGGGGAGTCAGGAACCGCAGGCTTTCTGGGGGCTCCATGTACCCGAACTCTAGCCCTGGCTGCTAGAGAACTGGGCATTTTGGGGCCTCAAGGATGGTTCTCCAGACTGTCCCTCACACACAGCGATTCTCTGTAATAATCTGGCTCTCAGCTGCTCACTTCCAGGCACAGAGTGCAAGTTCAAGACATGAAGGGGGAAGAAGAACAGGCAAAAAGATCTAAAAGGACATCAGCCGATTCTGATCCATTAGTCCCAGCCAACAACTTCTGCTGTGTCCTAATGGCATCCTGAGGGCATCCTCAGTAACTACAAGAGAAAGACGGCTCCTTGGCAGAGGGGACACCGATGTGGCTGGCATTTTCACCCTCGAAAGACAACTCCAGGGGTATGGAGATAATGACATGCTGCCCCTTCCCATCATATTTGTCTAAGTGTTTCCTTAACTGGTGAGGAGATGTGGTTCTTTAACTCCATCAGGATACACTGATGGCCATGTCAGAAAAATGCCCTCTGAGGCTCCTTGAACCTCTTGCTGGTTTTCTCAGAAACAGAAGTGCCCTAGTGCCCTAGCTGGGGGTCTATAACCCCTGGAGGACCAGGGGGGAAGCTTCTTTCCCTCGCTGGGCCTTATTATCTCCATCTATAAAATGAAGGATGTGGGTAGAGGAGCTCTGAGGTCCCTACCAGCAACAATGGCACAATTATTTATTTCAGTGTGACCCTACCCCCCAATAATCGGGACTAAAATATCAAAACAAGATCTAGGGTTAGTAAACAAAGCTTATTAAATGGAACCCTCCAACAATTATTTTTCCAATCTTAATCAAGAGACCCAAATAATCTGGCTTCTCAATTTGCAGTTTCCTTGAATTCCTGTGTTGATTAGTTCGGGTAGCCAGTTAATGGAGTCTGGCACACCAAACCCATTCATTTTGTTTCCTTAGAGGCAGGCTCCCATCTTGGAAATTGGAACCAGGAGGGAAGGGCTTTTGATGTACTGTCAACAGGAGAATCAGGAGTTCCCGCAGTGTCCTCACTGCCCTGGATCCCACAAGGACAATGACATTGAGAATGAGGATGAGGAAGGCTGGGACAGAGGTGCCCAGCCATCAAGGGGGTCAAGTAGAGTGGATGTCTGGTGAGACAAGGTAGCAACAGAGTCCACAGACAAGTCAGCTAAGAGCTGCAGTGTCCAATGGTATCCATTGCAGGAGAGCAGAGGGTCAGTAAGAGGCATTCTCCACTGGGTACCGAGAGCCAGAACCAGAGAGGAAGCGGAAATCCTAATTCCAGGGACCAGGTTAACTTGCTGGCAGATGTTAGAGGCAGGAGCACAGGCTCAGGACCAGCTCAGGCTCAGACTATGTCTATTCATTCAACAATATTTACTGAGGACCTACCACATGCCAACTACTGTTCTAGGCACTGTAGATACAGCCATGAAAGGAGACAGAAGAGCCTTGCCCCCATGGAAATAACTCCTGTGGAGGATTTCAAGTAACAGATAATCACATCACACAATGTCTAGGAGAGATAGACAAGAACCATTAAAAACAAGTGCAGAGAAAAGGAAAGGAGAGTGATGGGAGCTGCTATTTAGACAGGGCAGTCAGGGAAGCCTTCCCCGAGGAGGTGACAGGGAGTGAAGAAGAGTAAGCCATGTGCATACCAAATCACTTTCACCAAAAACTGCTCTTGTCATCATGCTAGGATATGAATGCTAGGATAGCATTCAAGCTGTGAGTGCTATAAAAAATCCAGCTAATTCTGGCCTGAGCAGACAGCATGAATTTAACTCATTGGAAAGGGGGTGGGATAGGATCCCATGGTTGGAATGGAGGGTTCAAGGGGCCTTGGGGCCCAGTCTCCTCCTTTCTTTCTGCTCCACCATCCTTAGCATGTGGCTTTTGTCCTCAAGGTCACGGGGCAGCTGCTTACTTCCAGGCACAGAGTACAAGCTCAAGACATGAAGGGGGAAGAGGAACAGGCAAAAAGATCTAAAAGGACATCAGCTGATTCCGTCCCCATTAGCCCCAGCCAACAACTTCTGCTGTGTCCTAATGGCCAGACCTGGGTCACAGGGTTACCTCTGCACCAGTCACTGGGAGGGAGAAGGGGACTGTAGGTGAGACCTGGACCCACCCATCAGTACCACCCATCCTGGGTCACTTTCTTAGGGCCTCCTTTCATGGAGGGGAGCTCTACGATGGTATTTACCCTGAGTCACCTGAAAAGCCCATCTCTCTTCTGATGAGTAACAGCCCTACTGTAGGGAATCAGGAAAACCCAGCACTGGGTTCTAGCTCTGCTACTTGCTGTGTGACTTGGGGCCAGTTTCTTCTAGTCTCTGGGTCTTGCTAGAGCAACCAGGAGACTGCTGTCTGCACTCATGGTCTAAAGTCCCGAAGGCCACGTTCTTCTCTGCCACCATAAATTCTACCACGCAGAGCTCCTAAGAACCCAGCTGGGTCCTAGAGAGGTACACCGAATGGTCACTTTACCGAAGAACACACAAGCGCTAAGAGGCAAACCCAGCCAGCAGGGCCAGCACAACGGTGAGGGGAGTGAGGCACTTGCCTACAGGCGTACAAGGAGCTGCCAAAAAATGGAGTCATCGAGATACGCAATATTTTTTTAAAAGATTTTATTTATGTATTTGACAGACAGAGATCACAAGTAGGCAGAGAGGCAGGCAGAGAGAGAGAAGGAAGCAGGCTCCCCGCGGAGCAGAGAGCCCGATGTGGGGCTCGATCCCAGGACCCGGGGATCATGACCTGAGCCGAAGGCAGAGGCTTTAACCCACTGAGCGACCCAGGCACCCCAAGATACACAATATTTTAATGCAACATTTTCTAAATCAAAGTTAATCCAAAATCCATGATGAACAAAATTGCAACTTTTAAAATAAAGACAAGATCAATGTGACTGATTTTTCCTTTTGCTTCAGACTTTGGCATGGCTCAGCATGGCATGGCCTGATTACTGACCCTGGTTTATTAGAAATGTTGAAAGTTTGTTTATCAACTTTTTGCATTGATTTCAGCTTTTAGGAGTCTATTCTGCTAAACTGTTATTTTATTACCAAGTATTTTGCCCCCCTCCACCCGCCTTAAATTCTGCACCCTACGCAAATCCCTCCCTGGCCTCTCACCCTGTCCTTGCCAGCTTTAGGGAGCGTGAAGGGAGTCTGATGCTGGATGGGGGCGAGCCTGCCCAGCCAGGCATTCTGGGCATTCTGGACCTTCAGGGATTTCGGGGTCACAGAGTGGGCATGTCCAATTTTTAGCACTTTGCATGAGGTGTTTGGATTAAAGGCCCTGGTATTTCTTTAATAAGAAAAACAGGCTGTAGCCATTAAAAATTTAGTCCTACAAATAGCTCCTAGGAACTCCTCTCTGAGGTGCTGTAGTTATTTAATCATAGTAAATTTGGGCCAAATCCTCTCCCGGGGCTTCCAGCACCTGCTTCTCTACCCCTGAGGAATGTGTCACTAGGACCATGCTATTTGCTCAAAATCCCTCTGCCTTTGGCTCCCCTGGCCCGCTGGCTCACAGGGAGATAAAACACCTTAGCCTCATTACTCAGATGGCTAATTGCGAACTGATTTAATTAAAGTATACAGATATTTCCCCAAGTTAGTTACATTTCATATCACTCCATTAGGAGTAATTGGCTGGAATGAGAAGCTATGAAAAGGGAGGCTGGCCAGGTGGGTTGGGAGCAGGGAGCCCCCCCGGTCTGTGGAAGGCTTGCTGCCTATGGGGATGCTCCAAAGGCGTGCCTGGAGGGACAGGGTCACTGAGACACACCTCCACGCAGCAGCCTCCTGGGGACGTCCCCGGGTCATTTTAACCACAGGCACCAGACTGCTTACAGCCTGGGCCGGGAACCTAGGTTTCAAGCCCATTCCATACCTATGAGCTCTGTGACCTGGAGCAGTCCCCTCACTTTGTTGAGCCTCGGCTCCTTACCCTGTAAAATGGGAGGTGTAGTAATGCCTGCCTCGAATGGTTGGCACCAGATGAAATGGAACAGGCTCGGAAAGTCTTTAGCATAGTACCTACCACACAATTAATACTTAACAAATAATATTATTATTTGGGCCCAGGAGTGTGGTTATGGAATGAAGCAGTATGGACAGGAGAGGAAGTGTCTGTCTCAAAGAGTCAGAAACCTTAGGGTCTGGTCTCAGGTATGCCCCTCATTTCCTGTGCAGTCTTGGGCAGGTTGCTCTTTCCCTGGGCCTTAGTTTACTCTTCTGGTCAATTAAGAAAAGGAGGTAGAGACTAGATCCATTCTCCCCTTCTTCCTTACTAGCACAGTCCTGATCGGAGCAGCCATGACCAGCTAAAACATCCATGTTTCCCATCCTCCCTTCTAGATAGGGCCAACCCCATGAATTCTGGTCAATGAAGTGAAAGCCAAAGTTGTCCCCTTCTTGGGTGGGGTTCCCAAGAAGTCTCCTTTAAAAGGGGCCAACTCAGTTGGCCAGCACCCTTCCCCTTCTTCCTTCTTTCTCCCACCTAGAATGTGATCCTGATGGTTGGAGCTCTGGTAGCTATCTTGTGACCAAGAGGTAACCTGGAGTGTAGAAGCCCCTTGCAGAGCCACCTGGCCAAGCAGAAAAATAAAAGATGCCAGAGACTCTGATGATATCTTGGAGTTGTTGCCCCAGCCATGGCCACCCTGGATTTCATGTACCTAAGAAAAAAATAGATATGATATTTTGTTTTATTTTTTTGTTTGGTTGGTTTTTGTTAAGCCTTAGCCTTCTTGGGTCTTGATGACTTGCTGCCAAACATTATCCCTAACTGCTACAGGGTTCCCCGCTCTGTCTGAATACTAAAGCTTGATCTCTGAGCTAATTAGAACTGCCTCCCATCCTCTTTCTGCACCAGAAGGGATCCCTCGGCCCGCAGCAATGCCACTTCACCCCAATCCCAACTCCAACCCCAATCTGCCCACCCACTTTAGGATCCTCGCTACACAGCCAAGATCCCCACATTTCTAGCCTATACATCTCAAAATTTGAGGAAACAAGAAGTAGCCTCTTCTCACAGAGAGATCAGGTCCCCAGTCTACGGACTTTCAAGCCCCTATAGAGCCAGTCCATTTGCTCACTGCTATGGCAGGAGCAGCTAGCCTGGGGACAGGGGACAGCTCTGGTGTACTGGAAACTGCAACAATTCACTGCTGAAATAATTGGTGTTAAGCCCTGCTCTGTCCATTTCTGGTTATGTGACTGCTGGAGACTGAATATAATTCCCTCAAATTCATATGCTGAAACCTAATGCCCCAAGGGAGGGGATTAGGAGGTGGAGACTTCGGGAGGTGATTAGGTCATGAGGGTGGGGCCCTCATGAAAGGGATTAGTGCCCTCATACAAGAGGCCTAGGAGAGCTCCCTTGCTGCTTCTGCCTTATGAGGTTACAATGAAAAGACAGCTGTCTATGAGGAAGCAGGTCTCACTAGATACTGAATCTGCCAGTGCCTTGAGCTTGGGCTTTTCAGCCTCCAAAACTGTAAGAAATGAATTTGTGTGGTTTCTAAGCTCCACAGACAAGGGTCTTTTGTTATAGCGATACAGCAGCCCAAATGGACTAAGACGGGGACCTTTGGAAAGTCTCTAAGTTTTTCTGGACCTTGGTTTTCTCCTCTATAAAGTGGGCATACTAATAGCATGCCATTCTCTAGGGGATGGGATAACGAAATGACACATGTGCAGGAGGCACTATAAATTACACAGTAATAGTACGCTGGTCAGAACTTATTATTGTCAGAGACCATTTTTCGAGCCAACCCACAAGTCTTTCCTGAGCCAACCCTGCAGGCATGGTGAGAGGTATATCCCCCAAAACGTACACACCACTGTCCTCCATTTTAGGAAATGGAGGAAAACGGACGTTCAGAGAGATTAAGTAACTTGTGTAAGTCTGCACAAAGAGTGGAGGTGCTGTGTTTTAAGTCCAGCTGTCTGAGTCCAAAAACTTCCACTGTCTCGCCACACAGAGGTGAAACGCTGTGGCCAAACCCAGCCACACCTGAGTTTTAAAGATACAGTCTTCTGGGACCACAGACGCACTCATTTGCGTACCTCTTGTCTCTGGCTGCTTCTGCACTCCAGTGGCACAGTTGAGGAGTTGTGTGGCTCACAAAACTCAAAATACTTCCCTACCTGGGCCTTTTCAGACAAAGTTCTCTGAAGACTTTTCTATATCGTCCTGTTTGCCCATCGTCTGGTCGCTAGTGACCTGGGCCTGACGCTGCAGGCCCTGATGATGGAGAGGCAAGTCCCATGGGGGTCTGGTTACTTCCCAGGTTACCAGTGAGGCTGGCTGGTCCCACTTCATAGATGAGACCTCCCCAGGTCCCCGACAGATTTGTGGCAGAAATGGACCAAGATCCCATCTGACACCTTGCTCTGTCCCTGTACCCACCACCTGGGAGCTCTGCAGGCTCCATGAGAGGGCCCTGGGACCCACCTCACACAACGAGGAAACAATGAGGAGAAATGGATAGAGGACGTGGTGGGAACCCATCTCCCTCTCCTGGTGTCTCTTCCCATCCCCTCTACCAATTCTCTCTTGTCAGAAAGTCAGGGCAAGGAGGGGTGGCTCAGTCACTTAAGTGTCTGCCTTCAGCTCAGGTCGTGATCCCAGGGTCCTGGGATGGAACCCCAAATCTGGCTTCTTGCTCAGTGGGGAGCCTGCTTCTCCCTCTGTCTCCTGCTCCCTCTGCCCGTGTTCTCTCTCTCTCGTTTGCTCACTCTCTCTCAAGTAAATAAACAAAATGTTAAAAAAAAAAAAAATCAAGTCAGTGCAAATTGCACCCTCTCTCCACTCCCTCCTCCAACCGCAGATGTCACCTCCACTCAAAAGACAAACTAGGTGTTGGCCCTGTGCTCTGCACGGACACCTAAGCCACCAGCCTCTGCCCTTCCTCAGCCTCCCAACCTGCTGCCTCTTCCAGATAGGGTCAGGGTCCTGGGCCATCCACCTTGCTCACCACACAAACCCCCAGAGCCCCTCTTGGCCCCTCTGCCCTCTCACCCCCGACCTCACTGGTGTGTTTACTTAAGGCTGAATTCTATATCTGGAAGTTCATTAATTTTTTTCTTGTGGGCGCCAAAACGCGGATCATTTGTGCTTATCCTCAACTAAATAAGTCAGGTCATAAGAGGTAATGCCATGGGTAGTGGAATGTAAACAAACACATTCTACCTCAATAAACATGCTAATTTCCAGCTATAATATTCACAAGTAAAAGATCCATCACGCCGACCCTATTTGGCAAAGGCAGCGGGCCTCATCCGTCAACGAGGGAGGCTCCCGCCAGTTCTCTGCGGGAGGGAAATAGTACAACTTAACTTGCTTGATGACGCCCTCGGGGGGAAACATGAGCCTCATAAATGAGTCTGGAAATGTGATAAAAGGATAATCTTGCATAAATGAGCCTATATCATCATTACCTGCACCGACCAAGGCCAGGCGCAGGCTTTGAGTGATGGAGTCACATTTCATATAAATTAAGGCCGAGGAGTTGGTGCACCAGACCAGCAGGAGCTCTCTGTCCTTGCTGTGTCCCACTGCCCACGCTCGCCCGAGGCTGCCACATGGGAGGCATGGAGGGCCAAGTGCGGGTTTCAGTGCTGGCCAGGACTGGGGTGTTGGGGTGGGAAGGGCAAGGACTACTCAGGCCCTACCCGAACACAACTATACCCTTGACAGGTGGCGACATCACGGCATCACAGAAAAATTAAGGAATCCATTATTTTATTTGCTCAGTGGAGTGGACATCAAGGCCAAGGCAATGAGAAAGGCACTTGGAAAATCAAAATAAGATGAAGCCCTCACTTACAAGAATTTGCTCTGGGCTCAGTGAGCCTGCTCGGTCTGCGGTCAAGTGTGGAGGGTGCTCAGAGGATGGAAGGACCCAGGCGCCTGGGTAAGGCAGGGAAGGTCAGACCCACAGTACCTGAAGGATGGCGGGACACTCTCAGTGAGTGGTAAAGAACCAGGCCCATCCTTCTCTCACTGCTCCTCCCCAGGGCCCACGGGGACACTGGCCCTGGCTCATCAGATGTCTGCAGAACTCTGATGAGTTCCTCTGCTCTACCTGGGAGGCCTTTTAGCCAAAGACAGAAAGACAGGAGACAAATCCACAGAACACGTGTGCCATCTCGGAAAGGATCTGGAAGGGATCTTGACGCTCCTTCCTGATTCTCCCTTGCCCCTCTCCCCCTGCGAGCTGGTGGAGGTGACCTCCACCTGGTGACCCAGGTCCCCTCCACAAGCGGCTGAGGCACGCATCCCCCACTGCTGGGAGTGTTGGTAGCCACTGCACACAGCCAGCCTCCTCTGCAGAGAATCGTCTTTGGCCAAACCTCCCACCTCCTGGGAGGTGATCCCCGCCTGTCCCTCTGATGTCAGACGAGGTGACTCAGAGGTACAGAGGCTGCACTCCGTGACTGATGGCCTTGTCAGGGCTCCTGCCCTGAGGTGAGTTCCTGCTCTGATCCATCAGGCTGAGGCTGGACTCCAGCTGAGATTACATCCCTGTTGCCCCATCCTGTTCCCCTCCCTCCCTTCCCCCAAGAACATGGCCCTCGCCCCTGAGGCGAGGATGGAAGGCTCTGCTTCTAGGTAGCCTGACTGAGGCGCTCCATCTTCCCTCAGAGGCAGACTTGGACGCAGCCCACCACAAGGCAGTGAAGGGGGAGCAATATCCTGGTTGTGATGAACGTCCTGGGGGGGCCTCGGGAGGTCAGGGACCTTCTCTGGGCTTGGTCCTGCATCCTCTGGTTGGGTGAGGCAGGAGGGGGCTTCTAGGCAGAGGGAACAGCATGTCCTTTCATTCCCAAGCACTTTGTGGATCGCTTCACAGCAAATAGAAGCAAATAGACAGCAAATAGACAGCAAGCCTGTCCCACGAAAAGGGCCTGCTTTGGAAGCCCCCAGAACCACCACCAGGGAGAAGGGGTGGCCAGGCCCAGTAAACGCTTGTTGCAGGAATGGGTGAATATGCACAAGCGAGCGAATAAAATCATGCTGAAAGTTCCTCCGGTATGTTCTCCATCTGACATTTTCCCTGTGGTGCCTGTTCCCTCACTAGACTAGAAAATCCTTTACAACAGGGGCTGGGGCTGGACATCAGGAGCTACTCCATGAGGCCTAGCTCTGCTTTTCACACAGAGAGGATGCTCGGGAAATATTTATTCCATGGCCTTGAACCGTTGGCCTGAGAGGAGAAGGGGGTCATCAAAAGCAGAGGGTGTTCAGCTGTATAAAGACCTTCATTCAGGGGCGCCTGGGTGGCTCAGTGGGTTAAGCCGCTGCCTTTGGCTCAGGTCATGATCTCAGGGTCCTGGGATCAAGTCCCGCATCGGGCTCTCTGCTCGGCAGGGAGCCTGCTTCCCTCTCTCTCTCTCTCTGCCTGCCTCTCTGTCTACTTGTGATCTCTCTCTGTCAAATAAATAAATAAAATCTTAAAAAAAAAAAAAAGACCTTCATTCATTCACCAAACAACTTTGTCATGAGTTAGGAAAATCCACGAATCAGAGATAGGGTAGAGGGGAAATTATTGTGCACCTACGGCATGCAGAAATTGTACTAGGTGCTTTCATAGGCTGCACTTAAATTTCACAATAACCTGGAATTATCACTGCCCATTTTACAGATGGTGAAACCAAGCGGGAGTAGATGTATCACTGACATCTAGGTGTACCCAGGTCCAGAGCCCATGGTTCTCTCTCCCTCCCTTCACCCCCACGGGAGGATATTCTAAAATCAAAGTTACAGAGGTCTGGAATGGGTTAACCAGATCTTTTCTGGAGGCAGAAGACCTGGAAAGACCTCTGGGTATCTCTTTCAGCAGAGAATCATCCGACTCAGGCTACCTGGGTCCGCGGAGCCCCGATGGGCAGCAGATCCGCCCCCCCCACCTCCCAGGCCAAGGCCAGCTTTCCTGAGGTGCACACAAACACCTGTAACAGAGAGAAAGTCATCCTTCCAGGGATTGCATGATTCAGAACTGGCTTTAGGGTTAATTTTTTTGAAGGGGAAAAAAGAAAGGTATAAACACTGCTGAAAAACTGAGCTGACAAGCTCAGGGGAAACCCAAGCCACAGAAGTCTTAGTCAAAAGCGCTGGCTGAGAAATTGCTGGGCACTGCCAAGCCCAGGGAAGGGAAGCTTGCACATTCCCGGGCTGCGTGTTTCAAATACTTTCCGCGGTTTCGCCAGTGGAGGGCCAGGAGAGAGGAATCTGTCATTACCAACTTGGGTCTGCAAAACAGCTTGGCTGGCAGGCAGCAGTGAAATCGCAGAAGGCAGGAGGTGGAAAACCTGACTCATGAGCTTCGGGGACGGGGGGAATGTGCGGGAGGGAGGGGGTGAGACGCAACCGACCACAGACCCGAAGGGCAGGCGCGGATCCTTTGACTCATAAAGCATTCTTGCCGGCTAACCACCATGACTGCCCCTTCCCAGTGGGGTGAGAGCCGCGTGCAGTTTCCCAAACGTTCTTCACCAGCACAGACATTTGTGGAGCACCTACTACGTACCAGGCACTACGCTGAATATCCAACAGGACAACCCGTGGAAGTCAGCAGAGGGGGCACAATATGCCCACTTTCCAAATGAGAAAACAGAGTCAGAAAGGCCAAGGATTGCCCCCATTCCCCACGCTAGATGGCCAAAGTATCAGTTCAGCTTTGGTGTGCTGAGGGCCTGCTGATTGTGGGGCACTGGGTAGAGGATGGGTACAAAGATGGAGGCAATAAGGCTTTTTCCGTGAAGGGCTCAAAGCCTTCTAGATAAGAGCCATCTGGTGTTTTTTCAAGATACATTTCTATGTGCTACCAAAATTTTCTTATTACCCCATGTGTGGAAGGAGGGGCAAGGATGATCTGGAGACCTGACAACATGCGGGGCGGAGGGAAAGGGAAGTGATGGCAGAAAGAGCCCTAGGGGACGAGCCCTGAGGCTTGGCTTCTCAGTTCAGCCTGCTGCTAATGTGCTATGTGACCCAGAGGAAGTCACTTCGGTCCCTCTGGCTCTTGATTTCTAAAGAGGATGCTCTCCATGCCTGGCCAACCTCCCTCTTAAAAATACTGTTCACTACACACCATTGCCTTCATCTGAATGGCTTCTTATTGCCAGACTCCATCACTTGGCCTGAAGACCTTCTCGGGCTGCAGGAGGATGGGCACACCCAAGGTGGGACAGGCCAGAAGTGGGAGCACTCAGGCCCCCAGAAACAGCCCTCAACAAAACAGTGACAGGAGTGGGGGGTGTGAAGACTGGCCTTCTTGTCTGTCCCCTTGAACAGGACAGCTCTGAAGGTGAGTGTTCACAGCCTCCCCGGGCTCCCCAGTGGCATGGAGCCCCAGCTGCCCCCAGGGGTCCTCTGCCCGTCAAGTACCCAGTGTTCTACCCCTTCCTTCCACCTCTCACATCCCTACTGCTGCTTCCTGAGACCACCTCCTAAATGAAGAACTTGCACTCAAATCCTGTTCCAGGCTCCACTCCTGGGAGGAGCCAAACTAAAACACGTTCCTTGATTGTAAAGGAGGACTCCAGCCCGGAAGAGTCGCACCCACCATCTGCAACGACTGCATTATGGTGCAGAAGGGGCAACTGAGGTCCCCAGGGAGAAGCTGCTGTCCCACTGGTGTGACTTTCACCCTCTTCCCCAGATCTCCAGAAAGCAGCCTGCTGAGCCTCACTGGCGCCACCTCCAGCCAGGGGCAAGACTTAGGAGTTGTGACCCAGGGTCGGCAAGAGCACAGAAGTGGGGGCACCGATGCAGGGATTCTCCCAGGCAAATAAACCCCTGTAGACCCCTACCCACAGCCTACGCTGCTCCTTAGGGTGCCCTGAGGGGAGGGGCCCTGTGGAGAAAACCACAGAGGGGGTGGCAGTAACAGGGCCCAAGGGCCATGGGCCCCTCCCTGGGCTCCTGGTCCTGGCTGCTGCCCACCTCCCCAGCCCCCCTTCCCCCTGCCTCCACTTTGTCCCATGTACTCGATGAAACCACACAGATGCCCTCTGCCCTCCTACCTTCCGCCCTCATATGTTCCCTTCAGCTAGAATGTGCTTCCCTCCCTTCCCACCAGCAAACTCCTCCTCTTCAAAGCAGACCAGCCTTCTCCAATTCTATGTAGCCTTCTTGAACATACGCCCTGTTCTGGCCCTGCTCATTCCCTTCCATGGGGTCTGGAACGCCCTCCACCACCGCAACCAGAACGTGGTCTAAGGGGAACCACTGCTGATGAGTCTGTGTTATGTCTCCCCAAAGGTCTCTGAGGGCAGGGCTCAGGCTCATTTTCTTTTTATGCTCAGATCCTCAGAGCACTAACAGCTCTGCAAATGCATGCTGCATGACTAAGAGTAGAAAAATCACTCCAAGCTTGTGGAGACCCCAGAATTGCCCATTTCCCCCACCTACTAGGAGCCTGATGGGGTCACCAAAGGCCAGGGAATTGGGACCACCAAACAGAGCCTAAGAAAGTCAATTAGGCCGCCATGGCATAGATTCCATTCATAACTAGAGACACACAGTGAAGTCACCCTATAACAGGTCCCTTCTTGGGACAGTTCTATACAAGTACAGTGGTTTTCAAAGCTTTTTCAAAGCTTTTCTAGCTGTGGAATTCAAACAAAACCCTTCCTGGAAGTCCAGCAGGTAAACCTTCCCTGAAGAGGGGGCTATTTGTGGATACAGTCTTCTCAACAACCCCTGATCCTCAGGGCAAATCACTCTGAGAGCACCCTGGGACGCCACAGAGCTGTTTAGAACCCACTGGCCATGTGGGGAGAGCTGGGTCTCACTCTGCCACTCCCAGGCTGTGCAGCCCTGGGCCAGTCACCGCACCGGGCCTCAATTTTCTCAACCCCATGATGGAGAAGACAGTGTCTCCCTCACAGGGCTGCTGAGGGAGTCTTACATAAATTTATAGTCTTACATAAAATTTGCTGTTAGGGGGCCCTAACATGAGAAATCTCATGTCATTTTGAAATGGGCGTTCTTAGAGGCACTGGTCCCTGGTCTGGAGAACAGACACATGGCTGTGAGACTCATGGTTGCCTTTTTTTCTTGGGGCTTTAGGCCCCCACATGCTCACGGGGCGCCTCTTTGCCCCAGACCTCATTACCCAGCCAGCTGGGGCCCTCGCACAGGCATTGTTTCTCGTCCCTGGGTATGGAGCTGGAACACGTGAGCACGGAAAATTCCTCCCCTCGCTGCCTCACCAGCCAAACCCCAGTCCCAGCCTGGGATGTGGACCCCTAAAGGGAAATGGAGGCAGAGTGTTCTGGCTCCAGGAATCAGCTGATGGAACCTTGTTAATTACTATGTAAATTACTTTAATAGCCTGGATCCCCCCCAGACAATTGTTCAGGGGTTTGAGACTCTAGACTGGGGAGACGGGGTCTCAGGTGAGGGGAAGGAGCAGACTCCTTGGCCCAAAGAGCTCCCACGTATGGTTTCCACAGGGTGGGAGTAGACGCACAGATGGGGAACCGCAGGGGAGGATGACTGTCGTCTGACCATGGCCCAGGAGGATCCTGAGAATGACACTGACAGGAAGGAATCAAGTCCATCCTTGAAGGCTGGCACTGAAAAGGCCCCCAGATGATCTCTGATCCACCCTCATGCCCCCTCTGCATCCACGGAGAAGAGAAGCCCAGAGCAGGTGAGTGACTGGTCCAAAGGCAAACCTCAAGGTGATGGCCAGGCAGAGGCTGGAATGCCAGTCTCCCATCCCCAGCCCAGGTCTTCTCCAACTGTGGATGAGCTGGACCTGGGTGTCTTGCCTGAAACATCACAGAGTGAGACTTTCCCATAAAGTCTCAAAATAAATAAGGGAGGCATTTTCTCGATTTTAAGCTCTACATGTAGGTTTTTTTAAAGATACACTACGCCAAAGACATGATAGGTAGTTACATTTTCTTCCATAAATGTGCTCTTGTACCATGGAACGACGTACGTCCAAATGTCACAGCATTCTAGGAAGGGCACCACGACTTTAAGATTTTCTGACTGGAAGAAAACCCTCATTCCTGAAGCACTTCTTTTTTCATCTCAATTTTCCAGATAAGGGAAGAGACACAGAGAGATGCTAATGATTACTGCTGGACCAGCGCTCTTTCCACAGGGGCCCTTTGTTAGGAGTATGTGTAAACCAAGAGTGAGTAAGTGCCAGGAGAGCCAGGAAGGGAGGTGGGGAACGGGGCTCTTGCCAGAAGATGGATTTGACAAGCTCCCTGACCTCTCTCCTGCCTGCCTGCAGGCACACTGCTCCCTCCCGCAGCACGGGCTGAGTTTCAGACCATAGGTCTGCTAGCTAGACGAACATTGGGCAGGAGTGGTTCTTTCCTAACAAGTTTGGCTCTGTGGCCGCTTGCTACCTGTGTGACCTGGGGCCTGAGGCATCATCTCTTTGAGTCTTTCTTTCCTCATCTGAAAAAGGAGAATAAGAAATTTGCCTCACAGACAGGTTGAAAGCATGAAATGAGACGGTGCTGTGTATCTGGTGTGGTGCCCGGCACGCGCCTTCTCCCTCTTTGTCTCCATCTCTCTCTCTCCCCAAAATGTCGATGTAAATATTTTTAAGTTAGGGCCAGGCACAGGGGACTGGGGTGTGTTGCTAGGTAAATGCAGCAGGCCATCAAAGCTCCCCCTGGCATCCAGTGCCTTCCGAGCACCCCCAAGAGCACTGTATTCAACCAGACGCCCTCAGCGCCCAGCAAGGCCAAAAGCCTAAAGCCTCTCCCTCACGTGTCCTGCAGGCCCAGCTCTGCCCTATGCTTGGCACTGGCTGTCAGCTCCCCCTCTGCCCATCCCCAAGTCTCCCATCAGCACCCCCAACTCCAGAAGGTTTCCCACTGCCCCAGAACCTGGTTTCCTTGGTTCTCAATGCCTCAGTGGAGGACACGGGTGCTTCTGCCTCCCGTCCTCTTGATGGATGTTTCACTGATGCCTCAGCCTCGGGTTCTAGGTTCTGAGTACTTCCTGGAGTCTGCTGGAAGGAAAAGGTAGGCCCATCTGAGACTTATCTCTGCCCTTGGGAAGGGAGGAATAACACTGTCCCCACTTCGACCATGTGCGGGGAAATGCATGGGGACTATGAAGCTCTTCAGCAGCAGAGATGGTTAATGTTTATGACAGGTATAAAGGTACACATATGGATGTTGGTGCATAGAATATGCCAGACTCTCCTGGAGGTGTTTGATGACCCCCTGCTGGGGCTACTGTCTCCTCCTCCCTTCTTCACCTCAGAGACCATTTCCTTGGAGAAACACTTTTCCCTCCTCTTCTCAAAGGGGACGGTTATGGACTGTTCGCCTGCCTATCCCTGCACTTGGCTGAGCTCTAGGAAGGGAGGGCCACGTCTCATTTACTGGGCTCTAAACTAGTTTTGGCAGCATAAGTAAGAGAATCCAACCAAAGCTATTTAATCAAAAGAGGAATCTGCTGGAAGGCTATGAATGTGCTTTAGGAGGGGCCCAAGGAGATGCAGCTGGCCTCAGGAAGGGCCAAAATCTGAAATGGGTCACCCTCCACACTTCCCCTTCCTCTCTTACCCCTTTTTCTTCCTCCTCTCCATTAGGATTTTCTTCTTCTGTGTTTTTTTTTTTTTTTCCTTAAGATTTATTTATTTGAGAGAGAGTGTGTTAGCAGAGGGAGGGGCAAAGAGAATCTCGAGCAGACTCCCTGCTGAGCCCACCTGGGGCTCGATCTTAGGATCCTGAGATCATGACAAGCCAAAAGCAAGAATCCCAGGCTTAATCAACTAAGCCACCCTGGTGCTTTTCCATTAGGATTCTTTTTTTTTTTTTTTTAAGATTTTATTTATTTGAGGGGCGCCTGGGTGGCTCAGTGGGTTGAGCCGCTGCCTTCGGCTCAGGTCATGATCTCAGGGTCCTGGGATCGAGCCCCGCATTGGGCTCTCTGCTCAGCAGGGAGCCTGCTTCCTCCTCTCTCTCTGCCTGCCTCTCTCCCTGCTTGTGATCTCTCTGTCAAATAAATAAATAAAATCTTTAAAAAAAAAAAAGATTTTATTTATTTGACAGAGAGAAATAGCAAGAGAGGGAACACAAGCAGGGGGAGTGGGAGAGGGAGAAGCAGGCTTCCCGCTGAGCAAGGAGCCCAACATGGGACTCAATGCCAGAACCCTGGGATCATGACCTGAGCCAAATGCAAACGTTTAATGACCCAGCCACCCAGGTGCCCCATTAGGATTTTCTAATTAAAGTTTTTGGGTCAGCCCCTAAAGTGTTAGATATACCATTCCCCAAGTGAGAATCGGTTCACTGTGCACAATTTTAAAGTAAGTGGTCAAAAGCGGCTTGAATAAACCTAAGGCCCTCACCTTAAGCCCTACCCCACACAGAGGTGGTGAAATAGGGGAAGTCAGAAGTTTAGGAGCTGGTCTATGGGGTGTGTGTCCATACCACCAAACCCAAGAAATGATAATGGCTGCTAACCTTAAAAATCAAACTGCCAGTTTACCAGTAGACGACGGGTTTATTCGGGCATAGCAGAGAACTGCAATCAGAAATAGTTAACCGCGGCAATAGTACGGGTACAGCTACAGACCAACGCGGAGGAACACCCTTTTATAGAGGCAGGGGCGGGGTTGAAAGGTTGTAAACAAAAAACCCATTGGAGTAGACTGGGAGTTGAAGTATAGCGGCTTCTCATTGGCTGAGCGGAGACAGTCTCTCTTTGGCAGGGCTCTGGGGAGGCAAAGAAAGCCTTTCTCCCTCCCGCTGGGGTAGTAAAATAGCATCCACCTGCATGCTCCCTGGCTTTCTGTTGGATTTTCAATCGGCTATGAGTGGTAGGACTTGCGAGTTCCTCCTGCCCGACCTCCTGCCTCCATTTTAGTGAGCTTCTCCTTAAGAAGCTGACGGAGCGCAGATGGCGTGCCAGGCCCCTTGCTAAGCACTATGCGTCGGTGATCGCATTAAACCCTCCCAACAGACATCTGAGGGAGGTTCTATTAAGTATCCCCCATTTTACAGATGAGAACACTGAGGCACGGGAAGGTTAAGTTACTTGCCTGGGAAGTTTTGGGGTGTAGATTCAAGCCACTGCCCGACTCCCAAGCCTCACGTTATAACGCTTCCTGTGTCAGCCCGTGGCTGTGGCACACGTCATCCTTGTGTGTGTTATGCACTACTAGGACAGTGTTGATGTAGGTGTGCACTTGCCTGGGTCCTCGGAGCTGTTACACGCTCGTGCGTGTGTGCAGGAGACCGAAGAGGGAGGCCACGTCACACTTGAGCACACTTTTGGGTCTGGCTCCCTCACCTCCCATGCACTGCTGGTGAAACTTTACCCAGCCGCTGCTCTTCGGTGACCATTTTTCTTAATGAAAAATTCAGCGAGCGGAGGAAAGGTTGCCGAGCACTGGGGAGCCCTGCACGCTTGGCGGCTTCGGCAGATGAAGCCCTAGGGAGAGGGGCAGGGCCCACAGATCTCACTATACCCGTGTCAGGGTGTTCCTGGAGTGAACCGCAGCCACAGCACAGGAAGTAGTAAGGGGCTCCAAAAGACCCCGGACTCGGTGGCAGCTCCCTTCCCTTGGCCTTCACCACCCATCAGGCAGGCTCCCCCCAGCCTTGTTTCTAGGCGCCTCCTCCATACTAATTAGTGCCAGAGCTGCCTTCTAAACGCCCTCTCCATCCTGATCACAGCCCTGCTCCACAGACCTCCTTGGTTCCCTTCTACCCTAAACATAAAATCCCAAGCCTGTGCTTTGCTTTCCTCCAGCACCCAGGCCCAACGTGCCTTTACAGAAAATCCTTCGAGGTAGGTGCCAGGGCCGGCACTAGGTGAGGGGAGAGATGCCCTCACGCTGGTGGTCCAGCCTGTTCCCGCCTTCCCGCATATGCTCAGCTGTCCTCGTCTCAGGAGGGGGATAGCCATGGCCCCTCAGAACCAAACTACAGGTGCTGCAGGAAATTCAACTCAGATTCCGCAATAGTTCTGAGCGCCAGCTCAGTGCTGTATCCTTCCGCCTCCCTCCTGTCACTCAGCCTCACAGCACCTGTTCTGAAAGCACCTCATTGTCCCAGAGTCTGATGTGCTGAAGTCACAGAGCCAGGGAATAGTGAAAAAAGAGCGTGACAACGACCATGGACTGAGGACCTACTGTGTGGCAAGCCTCATAGTAGGGCCTCTTTCTCTTACTTTGTTAACCCTTGGGTCAACCCAAAGAGCTCAGTCCCAATTTTCACTGATTCCATATTTACTTATTCACCTGCTCAATGAAATGTCTTGAACCCCCCAATCAATACTCCTTGTCTTTCAGGATCGTTTATAGACATGCGCAATGTGGCAAAAAATTTGAGTGCCCCTATTCCCACGTTCCCAGATGAAGTTCAACAAGGTGACACTCTGCCTTATCATCTCACACTGCAAACAAGTGGCCTTTCTGCGGTCTATTTAGAGCCATACTTTTCACATTTTTGTGTTTTTTTGTTGGGGATTTCACTATTTAAGTTGGCCCCAAATTTAGTGTTGAAGTTCTGTCAAGTGTTCTAGGTGCAAAAAGGCTACCGTGTGCTTTCCAGAGAAAATCGTCCTTTTGTTAATGAATCCATCATTTATATTAAATAAGGTGTCTAAACAGTAACCCACATAAAACAAGGCTACGCATTGATCAACTGATGAAAATGCAACCAGAGGCTTGCAGAAAACTAACGCTGTATTTTCCCTAGAATAAGGGTTCAGTTTTTGCTGGTTCAGAGTTCCCAGCTGCTTTCAAGAACACAGCTACCACAAATAATGACTATCTTTGTCCTTTGCCAGTGAAGAAACTATTGGCTCAGAGAGGCTAAGTCACCCATCTGAGCTTCCACAGCTAGTGAGGGGCAGGCCATTCTGAGAGGCGTCACACTTCAGTGCCCCCCTCCACCTGGTTCCTTCATGAGGTGTGGGGCTGGGACATGCTGGTGGCCTGGGACATTAAGTGTGGGGTGGGGGCCAAGGGGAGGCCGATTTCGTATTAAGTAACATTATCTAATGTTCTTTTTCATTTATGTCCCAAGACTCATGATTAGATACAAGTGAAAGCCTGGGTCTGGTGCGAGTCAGTCCTTAACACCTCTCAAATCCTCTGCTAATTCCCCCTTTTAATAAAGAAAACAACTGTCAGGTGCAGAGCAGGTAGCAAGGAGGAGGGTCTTCCTAGAATTTAAGTAACAATTATCTTTACACTTGCCTTCAAATAGAATACTTGCCATCAATAATGGCTTTTTAAATATTTTATGTATTCATTTGAGAGAGGTGGGGAGAGAGAGCGTACAAGCAGGCATGAGGGGCACAGGGAGAGGGAGAAGCAGGCTCCCCACTGAGCAGAGAGCCCAAAGTGAGACTCGATCCCAGGACTGAAGTGAGACTCGATCCCAGGACCGAAGTGAGATCCCAGGACCGAAGTGAGATCCCAGGACCGAAGTGAGACTCGATCCCATGACCGAAGATAGACGCTTAACTGACTAAGCCAATCCAGGCTCCCATAAATAATGGCTCTTATTAGTAGTTTTTAATTTTCAACAAAGTGATAGAAAGTTTCTTTTCAAATAGATTCAGTTAAGTAAAGATGTGAATCAAGAGGGGGCGCCTTGGCGCGTGGGTGGCTCAGTGGGTTAAGCCTCTGCCTTTGGCTCAGGTCGTGATCTCAGGGTCCTGGGATTGAGCCCCGCATCAGGCGCTCTGCTCAGCAAGGAGCCGGTTTCCCGCCCCCCCCCCACCCCCACCGCCTGCCTCTCTGCCTAGTTGTGATCTCTCTCTGTCAAATAAATAAATAAAATCTTAAAAAAAAAAAAAGAAAAGAAAAAAGAAAAAGATGTGAATCAAGAAAAATGTTGAGTAAATAAGTTCAAGAAAAATCCCGAAGGTGGCCTGCAGTGGTTTCTGAATGAAGCAGAAACCAAGAAGGTAAATATGAATTATTACTGTTTCGGGGGTGCTGGCAACATTCTGTTTCTTGATCTTGATGCCAAATACACAACGTGCATGAAGACTTTTAATGGTGTTTAAACCATAGGGGCTTCAACCAGCAACAAATTTATTATTTTACAGTTCTGGAGGTGAGAAGTCCAAAACAGGACAGTAGGGCTGTGTCCTTCTGGAGGCCAGAAGAGAATCTGTTTCCCAGTCTCTTCCAGCTCCCAAAGGCTGCCTGCAGTCCTGGGCTTGGGGCCTCGTCTCCTATCTTCAGAGTCAATACCAAATCTCTCTCCTGCCTCCTTCTTTCCTTTATAAAGAGGCCTGTGATTCTACAGGCCCACCTGCAAAATGTCGGCGACTCTCCCCGTCTCAAAATCCTTTATCACATTTGCAAAGTCTCCTTTGGCCATGAAAGGTAACATAGTCACAGATTCTGCAATTAGGATGTGCATGTCTGTTGGGGTCTTTCTTCCTCCTACCTCCTGTGGTTAGTGTGAGTGCATGGAAGCGCAGGCAGGGAGAGTGAGAGCATGTGGATATGTGTGCCCAGAAGCATGTATGTGCCCAGAAGCATGGGTGTGCATGGGGAGGGGCGTATACAGACCCTGCAGGGCTGGGTACCAATAGCTATGGCTCCTCCAGGCTCACAGCATTCCAGCACAGCCAAGAAGCAGTTGCCATCCACCCTCGTCCCCGAGAAGCCTCTCTCTGAGGCCCAGCTGTAGCCAGTGAGGTGGCCACTTCCCTCCCAGCGGGGACCAGGGGAGAGGCGAGAGCTGGGGAATCCCATGATGGAGAAGGGTGGTGCTGGCATGCTCTCCCATCCATGTCTTCCCAGGGATGGCCTAGGTGGGGAAGTGGCCCCAGACCCCCCTCAGCAATCACCCCCATTCAACTGTTCTTTAAGGAGCTCCTCCTCCCATAGACTTAGGACAGGGTCATGGTGTGTATTCACAGCAAGTTATCTGGTCACATTTCTGGGCACCATCGCCGTCCCCAGCCTAGTTTGGCTGAGGTTGAGGGTTTTGCAAACTGCAAACCCACCTGCCTTCATAACTGCACCATTTATTTTCAAGACTGAGGTGCCCCTTGGAAATAGTTTGTTAGTCATTGCAAAACACAGTAGCAGCAAGCTATCATTGATGGGCTGCCTACCTTCCTCGTCAGGGTGCCACACCCTTCACACACATTATGCCCCTTAACCCTCGCACGGACCCCACGAGGGAGGCATTTTACGGGTCAGGAATCCAAAGCTCACAAAGGTTAAGAGGGTTGCCCAAGATTCTGAAGCAAGTGATCATGGGAGCTGGGATCTGGGGGCAGGCCCCAGAGGTCACCCATACTGCCTTGTTTCCGGGAAGGGCATGCCTGGAGACCCATTCCTTGGCTTAGGCTTGGCCTTCCTCGAAGTTCTCCTCCAAAGCTCCCCATGCCCTGGGGAGGGGAGGAAAATAGCCCAGGTCTGGAACTGTGCTTCCGTCCGTTTAGTCCCAGAACTCTTGCTGACAGGCATCCCAGGCCATGGGCCCAGGGCCTTGGAGAGGGAGCCAGCCTGAAGGACTGGTCTCCAGCCATCCTTCAAGGATAGGAACTAAATCTCAGGCTAGAGATTTTTACACCTAATTTCCCTTCCTCAAAAACAAAGAAATCAACATATAAACTATAATTGCCGAAGTGTCTAAAATGCTCCTGTCCGAACGCTCCCACAAAAACCTCACAATGAGGGTTATGTCAAAAAGACACAGGAGCCAATTGAAAGAGCTCCAAAAGGGCAGAGCTGGGACAGTTTAAGCAACAAAATAAAAAAGTATCAGATTATAACCCAAAGTATAAAATACATATCCATGAGGCCATAATGCTATAAATCAATGCTTGGATGAATAAATAAATGCGGGAGACAAGACAAACCGCTGGTATGAAAGAATTCCAAATAACTTATGCAGATGCTCTGTGCTCAGGGAAGAAGGGCACAAGGCCCCTAGCCTTAAGTGGGGGTTATACCTAGTGGCTTCCCCCCAGAGGGCATGGTGGAGAAACGACGAGAAGAGTAGCATACCGTGGAGACAGCTGATGGGATCAAGGCCAACATGAACAGCGCATGCTGATAAGTATGATGAGAAAGGCACTTGACCTCAGGTCTTCCTCCCCAAAACTCATAACCCTGGTCTAAGCTTGAGAAAAACAGCAAAGTCCAGTAGAGGCGTACCTGACCAGTAATCCCCCAAACTGTCAAGGTCGTCGAAAACAAGAAGGCTGAAAAGCTGTCACTGCCAAGAAGAGCCTAAGGAGACTTCACAACTAAATTTAGTGCAACAGCCTGGAGGAGATCCTGGAAAAGAAAAAAGAAGGCCAAAATGAAGGAAATGTGAATGAAGCAGGGACTTCAGTTAATACGAATGCACCAATATTGGTTCATTAATGATAACAGATGTATCACACAAGTGTATGATGTCAGTATGGGGGGGGGGCTGGGCAAGGAGGTACATGGAAGCTCTCTGTACCATCTTTGCAATTTTTCAGCCAATATAAAGCTATTCTCATGTTGAAAATTTATTTTTAAGAAACATTAAATTGTTATTTAATATATACATTAAATTGTTAGCAACTTAACAGTATTTATTATCTGAGCATTAAAGTAACAAAAAGAAGAATTTGGGTACATACTTTAATCAATTTCTTAGGCACATCTGTTTCTAATATCATGTTACTGGTACTTTTCTAAAGAATATGTGTTTTTTTTTTTAAATATGGTCTCCTACACAGGCAGCAACCTCTTCGACCTCAGCCGCAGCAAATTCTCCCTAGAAACATTGCCAAAGGCAAGGGAAGCAAGGGCAAAAATGAAATACTGGGACTTCATCAAGATCAAAAGCTTTTGCACAGCAAAGGAAACAGTCAATAAAACCAAAAGACAACTGACAGAATGGGAGAAGATATTTGCAAACGGCGTATCAGATAAAGGGCTAATATCCAAAATCTATAAAGAACTCATCAAACTCAACACCCAAAGAACAAATAATCCAATCAAGAAATGGGCAGAGGACATGAACAGACATTTCTGCAAAGAAGACATCCAGATGGCCAACAGACACACGAAAAACTGCTCCACATCACTCGGCATCAGGGAAATACAAATCAAAACCACAATGAGATACCACCTCACAGTCAGAATGGCTAAAATTAGAATAAATGGCTAAAATTAACAAGTCAGGAAACGACAGCTGCTGGCGAGGATGCGGAGAAAGGGGAACCCTCCTACACTGTTGGTGGGAATGCAAGCTGGTGCAACCACTCTGGAAAACAGCATGGAGGTTCCCCAAAAAGTTGAAAATAGAGCTACCCTATGACCCAGTGACTGCACTACTGGGTATTTACCCTAAAGATACAAATGTAGTGATCCGAAGGGGCACGTGCACCTGAATGTTTATAGCAGCAATGCCCACAATAGCCAAACTATGGAAAGAACCTACATGTCCATCAACAGATGAATGGATAAAGAAGATATGGTATAGATATACAATGGAATACTATACAGCCATCAAAAGAAATGAAATCTTGCCATTTGCAATGACCTGGATGGAACTAGAGGATATTATGCTGAGCCAAGTAAGTCAATCAGAGAAAGACAATTATCATATGCTCTCCCTGATATGAGGAATTTGAGAGGCAAAATGGGGAGTTGCAGGGTAGGGAAGGAAAAAAATGAAACAAGATGGAATTGGGAGTGAGACAAACCATAAGAAACTCTTAATCTCATAAAACAAACTGAGGGTGCTGGGCAGTAGGGGGTAGGGATAGGGTGGTTGGGTTATGGACATTGGGGAAGGTATGTGCTACATTTAGTGCTGTGAAGTGTGTAAGCCTGACGATTCGCAGACCTGTACCCTGGGGCAAATAATACATTATATGTTAACTTTTTAAAAAATCTATTCATAAAAAAAATATATATATATATGGTCTCCTTTTTCCCCTCTCAAAGAATTGCTATAATCATCTTTAAGATTATTTTTTTGGATTAATAAGATGGGAATTGCTGATATGCTTTATAGACTCTTCTCTGTAGATCACAATTTTTTTAAATTTAAATTTTAGTTAACATAGAGTGTAATATTGGTTTCTGGGGTAGAAGTCAGTGATTCATCACTTACGTACAACACCCAGTGCTCATCACAAATGCCCTCCTTAATGCCCATCAGCCATCTAGCTCGACCCCCACCCACCTCCCCTCCAGCAACCCTCAGTGGCTTGTATACCTTTCTCCTTTTTTTCTTTTCCCCCTTTCTATATGTTCATCTGTTTCCTTTCTTAAATTCCACATATGAGTGATATTATATGGTATTTTCTTTCTTTCTCTTTCTTATTTTTCACTTAGCATAATACACTCTAGCTCCATCCATATTGTTGCAAATGGCAAGAGTTCATTCTTTTTTATGGCTGCATAATATTCCACTACATACACACATACCACATCTTTTTTATCCATTCATCAGTCAATGGACATTTGGGCTCTTTCTATAGTTTGGCTATTGTTGAAATCACAATATTTTTAATAAGAATATAGTTTCAATAAGAATATAGTTTCTCGGGGCGCCTGGGTGGCTCAGTGGGTTAAAGCCTCTGCCTTCGGCTCAGGTCATGATCCCAGAATCCTGGGATTGAGCCCCGCATCGGGCTCTCTGCTTGGCGGAGAGACTGCTTCCTCCTCTCTCTCTCCCTGCCTCTCTGCCTGCTTGTGATCTCTCTCTACCAGATAAATAAATAAAATCTTAAAAATATATATATATAGTTTCTCTGCAGATGCCTAGGAAGCTCTGAGCAAATTTTGTCAACTGAAGGATATTTTCACTTCTAATTTCTTTAGATAGGAATGGCTAACTATTTCAGCCCAAATATTTTCACAAGTAGTATCCTTTTAACCTCCATTTAAAATATCTTTCTTTAACAAATATGATGAGAAGATAAAACTCACCACATAACTTGACCTTGTAATTCTTTTTAATATTTTGCCAATCGCAGATGCCGCAAAATGTCAGCCCTTCCGTCTTCCCTGCAGTTCAAGCACAAAATATAAATTTGCCCAATTAAAAATAGGCACTCCATCAAAACATTCTTCCCACAAGTCAAAGAAAAACTACTGAATTTCTAAATTAAATCTTGGCCACCATTTAAGTTCCCATTAGCTAATTTATTCAACAACTCCCTCGCTTTTGAGGGATAAATGTAAATGTTTTCTAGTGTGAAATCACTGAAATTTGCTCAAGGCTTTGTTTATAATACCTAAAATTTGATACAAGTTTTAAAAGTTACAGAGTTTTTTGGCACACTTGTGGAACATTGTGATTAAAGACTTTTAGTTTCTTCTGAACACAATTTAGAGGACTCACAAAATTCCACTGTAAACACTTAAAATGATTTACAAGGTAATTCTCCAAAGGCTCAAACATTAAAAAATCTGACTGAGGGCAAACAGCAAAAACGAAAACAAAACATCTTGCTTGCAGTGCTGTACCAAATCATACTGGATGACTGAGATAAAAGGAAAAATCGATAATCCTGATCCTGTCTATTCAAAATGGTGATATTTGTTCACATGGATTTTTACATTAATTCTGATTTTTAAAATACTATTTGTCAGGGCACCTGGCTGGCTCAGTGGATTAAGCCTCTGCCTTCAGCTCAGGTCATGATCTCAGGGTCCTGGGATCGAGCCCCGCAGCAGGCTCTCTGCTTAGCAGGGAGCCTGCTTCCCCCTCTCTCTCTCTGCCTGCTGTTCTGCCTACTTGTAACATCTCTCTCTCTGTCAAATAAATAAATAAAATCTTTTTAAAAATGTACTATTTGTCTTGACTACTATATTTTTTGGTGACACCCCCCTTGAACTTTGCCCCAGAGGTGGATACCTTCCTCCCCTACCCCCTAGTTCTGGCCCTGCTACCATATTGAAATATGTTTTCTATTAAATATCATCTTTGCCACAAAAAATGTTGTAATTACTCTCCATGCATGTGTGTACATAAAAATAAGTACAATATCTATTTCAATTGATATACCATTGCAGCTTGCTTTATCCCTATTTTCAAATATGTGCACCAGCACCAATTCCAAGTTCATTTCTGCTCCATGAATTTCCTAATTGGATGTGAATATTGTTTTTACCATGCTGCTGTGTTCTACTAAAATTTATGTCCGTGTTTGCCAGCACAAATAACCCTCTCTTCCATATTAAACTTTGTAAACAAATGTGGAAGACTATTGACAACAATGTGAGATGTTTTGCCTTCACCAGAATGAACTCACAAAAACTTCCTCTGATTCCATTATTGACATAAGCTGAATTTCTTTATAAAGTACTCGGTGACCTTGACTTAAAACTGCTGAAGGCCAGTATGTTTGGTTGCAAGGAGCAGAGGGCCCATCCAACTAGCTCCAACTGGGAACTCTGTGATGGGAATGGTTCTACCAGGAAAGATTCTGGGCCCCTGGTGGCATCAAGGACTGGCTGCATCAGCATTGGGTGGGTCTGCCTCCATATTTCTTTCATTCAAGGAAAGAAATGAAACTAATTTGTTTTAAATTCCAGAGCATCATTCCTAATGGAGCCAGCATCCAAGTCTCTCCTTTCCCACTGAATCCAGTGCAGGGTAAACTTGATAAAGCCACCAGGAAGCTCATATACAGTTCAGAGTGATGACCCCCTTGTTCCCAAAGCCAATGGCAAGAAGAAGCAGCCCTTAGATAGAAAACACAGTTGTTGGAATCATAAAGCAGGAGGGTTCACATCCCAACCCTGCAGGAACTCCTGCTTTGCGGGGACAGGGAGGGAGGGGACATTTATTAACCATCTATTGTGGCTGAGACACATCAGCTGTTATGGCTTACTAAATACTTGCAAAGAAGAGGCTTATTCCTTTTTATCCATCAGGAAACAGGTTTCCTGATTCATTTAGAAACTAAATGAATTGTGTGAAATTTAGGAATGGGCAAAACTACCCAGAATGGGCAAAACTACCCAGTGGTGACAGAAGTCCAGAGAATCGTGACCTCTGGGGGCAGGGGTGGTACTGACCACAAAGAGGACACAGGAGACCTTCTAGGGTGCTGGGAATGTTCTAGATCTTGGATACAGTGGAAGTTCGATTTGTAAAACGTCACTGAGCTGCATATTTAAGATTGGAATGTGCGGTACGTTTCATCATATGTATATTAAACCTCACATAAAAATAAAAGAGGTCAGTACATAAAATTCTGAGGCCAGTCTTTACAGGCCATATGCATGCAATGAATGGTGGTTTGCCTGTCATTCTCCCAAGGGGTGAGCGGATGGGGGAGCTTGGTCAAAGCTGGGTTCTCACTGCCTTGGGGCTCAATAAGTTGGAGATTCAAACTAGTTTACATGTCTGAAGCAAACAGAAAGTAGAATTTTAAAAAGGAGAGAACAGGGGCGACTGGGTGGCTCAGTGGGTTAAAGCCTCTGCCTTTGGCTCAGGTCATGATCCCAGGGTCCTGGGATCAAGCCCTACATCGGGCTCTCTGCTCGGTGGCGAGCCTGCTTCCCTCCTTCTTCTCTCTGCCTGCCTCTCTGCCTACTTGTGATCTCTGTCTGTCTCTCTGCCTACTTGTGATCTCTGTCTGTCAAATAAATAATAAATTAAAATCTTTTTTTAAAAAAAAGGAGAGAGCAGCAAGAGAAAGAAAATCTCTCACACCTTCAAAGGAAGGATTTTATTCTTGTTCTAGATCTGAATCAAGCGCTGAGCTGAAGCCTCAAAACAGTGACAAGGGAACGAGAGGCTAGAGATTAGATCCCGGGGACCTGTTCCTCTCTGGTTCATGGGTCCTCGTGCTCCCCACATGTGTTTCTGATCCAGGGAGTCATTTTACCTACTCAAACTGAAGTTACATTCAATTCCTGTCAAAGACATTCCTAAACGGGTGTGGGGGGCAGAAGGCCCGGACAGGGACGGAGAGGAGAGGAAAAGAGGATACCACACCATAAACTGTTTTTAGAGACTGCACATTCCTCTGATGTAAATGAAACAGTAACACGGAGTCAGAGCCGCTGAACCTTCTGTTCAGTGCCAGGCATTCGGCACCCCTGATTTCATCGTATCCTCCTGGCAGTTCTGTAGGCTATCATTATTATTCCACTCTTACCAGAGAGTAGATTAAGGCTCAGAGAAGTTCAGTGACGTACCCAGAGCCACACAGCAAAGACATGAGCTGCCCACATTCCTCCCTGCCGGCTCCCCCACCACTGAGTCATTCTCCCCAATGCAGTGAGAATGATCTTTTCATCCTGCCTCCCTGTTTCAAAAGTTTCAATGTGTTCCCAGTGCTATTACCGACAGACCACATCCTCGCCCTGGGATCCGGCCTCTACCTCTGTCCTGTCACTTGGCCACTTGCCTCTGCCACCTGGCGCCACAAAGATTTGTGCTTTCTCTTACCACAGTACTCTCAGCCTGTGCTGTCCCCTCTGCCCAGAATGTCCTACTCCGCCCCTTCCCCTGGGAGACAACACATCATTCCAGGCTCGGTGTCATCTTCTGGGGGAAGCCTTCCCTTGGCTCTCACAGTCCCGTGCTTTTTCCACGCTCAGAGAATCCTGCATACTTTCCTCACGTCGCTTACCACAGTTTGTGAGTAGACATTTGTGTGACTCTAAGTTAAATGTCTCCCTCTCCCACTAGGACATAAGCTCCCCAGATCTGCTTGGCTGTCCTGTATTCACAGAGCCTACTAGTGCTTCTCAAACTTTGCGGGATCTCCGAAATTTGATGAGTGGCTGGCATGAGGATGGATGGATGATGGATGGGGCAGAGAAAGTATTCCAACCCAAATCCATCTGGCCACAGCACCCCGCTCTCTCTACTCCATTTCACCAGGTCTGCAGTCCTTGGATCTTCATTAAGACCAAAGAAAACCAACATGGCTCATGCTACAAGAGATCTCAAAGACTTCCGGCCACCAGTCCAGGGAAAGGAAATAACTTGCCAAGGTCACACAACAGAGTGGCCCTAGAAAGACTCGAACCCAAGCCTCCTTATTACTAAAAAGAAGAATAGGGGTGCTCAGATTCCTCAAGAACGATTTGTGAATGTGGTATTTTGAGACCTTGCATGTTTGGAACTATTCTTTTGCCTTTCTGTGTATGTTCACCTGGACCTAAAAATCCATAGTTCGTACTTTTTCCCTTGAGTTCCTTGAAAATGTCCCATTGTTGTCTTTCTTCATATGTTTCTATGAAGAAGTCTGATGCCATGCTGATTTCCTTTCCATCGTAAGGAATTGGTCTTTTCAAATTCAAGGCCCAGAGGATTTGTTTCTTTACCCCCAAAGTCTAATGTCTTGGAGCTGAGCGTTCCAGGTCTATTATCCCAGGTACAGTTAGAACACAGGAATTCAGATCTTATTTTATTTCCAGAGAGTGTTATTGTATTATCGTTTTAATTTTTTGTTCTGTTTGTCTTTTTTTTCTTTATTTCTTTCTTCAGGGACTCTAATTATATACAAGTTGACACTTCTCTGCCTGCCTTCTCCAGACAACAGTTTCTCTTTGGTGTTATTAAATCTCTTTGCTTCATGAACTTGGCATTCTTAGCTGTTTTCATTCCTCCCCTATTATATTGTTTGGTCAAATCTATTCCGCCCTGGGCACCTTGCAATTTGTTTCATTTCTGAGATTATGTTCTTTCCTATTTCTTTCCTGAATTTAGTAAACACTCATTTTGCATCTACCATTTCTGTTTCGCCCACTTCCTGTCTGAGTTTTCAAATTCATGATTTGAGGTGGGTTTTTTTTTTTTTTCCTCCTATCTGCAAATATTTGTTTAAGGAACTTTAATTCAAGTCAGGGTGTTCTGCAAACATTTTTGCTCTCCTTCACCACTGGTTTTGGAGGGAATTTTATCGGCTGAAAATATTTTGACTCTCATTCCCTGTCTTATCATAGGTTTGTGTAGATGTTGGCTTCCATGTTCTATTTTAAATATCTGATGTTTTTCTCGACCAGGACTTACAGGTGGTTCTGTGTAGACAAGGGTCAAGTACTTGAGAGGGTCTCTCAGTTTTAGTTCAAGAGTGTCCTCTTCTGTTTCTACAGTAAGGTGAAGTGGTTTTCACAGGTTTCCTTTGTTTCTATAGAACCTTTCATTTCTATCTCTCCCTTCCTTATTTTCCTTCACCATCAACCATCCAGAAGATTCCTCTCTCTCCAAGTCATCTCTCTCCCACAAAAATGACTCCTCATAAGATTGCCACCCTTGGTCTCACATTCTCAAGCCCCTTTATTCAATTCCCCAATAGATAGGACACTGATCCTTCAGTATTACACCACTCAGGACGAAACTCTTATTTTCCAGGGGTGGCTTAGTTTAAGCTCCACCACCATTAGACCTTGCTGCGATCTCCTCTTTTCCTTGTGGTATCCATCTGACTCCGCCCTACCAAAGCCTCTGTCACTGGCTCTGTTGGTTTCCAAATGCTTTTTCTGCATTGCTGGATTATATGCTCCTGTGGTCTTTCTTCTTTGGATCGTTAATAGAGTGGATTACACTGACTTATCTTCAGTGCCTTGCACTCCTAAGACCACTCATTTTTTTTATGTATTGCTGGATTCAATCTGGGAATATTTTCTCAAGGATTTTTGCATTTGTGTTCATCATGGATACTGACCTGTAGTTTTCTTTTCCTGTACTATCCGTCTGGTTTGGGCATCGGGATTCAATTAGACTCATAAAATTAATTGGAAAGTGTTCCCTTCTATTTTCTGGAAGAGATTATATGTCAAAAGATTGGTTTCTTTAAACACTTGGTAGAATTTGCCAGTGAAATCTTTTGGGTATGGAGTTCTCTTTTTCAGATGGTTTTTAACTATAAATTCAGTTTCTTTAATATAGGACTATCCAAGTCATTTATTTCTTCTTGGATGAGTTTTTAATGGTTCATGACTTTCGAGGATTTAGTTCGTTTTATCTAAGTTGTCCATTTATTTTGTAATGTTGTCCATATCATTATTCCCTTATTAGTCTTTTAATGTGTGTTAGGTCTGTTACGATCATTCATTTCTCATTCCTGATACTGGTAATAATGTGTCTTCTCTCTCTTTTTTTTTTTTTTTTTTTTGTTTGTTTTTGTCTTCTCTCCTTTTTTCTTAGTCTATCTAGGACTTTGTCAATTCTATTCATTTTTTTTCAAAGAATCAGATATTTTTTAAAGATTTTATTATTTGAGAGAGAGAGAGAGAGACTGAGAGTATGAGTGGGAGGAGGGGCAGAGGGAGAAGCAGACTCCCTGTGGAGCAGGGAGACAGATGCGGGACTTGATCACAGGACCCTGGGGTCATGACCTGAGCCAGATGCAGACAGTTAACTGACTGAGCCACCTGGGGGGGCCCAAAGAATCAGCTTTTTATTTCATTGTTTTTCTCTATTGTTTTCTTATTTTCAATTTCATTTAATTTTGCTTTTGTCATTATTATTTTCTTCCTTCTGCTTGCTTTGGGTTTATATTTCTCTTGTTCTAGTTTCTGAAGGTGAAAGCTTAGATTGTTGATTTGAGATCTTTCCTCTTTCCTAATACAACCACTTAATGCTATCAATTTTCCTGTAAGCATTGTTCAAGCTGCATCTCACAATTTTGGTATGTTTTCCTTTTATTCAGCTCAAAATATTTTCTAATTTCCATAACACTTTCCTTTGACCCATGAGTTATTTAAAAGTGTGTTTTTTAAGTTCAAAGTGTTTAGAGATTTTCCAGTTATTGCTCTGCTATAAATTTCTAGTTTGATTTCGCTGTGATCAAATAACATACTTTGTCTGATTTCAATTACTTTAAAGTTGTTAAGACTTGTTTTATGAATCAAAATGTGGTCTTCTTTGATGTAGATTCTTTGCACACTTGGAAGAATTTGTTTTCAACTGGTTTTTGACTGAATGGTCTATCACCATTAATTAGTTCCAGCTGGTTTATGGCTCAGCTCATATACATGCTTGCTATTTTCTGTTTACCTGTTCTGTTAATTACTGAGCAAGAACAGTGAAGTCGCCACTATAACTGTGGGGTTTTCCACTTCTCCTTTCAGTTTACTCCATTTTTGCCTCATGTATTTTGAAGTCCTGTTATTGGGTGCGTACACACTTGGGATTGCTATGCACTCTTGATGAATTGGCCCTTTTATTGTTATGCCATGCATCCCTTTATCCCTAGTAATTTTCTTTGCTCTTTATTCTACTTTGTCCAACATTAATATAGTCACTCCAGCTTTCTTTTGATTGGTGTCGCATCATGTATCTAAATCTTTTTTTAACTGTTTTATGGAGATATAATTCATGTATCATAATGTATCATAAATTCACCTACTCAGTGGTTAGTATATGTCTTAGTCTTTTAACCTATCTATATCATTGTATCAATATAATTGTAGGTAGCGTATAGATGTATCTTGTTTTCTTAAATCCATTTTGACCATTTCCTTTAATTGGTATGTTTAGTCTATTAAGATTTAATGTAATAATTGTTATCTTTGAATTTAGAGCTGTCATTGTATTATTTGTTTTCTGTTTGCTCTCTCTGGTCTTTGTTCCTCTGTCTCCCCTTTCCTTCTCTGTTTGGATCATATAAACATTTTTAGCATTCCATTTTAATTTATCTTGTTGTATTTTTTACTGTATCTCTTTGATAATTTTCTTGTGATTGCAACTTACATACTTAACTTTTCACTATCTACTCTGAACATATACTTACCTTATATGGAATGTAGAAATATCACCACCATGTAAGTCTCTTTACCCTCCTTTCTTTATATTATAGCCGTCTTATATAATAGATCTACACTGAAAATGTCATCAGAAAAGTCAAATTTTTGCTTTCAACCATCAATCATATTTTAGAGAACTCAAGAGAAAGTGAAGTCATTTACCCAGATATTTACTAATTCTGTTGTTTGTCCTTTATCTCTGATGTTCCAAGTTTCCTATGGTATTACCTCCCTTCCATCTAAAGAATTTCTTTTAGTATTTATTTTAGAACAGGTGTGCTGACAACAAAGTCTCTTAGATTTTTTTCATCTGAGGATATTTTATTTCACCTATTCCTAAGGATAATTTCAGTGGATACAGAACTCTGGGTTAGTGGTTCTATTCTTTCAGCACTTCCAAAATGTTATTTCCTTTTAGTCTTCACGGTTTCTGATGAGATATCAACAGTCATTCAAATATATGTTCTCCTATAAATAAAGCACATTTTTCTCTGACTACTTTCCAGATTTTCTTCTTTGTCTTCAGTTTGAAAACATTTGATTACATTCATGATCAAACATTTGTTCTTGGGAGGTGATGTTTTTGAGCTGATCCTGTTTGAGGTTTGCTGAGTGTCTTGAACCTATCAATTTAGTAAGTTTTTAGCCATTATTTTTTTATTATTTCCTGAACGCCACTCTTTCTCCACTCCTTCCAGGACTCAAATGACATGAATGTTTGACATTTTAGTATTGTCCCACAGGCCCCTGAGATTCTGTTCAATTTTTTTTTTAATTTTTTTCTCTCTGTTGTTCAGATTGAATAATCTCTACTGATGTATCTTTAAGTTCACTAATGCTTTCCTCTGTTGTCTCTATTCTGCTATTGAGCCCATCCATTATTTTTAAATTTTGGTTATTGTTTTCTCCAGTTCTATATTTTCCATTTGACTCTTCTTTAAATCTTCTTGTTTTTATTGAGAATTTCTATTTTTTCATTCATTTCAAGAGTGTTCACACTCACTTCTTATATTTATAGTAGAAGCTTTAAAATCTTGTTCTGCTCATTTCGCTATCTATATTTTCTCGGGGTTGACAGAGATTGATTGTCTTTTTGCTGTGAGCTGGGATTTTTCTAGTTCTTCATAACCCAAGTCACTTTAGATTGCATCCTGGACATTTTTAATATCATGTTAGGTGTAGGTTCAACCACAAGCTTCAACCCACTTTTTGTAGGCTTTGGTTCCAGTATCAGTTCAATTTTCAAAGCCTTTTGTGGTGCTATTCAAATGTATCCTACATGTGCCACACCAGTCTGAAAACTGGGTGGTGGTCTGCCCCATTGTTCAGTTCTCAAAATCTTTCATATTCTGTTTAGCATCAGATTGATGCATGCACATTTTGGAAGTGACCCCAGAGGTTTACAAAGTTACAGAATTACTCTCTGGCGCTCTCTCCTCTCCACAATCACTCTAAAACTTCGTAGCTCCCTGGGGCCTCCCCTCCTAGCTCCCAGCCAGAAATCCGGGGCTTTAGCTTCCCAGCTCTGCTATGCCCTTCTTATGACTGTATCCGTGTGTGGGATTAGACAATGGGGGACAAAGGGAGAAAACAGCAACAGGAATTTGCTCAAGTTCTTGTGTTCACAGGTCATTTAACAGAGAGGAGGTTTTCTTTCCCTCAGGATTTTAGGTATCTCCTTGCTGATGCTACCCTCACCATTGCCACTTACCACCACTGCAAGACTGACTAGGGGCTGGCATGGGTGAGATGGAAAAAAGAAACAGAGAAACTTCCTTCTCCCTCTGATCCTTAGGAGCCCTTTTCCTACTCTTCAGGCCAGAAAGAAAATTCTGTTTGTTCTCTTGAAGCTCTTTCTGCCTGTACATGGTACACACGTCTAGATTTCAGGCTGCCTTTAGGTCCAGGCCAGCCAATTCTGGAAGGAAAAAATGGGAAACTCAACCCAATTCAGTTGTACTTCAAATCCTTGTTTCCTTCACCAATGTACTGACTACCATTTACTTTTCAATGGTCCACACATTCTGTCCAGGGATTATAAGTGCATTCAGGAGGAGACAAAGCAGATCGTGTTTATTCCATCTTTCCCAGAACCAACCCTTCATCTATCAGGCTTCACTTTCAATTGTATTTGTCATTTTTAGAAATTCTATGTGGTTTTTTTTTTTTTTTCAGATTCATTTGATCAGTTTTGATACTCTCTCGCATTCTTTTATCATACATTCGATCACTTCTTTAATTATTTTAAACAAACAACACATAATTATTTTATATTCTATAACAGATAATTTCAGTATCTTCAGTCAGTGGTGCTGTGGTCTGATTCAGCAATGTTGCTTTCTGCTGACTCTCATTTCATGTAGCTTATTTTCTCTTCTGTTTAATGACTTTAGTATGACCTCCTGTTCCTTGGAAGTTTGTGTGTGAGAATTCTTTGAAGCCTAGATTTAAACTGTATTTCTCCAGGGAGCATTTGCAATTGATTCATCAGGCATCTGGGGAATACTTTAAACGGCATTTCTACTTAGGTTTTTGTTTTGGGGTTTTGTTTTGTTTTGTTTCTTTTGCAAGGGAATGGAGGGGCAATAGGCAGGGTGAATTCTGGCACCACACTCACTTGAAACTGGGCTTGTCCTGGTTTCCTAGAGATTCTCAGGAAAGACCTTGCTTCTGCTCCAACTCCAGTGAAGACAGGCAGAAAAATCTCTGTGGACACTCTCCCCCGCAGTTAACTAGCCCACTGGGATCCTAGCAATTCTGTGAGGCCACATCAGGCCCACCTGCCTGGGTGTACCCACTGGACAACTTCCATTTCCACTCCACACTACCTGTTGTGGTGGTGCAAGGAGGTCCAGGCTCCTCCCACTTCTTTGGCTGCACCAGGGGCTCAAGGCCTCTCCCTGCTTGGATCCCCAGACCTAACTGGGGGATCCACCCTCTTTTCTCACTTCCCACTATGGCTCCTCTGCCTCCCCAGCTCATGGAATCTTTCTTTAGTTGATTCTTTAGCAATTAGGGAGTGAACAGCGAAGAACGGACTGAAATCCAGATGTTCAGACATCTAAGATAGGCTCCTCCCAAGCCTGCAGTGAGTGTTCACACGGTAGAAAGCATCCTGCCTGTGCAGAAATGCCTGGGAACCCGTCAGAACAGAGACTTACCTGCTAGGTGAGGAATACTCGATAAAAGCTAATGGATGCGGTTGAGGCCACCCAGGAAGAGGTCTGCAGTGCATTCCCACTCTCCATGCATGGCTGAGCCCCACTGTGGGCCAGACACCGATCACTGGTTGGCCCATTAGCCAGGGCGCTGTGAGAGGTGGGGCTGGGGAAGAGGTGAAGGATAAGGGATAAATGCGCATGCCCCCAGAATAGTGCCTAGCACGGTCACCCCACAATGATGCGACTGATACCAGATGCCATGCTCAGAGGTTTTCATGCGTTCTCTTATGGAATCTTCACATCACCTTTCAGAGAGCAAAAAAGAAATTCTTCCCTCCCATTATAGATGGGGAGACTGAGGCTTCAAGAGATTGAGTCACTTGCCCAAGGTCACAAGCAAACAACTGCTGAAGCTGGATTCAAATCAGCTCAAAAGTTGAGCCCCCAACCTCCATACCACATAGTCTCTTCGTACCAGTTCAGTGGGATGATACCCACTTGACAGATGAAGGAAACACCCTAAGGAGGAAAGGAACTTCCTTGAGTTCGTGGGAGAACCATATCTGAGCCCCAAAGTAGAGCTTGGGCTATTTAACGGCAGTGTCCCCACCTACACAAGGCTTCTAGGCTAACAGGAAGGCAGATCCTGAGTTCCCGCCCTGGGGTGGTGGCCACCAGGGAGGTGTAGTGCCTACAGTAGCCAGCAGAGGTCAGCCTTTCAGGGTGGGCAACCGCAGGGCACGCCAGCCCTGACACCCCCAGGGGTCAGGCAGTGTGCACGACCCAGCCCTGGGAAAAACAAAAGTCCAGCCCCTGGCCCTGTGGCGGTACCAGGTGTGTCATGCTGAGAGGGCACATCGAGCCAGAGTGCCACCTACACCTCACACTTCCTCACCTGCCGCGCGTGTGACCCAACTCCAACGTGCTTACCTTCACTTTCGGGACCAAGGGCCAAAGCCCTGCTGAGTGGGCAGTGGCAAGTGGCTCCACCCTCTGGCCATATTTGGTTGGACCGGAGCTGGGCACGTGACACAGGCCGGGCCAATCAGCCACTCTGCTGGCTTCCGGGAGGTGCACGTTCTCCCTCCTCGCAGTGGTGGACTCTGATGGCGGTCCTCCCAGGCCAGGCCGGTGAGGTGGGGCGGGTGAGGACGCCCCTCTCTGCTCTCTGACCGGGGAGCAGATGGCTTCAGCAGCTGTGCTTCAGGCCTTAAAGACCAGCAAGTCCGCCTGCCTCATACTACACGCAGGGAAACTGAGGCTCAGTGGGAGGTGACAAGGTCAAGGTGAAGGAAGGGACAGGAAGTGGCCCCCTCCACAGCTGGATGTGAACAGGAGTCAACAGAATTACCACTGAGAAAGAGGAGCATGTGGGGGCGCGCGTGCACACATACACACACACACAGACACGCCTACGTCCATGCACGCGGCATTCACACCAGCTCTACGCCAGAGAGGGTTTTCCTCACCCTCACCCACAATGCCCGCCTCTCCACCCCAGGCACGAGCCCGGTCATGTGGTTGCAGGGGCGGCACTGCCCACCACACGGTGACTGAGCACGCAGCACTACAGAGGAGACCCTTTCCCAGGAGGGGCAGGACCCCACGCACAGGCACCTGGCCAGAGAACACCACCCCACCCCACCCCCGTTGGTCTTGCCCAACTTTCTTAGAAGTGCTCTACGCTCAAAAATCCTGCCCCTTCGCCTGCCTTCCTCCTTCCCTGCCTCTTTCACCCAGGTCAGATCAGCATCGTTCTCTGCAGGTCATTTAACCCTCCACAGCACCCCTCTCTTCCCCTCACAGATACGTCCTCTGATAAAACTCTTGCACATCTAATCCTGCCCTGGCTTCTGCTTCTCAGAGAACCCAGATTAACATCAGTCCGCACCCTGCAGCCACACCGTGGCTCCTGAAGTGATGGGACATTCCAGAGCTACACACCAACTGGGACAGTGGCCCAGCAGATGCCTGCTTGTTCTCACCCTGACCAGAACCCACTACCCCCTAACACCCGGACTCAGGGAATTCACCCCTCCTGGGATGCAGGCACCACCTCCCCCTTCAGCCCCTGAAGCTACTCCTCTCTCAGACAATCCCGATTCTGAGACTCTTTCCTCACACAGAGGTGAACGTCTGGAACTGACACAGACTGGAAGGCTAGCAGGAGACAGTTATATATTTGTTTATGGCTGTGTTTTATCAAGCACTTACTATGTGCAAGGCAAAGTGACAACAGAGCATTCCAGAAACTGCACAGGATTTGGAGACACTTGGAAAGCAGGGTCTGAGTTTGAGCTCAGTAACCCACCATCTCTATGTAACCCACCATCTCTGATTCCCTATTTCCTCATCTATAAATGGGTTGTGTGAGAATTTCATGTTACAGCGCACAACACATTGATAATCGCAGACTTCTACAAATAACCAAATAACAAATAAGAAATCAAATAACAAAGAAGTATTAACTATTAAGGCTACAGTTAAACTACTTCTGTCTTTGAAGGAAAGAGCCAGGCTAATGGGGTCTCTTAATTTGGGACATACAGAAACCAGCCTCCACACACAGCTCCAGCAGCTGAAGCCATTTGCACTCTGAAGGTTGGGACCCAACAAGAGTCTGACCTAAGTGGCATGTCTTTCGCCTCTACAACCAGACCTCCTTCCACAAGAGCAGCCGTGTTGGCTAAAACTGAGGGCACAAAGGAGGGGGACTCCTCGTGGGAGTCAGGGTACTGCAGAGGACAGCCTGGATGCCAGCAGGGAGGGTTCAGTGTCTGAAAGGACTGTTACAAAGCAGACATGGAGCCATTCCCAGGGAGGGGCTGGACAACTGGACATTTTCAACCTGAGTTACCTGGGGAAACTCTCTATATCTGAGGAGACAGGTGTAGACAGAGTTAGCAAGATATTCAGGGGAAGGAGAGCTCAGACCCAAGTGGAAAAATCCAGGAAGTCTTCCTGGAGGAGGTAGCATTTGGCAACTTTTGAAAGATGCTGTGGGGTCCAAAAGAGACGGTAGGACACTCTAGGGAAAAGGACCAGCATAAAGAGAGGCTAGGAGATGGGAAAGGATTGAATAGTTCACCTGAAGTGGGACAGGAAAGAAGGGAAAGTGTCAAAATGAAGCCATAAGGGTGACCAAGAAGGGGCTTTTAGGAGGACCCTAAGTGCCCTGGCCAGGAGTTTGATATTTACACAGTTTAGCAGAAGGGTAACAAGATGAGCTTTTGAGCAGAGGAGTAATGCAGTCCATGTGTATTAGCAAGATGGGCATCCCAGGCCCGGCCCAGGAAGGTTTTGGCAGTCTCTGCCTTTGTTTTAAAGATTTATTTTTTTGAGAGAGAGAGAATGGGGGAGGGACAGAAGGAGAGAGAGAGGGGAGAGTAGACCCCCACTGAGTGAGAAGCTCGTTTGCCTTTGTTTTAAATGGCCCTACCTCTCTGTGATTTTCTTTTAAAGGTTTTTATTTATTTATTTGACAGAGAGAGACAGAGAGGGAACACAAGCAGGGGGAGCAGGAGAGGGAGAAGCAGGCTTAGACTCTCAACGACAGCTACCCAGGTGCCCCTCTGTCTGTGATTTTATCAGGGACTGAGAGTCAGGGAAGCTGTGCCTTCTATGTACCCCAAGCCTGGCACATCCTCTGTGTACCATTGAATACACAGGCCCACTTCGACACATGGCCACACACTCTCCCGGCGCCAGGCAAACGGCAGAGCCTGCTCCCGGGTTGCATGGACAATGAGGGGCACCAGAGGGCGCCTATGCCATCCCAGCAAAGAGCCTGCCCGTGGCCTTAAGAACCAGCCTGCCTCATTTTGCATGTGAGGAAACCGTGGCTCACAGAGCCACTGGCGGGGGTGGGGGGGGTGGTCGGAACGTAATCAAGGTGAAAGGAGGAGACGGTAGCCACCTCAACACCTGAAGGTGAACAGATGGGATTTAAACTGCAATTTGCAAGTCAAGAGAATGAAGACCGAGGAAGAAGCAGCCCCTGCCCCCACCAGCACAGGTAGATCCACATGCCACTGCTCCAGAAAGGGCTTTCCTCACCAGCTGGCACAACTCCTGCTTGCCAGCATTAGACACTCACTCTTTTAGAATAAAACACCCATATCCCACGAATCTCTGTATAAACGCATACGCCCCTCTAAAGGTGCTGGATGGCATTCTGGGGCCCCGAAGTGGGGAGGTCTGCATTAGCTACTGGGGTCCTGGCGACAGCCCCAGGGACTGACTCACTGCAGCTAGGAGTGGGAAGGTCCATCTCCTTTTCTTAGGATGTTGCCTTGCTCCTCCCCGCTCCTGGATCACCCCTTCTCTACCTCTCCTGGTAATGAGATCCCATTCACCCTTCAACCTTTTATGTAACTCCCGCTGGAAACTTTCCCGTGTCTCTCCACCCTGTTCCCCACAGCTCTCAGGATCCACCCCTGCCAGCCCTCTACCCACCCCGATTCAGATGTCTTAGCCTCTAGTAGTTCCTCAAGGCAGGCGGGGGGGTGGGGTACAGTGAGCCCCTCACTGGCACAGCCTGACTCAGAGCCTCCCCCACCCCTCCCCCCAGCTGCTGCTAAATGTCTCCCCACTGCTGCTCTTTGCTGGAGGGGGACACCATGGTCCCAGAGAATTGGGACTGCAATCAGGAGACCTGTGTTCTCAGCCCCATTCCACCACCAAATGGTGTGCTTAAGTCCTTCTTCATCTCTGAGGTCTTCCTACATTCCTGCCCATGAGAGGAGAAGCCAAACACCTCTGGGATCCCTTGATCTGAATCTGAGGTTTAACTTCCAAAGGCCTTTCAGAGAAATGTCAGGCCCTCTTAGCAGAAAATGTCTAAGGCTTGGAGTGTGGACCTCCCCCCATGGTGGGACTGCCATCTCCCAGTCCTTGGCCTTGTCTTCTCGAAACAGCAGGGGACAGGAGCAGTGTGTGGAAGAGAATTACACACGTGTGTTTGGACCACGAAGCTATGAGGCTTCTATTACAGACAGGGCCCTCGAATTCAGCCCACAAAAGAGGAGACATGTTCCCTCCCAAGAATTACTAACCTTTTGATGCTTAGAAAGCCTTGGAGATGCTACAGAACCAGCCTTAACGGTGGACCTTGAATGATGACAGGCAGGACTCCTCCGCTTCCACTTGTCAGCATCTGTCCCTCGGGCTGGCTTGTCCTGGCAGGCCCTGAACCTTCATGCTATTCAAGCCCCCAACTCTTTCTGGACCTACTAGGGCTCCGCCTTCTTGGCAGAAGCCCTGGGTGTCATGGCCACGGTCTTTTAAAAAATAAACATAGGGCAGGCAGTGGCTGAATTATGTGCTCTGGCTGGTAACTTGCAGGGACCCTGGGACTTTCCAGCCTTTGTCTCCAAGGGGCTGTGTTGAGGGGTGGGAGGTGAGGGTAGGACCTCTGGAGACCTACCAGTCGCTAGCCTGAGGGTCTATATTTGGGAGGCCTCCAGGAGATGTGGAGGCGATAGGAGGTCACCTAGTCTTCCAGATGTTTCTAGAGAGGGCAGGATGGCCCATGGCATATGTGGAATGCTGGCCAGGGAGTCAGGAGGTCCAAAGCTGGTTCCCATCCCTGTTGTCAGACAAGCTACTCTCCTTTCCTGGGTCACAACTGCCCTATTGATAGGGCATTCCCATGGGCTGCTCCACCAAGCTCCTCGGAATTCCCATGGGCTTTCAGGCTTCTGAGCCTTTCAAGACACCCCTCTCCCCAGGCCAATTTGCCATCCTAACTTTGGTTCTCCCCAACACACCTTGCTCACTCTGTCTACTCTTGTGCTCAGTGGGTGTGTGGGATGTAGCAGCCTGAGGCCCCCACAAAACTTCCCGGAGCTGGAGAGAGGTTCCTTACAGAGTTATTTGCAGTAGAATGAGGTTAGAATTTAAATGTCCACAATTAGGATAGAGTAATAACAACGATGACCTTGTCTAACAGCCACCAGGAGCTTGCCATGCCTGGGACCACAATGGACACTCACGAGGAATTTACAAAGTAGACACACAGTTATCTCCACTTTACAGATGAGGACACGGAGGAAGAGGTTAGCTCGGATATGATACATTCATGGCCTGGCATATTATATGACCATTTACAATTATGATGATGTGCTGAAGTTCAATGTCATGAGGTATGTAAGAATGTTAAAGGGGGTACATGTATGCATACATACATATGTAGATACGCTGAAAACAGAGAGACAAAAATAAAATGTAAACTGAAGAAGAAAGTTGAATGGAAATACACCCCAGTGTTCACAGTGGCTTATGCTGGATGAGGGGTTATATCGATTTTCTTCTTCTTTGTACCTCCCTGTAATTCCCCCACTTTTGACAATAAGCAGATGTTCTTTTAAACATGAAATGAGAGGCATCTGGCTGGCTCCGTCAGTAGAGCTTGTGACTCTTGGTCTCAGGGTCGTGAGTTCTAGCCCCACATTGGGTGTAGAAGTTGCTTAAAAATAAAATCTTAAATAAATCATGAGATGAAACAGACCTAATAAATTGTCTGCAAGCAATTTAAAGAGTAACAATTCTTTTTATGGGTGCCTGGGTGGCTCAGTGGGTTAAAGCCTCTGCCTTCAGCTCAGGTCCTGATCCCAGAGTCTTGGGGTGGAGCCCCACATTGGGACTCTCTGCTCAGCAGGGAGCCTGCTTCCCCCTCTCTCTCTGCCTGCCTCTTTGCCTACCTGTGATCTCTGTCAAATAAATAAATAAAATCTTTAAAAAATAAAAAATTTTAAAGGTGGGGGGATGCCTGGGTGGCTCAGTTGGTGGGGAGTGGCTGGGGTCATGATCCCAGGGTCCTGGGATCCAGTCCCGCATCAGGCTCCCTGCTCAGCGGGGAGTCTGCTTTCCCCTCTGCCCACCACTCCCCCTGCTTGTGCATGCTCTCTCTGTCTGACAAATAAATAAATAAAATCTTAAAAAAAAAAAAAAAGGAGTAGCATTCTGATTTGAATTAGAAGAGAAAGCAAGGGATAAAGAAACTTTGATTGTGGAGGGGCTTTTCTAAGCTCCCCTCTAACTTGTTTCCTGAGCCAAAGGCAGTTTTATCCTTGTAAGATTCATTTATTCACTCATTCATTCACTGATTCCCTCACTCTTCACTTCCTCATCCATCAGGTGCAAGGCATGGGTGGAGAGATACAGAGTACATTGGGCTCATTTCTGGCCCTTGCTGAGCTCAGACTTGAAGATGCTAAGGGCCTGAGTAGGGCAGGAGGCCAGAGGCCCTGAGGCAGAAAGGACAACCCCAGAGGGGTTGGGGTAGAGAGCATCCAGGACAGGAACGAAGTTCTCGCTTGGGCAGCACACAGTGGTGGGACCCCTTGGGGGCCACCCTCTTCGCTGCAGTATCTCCAGCATCCAGTGGCTTGGGAGGAGCAAATGAATGAACAAATAAGACAAATGAGCAATCAGTGGAATTCCTGAACCTTTATCCCAGACAAGGGATTAACGTCTCCTATTTGTAACAAACTTGGAAAAGTAGAAAGGGGAAACCAACAACCTCCTAGAAAAACGGGCTAAAAATATTACCAGGCAATTCACAGGAAAAGAAATGCAAATGGCCCTGAACCATAGGAAAGATGATCCACAGGCTCAAATAAAAGAAAGGCAAGTGGAAACTCCTCTTGGAGATACCATTTCCCACCTATCAGATTGGCAGAAATCCAGAAGTCTGGCAACTCGTTCTGCTGGGGAGGCAGGGAGGGAAACTGTCACCTTCCTCCACCGCTGGTAGCAACTTGACTTGGTGTAATCCCTCTGCAGGGGCATGTGGCCAAAGCTAGCAGAAATGCGCATATCTGACCTGTGACTCAGGAATCCCATTGCTATAAACCAACTCTGGCAGGTGTCCTGAAAGATGGGAAGCACAAGGCTTTTTACTGCCATTCTGTTTGTGACAGCCCAAGACAGGAAACAAGGAAAATGTCCATCAGTAGGGGGCTGTGCTTATCAGCACAGTGGAGGAGTCTGGCGTGAGGAAGAACAAGAAAGATCTAGACAGACACCTGCAGGCGAGATGGAGGGCAAGATAGACCATGACCGAAGCAAGGTGGAGGTAAGCATGACAGCGTGTTCTTGTGTTAGCATTCCTGCGAGAAGCGGAGGGAGGGATCCGGATTATATATGTACATACACATGCATTATATACGAGGCACACGTGGACACCAATGTAATTTTTTTAGAATTTTAAAATTAAAAAAAATTTTTTTTTAATTAATACTTAGGCAGAGGGGACAGTGGGTGAAGGGGACACAAATGAAAATTAGACCTCTGAATATGCTTTGTTGTGTGGCTGACTTTGGAACCAGAAACAAGATGCAAATATTTTATTTTACTTTTCTAAGATATTATTTTTTTATTTGACAGACAGAGATCATAAGGAGGTGGAGAGGCAGGCAGAGAGAGGGAGAGGAGGAAGCAGACTCCCCACTGAGCAGCGAGCCCAATGTGGGGCTTGATCCCAGGACCCTGGGATCATGACCTGAGCTGAAGGCAGAGGCTTAACCCACTGAGCCACCCAGGCGCCCCAAGATGGAAACATTTTAAATCTATTCATAAAAGCAGAGAGCAAAATGAAGCCAAGGGATCTACACATGGACTTAGTGACAGAATCACAAAGAGAATACCTGTTCCGGGTGACTTCCAAGCAAAGTAACTTAAAGACACACACACACACACACACACACACACACACACACACAGTCACAATGTGTGGACCTAATTGCATCCAGACTCAAACAAACAAGTTGTTTAAAAAAAAAAAAAGGCATTCATGAGGCAGTCAGGGCAATGCGAACACGGACTACTGATTAGATATTTGATGGTGTTAACTGTGATAATGGCCCCTGTGTTAGGAGTGATAGGGTTTTGTGGCTTAAAAAGAAAAATAGAATCCTTATCTCTTAGGTAATATTGAATATTTGTGAAAGAAATAAGATGTCTGTGATGTGCTTCAGATATGGTTTGGTCACTGTTGGGGAGGGGGGAATGAAGCAAGGTCAGGCGTGAGTGCAGGTGCCAGCAGATGCCCGCCCCCCTACTACCTCCCCCCAACTCCCTGCCTGAGAACACTGCTCTGAGGGACCTCATCCCAGCATGCAGGGACCATGGAGGTGATACAGTCCCTTCCCTGGAGGACCCTCAGTCTAATCTTACTCCAAAGAGCTCCCCGTTGTGGAAACCCAAACTCATTCTTGTGGTTCTTACGCATGCCCACCCCCACCCCCACCCCCCAGTCTGTGGGTCCCCTCTAACATCTGCATTTCTTAAAGGTGAAGTCACAGAAGGCATCTGTTGTTCTAACGATTGCCAAGTATGTGGAGCAAGGAGAGCCAAGGTGGGTCCAGACTTGCGAGGGGAAGGCCCAGATGGGGCAACTGAGGGAAGTTTTGGGTTAAAAAGGGGAAAAAAACACTTCTGATGGAAAACTTTCCCCATGACCCAGCGGGGTGAGTCAATGTCATTGACAGGCTGTAGGGGGCGCTAGAAGAACATAAGCACCCGTGGGCCGAGCAACAGCGCAATTCAAGCCTTGGGGAAGATTCCGGAAGTTCTGAAACAGTCTCCCCAGGGGCACGTATGGCATTTCATCTGTGAAAGCCAAATGGTAGTCACACCTGCCTCTCATGATTATTAGAAAGATCAAGTGGGATCACACAGATGAAACGGTACAAAGGAGTTAGGGGCAGAAAGATGCCTGAAGCCAGGACAGCCAAATGGCATTGGGTCGTGAGACATGTTTCTGTTCTAAGCCAGATCTTACAATGTAGTAGAAGGAGCACCTGGACTCAGAACTCTGGCTTTGATTCTGTCTGCACTACCGTAGAGCTGTGTGGCCTTGGGTGGGTCACTGCACCTCTCTGAGTATACAGTTTTCACATCTGCAAAATGGGCATAGCACCTCACTCAGCTGCTGAAGATTAGATGAGAGAAACTAGTTGGTGTGTCTGGTGCCCACTGAGCACAGGCCATGGGAGGGCTGGGTGAAAGAAAGTGTACTGAACAGGAAGGTGAGCTGGCCTCCTGGTCCCGTGGTGAGGAGGCTGCCAGGAGCTCCAGGCTTTAGGAGGCTCTGAGGCAGCAAGGTGACTGCAGAATTGGGCCTCAGCCCTGGCAGCAGGGATGTGGGGGGAAGGGATGCTCAAAAACCCCAGCGGCCCCCCAGCACCAACACTGCACATTTGACCTTAGACTCAACGCCTGGTTGTGCTTAGCTACAAACTGGGGGACACTAGTCAACGGTCTTTACTTCTCTGTACCTGGCCTTACTCTTCTGTAACGTGGGGGATACTATGCGAGCCTCACAGGGCTCAATGTGTGTGTGCAGATGGGTCAGAAGTTAGCATGTCCCCAGCAGCCTCTCCCTGAGTCCAGCTTTGCCCCCCAGGTCCCCCATTCCGGGGACTTTGGGGGTGCCGAATCTGAGAGTAGGGAGGAAGGTAGAAACCCTGCATAATGAATTGGTTCCTTTCTCCAGGCCAGGGAGGTGAAGGGACCTAACCAAAATCACCTAGTGAATTGGAAGCAGAGCCAGGCTGCTTCCTGGAGGAGGTGGCATTCTGGAAAGCAAAGAGCCTCCCTGCACTTACTAGGGTTTTGCTGTCTGATTCTGTATCCTTGTACCTCATCCTGTGACTTTACCTTATCTTCAGCCAGAGCACCCACATTTCCTGGGTTCCCAGGGAGTGGTATCTTTGATGACCTAGGGAGCCTTTATGTCAGACACTGGACACTCCTGACATTAAGAGCCAGAAAGAGGGGAGGCTTCGGACAGCTGTAAGGTCTGGGGAGAAGGCAGGAGCTTCCAATGAAAGGTCAATGCCAATGTCCCAAGACCCCAGCCTGAGGAACATCATGCTAAGAAGAGTACGCAGACAGGAGGGCAAGAGAGAAGGAGCCTCAGAAGACACCACCTAGGGGAGAAAAAACTAGAACGCTTTAGGAGAAATCATTCTAAGTTTGGGAAGCCAACTGCTGGCAATGGGTACCCAGTGGGGTCAGGGGCCCCCTCTCTCTTAAAAGAGCTTCTTGAAGTCTTTGGGCCAATTCCTGGCGGCTGCTGCTTCAAAATATCTTTCAGTGGCACTGACATATTTATGGGTGAAGTAATGTAATATCTGGGATTTGGTTCGTAAGAATCCATTTGCCAGGAGGGGGTGAAAGGTTTCCATGAAACCAAAGTGGCTTTGGGCTAATGATGGTGGAAGATGGGGAGAGGGACACAGGCATTCCTTGTACTATTCTCTTTACTTTTGTACACATTTGATGCTTTCCGTAACAAAAAGTCTCTATGTCCAGAACCAGCTCTTTCTCTGCAACTTGACACTCACTGCATTGGTCCCTTGGCCCAGATGTGGGTGACAACCTCACACAGGTCAGCCTGCTTTAGCCCTGTTCCTCTGGCCTATTCTCAACACGGCCGCCAGAGGGAGCCCGCCACACCATGCAAGCCTCACGGCTGAGACCCTCCAGTGTGGCCCCATCTCACTCCGGAGTATCCCAAATCCGCACTCCGTCTCACCTATGCTAACTCCCGGGCTCCTCTCCAGCCACACTGGCCTCTCCTCAGCCTCCCACAGTCTTCACCATGACCCTTAAGGCCCTATGTGCTGGGAGTAATGGGGGAAGGTCTGATATGACCAGACCTCCACCACCGCTAAGTTCAAACATTATAATATTGCATGGGACGGAAATGTACTTCATACAATGTATGTGTTATCTGAAATTGAAGGAATGGACATCCTGTTTGATATCTGGCAACCCCATCCCTAACAGTCTATGAGCTCCTACAAAAGAACCGTATCATCCTCTGAACATCCCCAATGCCCAAGCACCCCCTCCTAGCAGACAGTCATAAAAAAAAGTACCCTCTGGGCTGATGCAGCCCCTTGTCCAGCTGCAAGGATTTCAGGTCCACTCGCTTCAGTGGTAAGGTGTCCTTCTGTAGTGCACAACCTGCCCAACCATTCATGGCACCCCCACCTGAGGCCAGAGAAGCAGGTGATTCCAGAATGACAGAGGCTGAACCCGCCCTGCCAGCTTTTCCTCTCGCCAGCAGTGGGCAGGGACTGGGAGGGAATGACCATGCCAGAGCCTAGACTGGCAGCCCCCTCTGGGTGCTTTTGGCTTTGGGCCCATCTGGGATGGTCTGAATCCTTGCAGTACCCTGTGGGGGTGGGTAGAGGGGCCCCATGCCAGGCGCCAGCTGCCCCCATGGCCTGAGGGTGCCCACTTGAACCATTCCAAGTAAACATTTGACCAGCCCAGCCCCGGCCATCGTCCCACGCCAACACTTGGCCCTTGTTCCTGGACAGGCCCCTCTGTGTCCCGTCCTTTGTGGCTGACATTTCAGCTGGGCCTGGAGGGGCTGGGGTGACCCTGTGCCCCATCCTCATTCTGTAGACAGGCCCTAGGGAGGTGGTCCCTCTGAGGCAGGCACTCAGCTGGGGAGTCCCAGCAGACGAGCTGTCGCCAGGCTAGGCCAGCCACCCCCTTGAACGCCCCACGTGGGCTGCCGAGCTGTGGAGCCCACAGGTCTGACTGCAGAGCCATGGGGCCGCCGGCTGACTCGGCTGCTTTGTTCCAGGCCTGGAGTGGTCTGAGCACAGCGGAGGACTGTGGCTCCTTCTTTGCTGAGAAGCCGCAGATAACGCAGGCGACAGGGCCTGATAAAGCGTCTGTCAGAGGCTTCCTCCCAGACAGGCCCCGCTGTTCCCGCCAGCCCCAAGGGCCCCTATAGCCCAAGCCTGTCTCCAGAGGTCAGCCCCTCTCTGGGGTCTCAGCCTTCCCTGCCAGAGGCTGAGGAATAGGCTGGCAGACCCCTCCCCACTCATATCTTCACTCCCACTCTCCAAAGTTCCTAAGGCTTCTGGGCCCAAGAGCAGAATAAACTACTCCTCTGATTTATTCCCATGAAGAGAATGTCAAGGAATGTGACTCTCTCAGTGGAATTCCAGACCATGGCTCCTGGGGATTTAGGGGGATGGGAGCTGCGGGATCTGGAATCTCTTCTTGGAACCCCTCAGATGACATCCTTTCATTCACAAGAGACTACTCTGTGATAGGTTCTATGACGGGGATGGGGGACATGGGAATAAAGACATGGTCCATGACCACAGGAGCTCCCAGAAAAAGGGGACAGGAAGATCAACCCCACCCTGACCTAACCTGGGCCTGGAGCAGGAGGTGTATAAGGGAGTACCTAGCCAGCCTTGGAGATGTTGGGGACCTGAGGTGAGATTCAGTGCCCGAGGGCTGGAGAACTGAGACTGAGGCACCTACAAGCACGAAGTCTCCAGTCCGATGGAAGCCTCAGCCTGGGAAAGCTCCAGGCTGGCTGCTGGGGGAGTTGGAAGACACCTTTGCCAAGGCCCATCAAATAGGATTTCAGAAGCCAGGCCTCACAAGTTCTGAGCGCAGCTCAGGTGAGCAAGTGTGGACTACGGGTACTGCTGGGGAAGATGTCCCCCCCGGACAATGGCAGCCTTGCTCCCCGGAAGTGCATGGGGACACCGGGCTCCCAGCTGAAGCATCGGGAGAGTGTGGGATGCAGGGTTGGGGCTGCCTGCCATGTGAAGGCCCACCTCAATAAGGCCCTTATGCTCGGCAGACAGTGGGACCCAGAGACCCCCAGCCTCTACCTCCACCCTGCTGTGTGACCCAGGGCAAGATGCTGGCCCTCTCTGAGGGCCTCCTGGGACAGAAGCCCCAGGAGAGAGTTCCAGTTCAGAGCCACTGTGCCTCGAGGGAGAAGGCCTGGGCTGCCTCCCTTCCCCAAGGAGGGGGATTGGAGTCCTGGGGAGAGTGGGGACCCCACACAATTTCCCAGATAGGCTTCTGGCTCATAAAGGAAGGGCTTGAGTTCTCAGGCATGGGGCATCAAGAGAGGCCTCCCACCCTTCCTGGCTGTCCAGCCAATTCCCTTGGAACCTCAGTAACCACACAGGCTCGGCCTCAGCGTTCCTTCTTGACATGCCCCCCGGATTGACGCTTCCTTCCCCAGCACTCTCGCCTGCCATCTGCCTCCTGCCAGAGGACGTCTGCCTTCGAGCAATACTGTTACAGCGGGGCACCTGGCGCCAGGGCCCAGAGGTGCACGACAGACGGACCTCCTGCGCTCAAGGAGCCCACCCTCTGTGGCCAAAGGCAGACTGTAGCCAATCAGGCCAATGCAGAGAGAACCGCAAGTGAGTAGTAAGGGCGTGAAGAGACAGCACAGGCTCTGAGAGAGTGGGGGACATCTGGCCGGCCACGGGAGGTCTTTCTGAGGTGGTGACATTGATACTGACATCTAAAGGCAGGTGAGAAGGGAGACCAGATCAGTTCCAGTGCCGGTCCTGGGCTGGGACACAGTCACCTCTCCCTCAGGCCTCCCCACCTCACACGCAGGACCCCCCAGGAGGCCTCAAACCAAGATGACGCAGGCTGAGAACAGGGACAGGCTGCGGTCTATCCGCGCAAAGCTGAAGGAGGAATGGCACAAAGGCAAGGCAGGCGAGTCCTGGATTGTGGCTCTGAGCTGGGCGGGGCCGGGGTGATGGGGTTCACAGCACCTGGCAGAGAAGCCCACTCTCCATGCCAAGTTGATAATAAAAGTACTCCCCCGTTAATGCTATAGATATGCTTCCTTCCTCTTCAGAGCAGGAGGCAACACAGACATCCTGGCTTTTGTTCAGGAGGGGCCCTGCCTCGTGAGCGTGAGGGGGGAGCTCGGCTGGTGGCCCAGGCGGCCCAGGCCTTCAGCCTCCCATCCTTCCCTCTGCTTGCCTGGCTCCACGGCAGACTTCCTGTGTGACCTCGGGGAAGTCACAGCCCTCTCTGGGCTTGGCACTGTAACTTGGGAGCAGGGAGCAAGTTGTAGAGTTGTCCCCAGCCAGTGGTCCTGGGGGCTTCTGGATGTGGGTGAATGAGAGCTACAAGGGGCTGGGGCTTGCCACTCCATTGCCACTCCATATCCATCCCCAAGGTCCTGGGGCCCTTCACCGGGCACTCTCGCCCATCTCAGAGGGAGGGGCTTGTTTTCAACACTATCTCATCGGCTGCCAGCCTGGAAAGTGGACCTGCAGCTAGTTGCCACATTCAATAATGATGAAGACTATAAAGATTATAAAGGCTATATATCATGAAGCAAAGTACCAGAAAAAAAAAAAAGGCAAAACGTGAAAAGAAAAGGAATTGCATTCCATCTCTCAGTTTTTCCCCCAACAGCATCATTGGACCCCCTCCCCCTCCCCATGGAAGCCTGGTCCATGGCAGGACAGACGAGGCAGGGGCCTGGGGGACAGATGGCATTCCTTGTCCCTTAGAGAGCACTGGGAAGTAGAGAATGTTCCCTAGTGCCTGTCTTGAGACAGACATGTCTACATTCTTGCTCTCGGTCACCCTTCGCCAGCTCTCTGGGAGGTACCGAAATAGAACACAGAGCACCACACACACCGACCTTCAATTGTTCATGGAACTCAAGTTCAATGAACTTTTACATACACGGAAGCCTGCGTGACACCAACCAGATCATGACAGGAGACACTTTCAACATGCCAGAAGTTTCCTTCAGGCCCCCTCACAATCAGCAGCCCCCCTGGGGGACTGCCCCCAACACATACACACCACTGATTAGCTCTGGCCGTGGTTGAACTTATAATGGAATACCATGTACCTGTCCTTTATGCCTGGCTTCTTTCATTCATCCCATTCCACAACAATACCATACCTTGTCCAGCCACTCTTCTGCTGAGGGACATTGGCACTGATCCCCTTTGGGACTACTGTGACCAACCCCTAGGAACCCTTAGTGCCTTTTGGACCCATGAGCATTTGTTTCCCTCGGTTATGGACCTAGGAGTGCGGCTGCTGGGTCAGAGAGTGGGCGAACACTTCCCCTCACAGCTATTTAGATAGTCAGTACGTGCGGTTCCATTTTACAGATACAGAGATAGAGGTTCAGAGAGTTGAAGCAGCTTATCCAAGCTCACGGAATTACTAAGTAGTGAGGCCTGGTCTGGAATCCAGAGAGATTTTCCTGACTCCAAATTCTTTTCAGGAGAGGTCAGCTTTCTTGCTGATCTCTTTAATCCTACTTTCTAGAACAGGTAAAGCAGGTGTGAGGGTGGAGGGAGCCAAATAAAAGGGGAAGGAAAGGGGTGACTCTGATGGCCTGCTCTGCAATGGGCTCCACGGGATGTCCAGGCCGCCCCGGGAAGACACAGCGCCACTCCAAGGAGACCCAGAAGAAGGGGCGGTGGCGGCGGGGGGACTCTGGAGCCACAAAGGCATGCACAGTCCATCCCCTCTGCTCTCCAGTCTCATTTTCTCCTTCTCCCTCCCCATCCCTCCAGCCACATTGTCCTTATCTTCTCTGAAAATGCCAAGCATGTCCTGCTTCTTGGCCTTTCCACCTCAGCTCCCACTGTCAGAACACTTCTTGCTCCAGACATCCACAGGGCACGGCCCCCACCCCACTTGGTTGTGATCTCTGCCCATCACCCACTGTCCGAGAGCACCGCCATCACATGCTGTCCCCTTACTTTTCAAACTCTGGCTTCACTCTGTGTGACCTAATATCCTGTGTATCTTCGTTTTTTTGCCTAACCTCCATCACAGAATGTGAGCTCCAGAGAGCCAGGCCTCACCACCTTGCTTTCTGCTCCACCTTCAACATGAAGAGCAGGCCTGGCACCTGAGAGGCTCTGTGGGAATACTTGTTGAATGAATGAATGAATGAATGAATGGGCAAATGAATGAGTAAAAGACTGAATGAATGAATAGCAACCCCTTGGAGCAGCTACTGGCAAAAATCGCAGGCCGAGAGGATATTGTGTTTGCAGTCCCAGAGGCTGATGTTTAAGTTCTGAGATAAGGCTCCCAACAAGGGCATTGGTCTAGAGCCCTTAAGTGGAGTGAGGCAGTACAAGTCTGACCATGGTGGCCTCCAGGCCCGGCCACAGCTAAGCCGTCACAGCAGGTTCTCATGGGACCCAGACAAACAAGGGCCACAATGTGCATCCCGGCACCTTCCAGGCTGGCCCGTCAGCATAAGGGGAATTTTTTATTCTTGAGTGAGGAGGAGGAGGAACCAATGGCCACAGATTTCCCCAAATGCCTTTTTCCTTGGGGGTCTCAGAGATCTTTAAAGCGGGTGGGGCTGGGAGGGATACCCAGGATCCAGAAAGGTCCCAGCTCCCCCGTCCCTACCTACCCTTGCTTAGAACACATTCATTCCCCACTGCTACCCGCTGGCCTGGGAAGCCTTTGCCAATTCACATTATGGCTCTGGGACTCGGTTGCTTCCTTCTACAAAATCGGTGGAAGTTGGCCATAAAGTAAGTGCAGTAACAGCCCTGGATCAGAGGTCTGCTGCCATGAATTCTCATGTCCCAGGACTGCTGTGTGTCTTTGGCAAAGTCCTGCCCTCTCTGGGCTTCAGATGCCCCATGTGTCACATGAAGGAGCATGGCAGAACTATCTCCAGGGACTGAAATCCCTGCTCAGGTGTGAGTGAAGGGACTGAGCTCCTGTCCTTTTCCCAAGGAAGAGCAAGTTCATGGAGGGAGGCAGAGATGGAACCAAGGGAAGAGGAGGAAAACATGACCTATGAACTTGGCCAAGGTTACAGCTTTGCCCTGACCTGCACTTGCTGGATATTTCCTCTCTGGACCTCACTGAGTGCCTGGCCGAGGCATGGACAGTCCAGGGAGGCGGGTGAGGAGCTGGGTTCTATTGCTTCTCTTTATCGAAACAGGGCTCTGAGTTCCAGAAGGTTACCCACATCAGACCGCTTCCTAGGAACCATCTCCCAGAGTTTGTCCAAGCTGCTCACTGCTCTATCACTTATTTCCCCATGACACCAAGACAGAGCCAAGGTAAGTCCACTTTTCACTCCAAGTCACAAAGAGAACCCAATTTTCAGATGAAGAAACTGAGGTCTTCCCAGGGATCCCACAGACCACTCACTTGGCCACGCTTCCTGGGCTTACAAACGTCAAGTGTCACTTCATTGAAGCCTCACACAGCTCTGTAAGGAACATGCCATTATTGCAACAATGACCACTCAGAAAGATCAGGTCACTCATGCAAGGTCACACAGCCAGTGGGTAACAGGGCCAGAATTAAAACCCAGGTCTGGAGGCACCTGGGTGGCTCAGTGGGTTGGGCCTCTGCCTTTGGCTTGAGTCATGATCTCGGGTCCAGGGATCGAGCCCTGGGCTCTCTGCTCGGCGGGCGGCCTGCTTCCCCCTCTCTTTCTGCCTGCCTCTCTGTCTACTTGTGATCTCTGTCAAATAAATAAATTTTTAAAAAAATCTTTGAAACCCAGGTCTGTCTAACTGGAGAGCGGGTCTTCAGGCTTCCTTCCTGTGGACTGGTGGAGGAAAGGAGCAATCTTGGGTCCAGGAGCCCAGGAGCCTGAGAATCTATTTCCACGGACAAGGGATGTGGAGGGGGAGCCAGGCCTCTGCACCTGTTTGCTTGAAACAAAAAGGCTACGCCTAGAAAATGGCCTTGCTTACTGTCACACCTCACTCAGGTCTCAGGTCAAAGGGCATTTCTCCATGCAGACCTTCCTTCTAGGACACTGATTCTAAAATAGAACCCACCCCCCACAATACCTTTTCCCTTTAGACCATAACACCAATCACCTTCTGAAGCACTCTTGTCCCATATGTCTATTTATTTATTGTCTCCCCTGAGAATGTAAGATTTTATCTCTCTTATTTATCACCATCACCCCAAGGCCTAACACAGTGCCTGGCACACAGTAGTTGTGCCATCACTATTTGCTGATGGAAGGCATGCATGACTGAGTGTCTTTTTCCCCAATAAGTGGAAGAAAATGGAGCATCTATTATCTGCTGGGCAAGGAGGAGAGGGCAGACCCATGCACCTCTCATTTCTTCCATAGCTTTTGTTAGCCCATTTCATAGATGGGGGAACTGGGGCTCCCTCCAGCATCAAAGACCCATGGAGAGTGAGTGGCCGATGAAGCAGTCGGTCGGGATTAGGGCCTTCGACCCCTTGGCGGTCTGGCTCCAAGCCCAGTGCTCTTTCTAAGAGTGGGGGGGGGGGGGGGGGGGCCCAGAAAAGAGACGCCAAAGGCCCCCAGAGCCCTAGCAGGGGGCTGTCGCTGTGCGGCCACCAGGCTCTGGCCTCACGCCTCGCAAGCCACACCCTGGGCCGAGCGGCTCCGAATTCCTCCCGCCCCCCCCCCCCCCCCCCCCCCCGCCCCGGCCTGGCGCCGCCCCCCACCCCCACCCCTGCACCCTCTACTCCTACCCCCATCCCCACTCGCCCCTTAGGAGGACAGGAGTACCGGCCACCGGTCGCTCGTGGGCCCCCCCAACCACCGAGGTTCCCCCAGCCCCCGGCCCGCCCGCCCCGAGCCCCCAGACTCGGGGCGCCCGCAGGCCCCGCGGGTCAGCGGGAACCGGCAATTTCCCGGCCGCCCGCCCCGCCGCCCGCTCTGTACTTAGCCTGATGACGGGTTCCCGCGGCCCTAATGGCGGGGCGGGCGGCGGGTTCAGGGCGGGCGAAGCCGGCCCAGCCGGTCCCGTGCTCGGCTCTCAGGCGGCCGCCGGGCCTGTGTCATCCACCAGGAATTTCTGTTTTCCCCTCCGCGGGGCTGGAAGAAAAAACAATAATTAGGTCACTGGGCAGGCGGCAGAGAGGGTGTGGGACAGGCCAGTGGCGCCCTGTTGGGCAGGGAAAGGGTCTGGGAGGATGATGGGGAAAGAGAGGCCCCCACAGTGGCCCCTGTCCCCTTCCTGCCCTCCCCAGGATGCCAGATGATGGAAGTAAAGGCATTCCTGACCTTTGCCAGTGTTCACTCGTGGGTCGGTTCTTGGGAGGCATTTACTGGGCACCTCTGGGCACCTAATTCTGTGCTAGGCGCTGGGGTCTGAGCGCTGAATAAGAGAAGGAAGGACTTGGTAGAAAAGTCCAACCAACGGCCTACAGTGATAGACAGTGGGAGGCCTGCTGGATAGCACAAATGAGTTTTAGGGGAATGTGCCTGCCAGACATGTTGGGGGTGGGGGGCACTGGGGGCAGTTTAGGGAGCATGTCCTCCAGGAAGTGGCACCTGCACAGAGCCCTGATAGAAGAGTAAGGATTGGCCAGGACAAGCGTAGGGGGAGGCAGGAAAGGTATTGGAGGTGGAAGGAACAGCATGTGCAAAGGCTCAGAGGTAGGACGGTGCATGTTATGGGACTGAATGTACAGTAGAGAAGCATCACATGAACATTTCATTCTGAATGTGATTGCACGATTAAAGACACGCATTTTTGGCCCAGTGAGGCCCCTGGACACAAAGCAGCTACTTTGGTGCCCCACTGAAGATAGTGCCATGTGTTTCTACACTGGAGGAAAATTATTTTGGACTTCCTGAGAGGTGCTAGGTCTAGGTACTGTACCTTTGGGCAGGTTAAAAGATTTTCAACAGTCATTCGGGTTTAGCACATTGCTTACCCTTCACGCTGACCTTAGGACAGCTCCCTGGGGAAGATGGGGGCCAGAGCAACCCTACCCCGCTGTGTTGTCTCAAGTATGAGTGATGAGACAGGGGAGGTGGGCATAGAGGGTTCTTATGAGTCATGGTAGGGAATTTAGACTTTATCTTAAGGGAAATGGGGAACAATGGTGTAAAGCAGGGTGGGCAGGGACAGGATCAGATTTCTGAACGTTAATAGCCGATAATAACCACCACTGATTTGCTCCCATTATGTGCCAGCATAGGGCTAATGAAGTGTTTTACACACAGTATCTCACTAAGCTTGATGACAATCTGGTGAAACTGTTTCTTAGTCTTATTTTATAGAAGAGGAAATAGCCGGGGAGGTCATTTGCCCCAGGCTGCCTGCCAGTGGAGGGCAGAACCAGAACTGAAACTTGCTAGACTATGTTCTGGGAGCTCTGGTGAGAAAGACAGAGGCTTTGTCCCAATCCTCAAGGAGCTTGTTGTCTGCTGGAGAACATGGGAGCGTGATGTATGGGTCAGAGCCGTGTCAGAGTGCAGTTTACGTCTCTCTTCCATGATGACCCAGGAGTAGATTGTCCGGGACAGGAACAGTGGTCCTACTCCGGGAGGGTGTCCAGGTACCCAGGCCCCAGGCCCCTCCTACCTGGCTTTCTGCCATCCTGATATGTCCAGGTTGGCTCCTGGCACTATACCCACATCCTGGGCAGGGGGAAAGGGAGGGAAGGAGCATGCCCTTTCTCCTTAAGAACCTCACTACTATATCTTCATCTCTACTGGCGCCTGCTGCTGTCTCTGTATCCAAATCCATATCCCCATAAAAAACTGCATCCATAGATCCGCTTCAGAAAGCATCAGCTCTACGGATAGAAGCTTTAGTGCCAAAAAAGACAAAACACAATGAAGGATGAAACCACCCCTAGTGGTGAAGGATAGAAACAGAAAACATCACAATGAAGATAATCATTTCATTTCCTATTGACATCCTTGCATTACATGCAAATCTTGCCTGTAATACTCGATTTACCTAGACAATGGAAAATACTTTCCATATGGTTATAATAAAAGGAAATTTTTTTTTCAAAAATGTTTCCTTATACATTGGGGCGTGTCATTTCTACCTGTGGGTTTTACGGGTCAACAAAGACGGAAGCTTGCTTGGCAAATCGTTCCAAAGATGAACGAGACGGGCCACGGCCCTTTGCGGTCCTTTCAGCCACACCCCGCTCCCTCGGAGGAGATGGGGCCTAGACAGGCACTTGGGGACTCTGCAAATGGCCCTGGGTCCAAGCTCTGGGGCACCATCTGGAAAGCAGTTTGGGAGACAGTCTAGAACACTGGTTCTCAAAGTGTGGTCCTCCACCAGTGCCACTGGTACCACGTGGAACTTGTCAGAAATGCAGAATCCCAGGCCCCACCCAGGCCTACAGAATCAGAAACTTCGAGGGAGGGCCCAGCTCTCTGTGTTTTCACAAGCCCTCCAGAAGATTCTGATACAAGCTGAAGTTTGAGAAGCCTAGCCTAGGGCCCCGTATACTGAACGGAGAGTCAGAAAACCTTGGTTCTAATCCTGGACCTGGCAGATGAGGCTCTGTGACTTTAGGCAAGTGAAGTCTCGCCCCCCCCGCCCCCGGGCCTCTGAGTCTTCAGGTATAAATGGGCAAGGTTGGGGGCACCTGGGTGGCGCAGTGGGTTAAAGCCTCTGCCTTTGGCTCAGGTCATGATCCCAGGGTCCTGGGATCGAGCCCCGCATCAGGCTCTCTGCTCAGCAGGGAGCCTGCTTCCTCCTCTCTCTCTCTGCCTGACTCTCTGCCTACTTGTGATCTCTGTCAAATGAATAAATAAAATCTTTAAAAAAAAAAAAAAACTACGTTAAATGGGCAAGGTTGGTCCTGGAAGCTTGAGGTGAGCCGGATGGTTCTTGAGGTGCTTCCCAGCTAGGACAGTCCATGATCTCCCCAGGCTGACTGCTGGGAGTGGGGCCTGGCCCTTGAGGCAGGGAATGGAGCTTCCTTCTTAAGGAGAGGCTCTCAGTGCAGAGCATTCTGGTGACAGGAAGTGAAAGTGGAGTCATGATAGTCTCCCCTGAGTGTCCTGGCCTGCAGTGAGGCCCCCGGAGGCACCATGCGGTCCTGCCCATACATGGCTCTCTATAGGCTGAGAAACAGAATGGGGGTTCTCAGGGCAACCCTGAGATTGGATCTGAATCTGGTGGGTGTTCTAGAATGTTCTGTTGTCCATCTTTCTGCCATGGTCCAAGCCCCCAAAATCTGGCAGTCCCAGGTCCTGACTAGAGGTGGAGATAGTGGGGCACTAAATTTGTCATGTCCCACCCCATGGGAGAGCGCCTTTGCCCATCTTGTCCTGGCTTCTCCATGTGGGATATCTGAAAATAGTCAGACCATGCTCCGGGCAAGATCTGAGGATGAACTCCCTCTCTTGACCCCAAGATCATTCAAGCTTCTGTAGGGTCTGAACCCAGGCTCAAGGTCTCAGGCCCCAAACTTAGATGGCAAAGGTGCTTTCCTAAAAGGCATTTACCCCCGAGCCCTGAGGAAATCAGGCTGAGAATCATTGAAGTCTGTCTTTTGATTCCAATTCCATGGGATTCTATCTGAACAGGACTTGGTGGAGAGAGGGGAGAAAGGCAGCCTGCTGTGTGGTATAGAAAGATCCTGGGGTACCTGGGTGGCTCAGGCAGTTAAGTTTCTGCCTTGGGCTCATGTTGTGATCTCCAGGCCTGAGATTGAGCATCAGGCTCCCTGTTCAGCAGGGAGTCTGCTTCTCTCTCCTTCTGCCCCTCCCCACCGCTCATTCTCTCTCTCTCTCTCTCAAATAAATAAATAAAATCTTAAAAAAAAAAAGATCCCGAGCCCTAACTCAGGACCTTGGGTTCCAATTGTAGCTTCGCAACTAATATTCTGTACGACTTTAAACAAGTCAATCTCCCCCGGGGCCTCAGTTTCCTCATCTGGCCATTAGAGTCATAACATCTACCTGAGTTTGAAGCTCCAGAAGAAGGAGACAGATAAATACTTTGTCAAGTCCAAGGTAGGATGCCCCTATTTTCCAAGGGGGTCGTGGCTGGAGAAGCTGGACTTGGACTATATCCTCCAGCCATATGACCTTGGGCAAGTCACAGAACCTCCTTGGTCTCACTTTCCATGTCTATGACGTGGGCTGGTTCCCCAGGGGTGCAGGGGAAAGGATGACGGGAATGCTGCAAGCCCTGGCTTCACGTGCGCTTCATTTGCTCATCGGCAGGATCTGGTGCCTCATGGGTTGCCAGACTGCAAAGCCGGCTCCTTCACTGAACTTGCCGGCCTCTCGGGCTGCTGGCCTCCCACTCAGGTCCTTGTCCTCTGGGCCTCTCTGCTGGGCAGCTCACAACGTGGAGCTGGCTTCATTCAGAGAGAGCAGAAGGATGCCCCGAATGAAAGCCGTGGTCTTTTTGTAACCTAATAGCAGTGACATTCCATCACTTCTGCTGCATTCTGTTTGCTGGAGGCAGTCACGAAGCCTAGCCCATACCGAAGGAGAGGGGAGGACACAAGGACGTGGATCCCAGGAGGCAGAGCCACGGGCAGTCATCTTGGACGTGCCCCACCACTCAGCAAAGTCCTCGGAGGGAGGGAGCTCCAAATGGAGGGCGATCCTGGGAGAGGTCAGAGAGCCATGCTGCCTGCTTGAGGGATTCCTGAGACAGGGTCCCCAGTGTCTGCACACCCTGATTTTTATCTTCCCTGCAGGGCTGTCTGATGGGGAGGGGGTGGTATTTGTAGCCAGCAGGAGCTGCATTCCTGGGCTGGGTACTTAACATTCCAGAAGAGTGCTCAGCTAATTATTGCCTTGCCTGTCCCAGGCCTGGACCACCTGGCTCCCCTCCCGCCAGCTCCCATGGCTTGGCCGGAAGACTCTAGTGGCTTTGTTCTTGGGTCATCCTGAAAGGCCCAGAGATGGGCTGGACTTGCACAGGGTCACATGGCAATGAGTCAGTGGCAACGTCAGGCCTGGAGCCCAGAGCCTTTTCCCCCCGTGGCTTGTGGACCAGGGGCAAAGGCAGCAGGAGCCTCGGGGTTGAGCCTTTGGAGGGGAAGGTGGACTAAAACAGGCCTTGGGCAAAGGGCTACTTCTCTGAGCCTCCATTTTCTTCCTGTAAAAAGGGGAATTTCCCCAAGATCCTATAACATGTGACAAAGAGTGTCTTCTTGACCTAACTTCAGACAGGCTCCTTGGAGCCTCTTTCTCGACTAGGCCTCCGCCTTGGGCCTTGTCTTTGGCCCGCCCAGCCCAGTGTTAGCAAGAATCCCCCTACCCTGGATATCTGAACATCCTTTCCTGCCTTCAGCAAGAATCCTGGTAAGTCGGTTTAGGAAGAAGCCCCACACCCTTGATGTCAGCTCTTAGTGATGTTCCAGCCACTGCCCCCTTATTCTACTTGTTGCCAGAAATCCCAGCTGTCCTTGCTGTGTCCAGAGTGGAGCCCAATCTCTCTCCCTGTTGTGATGGTCTTATTACCTATCTCAATATTTCTGAATCTAATCTTCCTTACCCACTGTTTTAATCATTTCAGCCAGTTTCAAAAATAATTTTCTTTAACACGTGCTTCTTGTTACACATATTCAGGTCCTTTCCCCTTGCAAAGGGGTTCCAGGAGGCACAGCATTCCCACTGCTCCTTGGGTGGTGAAAGGGGAGTGTAGGCTTGAAGCAGGCAGTCCTTTGTCCCAACACCAGGAGAAAGCAAAGGGCTTGAGCAGCAGGAGGCCTTGGGTCTGAGAAAGGCCAGCAGAGCCAGAATTTTCTAGATGCACTTCCCACCTTCTACTCTGACAGTTGGGCCCACTCAGCTCTGAGGACTTCATGGCAAACACTGAGGGCCGACTCAGCAAGAGGGCATGAGGGAGGCCTCTGACAGGAGGTCAACGGAACACAGGGGCAGAGTAAGAATTGAGGGGGACCATGAAAGCCAAACAGGACTTAGCATGTGGAAGTGGAGGCAGGGCATCGCCCGCGAGGATGCAAGTCTGGCAGAGGCGCGCAAGTGGGTGGCATGAGTTGCCGCAGGCCCAGAGGATGGGACATCACGGAAGCGGGAGATGCCCATGGCGCTGAGGATTCTGGGAAGCTGCTGTGCCCCTCCATTGCCAGGGGCTCAGTGTCAGGATCCTCCAGCAAGAGCCACAGGCAAGCCGCCCAGGCTTCTTCACCTAGGAAGATGCTCCCCTGCTTCTCCCCTCTTCTCTTAGCACCCAATTCCTGGGGTTTCTCAACCTCCCCTGAAGAGTGGGAGCTCTATCAGAAATCATAAAATTTGTTCAGAGGTTCACATACACACGGCACAAATGCGAAACGTCATACTCCCTCCCTGTCTCCCCAGCCCCCCTCCCTGAGGCAGCCTTTGCTAGTACCTTCTTTACACTTTTTTGTTCTTACACAGATAGTAGCTTTCCACATTCACGGTAGTACACTTTGCTTCTTTCACGTACTGTTCTGTCTCAGATTGTTCCATACTGATCTATGTCATTCTTCTGGCACCTACACAGCATTCTAGTCTATCAATATATCAACATGTATTTAGTCTCCAAAATGGTAGCAAATTCATGTCAACAAACATGTGTAGAATGTCTCAGGGCTCAGGCACTCAAGATGTCCTAGGGATACCCCATCCATGCAAATTGGAGCTCCCAGGCTCATGGAGGCAACAGGATGACGGAGGCATCCCAGACTAGAATAACAGCAAAAGGGTCGTTCTGAGAAAGGGAGAGAGGGAGGTCTTTGAACTTCCCTGGGCTTTCTATGAAGGGTAATCGGGATTTAGGTGATAAGACAGGGAAGGATGGCATTCTAGGCCAAGGGAAGTGTGGGAGCAAATTGCAAGAAAGGGGACAGCCTGTGGCATGTCTGTGTGACAAATGAGGACCCAGGGCCTATGGATGGAGTTGGGATGAGGCTGTTTAGAGCATGAGTCTGGGGGAAGCCTTGAATTTCAGGAGAAGGCCATGGTCTGATGCCTGTTACCCTTGCAGGTCCTTCTCTGGGGTCACCTCCTCTGGAAAAGGGGCCTTAGGGGAGAGGTTGGTAAGAAAAGGGCCCTTTTTGGGAGGAGGCAGGGCAGAGGCAGCTCTAGGCTGGATGGAGCCGTGGCTTGTGATTATTAAGATCTCCCGTGTGCATTTACTTTAGTTCATTTAACTTAATTTATTTTAATTTTTGCTACATTTATTTTATCTCTGAGCCATCGGAGAATTAGTTGCCAGCGTCATGGTATTTTCCCCCAAGTATTTCAGCAACTATTTCTTTTTAAGATTTTATTTAATTTGAGAGAGAGAGAGAGAAAGCGAGGAGTGGGGAGAGCATCAGAGAGAGAGGGAGAGGCAGGCTCCCAGGTGAGCAGGGAGAGAGAAAGCGAGGAGTGGGGAGAGTATCAGAGAGAGAGGGAGAGGCAGGCTCCCAGGTGAGCAGGGAGCCCAACGCAGGGCTCAATCCCAGGACCCTGCATATCACGACGGGCGCTGAAGACAGACACTTCACCGACTGAGCCTCTCAGGAGCCCCCCAGCAACTATTTCTTAAGAAGGAGGCCATCCTCCTACACAACCCCTGCAGAGTGATGACACTCAGGACATTTAACATTTTCATACTCTTATCTGATGTACTGTCCATAGGCAAATGTGCCCCATTGTCTCAATAATGTTCGTTATAGCTTCCCTGTCCCACCCAGAATCCAATGCTTCTCAGGTGGATTTGCCCCATGACAGGTTCTATGAAATCTGATCCTTGGGTAGGGCCGGGCAGGATTTCCCATGCAGTGCCTGCAGCATGTCAAGGTCACCTGCACTTCCTTTTTGCAAATAAATAACCTGAAGCTCAGAGGGGTGCAGGCACCTCCCCCCTCCACACACATGTGCACACGTGTGCACATGCATAGCTAGAATGAAGGAGGGCTAGGATGCTAACCCCATTCTGACCTTTTTTTTTACTTTTTCAAAACGAATTATATATTTATTTGAGAAAGAGGACAAGTGAGTTGGCGGGCGGGGCAGAGGAAGAGAATCATCAGGCTGACTCCACTCCGAGAGGGGAGAGGAGAGCCCGACGCAGGGCTCGATCCCAGGACCCGGAGATCATGACCAGAGTGGACACCAAGAGTCGGATGCTTAACTGACTGAGCCATCCAGGCGCCCGCTCCCCATTCTGACTCCTGAATGCTGCTCTGTGCTGCCCCTCCACAGTAATACATAATCATTACAGAAAAATTAGAAAACACAGAAAAGCTGAAAGGAAAAAAAAAAAATAAACCCACTAGGATGCCATTACCTGGATATCACTTTTGTTAACTTTTCCGTAAGTATCTTTCTAGATGTTTGCCCACGTGAATACACACCTATGAATACATATTTGTTTTTTACAAAAACGGGGTCCCCTTGTTGTCCAAGTTGCTCTTTTCACTTAACACAATACAGCCTCGGGGCACCTGGGTGGCTCAGTGGGTTAAAGCCTCTGCCTTCGGCTCAGGTCATGGTCCCAGGGTCCTGGGATGGAGCCCTGCATCGGGTTCTCTGCTCTGCGGGGAGCCTGCTTCCCCCCTTCTCTCTCTGCCTGCCCCTCTGCCTACTTGTGATCTGTCAAATAAATAAATAAAAATCTTTAAAAAAAAAAAAAACCAACTACAAAATACAGCCTCAGAGAGGAAGGCACGGGGCCATGTTTGTCCCCTGTCCTCCCTGTCCCTGCTGCCTCAAGCCTGCCCCAGCAGAGTCAGAAACTCAACATGCTCTTAAAGTTCCAAAGGAGAAGACTAGGGTAAGCGGGCGTGTCGGGAGGTGGCTCCCAGGCCCCTTGACTTCAGGGACCCTAAGAGGTTGCAGGTGGAAGGTCAAGAACCAGTGCCAAGACCACCACCTCTCTGTCTCCACGGCTGGCAGCCCCACGTACAGGGCAGCCTGGGTATCTTTCCTCCCATGGGTGTCCCTCCAGTCACCAAAGGTCACAACTCAACCTTTTTTATGCTTTTAGCATCTCCTAGACATCATGGGGCAAAACAAAGCCAAGCAATTGCCTGGTGACGTGGGCAGGACCCCCCACAAGGCAGGGAGAGACCCAAGCTCTGGTCTTGGCTCTGCCAATGATCGCAGAGCAACCCAGGAGAAGACAAATTCCTCTGCTTTCCTCATTCATTCACTCCACATTCTGCTCTGCACACCTGGCCAGGCCCAGGCTGGCTGCTGGGGATTCAAGGTGGTGCCATGATGAAAATCAGCGGGAGGGGCATGCTGAACTAGAGTCAGAGAAGGGTCCGGGTGTGGGGGCCTGAGCCACGTACAATTAAAGGACTGTAAGACCAAGAATACCAAATTATCAATGGAGACTTTGTTACAGAGACTTTGAAGTAAGGAGCCCTGAGGCTGATTTCTTTAGCTTCTGGGTAAATTTTCCTCCGGCAGGAGGGTCTCCAGAGAGTGGACCTTCCCCAGAGGCCTCTGGGCACCAGCTTCTCCCCACCACTGCCCCACTCACGATCACTCTCCTGGGCCTCTAGTTGGGACAATGGTGCTCTGGACTTTACAAGAATGTCTTTAGTATATATCCCCCTCTGTTTGCTGTTGTATTTGGGACATACTCAACCCATCTTTCGGATTCCTTCTCACTTCACCAGAAAGGGCTGCCCGTCAGCATGCAAACCTCTTCTACTGTCTATTGAGAGAATTACACGGTTTCCCCTCGACTATCTGTCAGTGTAATGGGCCCTGTTGGTGGATTCCCAATATTGGCCATCCTTGCATTCCTGAAACAAGCTCCTGTCGGAGTATGAAGAGTTCTTTTCATTTATTGTCATGATAGATTAGACTTTGGCTAATATTTTACTTAGAATTCTTATATCTACATTCACAGTGAAACCAGTCTTACGTTTTCTTTAAGCTGTCCAGTCTGTAGACCGCTAGGCAACTGTTAACAAGAATGACTCAAACCTCTGTTCATTTGGAAGAACATCCACAATCTATTTAGTGGAAAAACAAATTGTATACGTCATGCAGTATGACTCCATTTCTTCTGAAAACTGTACATTCATAGAATTCAAATGAGTGAACTTTAAAAGATTTTCAAAGGGCCGGGACAGCTCGTCTCTGTCTCTGGGGAGCCTACCAGTCTGCAACACAGCTAGGCCTGGACCTGAGAGTCTTCCCAGAGCCTCCTGGAGCCTCCAAGCCCCCTGCTATCTCTCTTGGGACCCCTATCTTCCCATGACCCAGCCCGTGTTGGGTCTTCTCTCTCTATCTGACCCTCTAAAGTCAACTGCCCACTTCTGGGGAAGAAGGGAGCCAAGCCTATGCCAGGTGTCAGCTTTGTCCTTCATGGCAGTTCAGTGGGCTCCTGGGTCCTAAGATGGGACCATGGTAATGTGAATGTGAGGGAGAACAGAGGAAAGGTCACGGCCACCTGGGCCCTGAGAGGTCTCCCAGAGGGGCTGGCTTAGGCTTGGGGTCTGGGGGAGGACCATTACTGCCCCAGACTGTCCAGCCCCATGACTCGCTGAGGCAGGCTTCAGAGCTGTGACAGAACATGGTATCAGTCTCCTCTACTAGCCAGCCCAGTCTAGGGGTTGGGTTGGGCTGGTTCTGCCTGGGCTCCCCCAGGAGGCCACCTCCAGCACAGTACTGAAAACTTAAAGCCCAACCAGTGGGCTCTTCTCAAGATGTACAATCTTACTGAATAGATCAGAGTCGAATAAACCCAGAGATTCACAGGCTGAGCGGGAGGCCTAGCAGGACTCCCAGGCCAGTGAGTGACGTTCAAAAGCAGGGTGGGGTAAGTGCATTGGAAGAGGTCTACTTGGCCTCTAGAACCAGCCAGCCCAGACTCAAGTTCCTGTCAGCTGTGTGCCTCTAGGCAAGTCGCCTAGCCTCTCTGGGCCTCAGTATTCTCATCTCTCACTGGAAACAAGGCCTGCCTCACAGTCCTCATAAGGAGCTAACAAAATCATGCAGGTGAAGCCGCGGGCTCAGGGACTGGCAGTCGCATAAAATAGATTTCACTGTGCTCCTCCTTATATCAGGTGGGATTATTTTCATTGCAAGAGAAACTCACCTACGCTATGCTCACCTATGCTAACTACAGCAAGAAAAAGAAAATGTTGCGGGAAGGAGCCGGGAAGTTCCTGACAGGAGCCAGCAGCGTCTCCTAGAATCCCAGCGCAGGACCCAGCGGGCCTCAGGAAAGGGTGCTATCAGGGCTCAGAGTCCCATGGGTGCCCAGCCAGGCCCCCTCCCTCCTACCTTGCCGCCATGTGCTGGCTCTGTCTGCTCCTCGGGTCAGCAGTGGAAAACAGGGTCGTCACCAGCTCCCAGCCTGCCATGGCCTCTAGATGTGAAGACAGCGGCCCATTCCTGAAGTCTTTTGGTTCTGATTCCAAATTCTCTGCAGAAGGCACCGACTGGCTCAGCGTGGGTCAGGTGCTCACCACCTGGGGAGAATCAATGTGGCAAATTCCGCTGGAAACGTGTGGTTAATGAGGGTGTGGAGCAGTTCCAGCAAAGGAACCACACTAAGCCAAAAAAAAAAAAATCAGGTGTCTCTTGTATGTTCCAGATTTTACCCACCCAGTCAGACCCTGACCCTCCCACCACACCTTCCATCGAAGAAGCAAAGCAGAGGGCCACCTCCTCCAGGCTGGCCAATGTCCTCGGTCTGTGGGACACATACCCTCCCTCCCCACTAACTCACACAGAGCAGACACCGTGACTGGGAATCCAGATCACGAAGCCTCCAACTTGCCATTCTGCTTTGTAGTAGAGGGTATAAAAGCACTCTGTTTGAATCGGGTGGGTACATGCGTCCCAGCCAGGCACAGGCAGCAGGCCCGGAGGTTGCCACCTGAGCCCCTTCGCACCCTGCTTGCCTGCCCACTGCCCGCACACGGGTGAGTAAGGAGTCCTACCTGAGTGTTCACCCAGCCCTCGGCTGTCCCGCTTGCCCAGCCACCTCTGCCCATATCCCAGGCCCATGGAATCCGGGCCCGGCTTGAGTCTGCATCCGGAACTCTGACCAAGGGGACAGGAGAGGCTGGGAGGTGAAGAAGGGGTGCGCAGGTGGCCAGGGGCAAAGGCCTGGGAAGCCCAGGCGCCAACACAGGCCGGGGATGGAGCCTTGTGGAAGACTCCACAGGACGTGTGTGTGGGCACAGCACTGAGTTCCTGCCAAGGCCTTTCCCATCCACCATCCAGAACCTTCATTATGCCCTTGAGAAGTGAATCACCGCTTGACAGATAGGGAAACTGAGGTTTCAAGTCACCCAGCCTGTCCAAGGCAGAACCAGAGTTTCCACACCTACACCTTTTGCCACTGAGTCTCTCGCTCTTCTGCCTCCGAGCCTCGAGCCTGGGCTGTGCTTCTTCCCACCCGCCCAAGACACAGTCCTCTGTGACTCCCTTTCTTCTCCAAGAGCACCAACTCCATGGTCACAACCTGCCAAGACCCGCATATGTGTGGTGTCATCTCTAGGGACGAGGGCTCTCGTCCTCAGGCCTCAGATACCCAGAACCAGCAGGATGGCTCTCCTCTAGGACCACCCCCAAGCGCCCACCCAGCTGCCTCCCGGCCTTTGTTTACAGCCTTCCCCTGGCCTGGGGGCCCTCTTGGCCACCTGTTCTAGCTATCCAGCCCTGGGTCGGAGGCCTGGGGAGGGCTATGGCCCTTCTCTCTGCAGCCCCTCCACTCAGCAGCTCCGTCTCCTCAGTATGCATGAGCTCCTAAGGGCATCTTAGTTTCTCCCAGGAGGCACCACTGGGAGGGAGCCTCTGGAGTAGCAGGAGAGCTGGGGGTGCTGGCGGAAATGCAAGTCATAGGACCCGTAAATGCCTCCACAGAGAAGGAGTGAGGCGCTCTGAAGGCCTGGCGAAGACAGAACCAGCCATGTGTTCCATGTACACAGGCCTCTGAACATGCCATTCTTCTCATGAGAACCTACACCTCCAGGTCCTAGGTGGGTCCCCACTTCCCCCTGGGTAATGGAATATTCACTTCTTAGCTAGCTGGGCACAAGGCCACCCAGAATAAAGAATATGTTCTCAGTCTCCCTTGCAGTTAGTTCGGCCATGGGATGAAGCCTGGATAATAGCTTGTAAGTGCAGTGCAGACATCTGGAAGTGTCCCTAAAGAGCCACGGTGCTGGAGCTCTTGCAGCCACCTTGTACCAGGAGGAGAGTATGGGATGGAAGCTATCCACGTTGGAACAACAGGCTAGAAGGAGCCTGGGTACCTGCTGCTACGGAGGAGCCTAAGAGCGGGTCTTCCACCACCAGATTTCTACTTGGCTCAGACATAAACTTCTGTTTTGTTTAAGCTCCTGTTATTTTTGTTGTGGTGGTGGTGGTGGTGGTTGCTTTTACAGAGAGCCAAGCATCAACCTAACTGATAACGCCAGCAAACTCTTTGCTAGTCTTCAAAACCCAGTTCAACTGTTAGCTGCCTTAGGAAGCCTTCTTAATGCCCGGGTAGAATAAACCACTCCCGGACTTGACCCTCTTCCCGTTTTTATTTTTCTGCCTCTGTATTGCAACGTACCTGTTCAGGTGTTAGCTCTACTTCTAGCTGGTGAGACTGTTGAGCATCTTCAGGTCAAGAACACTGAAATATCCGGCTCAGAGTGCCTGGAACCTACTCCCTACAATTCCTAGCAGCAGCAGCAGCAGCCAGGGGACTCGTGGGGTAGTAAAAGTAATAGTCGTCATAAAACAATAGATAATAGGGGCTCCTGGGTGGCTCAGTGGGTTAAGCCGCTGCCTTCGGCTCAGGTCATGATCTCAGGGTCCTGGGATCGAGTCCCACATCGGGCTCTCAGCTCAGCCGGGAGCCGGCTTCCCTCTCCCTCTCTCTCTGCCTGCCTCTCTAACTACTTGTGATCTCTGTCAAATAAATAAATAAAAACTTTAAAAAAAACAATAGATAATATTTGTTGAGGGCTTACAATGAGTCAGGCACTATTTTCAGAGGAGTCAGTGTATCTCACCTCATTTAATTCTCAGAGGAACTCGATGAGATCGGCACAAGCATTAAACTCATTTTACAGATGTGGACTGAGGCACAGAGAGGTTGCATAACTTGCCCAAGGTTGCACAGCTAGAAATGGGAAGAGCTGGGACTTAAATCCTGGCAGTCTGATTGACCCAGAGTTCAACCTCATAGTCTGTCATTCTTGTCATAAGAGCTCCATTAGCCTGTCATAAGGAACACCTTCAAAATGGGATGCAAAGAAACCACACGACTCCCCTCCCTCCTCTTCCCTAGCAAGAATACAACAGGAGAAAAGCCCTGGCCAGTTGACTGGGAACCATGGGAACAGAGCTCAGGGCTCTTGAAAAGGTGAGAAGTCCCAGAGAGTTCCAGAAACTAGGCATCTGCCAGCCCACCCGTCTCACTCACCTCTGCCGCCTAACGAAAATACCCCACAACTCAAGCGCTTGATATGACCGCTCTCTAGTCCCGCTCTCGGTTCTGCAGGTGGGCTGCGTGGAGTCCCGGCTCCACGCGGGATCGGCGTGGCCGCGTTCAGCCAGGAGCTCGGCTGGCCTCAGTCGTCCAAGGGGCCTCCCTCATGCCCCTGGGCTGGGGTTCCTCCGCTCTTCTTCCGTGCAGTTCCTGGTCCCTGTCCTGTCTGCCCGAGTTTCTTTCCATGGCAGCCGACTTCCAAAACAGAGAGAGAAAGCAGAAGGCCCTAGGCCATTTAAGGTTACTCCTGGAACAGGCACAGAGTCACTTCTACCATATTATCTTCCTCAGGGAAAGTCACGTGGCGGAGGAGACGGGCAAAAGGGGAAATGTACGAGCGCTCCACGAAGCCCCTACTTGCACGGACTCGGCTAAAGTCTCATCAGCCACAGCAAATCACAGGGCAGAGTCCAGAGCCAAGGATTACAGAACATTCTACCCCGGTAGGAGAGCACTGCAGATTTTCTGAGCAAAGCATGCGGATATGGGGTGGGGGGGTGAACAATTTGGGGGCCATAGATATAATCAATCTTCCAACTCTAACTGGCTGATTTATCTTCACTGGACTAAAAACTCTGTCCCGAGTTGGTTGGAAGAGATGAACTAGGAAACTCAGCCATTCCAGCTCTGTGACCTTGAGAAAAACATCTGACTTTCACTAAAGTCTCAGTTGGTTCATTTGAGAAAAGGGGAAAAGGGGAGCTGCCTCTCTCCTACAGCACAGAAAAGGGGAACAATTGAGATCTTGGTTCCTCCCGGTTTCCTCATCGGTAAAATGGAGATGACAAGGGCCTCCAGGACACAGCAAGGACCCAGTCAGTCAACATCAAGGACTTAGGTCACTGCCAGATACCCAGCAAGTACTGACCTTTGGGAGGAGGTGGCCTTGTTAGGCACTCCCTCACCACCCCGTCCCTTTCGTTCCTGGCCCATGTTGCAGGTGCGTTTGTACTGTGTGCAACTCATTGGCAAAAGTCTTTGTCCCTCATGTAAAGTAAAAGCTTCATGAGGGCAGGCTCTATACTCAGCATGCATACTCAGAATAGTAGAGCTCTATTTTCAGCTCTATACTCAGGCACTATTTTAAAAGTTTGTATATATGACCTCATTTAATCCTCGTAGGAACTCGATGAGATCGGTACAAGCATTAATGAGCATCCCCACTGCCAGACACAGAGAGGATGCTCGTGGGGTATTTGTGGAATGACTGGATGCATGAACACATGGACAAATGAGAGGGAGGGTGAAGGGGGGCTTGGATGGAGACCCATTGGAGGGTTTGGTGAGACTAGAGAAGGCTTTATTACGTCTATTTCAAGATCTGCTACCAAGCCCAATGTCTCTCCTTCCACAAATCTTAAACTTATAGGGAACCTGCTCTCCCCACTTGTAGACCCCATGCCTAGAAATATAGCCTTCAGAGGCGCCTGGGTGGCTCAGTGGGTTAAACCTCTGCCTTCGGCTCAGGTCATGATCTCAGGGTCCTGGGATCGAGCCCCACGTCGGGCTCTCTGCTCAGCGGGGAGCCTGCTTCCCTTTCTTTCTCTGCCTGCTTCTCTGCCTACTTGTGATCTCTCTGTCAAATAAATAAATAAAATCTTTAGAAAAAAAAAATATATATATACCCTTCTTCTAGGAGTTGATGTTTGGGGGCAATAACTCACTCTGCATTCCCATCCCTTGATGCCCTGAACCTGAGGTCTCTCCCCACAACTGTAGGAAGGATCACATGAACAAACCAGATCACTCTCCCTACCCACCATAACACTCCTCCCCACTTAGGGAGCCAACAGGGCTGGTGTCCCCATTTCACAGAGGAGGAAACTGAGGTTGTTGAGTGACCAAGTAAGTCAGTTCTACACCCTACAGAAATAGCCAAGTACCCGGGCGAGTGGGCGCTGAGCAGAGAAGCTTAGGGACCCAATGCCCTGCCTGAGCCTTCACTCCTGGAGAGAAAGCAGCTCAGGCTGGAAGGGCTGACACAGATGGTCCCAGCCCTGGTTCCTGCCCCGGAGAGTCATGACAGGGCTGAGCACAGGCAGTTCCAAAGACCCCCTCCCCCCACCCCCCCCCCCCCCCCCCAAGCCATCACTCAAGCCCAGAGATGCTCACAGAGCCAGCCAATTGACCAACTTGGCCAGGACCATGGCCACTCCCGGGGGGTGTCTCGCTTACTTCTGCCGACCGCAGTTCTGATGGGCAGTTATAATGGTCTTGGATTATTTAGAAACAGGAAAGGAGGATTTAATCCATGTCATTTGGGAGTAACACTGACTTGCCTCTCTATGCACATCAGAGAGGCCCCATCCCCAAGGTGAGGCTCGTTATTTCTTTTCTTCAGATTTATTTATTTGTTTGAGAAAGAGAGAGCGAGCATGAGCTGGCTCACTGAGGGGTGGGGGGCAGAATAAGAGGGAGAGAGAGTCCCGAGCAGACTCTGTGCTGAGTGCCCAGCCCGTCGCAGGGTTCGATCTCACAACCCTGAGATCATGCCCTGAGCCGGAACCAAGAAATCAGTCAGTTGACGGACTGTACCACCCAGGCGCCCCTGAGGCTCATTATTTCCACTGGGAAAATGGCAATCTGAGGCTGGAGATAATAAGTCATGGGCCCAAAGTCCCCCAAGGGGGCAAGTAATAGAAGCTGGGGCATCTTACTAGGCAGTGACTTTGGAATCCTTCCCCACACATTTGTGCAAACTCAGTTGCTTGGTCTGCCCTGGGGAGGAAGAGGGAGAGACAGTCGTTCCCTTTCGATGGAAGTTTTCTATTTTAACGATGAGTCTGGCAAACATAAGACCTTTCGCTATATGCGCTCTCAAGGCCGGGGTGGCGAGGGTTGGAATGGCTCCTCGGTGGATGTCCAGCTCTCACAGGGGCCTCGAGTTCCTCTCTGGAGGCCCCTGGCCTCTGCCGCCAACCCCAGAGATTAGGGAGCCGAGCACCTCCAAGATCAGGCCTCCATTCTGGCTAAGCATGCTGGGCTCACCCTCCCTGGGGCTCCCAGACCCCGTCCTCCACGGGGAGGCAAAACTGTTCCCCACAGAGCCAGCGGCCTCCAGCTTGTCTCTCCTTGTCTGAGGCCAGTCGCCTCTCTCCTCCCAGGGAGATCAGATGTGCCCGCGTAATGGGGCTGTGGTTTCCACTGCAGGCTCCCAAGCCAAACTCCATGGAGTCTCAAATATCCCGCAGGCCTCCGAGGAGGAAGGCTGCTGAGCGTGTCCGGGGAAAGGGCTGCATCTGGTCCGCGTTAACCAGTAGCTGCCACTGCCTCGAACCCTGTCGAGGAGCGGGGCCGGATGTGGGGAACCACGAGGGAGGACCTGGCGGGACAGAGCGCCGCTCCCCGCTAGCCTCCCCACAACCATCCCAGCCCTTCCCTGAGGAACCCCAAAGCTCGGTAGGCCCTTCGTGACATTCAGGCCAGATGTCCCACTTCTTAGGGTGAAAGCTGAAGGCTGAGGGGGCACTCAAAGTCTGGCAGATCCAGGGCAGGGTCCTCTCCCAGAAGGGGGACCCTGAGCCTCCTCGTCTGTCGCTCCCATGGCCTAGAAAAAGCACAGAGAGTCAGGCGGCTGTTGGCAACCGGCCAAGGAGGAAGCAGAAGCTGGCATTAAGGGTTCACAGGACTTCAACATGAGGTGGGAAAAACCCCAGTGCTGTAAGAAGTGATTCACAGAAGGTATGAGGATCCCAAGCAGCCAACAGAACAAGGGTTTCTCCACACAGGTGCCTTTTGACCTGCCCACCCCAGGCCCACCTTCACAGGCCGGTTGGACCCACACTGCCTGAGCTCCTGGCCGGACCTGGTCCTCCCTCCCACCGGGCCCGGGGGGTGTGCCCTGGTGGGTTCTCACAATGGCCTCATTTCATAGAAGAGGGAACCAGGGGCTCCCCTCTCTGAGCCCTGGGGATGCTGGACTGGGGGAGGGGGAGGTCTGGCTGGTCCCTCCAATTGCTTCTCTCTACTGCTGAGCCTGAGCCAGGGCATATGGGGTCGCCCTCCCAGGATGTGCTGGCTCTGCTCCCCGGTGCTCCCAGACCTTCGTCTTGGGGCTCCACCGAGGGTCCCGCCGGGCAAGGGGCAGACAGCACAATGGTCACAACCTGATCTTGTTTATGTGCTTGTTCTTTGGCCCCGAAGAAGCCTTCAGAACAAAGTTTTATAGAAATAAAGACAGCGCTGTGTTTGGGGAGCTGAGTGTGTTCCCACCTCCCCAACCACACCCCAGCAGCCTAATGATCTGACCTTGTTTAAGTACAAGAAGCTTAAATAATGCCGGAAAAAAGGTAAACAATGCTCGCTCTTCATCTGCACTGTCTGGCAAAAAAGAAAGAAGGTGAGAAGGAAGAAAGAAAGAGAGAGAGAGGAAGGGCTCCTGGGTGGCTCAGTGGGTTAAGCCTCTGCTTTCGGCTCAGGTCATGATCTCAGGGTCCTGGGATCAAGACCCGCATCTGGCCCTCTGCTCAGCAGGGAGCCTGCTTCCTCCTCTCTGCCTACTTGTGATCTCTCTCTCTGTGTCAAATAAATAAATAAAATCGTTTTAAAAAAGAGAGAGAGAGAGAGAGAAAGACTCCTGGCTGGCTCAGTCAGAGAAGCGTGGGTCTCAGGGTTTTAAGTTTGAGCCCCACATTGGGTGTAGGGATCACCTAAAGATAAAAAAAAAAAAAAAAGGGGGGGGGGGGCGCCTTGGTGGCCCAGTTGGTGAAGCTCTGCCTTCAGCTCAGGTCATGATCCCAGGGTCCTGAGATCGAGTCCCACACTGGGCTCCCGGCTCAGTGGGGACCCGCCTGCTTCTCCCTCTCTCTCTGCCCCTTTCCCTGGGCTCAGGCATGCACTCTCTCTCTCTCCCCCCACCCCATTCAAAGAAAGAAATAAATACATCTTTAAAAAATGATTTAAAGATCTTAAAAAAAAAAAAAAAGAAAAGAAAAAGAGAGAGAGAAAGGAAGAAAAGAAGGAAAGAAGAAAAAAGGAGGAAGGGAGGGGATGAAGCCAGGGAGGGAGGTGATTAAAAAGGAAAATGTCTCCAAACTCAGGAAAGCAGAGATGAGAAGTAAGGGCATCAGGGAACCTTGACATTGCACAGTTCAGACTGCATCCTGGGGAGTAGTTATGTGGGATCCCTGCTGTGCCAAAGGCTCTTTAAGAAAGTGACATCCTGGGGCGCTTGGGTCACTCAGTGGGTTAAAGCCTCTGCCTTCGGCTCAGGTCATGATCCCAGCATCCTGGGATCGAGCCCCACATCGGGCTCTCTGCTCAGCGGGGAGTCTGCTTCCTCTCTCTGCCTGCCTTTCTGCCTACTTGTGATCTCTATCTGTCAAATAAATAAATTTTTTTTTAAAGATTTTATTTATTTATTTGACAGACAGAGATCACAAGCAGGCAGAGAGGCAGGCAGAGAGAGAGGAGGAAGCAGGCTCCTTGCTGAGCAGAGAGCCCGATGTGGGGCTTGATCCCAGGACCCTGAGATCATGACCTGAGCCGAAGGCAGCGGCTTAACCCACTGAGCCACCCAGGCGCCCCTCAAATAAATAAATTTAAAAAAAAAAAGAAAGTGACATCCTCAGGACACACAGCCCAGTCTAACATTAATTCTCTAAACCTTGGGCTATATGTTTTTTATTTTTCCCCATTATGCTTCTGAAGCAAAATTAGAAATATCGAGAAAATTGGAAAACTAAAGTGCCAGTATTCCTACCCTCATACTGCAAACACCCGCACACACACACACAATCATATATGTACACACAATTCAGTACATTCACTTTTTTAACTCCACGAAAGACCAATAGACCTGCATTGAAATCCCCACTCTGGGCAAGTCACCTCAGCCCTCCGCAGCCCTGTTTTCTCATCTGTAAAAGCAGGCAACGGGGGCTATGATGAAGAGAACAGGAGAGGAGGTGTGGGGGACATCTGACCCCAGGGAGCATGCAGCTCCATGACGGCTGCTGTTACCAAGACTGCTGAGCTGGGCACCGCCCCCCTTAGGCCCCCTGCGAGCACCGGGACACCCAGAGGGTCCCCACACCCGTGTTTGTTCCACAGCCACATAGAGAGTATATGGTGTAGGCCAGGCCCTACACTAGGTGGCAAGGGCACAGAAATGAATGAGACAGGTCTTGCCCTCCAGTCCAGAGCTCAGTCCAGGAGAGGGAGCAGATACACCCATCAGCAGGTGAGAACATGGGTGATGACAGCCACACAGATGGGTGCTGTGGGACTCCGCACAGAGGGTGATGCAGAGAGAGGCTCTAGAGAGAGAAGAGGGTGATTGTGTAGAACTGACACATGGGAGGGTGCTTCAAGCAGAGAAAACAGCATGTGCAAAGGCCCAGAGGCCCCAAAGAACATGGCCCAGCATGGGATTAGCAAGTCCCTGACTCTGGCTAAGACAGCAGATGTTGATGAGAAACACAGATCACAGGTCTGAGCCTTGCATGACATGGGGAGGGGTTTAGGGTTTAATCCTTACACCAACAAGAAGGCTTTTACACCAACCAGCATTGCGAAAAGGAGATGTAAGAGCTCATGGGTCCAGGAGATGAGAGGAATGGCATCTGGGTTTAGATAATTCAAGCAGCTCAAACACATCTTCCAGGACCCCATTAATTCCTGCCTCTGCTCTGCCATCTTCCATGTGTCACAGTGTTCTGAGATGTGTCTCCTTATGGACCTAAGGTGGCTGCCTTAGTTCCAACATCACATGCAGACACCACAGTGTCCAGCGGTGCTCCTTGGCACTCCCCCACCAAACCTCACCTCTCTCAGTCAATCAAGAACTCCTTCAAGAATTCCCTAGCTTCCCTTCACTTACAGGAGGACCAGAACATCCCATCCTCTCCCTCACCCAATTTCTATGATGGGCTGAGATGAGCACCTCCTCTGGGAACCTCCAGTTGTGGGATATGGAAGACAGAGGAACAGCATTGCTGCTCTGCCAGAAAGGGAGACAGACCTCCAGGAGTGGGTGCAGAAGAGGCATCCACAGTGTCTAGTAAAATCCCAAAAGCACTGATGCCTCTGTTTCCTCTACTATAAAATGGAAGTAACAGTTTCTGCCTCACAGGGTTACTTTTGAGAATAAAATGTATGTCCTGTGTATGTGTATGTCCTGGAAAGCCCTTGCAGGACTGCCAAACACATATTCATCTGTCCTCAGTATCAGTCATCACTAGATTATCCTCCTCCCTAATCCAAACTCTCATTCTCTGACTTCGGCTAGGTCCCAGATAGAAACGTGTAGTATGACAAGTGTTGTGGGGGAGGGGGTCCCTTCCTCCCTCTCTGGGCCTCAGTTTGCTCATCTTCACAAGATGACTGGGCCAAGTAACCTCTGCACCCTGACCTTTTCAGCCATGACCCTTTCTGGGGTCCACGAGCCACACCAGACTGCCCTCACCCGTTCTGGAACCCACCCTGCTTCTGCTTGCTCTGCCTGTGTTCTCAGTTTAGAAAGGATGCCCATGTTTTGGAGGCTACCTCAAATGTCCAGGGTCGGAAACCCTTCCCACCCTGCACCACTGGACTCAGCTGAGCTGCCCTCTCTGCCAGGAGCTGGGGACACCTGCTCCCCAAGGTGGGAAGTGTGATGCATCTCCTGGTAGGAGCCTGGGAGGGGAGCCTGTGTTTGAGGTCTCGTCTCCCAGTGACCAGCAGGGGCTGGTACACAGCAGGACCATGTTCCTGCCGTCTCACTAACACCATGCGTGAGCAGGGAGTATTTATTGAGGCCTTACCTTGAGCTGAGGAAGGCTTTAATCATCACCTTCCACGAAATGTCTTATTTCATCCTTATAACATCCTACCCATGAGGTAGTTACTATGATCATCCCCACTCTACAGATGAAGAACCTGGGGCTCAGAGAGATTAAGTGGCTGGCCCAAGGTCATACAGCAGGTGCGTGATAGAGCCAGAATCGCACCCCAGGCCTGTCGGGCTCCCGAGGCCCTGCTCCCTGAATAATAACTTGGTCTTTTAGGAAATGGAAACTATCTCCCAGATGTTACGCAGATGTTGCTCTTTTCCATTTGTTAAGGTGGGTTCTATGGTCCGGTATGTGGTCTACCTTGGTGAAGGTTCCATGCGAACTTGAGAAGAACATGCATTCTGCCATTGTTGGGTGATGTTTTCTATAAACTGAATCCAGTCAACTGATGGTGCTGTTTCGTCCAACTATGTCCTTACTGATGTTCTTCCCACTGGACGCGTCCATTACTGACAGAGGCGTGTGAATCCCCAAACAGAACGGCGGCTTGTCTATTTCTCCTGGCAGTTCTCTCAGTGCTTGGCCTCATGTGCTTTGATGTTCTCTTATGAGGTGCATGTGCGTTAAGGGTTATTTTATCTCCTTAAAGAATTCCCATCCCTTTGTCATGATGCAATGCCTGTTTTATCCCTGATCGATTTCCTTGTCTTGAAGTCGGCTTAGTCTGAAACTACCACTGCTGCTCCAACTCTGATTAGTGGTAGCACGGTATATCTTCCTCCACTGCTTTTCTTTTCATGTATCTATGTCTCTATTTTTAAATGGGCTTCGTCCAACTCTTGGTTTCAGCTCAGATCGTGAGCCCAGAACCTGCGTTGGGCTCTGCACTCAGCGGGGAGTCTGCTTGAAACTCTCTCTCCCTCTCCCTCTGCCTCTTTCCCAGGTTCACTTGCTCTCAATCTCTCTCTCTCTCTCAAATAAATAATCTTTAATAAATAAATAATAAAGTGGGCTTCCTCTAGACAACAGATAGTTGAGTTTTGTTTTTTTTAAATCCCTCCGATAGTCTGTTGTTGTTGTTGTTTAAGGTTTTATTTATTTATTTGACAGAGATCACAAGCAGGCAGAGAGGCAGGCAGAGAGAGGAAGGGAAGCAGGCTCCCTGCTGAGCAAGCAGAGAGCCTGATGCAGGGCTGGATCCCAGGACTCCAGGATCATGACCTGAGCTGAAGGCAGAGACTTTAACCCACTGAGCCACCCAGGCGCCCCTCTGTTTTTAATTGGTATATTTAAACCACTCATATTTAAGGTGATACTAATATAGTTGGATTAGTACCGACCACATTTCTAACTGTTTTGTTTGTCACACATGTTTCTTTTCTTAACCTTCCTGTATCATTTCTGCTTTCTCTGGTTTTCTGTGATTTCATTTTCTCCCCCTTCCTAATATATCAATTAAACTTCTTTAAAAATTTTTTTTAGTTGTTGCCCTAGTGTTTGCAACATACCTTTACAACCTTTACAATAAATCTAAATTTACTTTAAATAGCACAGTACTGCTTCACGGTATCTAATAGCAATATGCTCCAGTCCCTCCCTCCCATTCCTTGTAACATTGCTGGAATTCATTTCACTTATCCAAAGGCTACAATCACCCAATTTTTTTTTTTTTTTTTTTTTTTGCTGCTGTTTTTGCTTTGAACAGTTATCCATTAGATCCATTAAGAATAAGAAAAATGAGGGGCACCTTGGTGGCTCAGTAGGTTAAGCATCCCACTCTTGGTTTTTGGACCAGGTCATGATCTCAGGGTCCTGGGATTGAGCTCCACATCAGGCTCCCTGCTCAGTGGGCATTCAGCTTCTCCCTCTCCCTCTGCTGCTCCCCTGCTTGTGCTCTCTCTCTGTCAAATAAATAAGTAAAATCTTAAAATTAAAAAAATAAAAGAATAAGAAAAATAAGGGGCTCCATAGGTTAAGCATTCAACTCTTGGTTTTTGGCTCAGATAATGATCTTGGGGTCATGAGACTGAGCCCTGAGTCAAGCTCTGTGCTTACTGGGGAGTCTGCTTAAGGCTCTCTTCTCCTCCCTCTCCCTCTACCTCTGCCTCTCCCTTCACCCCCATTCTCTCTCTTTCTAAATAAATAAATAAATAAATAACATCTTTAAAATAAAAGAATAAGAAAAATAAAAGATTTTATTTGATCTTCATTATCCCTTCTCTGATACTCTCCTTTCTCCGTGTAGATCCAAGTTTTCGACCTACATATTTTCCTTCTCTCCAAAGAATCCTTTTAACATTGCTTAGAAGGCAGACCTACTGGTGACAGATCCCCTTAGTTTTGGTGACAGGTTATTCTCATGATGCACAGGTTACACCTGTTATAATTGTCCCCCGGTCCTCAGATATTGTTTCTTTTCTTCTTTTTTTCCCCTCCCCATTGTTTTTTCTCTTTGCATTTCCATTTGGGAAGTTTCTATTGACATATCTTCATGCTCACTGATTCTTTCCTTGACCATGTCCACTCTGCTCATGGGCCCATCAAAGACATTCTTCCTTTCTGTTAGTGTTTCTGATTTTCACATTCCCTTTTGATTCTTTCTTAAAGTTTCCATCTCTCTGCTTGCATTACCCATGTGTTCTTGCATGTTATTTCCTTTTTCCACTGGAATATTAATCATAGTTGTTTTAAACCTCCTGTTTAATTCCAAAAATCTTTATGGTCTCTGAGTCTGATTCCATTACTTCCTTCGACTCTCCAGAGTGATTTTCCTTGCCTTTTAGCACACCTTATAATTTTTTGTGGAAAGCTAGACATGATATATCAGGTTATAGGAACCGAGGTGATTTTAGCATGAGGCTTTATGCTAATTTGGCTAGGAGCTGGACTATGTTTAAGGTTTGCTGTAGCCCTAGGTATCAGAGGTTCCAGTGCCCTAGAATTTTCTTGTTTGCTTCCTGCCCTGTTGTCTTTAGGTTTCCCTAAGAACTTCTTCTGAAAGAGAATCTGGGTCTTGCAGCTCTTTTTGTTGTAATCCACTGTTAGTACACTGAGGACTTGCTGCATTGGTGGAAATGTTGGGGAGGTGAAGTGTTCTGTACTCTTTATCATTAAATCTCAGATTTTTTTTTTTTATTGGCCTGAGTCCCTAGGCTTGACCTTCAGAACATATCTTAGCCCTTTTGTGTTCCCCTTAAATGACACGGGAAGGCTAGAAAGGGCTGGGATTGTCTAATTGTCCTTCCCCCCCATCAGACAAGGCTCTGGGAAAGCAGTTTCTTCTGAAGGGTAGGTCTTTGTTATGGAAAAACCTCTGGGCATATTTCAAAGTGTTTATTTCTTCTGCCCGAAACAGAAGGGGTTTTTCTCTGATCTTCACCATGTGAACTGGGTAGGGCTCCTGGGGGTAAAGCCCATGAAAGTATGGGCGTGCCTAGGAGTGGGCCAAGTTTGTAACTTTCAACCCAGTCCATACAGAGCTGCCAGCAGGTCATCCAAATTACCATTTAATAGCAACAACACAATAACACGTAAGTAAAGAGAATGGGAGGAAACTTTCAGCAATGATGGGGATGTTTATGGCATTAATGGCGCTGATGGTTTCATGGATGCATACTCAGGTGCAAACTCATTATATACGTTAAATATGTACAGCTTTCTGTATGTCCATCACACCTCAAAAATGTGTTTTTAAAATTAACACTGGCCGAGGGAGGATAAAAAATTTACCACTTCAGTGTGCCTAAGAGCTACCGGCTCTGGTGGCTTCTGCTTCAGGTCAGCTGATCGTGGTTGATTCTCCGTGTTAACCCATCGCGCCAGGTTTCCAAGGGGCAGTTTGCCCACCTATCCTCCTCCTCTAAAGCAGCTCAAAGCTTTTTTTTTTTTTTAAGATTTATTTATTTATTTATTAGACAGAGATCACAAGTAGGCAGAGAGGCAGGCAGAGAAAGAGGAGGAAGCAGGCTCCCTGCTGAGCAGAGAGCCCCATGCGGGGCTCGATCCCAGGACCCTGGAATCATGACCTGAGCCGAAGGCAGAGACTTTAACCCACTGAGCCACCCAGGTGCCCCAGCTCAAAAGCTTTTGACCTGTAGTTCATTCAGCTTTCCATTGTTGTGAGGATGAGAGTGACAATTTCCAAGCTCTTCATGCATCAGAGCTGAAACCAGAGGTATCTTCCCCTCCCGTGCTGGCATTTGAATACATCCGCCAAACACCTGCCATCCAATCATGGGACGGGGGACAGGCAGACTGTGCTGGCAGAGTGAATCCAGGAGCAGCTCAACCCACTACAGGGCCATTCAGTACACTTGCCCTGCTTCTGCAAGGAGGCACCACTGTGGGGAAACTGAGGCCCTAGGGTAAGAGCCATGAATCATGTCCCCTGGCCCCATCGGCCTTCCCACTCCTCTGCCAGTTCTAGTCTTCTGGATCCCCTTACCTCCTCGAGGGACCAGACAGGGCTGCAGTGGAGGTAGAAGGATGGGGTCATGGGAAGTAGGCGTGAGGCAGGTCTGGCTGGCTGGTCTGAACCGCCAAGTACAAGCTCCACCCTTCACTGACTGACCTTGGGCTGCTCACTGCACTTCTAGGGACTCCAGCCTCTGCGAGCTCGGAAAGGAACAGGACTTTCCAACTGCGGCGAGGAGGGAAACGCCTGGCACCAAGTCTGGCACATCCCAGGTATCCTACAGACACATTTCCTTCTGTCCCCGCAGGAGCCCCTGTCACCTCCAGGATCCAAGCCAGTCACCCTGCCTTGGCACTGAGTATGCCTCCATCAGCAACCCCTTTCTTCCACCCCACCCCCCAGCCCAAGGGCCACGCAGACCAGGGAACAAAGGAAGGTTGAAAGCAAAGACACTGTGTTAATGCAGTTATGTCCCAAGCACAGCTCTAAGTCCTTTATGTGTATCTGCTGATTTAATCTGCACACACACTAAATGTATCATCTAGGAAATATTGTTACTCTTATTTTACAGAAAAGGAAAGTTGGGGCACCAGGAAGTCTACAGCAAGACTCACCATCGGTAAATGGCAGAGCCTAGGTTTGAACCCAGGAAGAGAGGGTAGAGAACGTGAAGATCCCTGACCTTGGGAGGAGGACACTTGGCAGAGGCAGAGTCCTTTCCACTATCCTGGTTGGGCTGCAAGTTTTAAGGACTGACCTCTCCCTACAGCACCCTCAGGCTCTAGGGTTTACTGAGGGGATGTTGGTACTAAGGGGGCCCCAAAGGAGCTGGGCTGAAGCTGGTGTGGATCCCAGATCCTGTCTTCCTGTCCCCCTCTGTGGCAGGCAGGGGTTTGGGGACATGCCTCTGCGCCTCACCCGGGGCTTCTCCCAAGCTTGAAGATGTGCAGGAAACCCGCTCAGCTTGTTAAAATGCAGAGTCGGATTTAGTGGGTTTGGGTTGGGGCTCAGGACTCTGAATGGCTAATAGGCTCCGGGGGAAGTTGCTGCTGCTGGTCGAGGGGCCACGCTTGGAGAACAAGATTTTGGGAAGCCCCACTTCTCTGCAGCAGACTTTCCTCCTGTGCCTTCTCGTTCCTCTCACTCCACCTGCCTGGTTCCCTCTGTATTCCTCATTCTGGAGTGCGAGTTCTCCCCACAGCCACCTCTGAGATGGCAGGGCAGCCTCTGAGGGGCCTTTAGGAAAAGCTACCCAGCTATACAAGGAAAGGTCGGCTGCGTAAAGCAGTTACCCAGCACGAGCCAAGTCTGTGCACGTGCAAAGCAGTTAGGCAGGGATCTGGCACCCAGTAAGCATTACCTCTTAATTTTTTGAATGAATAACCGGCAGGTGTGGATTTGAAGGTAACTTACAGATCAGGAAGCACAGTAGACCGGAAACCGGCCTGTGCATCAGAATGACCTGCAGGATTTGGTAAAACCGCACCCCTGGAGCTTCTGACTTAGTAGGGCTGTGGAGGAGCCTGAGAATCTGCATTTCCAACCAGTTGCCCTAGGGAATGCTGCTGCTGCTGGTCCATGCTGATCCCATCTGACCTGGGACAACTCCTGCCTTGTGAGGAAGCCTGGAAGCCGGAGATGGCAGGGCAAAGCCGTGTCACCCGGGAGGCAGGAGCCTTCCCACCTGCCGGGGCTCCAGGCATACCAGCGAGGGGCTCTTCTGAGCCCCGAGGGCCCTGAGCAGGCCTCTCCTCCAAGCTTGCCCCCTCTTGTCAGGCCCAGCACCCCCACCCTCAGAAGGCCCCTCCACCCACCTTTGTTTGCATTCCTAGAGCCTACGTCAGCCTGGGCAGTGGGCATGTCTATGCGGGCAGCCCTGTGCTCCAGGCCTCCTGGGCCAGGGCCGCAGTGGCCACGCAGGGCTCACTTAGCAGGCCCCGTGACTCACGCTTCCTCCTGGATTCCGGGAAATGCTTTCCCACTGCTGCTGCTGCTGCTGCCGCCTTTCTCTTGTTAAATGAGAACTTCTCTGCAGACTTCCATGGTAAACTTGGGATGGGGAGACAGCAGGAAAAGATGGACAAATCCATTCCCGAGGGGGGCCCCAAGAATTCCCATCTCTCTCTCTCACATACACACACACACACACTCCCACCCTCTTGCCAGCCCTGGCCTGAGCCCCCACCCCACCACAGAGCTTCGGTCCAACCGGGCCAGCCCCAGAAATGCTTGCTTTTATTAAAAAGGAATGGCCTCACAAAGGCACGACTGTAGAAAAGGTTGTAATTTGCCCAAATAAAACTTAATTTGATCCATGAAATAGCTGTGGTTTATTGTGTAATAGATGTGCTATGTGTTTCAGTTTAATAGAAGCCAATATAATAGGAGGCCAGCTGGGGCCTCCAGGGTCCGGCCTCTTTCCCACCACGCACAGTAGGGCCGCACAGCCTGGCCTAATGGCAGGACCCTCCATCAGGAGCGGATGGAGGAGGGCTGCCCACGGACTCCTGGCCCCGACCAGGGAGGCCCATGGGAAAAAGAGCCCAGGGACAGACAAGTAAGAGTGTTTGAAGGGGCGGGCGGGGGGGGGGGTGGAGGAAAGAAATGAAAACCACCCTTTTTCCAAAGCAAGGCTGTGAGTGTGAGAGTCTGAGGAGGGGGCTGGGGAGCTGAGTCACTTTCCTGTCCCCTGCTGGAGTGGGAGGGCCCCCACCAGTTGCTGTGGGAGAAAGGAAAATGGTATGTCACCTGGAATGTGCTTGGGGGCTGTCCCTCTGAGAAAGCCTTCAGGGACAGTTCCCGGGGCCATGGTTCGGAGACTGCCTTGGCCTCCAGAGCCTCTGCGGGCAGCCTGTCCCCAGGCTCAGCATGATGGCAGCAGAGGCTGGGGGAAAAAGCCAGGGCTGGGGGGCCCACTTGGGTCTGGGGAGGCTCCCAGAAAGCATCCAGTCAGCAACCCCTGACCCCAGCCCGACCCGGTTGTCCAGACCGACGCCCAGAGAGCCTACGTGAGCTGTAGGCCGTCAAAGAGCCAGGAAGCCGCTCAGCTGGCTCTCATCCCAGGAATCCTTAGGACCTTCAGATGTGGGTCAGGGGTAGGGGTAGGCAGGGTGGGCTTCCAGTCCCCCAGAGGCGGGGACCCACTGATGGAGGCCAGTTGAAGAGAGAGTGGGCAGGAGAAGTGGAACCTCACCTTTGCCAGTGTCTCCCGGGAGCATAGGGTCGCTCCAGCATATATCATTTAACCCTCATGACCCTGTTCGGTAGGTATTAGTCGCTGGGGTGAGGTTTGTCCAAAATCAGTTACCCCTGGACCTTCTAAGGCCTCCTGTGGGTGGAGACAGAGTCCCAACGAGCAGCCCCGCCCCTTCCCTAGTCTCTTCAGGCTCTGGGGGCTCTGATCCCGGTTGCTCCTGACTCATTCTCCCCATAAAGCTTCTGTTAAAAAGGCCTTTATTTGGCTCCATGTGATCTTGGACACACCTCTGAGCCCCAGTTTTCTCATTTGTAAAATGCCAATAATTACACGTCCCCCACAGAGGCCGTCCTGGGAATTAAATCAGATACCATATAAAAGCGTCAGGCTTGGCATTCAGTAGGTATCCTCTAAGTCCACCTGTTTCAAACAACTCGCTTGGAGAACAACATGTGCCAGGTGTGTTCTCAACATCGGTTGGGGAGAGAGAACTGTCTCAATTTGAATTCTTTTTTTTTTTAATTTTTTTTATTTAAAGATTTTATTTATTTGACAGAGAGAGAGATCACAAGTAGGCAGAGAGGCAGGCAGAGAGAGAGGGAAGCAGGCTCCCTGCTGAGCAGAAAGCCGGTTCAGGGCTTGATCCCACGACCCCGAGATCATGACCTGAGCCGAAGGCAGAGGCTTAACCCATTGAGCCACCCAGGTGCCCCTGGATTTGAATCCTAACACTACCGTTTGCTTGCCTGGTATCCAGACAGCTCATTTCACCTGAGTCTCAGTTTCACCACCCAGAAAATGGGCAGAACACTACCTCCTTCACAAGGACAGTGGAATAATTTAATGGTATAATACATGGCACATAATAGGTACTCAATAAATGATAGTTGCTTTATTATTTCTTATTGTCATTCCTCTCTTTTAAATGGTCTTCCGTAGGCTGACCTCCGGTGTGTACGACCGATATGTCCCACAGAGCGCTGCCCCATAATCTTGTCTGTGCTGTCCCTGCAGTCCCCCATGAGGGCTTAGTCTATCTGTGACCTGGGGTGTCTGTGCAGAGGCTCAGAGAATCCTCTGCATCCCAAGAGCCCCCCAAAACAAATCACACGTGAATCCAACAACTTAACGAGTGGAAAGCAGTTACCTGGAGGCATCAGCAGGACATGGTCTTTTGTTCTTCTGGGAACATGTCACCTTGTCGCCAAGCCTGCTATTGGGCTGACCCCGGTGGGTCTGCGGGCCATCTGGAAGGGTAGGGGTCTCACTAGTCAGGGTGCAGTCCTGAGAGCCAAATGAAGTTGAGATGCACCCCATCACCTCCCGAGGACTAGGGGCATCCTTCTCTCCTCCCCTCCCGCCCCTGCCCTGCCCACCCCCACCATGGCCTACTGGGCCAAGGGAGGGCAGGAAGCCCTGTTAGAAAGTCATGCTGTGGCTCAGTCATCAAAAGCCATGACGTGGGGCTTACACAGCATGGGAGCCCTCCAGAACTGTGGCTTTGCTCAAGGTCCAGCAGACGTACGTGTGTGTGTGTGTGTGTGTGTGTGTACACACGCGTGTCCATTTTTTCCACTGTGTTTTGCGGAGTTCCCTTAGTCTCAGTACCTTGCAGGGTGGGCCACAAGGGTTAAGGGAGGCAGTAGAGTGTGGAAATGTACTACTGGATGACAGAAATGTGAGGCTTCACTTATTATCCTTTCATACAGTCAGATTTCAATGAAGCAGAACACTGGCAGTTACAAATGTTTCATTTAGATTCAATGCCCAATCCCTTTTGGTGCCACATTTATTCTGGAGACTCTGTTTTTATAATTATATAATTTATAATAAAGTTTAACATGATCTAATAAAGCTCATCCATGCTCACTGCAGAAGATTTGAAAAAATGTGAGAAAGTAGGGGCGCCTGGGTGGCTTAGCCGTTAAGCGCCTGCCTTCAGCTCAGGTCATGATCCCACCATCCTGGGATTGAGCCCCACATCCGGCTGCCTGCTCAGCCAGGCTCCTGCTTCTCCCTCTTCCACTCCCCCTGCTTGTGCTCCTTCTCTCGGTGTCAAATAAATAAATAAAATTTTTTTTAAAAAAAAGGTAAATTAAGTATCATATTATCTGTATGTAGGTTTAGCACCTGCTTTTTGTTCCCATCTGGTCTTATTACATGATAACTTTTCCAAGTAATTAAAAATAATTCTAAAACATATTTTTCTTCATGAGAAAAACACACACTTCCGGTAAATAGTTCAGAAAAAGACAAAGTGCAAGGAAAACAAACCCAGTTGTATCTTGATAGCCCTCCCAGCCTCCCAGGTGCAAAAGCCGTTAACAGTTAAGCGCGAGTTTGTTTGTTTGTTTGTTTGTTTTTTAAAGATTTTATTTATTTACTTGACAGACAGAGATCACAAGTAGGCAGAGAGGCAGGCAGAGAGAGAGGAGGAAGCAGGCTCCCCACTGAGCAGGGAGCCCGACGCGGGACTCGATCCCAGGACCCTGAGATCAGGCCCCGAGCCCAAGGCAGAGGCTTAACCCACTGAGCCACCCAGGTACCCCTGTTTGTTTAAGACTTATTTACTTACTTATGTGAGAGAGAGAGAGCTTGAAAGGGCACTAGGGGAGGAGAGAAAGAATCCTCAAGGTTCTCTGCTGAGCAGGGAGCCTGACTTGGGGCTTAAGCCCAGGACCCTGAAGACTGTGACCTGAGCTGAAACTAAGATGCTCAAATGACTGAGCCACCCGGGGGCCCCGCTTAAGCATGAGTTTTAAAGGCTGTGTAATATTTTGTCACACAGGTGTGCCATCATTTCTGTAATTCCCTGTTATTGGCTATTTAGACCATTTTGGAAGTTTTTGCTATTATTAAAAAAAAAAAAAGACTACTTCTCAGAAAGAACCCCAGAGGCAGAATTGCTGGAACAAAGGGCATAAACATCTTTAAGGCTTTTTTTTTTTTTTAAGATTTTATTTATTTATTTGACAGAGAGAGATCACAAGCAGGCAGAGAGGCAGGCAGAGAGAGAGGAGGAAGCAGGCTCCCTGCTGAGCAGAGAGCCCGATGCGGGGCTCGATCCCAGGACGCTGAGATCATGACCTGAGCCGAAGGCAGCGGCTTAACCCACTGAGCCACCCAGGCTCAGCCCCTAAGGCTTTTGAGCTGTACTGAGAAACTGATTTCCTGAACGTTGCCCCCTATAGAAAGACATTTATCTTGCTCATCTCACTTGATCTCAGCCCCATGGAGCACTATTTTTCTACATATAAATAGTTGGGTAAAGCAGTAAGTGAAAAACACCATCTCTCTATTTCAACTGAATCTTGTGTTTTCTAACGAGGTTACACATACTCTTACTTACTTTGAAACATAAACCTAAACTAAGCCACTTACATTTTTCCTTTTATTAATTTCCTTTTCAGGTCCACTGCCTATGTTTTTTTTTTTTCTATTGAGGTTTTTAGAGTTTCTTTCTTTTTGATTTGCAAGTGCTCTTTACATATTTGTTTTTATTTTAATTCCCTCTAGGGCGTATTTGGATGCACATAAGTTCCCAATTTTAAGCAAGCAGATACATACATCTTTCCCGGGATCATTCCTTCCATTACCGCTGTGCTTAGCGAGGCCCTTCCCAGCCAGAGATCAAAATCATCCACATTTTATTCTAGTTATTTCATGGTTTCATTGTTTTCACATTTTGCAGTCTCATCCATCTGGAATTTGTTCTGCTCTATAGCTCGAGGTGAAGATGTAGCTCTTTGCTGGTGTCCCCTCCCCCCACCATCTCCCCTAGGCCCTAGCACTGCTCATCCTTCCCTAACACCAGGGGACCTGGGGAAGTGTGACAGCCCCAGGCATTCCACCTTCACCACCAGAAGATGCTTTGCATGCACCATATCCTCCACTTACAACCACCTTGCCCCAGGGCTCTCTGCTCAGAAATCCACATGACACAGTTACCACCCTCAAGCAGCTCCCCAGCCAGCAGAGCAAAAGACAATCATGATAACACTAAAGGATGCAAAGGCAGGCAACAAACAGGTAACCCAAAGGGGTCTGGGAGGCTGGGGCTGAGGAGGGGGAGGGAGGAGACAATCCTCACCATATGCTATTTTGTTCCACGTGCATGTGTCTCCTGGTAAATACATGAAATCTGCCTAAGGATTACTTCGTTTATTTTTTTAATTCTTATTTGTTTAAAGATTATTTATTTATTTATTTGACAGAGAGAGAGAGAGAGAGAGAGAGAGTGAGAGTGTGAGAGAGGGAACACAGGCAGGGGAGTGGGAGAGGGAGAAGCAGGCTTCCTGCTGAGCAGGGAGCCCGATGTGGGGCTCGATCCCAGGACCCGGGGATCATGACCCGAGCCGAAGGCAGACGCTTAATGACTGAGCCACACAGGAGCCCCAGGATTACTTCTTTTAATGAACAGAAAGGAGTTTGACAATCAAGGCAAGGAAGTGGGTGAAGGTTATCTGGGAAGAGGGAACAGTATAGGCAGAAGCTTGGAGTCACAAATCAGTTCGGCCATTTAGGGAACCTTCTTATTTAGGGAACAGGTTCCGCCGAGAGGGGCTGGGGGGCTGCAGGCCAAGGAGGGCCTTATATGTGCTGTAAGGAGCTTGGGACTTCCATGGGCAGCCTACAGAGAGCTTTATGCAGGGGAAGGACTTGGCCAGGGCTGCTTTCTAAGAAGACCCCTCTGACTGAGGCATAGAGGGGAGCAAAAGGAGCTCCCAGACGGACCCATTATGAGCCCCATTATGGGGTTAAAGCAACATAACGGAAAGGTTATGATGCCAAGAGCCATGTGGTCTGGAGTTGTCCCTCTCAGCCACTCCTGGAAGAGAAATCCAGCCTGTGGGCACCTGGAATCCCACCCACGGGAGGATTGTGGGCCCCCTCTGCCCAGACCCCAATCTCAGAGAGTTTGGCTTCTCTGGGGGTGAAAGTCAAATGTATAAAAAACCAAGGAACCGAAAGGCAACCAGACTCTGAATCCAGAGCAGTCTCACTCCAAACCCTGGCTCAGTCCCTTACCTCCCATGAGACCTGAGGCAAATGAAGCTCCTCAGAGCCTCATCTGTCCATACCTGTGAAACGGGACACACAGATACATAAAAGGGTTAGTGCGTTTTCAGCGTGAGTATCCCATTAGATAACATATGTGAGCTTCCCATACGTGGGAGGGGCTCAGGGCTGTGTAAGTACAGTCCCACTGCTCTAAAGGGGTGGGGGGTGTTTTAAAAGGAGAGTCTAGAAAAGGCACCATGTACTTCAGAGGACTGCCCAGGATTTCAGGCACAGGAAGGCAGGTGGCATCACAGCTGACAACAGCTCATAAGGGAATCCCGAACCAGACCCCGTGTCTGATTGGCCCCTTCTGCTTTCATTCCATCCCAGGCCCTCCACCAAGCCCTTCATTCTCTCCTCCTGAGCCATGTCTCAGACCACGTCAATGTGCACTCCTGTACCTCTAATTTTCCAAAGCACTTTCAGCTCCTGAGTTCATGGGTTCTTTGCAACCTGTCTGGGGTCTCAGACCCATTTCACAGATGAAGAAACTGAGGCCAGCCTCCCCATATGGGGAGGCAGTATTAGGAAGCCCACTGGCTACTCCATGCTCCCCCAGCTTGCTAAGCCTCCCACCCATGGTATCCAGAACCAGGGGCCAGGCTGAGGGGCATGAAATTCTATGGACCAGTGTCCACGAGTCACAGAAGAATCCCAGCACCTCGAAGGAGGGAAAACTAGCAAGGTGCAACCTGGAACACATGGACACAAGAGGCAGGCAGACCTGGTTACAACCCGTACCACCACTTGGCTGTGTGACCTTAGGCAACGGCTTAACTTCTCTGAGCTTTCGCTTCTCCTCGGTAAAGCAGGCATCATTCCACAGATGCTGAAGCACTGTGGTGAGTGTGAAAGGGGAGCATGGATGGTGTATTCGTTATTTATTGCTGTGTAACAAATTACCTTGATTTTAGGGAGACTACCTCCCAGGACTAGTCAGCCCTGTGTGTCCTGTCAACACCAGGTGCCAGGTGGCATCCACCGGCCCCACCGGATGCTGGCATGGTGGTGGGGGTGGGCTGGCGCAGACATCTGGGGGTGCCAGAGTTAGGACTCTTTTATGCTGTTTCTCTTAACATCGTGGTTGGGGAGGAAGGTTCAGAAAACCAGCTATCAAGTCAGAGTTGGAGCTGCATGTTGGGGGATGGCTGAGCCAGCAGTCAGGAAACGGAAGGTGCCAGCATGAGTGTGGGAGGGCTGCAGGGGCCCGGTCCATCAGGTTGGGGGTCCCGACGTACAAGATGCTCCCTTCCCAGGGGCTGGGGCTCGTGCCCTTCCTCCACGGCCAGTATTTCTTTTCGAGTGCCTACATACCTTTCCTTTTTTGTGTTATTTTAAGATTTATTTATTTATTTGAGAGAGAGAGAGAGAGAGAGAGAAAGAGAGAGCTTGAGTGAGTGCGAGGAGGAGGGGCAGAGGGAGATAGAGAAAATATAGCAGACTCCTCACTGAATATGGAGCCCAACGTGGGCCCCGATCTCATGACCTTGACATCGAGGGTTGGATAGCAAGAGTCAAAACCAAGGGTCAGATACCTGACTGACTGAGCCACCCAGGCGCCCCTACGCTTCACCTTTTTTCCAAGCACACCTAATTGTAACCAGAACCTTTCTCGCAGAAGGACCAGGTACAAGAGTGATGGGACATTTTTATAAAATTTAACCAGAATTCTGTTTGAATCCTCCTTTGGCCAGACTGCCAAGCATAGGTCCCGTTAAGAAGGCTGGCTACTGGGGGGATATAAGTAGCAGCGTGTCCAGGAATGCTTAGGGCAGGATGGCACCTTCTCAAACTGGGTCTCTGTAACCCCACACCCTTCTCACCCTGGTCATTTCCCAGGACATGGCCCCACAAAGGAGCCCTTTCTGGGGATAGCCACAATCAATGGCCAACCTGCCTTCATCAGGAGTTTGGACCAAGAGGAATGTGAGGGAAATGGAGTGGGGAACTTTGACTCACCGAGACCATCCCTGGGAATGGGAGGGAGCCGGAAAGGTCACCATACACCTTGACGTATGCTTCTGTGGGGTGCCTTCTGGGATAAAAGGCACACCATTGTCACCCTGTACATGGCCCAGAGAGCTGAAAGCATGACATGATTCGTTTCAAGAGCCATAATATTGAGGCTCAAATTGGCTGGTTGAGCAGGCTGGAAGGCCACCACCATTACCTGGAAAAGTGTTAGCAGCAAGGAGGCACCCGCCCATAGTCAGAAGATGGGGTCAAAGTTTCGGGGCAGTGACTCTGCCTGAAGCAGGCAGGGACCACGCCCATGGCAAGACAGCCAGGTCAGCCTTTGGTCAGGGTTCCAAGCATGGTGCACAGGGTAGACTCTCAGAGTCCCTTACTTGCACGGGTCTCTGAGGGTAGGAGTCTGACCACATCTGGTAGGATGAGAGGTCCAGGCAGCCATGGGGGGCCGTCTGGGCAAGGCAGCCATGCAGTCGGTCTCGTCAGAAACAGGCCCCTTCCCCGTGGGCGTCTGCAGGAATGACCCACACTGCTCAATCAACAGCGTCAACCTCTTCCCACAGTCTGTGACCCTGCAGAGGGGCGTCTTCGATCTACCAGCCTCTAGTTTTCCAAGTGGTAGATGAAACAGCCAGTTCATGGGCTTGCCCAAAGGACAGGAAAAAGACGCGGAGCTTCATGGAGGGTTGGCTGGAGCTGTGAGAATCATCTTGACTTCTGTCCCTGGGGAAGAGTGACAGTGCCCATTTCCGGTTCTGGAGAGCTGGCACCGAAGTCGAACAGCCACAGCAGTCAGTGGGCACCATCAGCACAAACCTGACCTTAGAGCCTTGGGTTTCCTCTCAGAATTTGTCTGTCTTGGGCTAATTTTCCCAGGAAGGTCAACATTCCCTTATGGCAGCAGGACCCACTGATGGACCTTTCCTTGTCTCTGACTGGATCTGAAGTTGGCACAGTGGACTGCAAGAGGGGCCGGGTCATCTTTCTTCTTAGCCGGTGTGATGCGCCCACACCCTTGTCTCCAAGGGAACCAGCCAAAGTTCTAAGAACACCTTGGGTTTCTGCCAGCAGCAGTCATGAATTTCCCTCCTTTCCCCTGGTGTGAGTGCCCATCCGAAACTGGTATCCTAAAGGAGCAGAGGTCCTAGTTGTAGCTGTTTGCAGGGGGAGGAAGTGAGACTGGGCACAGACTGGTGAGGAGATCCCACCACCCGGAGGAGAGTCAGCCACAACCAGGGCACGATTTGGGCCACCCTCCGTACCTCTTCCCAGTGCTCAGCCTGCGACCACCTCCCCAGGTTCTCCTCATCTAAAGGCAGCAAAACAGAGGGTCACTGATTGCCCACTTGGCCATATAATTCAGGCAACATATTTGGTGCTGATTTTCATGGACTTCTCCCAAAATCCTATCTTGGGATGCCCTCATCTTTCCTCTTCCAGCGCCCCATCCTCATCACTGTCAAGGACTGCGACGATCTCAGATTTTGCCCTACTTGCAACATAACAAGTCTGCTTGCCCCCTTTCCTGCGTGCTGGCGGAGGACCTCAGATTCCCGAGTCGGAGACTCCAGGTCTCTATTACAGCACAGCCAGCAGCATGAGCCTGCCACTTGCCTTGGTTTCCCTGTGCAAAGAGAGAAGGTGAGCGCTGCACAGTTGGTGGGGTACTTTAGAGGGGAGGAACCCTGAGCTTCAGGAACCCAAAACTCTGACGACAATGGGCAGTCAACATGCCCACCCTCGGCACAAAGGGTCACCTTCTAAGGCTGTGGGCTGCAGTGCCTCTTTAAAGAGATCATCTAGAACAAAGGCAGTCAGTGCCTTTGCTTGAAAGATTTCCAGAGAGACCCATGGAGAACTGGCTCCCGACACTCCATGCTTTTTCATTTGGTCCCGACGTGATAGAGGATATCCTCGCCATTTCACGTATGAGAAGGCCAGCGCCTGAAAAAGCACATGAAATGCCCAAGTTCACGGAGACTGGGAAATGATGGAGGCAGGAGTCAAAGCTTTGTTCGCAGGCTTTCACTCCTCTCCAGAGCTGGCCCTCCATCCTCTGCAGCAGCCACTTTGGCATGAGGCTTGGGGGAAAAAGTGGCAAAATTTCTGTGTTTAAAGATGGTCTTCAGTGGCTCTGTGGATTTGGGGGTCCCAAAAATCTCCTCCCTCCCCAACCCTGGCAAATTCAAGAGCAGACATACTTCAAAGGCCTGTGGCTTCTTCTGGTCCCTTGGGAGCCCACCCCCAAGGCCTAGAAACTGTCCCAGAAGATGTCTGATAACACTGCCTGTTTGGGCAGGAGCCAGGCCAGCCAGAGCCCTGCCCTCGCAGAGCACCTCTGGGACTCTGCAGGCTCCGACTCAGACAGAATGGGATCCCAGCTATGCGAACTGACAATCCCTCAACTTAAAACCCTCAAGCTGCTGTTTCTTCCCTGCAAACCATGGCGGGGACACCCTTGAGCATGGCGAGGGCATGGCAGAGATCCTGACCGTGGTCCCAGAGGAGGCTGACTGGCCCTGGGGGTCAGACCTCAGCCCCCTGGAGCCCCAGAGCCAGGAGAGCCCAGGAGCCAGCCGAGGCCTGTCACCAAGGCAGACCCGGCGCCACTTGGCTTTCTGGGATCTGATGTGGTTTTTGACATTCATTGACATTATATTTGGGGCAGCACAAAGCAGAGGATTCATAGAGTCAAAACTGCTGCGTCAGGGCCAGGAATGGAACCGTCCTCACTCCTCCAGTAGAGGAGGCTAGGAAACAGCAGTGGGTGGGGTCACCATTTCCAAAGGGTCTACTTTCTATATAGAAAACTCCAAAATGGGGTGCCTGGGTCTCTCAGTCAGTTAGGCATCCAACTCCTGATTTCGGCTCAGGTCCTGAACTTTAGGGTCCTGAGCTCAGGGTCACGAGACTGACCCCTGCTTTGGGCGCTGCACTCAGCAAGGAGTCTGCTTGTCCATCCCTCCCCCTCTGCCCCTCCCCCATTCCTGCACAAGCGCACATGCGCCCTCTCTCTCAAATAAATAAGAAGATAAATAAAATATTAGAAAACACCAAAATGCCGCCCATCTTACACCAATTGTTTAAAAAGATTTTATTTATTTATTTGAGAGAGAGAAAGTGGGAGTACACACAGGGAAGGGCAGAGAGACAGAGAGAACTTAAGCAGACTCCGCCTTGAGCACAGAGTGGCTGTGGGGCTCAATCCCATCACCTCGAGATCATGACCTAAGCCAAAGCCAAGAGTCAGATGCTTAACCACCTGAGCCACCCAGGTGCCCCTTGTCTTAGAGAATTTAAGGAACTCAGCCAACACTGAATGACCTACGGAAGAGACTTTTTCTCTCCTCTACAAAAGATCACGCATGAATATGTTTTTGTTAAAACAGTAAGGAAAATGCCTTTAAGGCTGTGTGCGCGCCTGCAGTGTCCTTTGTGTGTGTTTTTCTAGCATTCCTACAGCTACATTTTGTTCATTGCTCGATGATGAGGAATAGAAAGCGAAACTATTAAAAATAAACATTTCCAATTTGCTGGTTCAAACAAAACTGACCAAAAGAGGAAAAAAAAAAGCTGGCAACAAACTTAATATTGGGGCGCCTGGGTGGCTCAGTGGGTTAAGCCTCTGCCTTCAGCTCAGGTCATGATCTCAGGGTCCTGGGATTGAGCCCCGCATTGGGCTCTCTGCTCAGCAGGGAGCCTGCTTAGCCCCCTCTCTCTGCCTGCCTCTCTACCTTCTTGTGATCTCTCTGTCAAATAAATAAATAAAATCTTTAAAAAAATGATATTTAAAAAATTCAACAAATGCTAGTTGTTACAGTCAGGCCCTGTTCTAACTGCTTCACACATAAAAATTAATTTAATTTAATCTTCCTAACCACGCTGTGAGGTGAGTACTATTTTTACGTCCACTCTAACAAATGAGGAAACAGAGGCTCAGAGACTTAAAGTGACTTGCCCCAGGTCACTCAGTGGGAGGCACAGCTGGGCCTGAAGCCTGGGGAGTTACCTTCAAAGCCTGAATTCTTAGCAGCTGTGGAAAATCAAGTTGAGTTCTGCTACCCACGGGGCTAGGGGGTAGGAACACCAGCTTTGGAACCAGAGAGATCAAAGTAGGAATCGGAGCTCTGAAACTTACTAGCTGTTTAACCTTGGGCAACTTACTTAACTTCTCTGAGCCTCATCTATAAAACAGGGATAAGGATTAGAGGAGATGATGGCAAAGTGTGTAGTACAGAGCACATCCCTCAGTAAATGATAACATTATTATTACTATTGCCAAACAAAGTAAATATTCTGTTACCAGCAACTGTTCCAGAACCTCTCAGGAGGTCCAGTCTGAAAGTTGGCTCCATCTGCCTCTCTTGAGTCCTAAGATTTTGCGGTGTGCAGCAGGAAGCCATCTAGTTTGGACCTTTTGTTTTCAAGGGGAAACTGAGGCCCAAAGAGAACACGGGCCCCCTCATAGCATCACACAGCCAGGTCTCCTCCAGTCTGGGGAGGTCACGTTAAAAACCATTTACGATCTCTGGTTGGCCCATAGGCTCCCTGTTGTACAGCCGGAAATTCTAGGCATTTTATCTATACTCCACCAGCCTCCCTGGAGCTGCTTTGCAAACAGTCAGTCAGCAAAGCTGTGGTCAGCCTGGGCAGGATAGCCCCTTCCCCAGCACCCGCAGCCGAGCCCCCAACCAGGCCAAGGTGACACACAGCTTCCTTTGGGTCATCCGGCTGCCAGAAGTCAGCTAAAGCCTCAAAATCCCAGGGTGCGGAATTTTAAAAACTTAGTCTTCATTGGCCTTTTATTAAAAAGCATAGGAAATGCAACGATGAGCAGGCACTCAGTGTCCCGGAACTTAGACTTAACACATGATAAAAGTGGCAAATTTTATGTTCTGCTCATTCCTCCACAGTAACATAAAAAAGAGTGGGGGCAGAGGGGGCTCCTGGGTGGCTCAGTCATTAGGCGTCTGCCTTCGGCTCGGGTCATGATCCCAGGGTCCTGGAATCGAGCCCCACATCGGGCTCCCTGCTCGGCGAGAGGCCTGCTTCTCCCTCTCCCACTCTCCCAGCTTGTGTTCCCTCTTTTGCTGTCTCTGTCTCTGTCAAATAAATAAATAAATCTTAAAAAAATTTTTTTAAAAAAAGCATGGGGGAGATGAAAACGTTCTAGAAGTAGACGGTGGTGATCACTGTATGACAATGCAAATGTATTAATGCCACTGAACTGGATACTTAAGAATGGTTTAACTAGGCAATTTTACGCTGTATCTACTTCACCACAAATAAAACCAAACAGAACCAAAAATGATCTGTGCCTCTACCCTTCTTGCCTCTCAACTGCTTTGCTCAGGCCAATGTTGTCTTCACAGAAACCTTTGCAGCACCGCAAAGAGGCCAGCTCTGGAAGGAGCTCCAAGTCAAGGGCTTGGCCGCCATTGGCCACAGTCTTGCTGTGTGACCCCGTTTAGCACACTGTCCATCTCTGGACCTTAGTTCTGTGACAGTGATGGAACCAGAGCCACTCTCAGGGCCTTTCCAGCTTGGACGTTCTTTGAGTCTATATTCTAAGGCATCAAAAGAATACCCCCGAAACCGGGAATTCTTGCTACCACACCCCTGAGAGGGCAGAATATGGCTGCAGGACACGAGCCCCCAGAACCTGGAACCTGAGGGTAAGTGAGGGTTCTCAGGGGTCTATAAGCAGGCAGCTAGGGGTGTTGTGGAGACACAGGAGAATAAACAACACACACCCCTCTAGTTGCCTACTGGGTCCTTTAGAATTTATCAAACATGCCCCCATCCATTACCTCTGTGACTCTTTTATTCCACAAACATCCAGGGAGTCCATCCTCTGTGCCCGGCACGGGGCTGACCCAGGGCCGTGTCGGCAAATGGGACACGAGAACTCTCTGGCATCCAGGAGACCCCCTGGAAAGAGAAAAGGGGCAGCAGTGCGGCCAGAGCTCAGACTGGTTAGGCAGGTGTCCCCCGCCCCCGGCAGACTACCTAGTGGATCTCGGATGTCCTTTCTCATCAGGGAAGCAGAAGTTCACATGGGTGGGGTGGCTGCCCGATGCCAACAGCAAGTTAAGGCACCTGGATTTGAGTTCTTAATACTTGCTCAGTTCCCAGCCAAGCTTTCCTGACCAACCTGGACTACCTTCCGGGCTCCAGATAATTCTAATGAGTCTAATTTGTAAGTGTACTTGCTGAGACCTTAATACACACCGGTTCTGAGCACGTAACAAGTGCTGGGTCATTTGTCCTCCCAACAATCCTAAGAGGTGAGTACTCTCATTAATATTCATATGGGGAAACCGAGGCACAGAAACATTTAAGTAACTTACCTCAGATCCGGTAACTGCTAAGCAGCTGAATCAGGGTTGGAACAAGGCAGCGGTGGGCACTAAGCCCCCTGAACCGTGTGAGTGTCGGGTGGGGACAGGGAGTTTCCAGGACAGGGGTAGGAGGGCGGAAGGGGAGTTCTCCGAGGGGAACAGAGGCTTGTGCACGCCCTCCAGAGCACTGGTGGAATCTGCGCGCACACACACAGGAAGCAGCCTGACCTGGAGTCTTGAGACTGGAGGTTTCAGCTCCTTTCTGCCCTGACCTTGCTGTGTGACCTTAGGCTAATTGCACACACCCTTCTCTGGGCCTTGGGTTTTGTCATCTGAAGCATGAATCAAGACCTCCAGGCCCATCCCTCCCCTTTCCTAGATGTTTCTTTCATTTCTAGATCAACCCCCTCTACCCCCCACTCCCAGGCAGTAAGGCAGGGGAGGGACTGGACGGACTGGAGAGGGGGCAGTGGAAGGAGTCTCTGGTCTCTAAAAGCCTAGGAATAGCTGGAAATCCCTCCCTCCCCTCTTCCAGGCCTGAGCTAGTGTTTGAGCCCCACCCACCTCGCTTCCCAGGGCCTGGCGGGACCAGGCTCCCACCACATTCTCCAGAGACCCGGCCTTGTTTAGAAAGTGTCTCCTTTGGAGCCTGAGTCACCGGATCCCTGGGTGGTCTGGGGGAAACCGCAGAGTTACTGCGAGTACCTTACCATGACTGGGAGAGCAGGGAGGGGGGTGGATCCTGCTGCCCCTCTGTGACCTCGGCTACTCAGCCTCTTGTGTCTGGGACTCGGTTTCCCCACCTGTAAACTCAGGGGCTGGAAGGGGAGTCTCAGACACACACCCCCGCCCCGACACTCGCGGCCACCCAAGGACCTCAGGGAGGTCCTCAGCCTCGGGACAGGGCAAGCCTGGGAGCACGAGAGCTGTGAGGTCAATGGCCCGGGGCCCGGGAACTCAGTGATCTCCTCTGGTAGACTGTCCCTGAGGGACAGGCCTGCTCCCGCCCAGCTGATGATAACGAGCACCCAGGAGGAGCCGCAGCTGGCCTCTGACACAGAGGGCTTGTTCTTTCCCCCAGGGATAGCGGGGAAAATGACAGCATTCATGTAAGCATCAGTTTCTCCATCTGAAAAGGGGGCATGACTGAGACCATGCCGGCAGAGATGCTCCTGGAGACCAGTTCCTAGCGTGTAGAAAGGGCTCACAAACAGGGCCTGTTACTAGTTATTGCCTAGAAGAAAGAAAAGGAAGAAGAAAAACCTAGTGACTCCTCGCCCAGCCTCACATCAAACAGCTCAGTTCGGTTCAGTGCCGGAAAGGAGGACCAAGGCCTGACAGTATAGGAGAGCAGAGCGGGGGGCAGGGATGTTGTGTCCTCAGGCACAGGCCTGAGGGTGGCAGCTGGGAGTGAAAGGGTCTGGCCTGGCAGGGGAATCCGGAGGTGGTTTTCCTTGAACAGTATGGCCCTTAAGGCATCATTCTAGAATCAATGTCATCTGGCTGCGTGGGCACCCTGAGAATCTGGAACATGGCAAAAGGAAGTCACTATCTGGTCTGCACAGAGTATACCTTGTGGTGGGATGCAGGCAATCCGGGTCATATCCGAACTTCCACAATTAAGGGATTGAGGTAAGCACATCCCTGCTCTGGGCCTCAGTTTCCTCATCTATGAAATGGGTGGGAGTGTCAATCCCTTTCCCTCTTGTTCCCCGATAAAGGGGGATTGTGATCATTACTTGTGGGGTGACAGGCTGCTTCTTCTGAGAACAAAGAATCCCTCTCAAGAGACTGGTGTTGGTGAGCCCTATGCACTGGGGAGCCCAGGTGGGTGCAGGGCTCAGCCCACTCATTCCTGCTCACATCCCAGCCCTCCTGCTGGAAAGCCCCTACAGAGAGCTTTCTAAAGGCCCTCACAGGACACCTGGGTGGCTCAGTCAGTTAAGCATCTGCCTTCAGCTCAGGTCATGATCCTAAGGTCCTGGGATTGAGTCCTGCATTGGACTTCTTGCTCAGCGGGGAACTGCTTCTCCCTCTCCTGCTGCTCCCCCGACTTGCGCTTTCTTGTTGACAAATAAATAAATAAAAATCTTAAAAAATCCCACAAAGGCCCGCACAGATCACCTCCCCGGCCCACTCAGAAACCAGGCACCCACTCCCCACACCTGTCACCCCAGCTCCTCATCCTGACATCTAAGGGCCTGCCTCCCTTCCCAGTCCCGACCCTGTGTTACTAACAGCTGACATATGCTGACGATGGACCAGGAACGGTGTGATGTCCTTATTTCTCCCAATTCAAACCTACTTCTCAGGCAGGAGCAGTTTTATCACCATCTTATATCCCCTTATGGTAACACTGAGGCACATGGAGAAGTCTCCAGAGTCGGTCTAGTGGCAGACACCAGATTTAAACCTGGCTCCAGAGCAGGAGTGTCTGGAGACACTTCTCCCCACCTCCTAGCTGTTGCACGCAATGGATACCTCCTGGTCTCTTCCAGTCCCACTGCGTCACCCCTTTGCTCCTGTCCTCTCCACCACCCTCAGCCTGTCACTTGGCCGTGAGTACTGGAGCCTAACACCTCCACAGAACTGGCTCCTCGTTCCATCTTGTACTCCACTAACTGCCTGAGCCTGAAGGGCCCCCCCCACCCCACACTGACCCTACACCAAGATCCCCGGTGGGCATCATCAGGACAGGGCCTCGGCGTGGGGCGTCCTGCTATGTCCAGGGCTTGGCAACATCAGAGGCACCAGTGTGCCTCCATATGGGGACAGGATTAGCTGGGGTGGGGAAGAGTTCATCAGTAAATAACTTTGGGAAACAAAGTCAAATGGTGTATTTCTCAGAGGATGTGGTGGCCATGATCCCGCCTCCTAACAGTCACAGTCTCGGGCAGTCCCTCCCTCCTCGTCATCGAGAACGGTTCGATCGATAACGGAATGTGGCGAAGGGATGCATGTCACTTTCGAGCCAAGGTGATAAAGGATGGCAGCTTCACTCTTGGTCCCTCTCATTTGGGTCGTCTGCTCTGGGGGAAGCCATGTCATGAGTAGGCCGGTGGAGAGGCCTGTGTGGTGAGGGACTGAGGCCTCCAGCCAACAGCCACGTGAGCGAGCTTGGAAGCGGGTCGTCCAGCTCCGGGCAAGCCTCAGATGACTACAGCCCTGGCGGACAGCTTGACTACAGCCTCACGAGACCCTGGACCAGAACCGCCCAGCTGAGCGGCTCCTGCATTCCTGAACCCAGAGACTGTGAGAGATAAGGAATGTTAGTTTCAAGCTGCTACGATTTAAGATAATTTATTACGCAGCAATAGATAATACACATGACTTCTCCAAGCACTTAATATGCTAATGTAAATCTCCAAGAAAGAAGATATACAATGTAACATTCCCCTTAGTTATCTGGCCAAGGAAGCCGCCTTTTTTTTTTTGAGTTTTCTCAAGAGAGAAAACTCATTTAATATGGCTCTGGTCCTACAAGTAAATGTGACTTCTAACCCTGATCTGTCACGAGCTAGTCCTTTGCTCTTCCAGAATCTCCACTTTTCCCTTTTATAGAGTAGAAACAACCAACCTGCCTTTGCATAAATCATAAATACAACCCCATATGGCCCTAGTTCTGAGCTCTTTGGTGAGTGGGGGGAGAGCGGCTTGTCTAGGTCTTAAAAGGACCCTCACCCTGGGGCTCAGGTGGGTTTTTGAAGGCAGAAGGTGGGCCTGAGGCCCATTATCTTTTTCTTCCTCAGGCCATTACCCCAGAGTGGTGAAAATAAGTGTCTTCTTTCAGCTTGTGCACAATGCAGAGATGGGAGACATGGATCTGTGCCTCCCCCATCAGACTGGGAGAACTTCTACCGCCATATACACCCCCCCATCCTGAGGATTCAGTGCAGCCATGGGCAGGAGGGAGCACCAGAACCTTCTCTGGCCTCAACAGTAAACATATGCCCTTCCTCCCTTCTCAATTTATCCCCTCTACTCTTTCCCTGGTAAAAGACTGAGATCAAGTTTCAGGATGCTGGATGGGTCAAAGACCCACGGGAGCCCGGCACATCCCTCTTTATTAAAAAGAAGACATTTAAAAAAAAAAAAAATCATAATGCGAATACTTTATTATCAATGAGTGACTGGTATTAGCTTTTTGTCTGGGCATTAACATTTGAGAAACCATACACCAAACCCAGGCTTTTCCACCTAGCTCTGCTGTATTGTTTTCTTTAAAAAAACAAAAACAAGAACAAAACAAAACGAAACAAAACCACAAACACACAACAAAACGAAAACCAAAGAATAATAATAAAGGAGGAAGGAGGAGAAGAAAGAAAATATATTTGTATTGAAAGAATTAGAAGCCAAAGTGCGTCTTTCTTGTTTTGTCCATATACACACATTGCACCATACATAAATAATTACATTGTAAAAATGACTCCATAATTACAAGTATAATATATATTTCCATATAATATATAAAACTTTATATTAAATCTAGGTAGATGATATTTGGGGGGGAGGGGTGTTGTCCGTGGGGGGGGGGGG